>NW_027279625.1:0-739341 GCF_046629955.1 Centroberyx affinis
ATCATCCTTTTTTTTCCTCAGCTGTCTTCTCGCTGTTTTCCTGACATCTCAGAATGGAGGAGGAGGAGAAGAAAAGGGTACAATTCTCGCTAACAACAGAACAAGGCAAATTGCATCTGTTCATGTTATCCCCAATCAATCCGGAGGGCTTCGTCCCTACGCCTGTGATCTGTATGACAGCCGGGGGAAACGCAGCTCACTAGAGGTTACAAGGTACACCGCTACTTGATATTCCTTGTCCTACGCTCTCATCCAGTCCATCTATCTTGTTGTTGTGTGGGAGTTTTCTCCACACACTCCCAGCAGCCTGGAGAACGGCCGCTCGGGTGAAGGACACAACTACCATATGGATTAGGCTCTGTCAGGGCATCTGTGTGTGTGTGTAAGTGCAAATGAATTCACACAAGCTCGTTTGTGTGTGTTTATGTGCATCCTTGTGTGTGTCATCCAGGCTAATGCCACCTCCATGCAAACTGGGACGACAAGGCCATCCATCTCCATCCGCTCCTGGCAGAGGGCAATGAAGTGGAACATGGGAGGTGTGTCTGCCACATTTCCATGAGCATCAGCATACAGCAGCCACGCTAACTCAGAACAACACTGGCCCCTGAGCAAAATAATACATAATACAGGATGTATCAACACACACACCGCACCTCTAGTCTCATCTCTGTGCAGCTGTAGGTTCACTTTTAACTTGAAATGTGTGTCTGGTTTGGAACAATCAGAAGACGTTTTCCACCAGATGCGTAAACTCCTAATTACTGTGCCGGTACAGCGCTCACAAACAACCTGACTGTTTTATAGACTTGCTTTTATGTGGGGGTTTTTTATCTCGCCCACTGTTAATCTCAGGTCGGGATTTCATTTGCTAATTTACATATTTGCTTCTTATTTTTATCTCCTCAGTACCTTCTGTGCTATTCTTGTTTTTATGCTTTCCTGTTAACCGCTGTGTAAACTCTACTTTTAGATAAGAGCTAGATATTATTTATTTATATATTCTAATGATTTATTAAATATATCCACGCACTGGATTCAAGCTCCCAAGCCTTAATGTTTTGACCAACAAACTCTTCGCCAGGCCCGGGCTTGCCTTGAATCCAGTGTGTGGGTACATTTTTCCATTTGAGCTGACACTGTCTGCTTGTGTGCAAGAAAATGTTTCATGACCCGGGCACCCAGGCAAATCCTTGGTAATGCATTGTAAGACAAATTGCATGGCAACAACGACAGGAAAAACCAACCAGTTTTTTCTCAATTCGCTACAATTTGTTTATTTTCTTTTAGAGGAAATTCAAAGAGACAGCGTCACTCGAAGCCACTGGCCAAAGCCAAAAGGCCATTATACTGCACTGTACACGAGGGATGAAGATGAAGTCGTTTCTGGGTGTCGTCGGGGATCTGGCTGACCTCTGAGTGACACAGTGGTGCTTGGCTAGATTGGATGTAACAGCTGACAAGGCAGCTAAATCCTCTCTTCAGTGTACTTCTCTGTAACGCTGCGGTGATATCTAATGACAACAAGGCATCCCATGGCCTTGTCTAGCCTCGTCTAACAGGACGGTGTCGAGAGATGTTGGTTTTTTACTTTTACAGCGTCTAATATAAAGCTGCCTGGTGTATCTCTCCGCAGCCAGGAAAACAGAGATGTCCTATGAATCTTACAGTGATTTAAATGACTCTGACAGCCTGCCAAACCCTGTGTAAAAAGAGGATGCTGAGGTGAGTGAGGATCCTTCAAGAAAACAAGCGAGACATGAAACGCATAGGGGGGAGAAAGAGAGACAGAGAGAGAGACAGAGGGAGAGAGAGACAGACAGAGGGAGAGAGAGAGAGAGAGTGAGTGAGAGAGAGAGAGAGAGAGACAGACAGACAAACAGAGACAGATAGATAGGGGGGAGAGAGAGACAGAGAGAGACAGAGGGAGAGAGAGACAGACAGAGGGAGAGAGAGAGAAAGAGAGAGAGAGAGAGAGAGAGGGAGAAGCCTGAATGAATTAAGGATGAAGTATTTGCAATGATAAACATCATTATAAGCATGGACACCATACGTTTCCCATTCATATGGGCTGGGCCAGTGCTAATGTCTGTTCAGAACATTAACAGAGTCTCAGGTTCATCTGACTGGTTCAGAGAAGTCACTGATTTAAGTGTCTTACTCTTATTCTCCTCATTGCAGCAACTATCTCCATTCGGCTGCCCGGACGACCCACCTCCAAACTGCCAATGTACTGCAAAATTTAAGAGACAAATGGAAAGATTTGCAAATTGAGGGAATGAATGCCACTGATAACTTGAGTTGTAGCAGATTTATTTCCATTGACAGCCTTCAAATCATTTTTTTTAAGTAGGCTATTCCCTTCTAAAATGTATGGTAGGATTGTTCTGAAGGTTATCCAAAATTGCAGAATGGAAATAAATCTGCCAGCACGGCCAGGTAATCAGTGGCACTAATGTCACAGCAAAACTTTAAAATGTCATGAAGCTATTATAAGGTCAAAAATGCACCACAAAAATTCAACAGTAATACCATAGGAAATAAAAAATCCCATAAGTAGGTATGATAAGGTCAGTATAAACTCACTACTGAGTACCACAGTCACACTATAAGGAATGTTATAGAAATAGTGATTTTTCCTTAGTGTAGCGGTGAAATGCATGAAGGATACGCACAGCCTGTCATATCAGTATTCGCTATATTATAAGCCGTTGGGCTGCCAGCCTAATAGATCAATCCTGCTGAAAGTATCTGTTGCAGAAGGTCCCTACCTTTGCCTCGAAGCAGACCCCATGCTGAAACACCTCCTCGTTGTGCATGGGGATCCTCAAATCATGCGCATCATCCACTAAATTATACTTCGTTACCCCTGGCATCGCTTTAATGATAAATGAGTTGTTCCGACACTTGTTTTACTACAGCGCTAGAGACCTGCACACAAATGACGCGCATCTCTCCCCCCAGCAGCGCTGCTCCCACACCGCACTCTCATTGGAGCGACGCGTCACTCCGGAGGTCATCTGGGTTGAGCCACCGGTCGCGACAGATTGATTGGTTAATGAATTCAATTAACGCTGATCGTTGAGCGGTTCCCGCAGCTCCCGAGCCCCCCTTCCCTTCACTGACCAGGTCGTGATGCACGAAGGGAAAACCAGTAGGCACCGCTGCTGCCTCCGCCGGGGTCCCGATGACGCACGGATTTCAAGACAAGGGTTGATGATTGTTTCTATTCAAGCGCCACGGCGTTAATCTCGGCACTGTTTTTTAGTGGGCAATTAATTATCAGAACTAGGAAGCGCTTATTAGGCGTTAAACCGGGGGTAGCTGAGGCTTAACATGGGGAGACAGATCCTCCTTTGTATAGACACTATCAGCAGGCTACAGTTGGAGTGTGGGATAAAGGTTGTATGACATCTAGTGGCGCCACAAGGGAACGAGACAAACAAATCCTCTGGGTCACTGGTGGGTTCCAAACTGGGGGTCCGGGAACCCTTAGGGTACCCTTGGAGGGTACCAGGTGTTCCCCAGCAAAATGAGGATTAGTTTAATTCCACTGTTATTTCATTTTATAGAAGTTATCCCAAAGAGAGAATTATGATTGACTATTCTGAACAGAGGATTCACTCCCTCCATTGTTTGAAAAAACAAACAACAAACATGAAAAAAAAAAATTGTGAATCCCTGCAACCAACTGGTCCTGTAACAACTCATTTTATTGGTAATAACCAGACAGACCACTATGACAGCAATGAAGACTATTCATCTTTGCTGATGGACTAGCAGCAGGGATCTGTCTCTGATGTTAGACGGTTAAATTCTCTTTGTAGTGCCGACAGAGTGACAGTTTCTACCAACGGCTGCACACTTTATTCTCCTATCACAGCCTACTTTCATTATAAGGGGTGAAATGGTTTAGAAATTGGATTGACACACTATATCAATTTCTTTCAACAAGTCATCTGACATTAAAACTGCCCCAAGCTGATTTCATAATAGCTATCGATCAAGATAAGTTATGATTTGCTGCATAGGCGTAGATTTGGGAGAATACAGATGGATGCATTTCCTTCAATAGTAGGAGAAGGGTGGATTGTTTCCTCCAATTCATAAACGCTTATACTGTATTTTTACTTGCTCTGCATTTTAAGAAGCACAGCTGATGTTTACTGCGGCATATTTTGTGACTGGCTTTAGTGACGGGAAAATGGAGCCTCACCCCTAGCTGCTTGAAATTCCTTTTAGTGCAAGTCATTCTGACTGCAAATTAGATTAACATGTTTCATAGTTTGATTCATGTTTGCCCGTCAGATTCAGGGTTTAGTTTTACCAGTCATTCTTCCAACTCTCTCTCATACCTGCATACTTTTCATATGTAAACTTGTATTTTTTGTGTTAATCTTGCTGATGAAGTGAGGGGAAACAGAGTTGCATTAAGGCGATGGCCACAGTATGTCAGTGTGCTGCCCAGGGTTTGATCCAGAGTGTGTCACCTCCAAAGTTGAAGTGAAACCTACACCCTTGATTTGCTGTATTTGTGTTATTCATGAGGCACTGCTGTTTTCTCATCTAGGTGGTGGCTGGTGGTAGCGGTCCCATTTCAGTCATACTTCCTCTCTGGGTCCAGCAGGTGGCAGTAGAGCTCTTTGCATCGTACAAGATGTGAGGACCATAACACCGACGCAGGCAGACCGAGTCAGACCTTCACTTGACATATTAGGTGAATCACTTTCTATTTCCCATGGTCATCTTTACCTCCTTCTCTGGCTTGTTTGTCTTTCCGCGGTGCTTGTCGAGAGCCACTCACAGCTTCTTCATCCCTCCCCCTCCGTGTACAGACACTGTTCAACTCCAAACGAACAGAATGCTCTGTCATTTTAGAGAATCACCCTGCTAAAATAGTACTTATTTATACAACTATCTAGCTCACATTATGCTGCGGACAAACTGTACTCCCTGATCACGCTTCACTACAACAGAGGCTGTAATACCAGGCGCTTGAGGAAGCTCCCTTCTCTAAATCACCTAATTTCAAGCAGTTGACATCTTGGGTCAGAGCATCCTGTACCTTCAGCCTGAATGCCCATTCTCAACACACATGGCATCTTGTCTAAGCCGTTATAGTGGCTGGTGACCTGGCTGAAAGTTTGCTTATGATCATATAATCACTCTAGTTTGTGCTCATCACACAGACCAAATCAGCAGCTGAAGCTTCAGAATACATGTGACTCAAGCTTGTCATCATGGATCAATGTGACTTTTATTGCCTACAGGTGAGTGGAATTGTAGGGGTGTATGTATGTCAGATGCAGAAGTTATTTTCATGCTCACTGTCAGGTATATCGCTCATTTGATCTTCAGTTGGTTGTCAGTGCATAACGATGGTCATCTGTGGCTTCAGCTTCCGTTCTCACTTGTCTCTCAGCTTCCCACATGCCACGTGAGGAAACTGCCATGCAGCAGCTTTTTATGTTTGATGCTGTTTATTTGCAGTAACAGCACGCATACAATGGGCGTGCATGTGCACACACACACACACACACAGACACACACATTTTTTCTCTCATTCATTTAATCCATGTTTTATTAGTGAACAAATTACAAATTTAGCTTACGTGCTTCTAGTTTCTTTCAGCTATTTTATATCTGTTTACAGATAAAACCAGCATGTTACTTAATGATCTATGCATAGTAACCAAATTTGAGAAACCCCCATAAGAGTCCATCTCTATCAGGGCAAATACCCTTCTGAGGTCAGGGTCAAAGGTCAACTGGTCAATATTCACCTGAGTCAGGTTAAAATCACGTTTGTTGCATATTTTTAATCAACAGATAAAGGGAGACAGACTCCTGCTTCAGTACGAGTCACCATGGTAATTGTCATAAACATCTCTTTGCTTTCTTTCTTTGTGCTTTGGTGCTGCAACATAAAACCGGGCATATCATTTATTTGTATAAGCTGATGCGATGGCAAACACAAATCAATTGTTGCATCAATATCATCTGTGACCTGGCACGAGACCTGGCACGAACTGGCACGAGATCAGCTGCTGTGAGGCGTTCAGTGCTTTCATAGGTCAATAAATACACAGCCTGCCGTGTTTGTCACATCGACCAAATAGAAGGTTGACCTTCCCACAAACCAATTACCTTGTCACTGTTGATGCCACACTGTTATTGCCTCCAGTTGCCATTATTTCTCGCTTAGTCCTGCGGTAGTGGGGGAAATACATTCACACTATTTCTGTGCTCCATACTCCTACCTTTATCTATGAGATAAGAGGCATGACTTCATGACTTCAACTGCCAATCGAATTCATAAAGAAGCTACAAAAAAGCAGTGTGCTCTAATCTTCCCAGCCTTGATGGCCATCTTCTCTGGCTCATCGGTGCTCTTCCTTGAATTCCCTGTTCTCGCACAGACCTCTGACCTCAGAAAGTTCCTGAATGCTGCAACTCCACTTGTGCCTGTTGGATTGGAAAGACAACAGCTTTTGTAGAAAAAGGAAACAGTGTGTGGGAGGTGAGGTGACACATGGGTGGGTGGGGAGGCAGGAGAGATATTTTCCATCCTAAGCTGACTACTGTGACTTCAGCTGCTTGGCATGACGTCTTCAAGGGCTTCTCCCCACATTAATACTTCCCCTGTTATTGATCAACGGGGACAAATGTGGCATAAGCCTTGAGAGTGTGCTACAGATAATAGTGTTGAAAACGTGACACTGTGCACAGAAACAGGAACAGTTATCATGTGTCTCTGGGATGTTTATTTAATACAGAAGTGAGTGTGCACATTAATGGGTCCATTAACATGCATGTTGGCAGCAGTTTGGATATGTTTGCTACTTTGTGCGTTCTTCATGAAAGCTTTTCAGGACTTTCCTTTTCCTCTAACTTCCCATTAAAATGATTTGGTTAAGAGGGAACTTGTTGAACTCTGATCCTATTAACTGTATTACTGAAAAAAGAATAAATGGTATCCGGTCAATGTCTGGACTTTATCCAACATGATATCATTTGACTCTAAAGCTTTTAAGGGTCACGATTTTAACAATAAAGTCAATAGTCAAATCCCATCAAACTGAAACTAAAACTAACTAAAACTAAAATAGATTCAATTCAGTCAACCAAATTGACAAATAAATAATATAATCTGTACCGAGAACAGACAGTAATCTTAGTACGCTAAGAGAAATAATTTACTCACCTTTCAAGACATGTTTGCCGTAAATTTCTCCCTGTTAGAATGATTGTGGGAAAGGGGTTTATCCAAAAACTCTGCTCCTGTATCTCACAATGTGTTGTGAGTAGAGAGGCAGCTTGTGGGCTGGATGCCCAGCGAAGGAGGAGCTTTTACATTGAGAAAGTTTTCTGAAGCTCCAGCAGAAGGTTCCCAGAGCCAGAAGAGATAAGGGACATCTGGTCGGGTTACATTAACATCAGGCTCTCATGCACAGGGTCACTTCAACTCTGCTGTTTGGACCTCAAAACAAGACAAAAACATAAATTTTGTAATGAGATTAATGGAATTTGTGTGTTTTTTAAATTCAAATTTCAAGTATAATTAGTTGTTTACTATTATTCTCATCTATGTTAATGTTAGGTAAAATATGAATTCATTTGTTTTCTTTATCCGCTTATTCCCACTCAGGGGGCTGGAGCCTATCCCAGCATGCATTGGGCAGAAGGCAGGGAGACACCCTGAACAGGTCACCAGTCAATCACAGGGCTAACACAGATAGACAATAGCTCACACACACTCACATTCATATCTATGGGCAATTTAGAGTCTTTAAACAGGGAAAACATGGAAACTCCATACAGGAAATCTCCAGAGCTGGAAATCAAACCCGGGTCCTTCTAGCTGTGAGGCTAAACACTGAGCCACCGTGCCGCCTAGATAAAACGTTTTGTGTCCAAATTTATAGGGATTCCCTCAAGGTCATTTGTGCTGTAACTTGCATAATAATGGCAAACACATGTGTCTTTACCTCACTGAGGTGAGTCATCATCATTTATATGGCTCCGCTCCCCCGCTGTAATCTTTATACGCCATGAAATGAAGGATTGGTCTCTGAATAATTCAGACCAGATGTTCAAACAACAGGGCCGGCTAGCTATATTCTCACTCTAATGTTTTTAAAAACACCTATAACCAGGCTGTAAAATATTTATAGGAACAGACATTACTGTGAACAGCCTATTTTTCAAACCAGGAAATGAAAATGAATAAAAGCACTTGTAATCTATTATTTGAGAGTGTTTTGTGAACGTTAGGATGGGGCCGCTCAGCTGCTCTCGGTGTGTTCCCTAGGTAACCTGGTAACCATGACTGCAGCTCTTTGTTTTTACAGCGCTCTCTCAAGTTCAAGCACTATTTGGTGAAGCTATTAATCACCACTCATACAGATATGTATTAGAAATGAGTGCGCTGACTCATTTGTACCGGTGAACTACCTACCCAGACGGGCCAGGTCCACATTTTAACAGGGTTGTAACTCTTTTGTTCCTAATTACGTTTCCACATTCTTGACATTTAAAGCCATCTCCTTAAACTGATCCATGCTTTGGATACACTCATCTGAAAAACACTTTGTTCGGCCTCTCCCTCATACCGGCTCATTCACTTGTGGGACGAGACTGCGTTTGTTGGACAGTGAAGCGCAGTGACCCCCCTGTCAAAAAACACTGTATTTAGATTAAACTTTACCCCACTGTTCTTTCTAAAGTGATAAATACACTGCATCATGTAAACACATTACTCGTATTACCTGTTAACTAACTTGTAATAACTATTTTATGATGTTGATGTGATTTTTTGTAACTTTTTTCTGCTGTGATGCACTTTTATAACTTTGTTTTAAAAAGTGCTGTATAAATATGGTTTATTATTATGATTATCATTTTAAACTTGGAAATGAAGAACTAATTTTCTAAATATCCAAACAACAACAACAACAACAACATCCACAACAACAAACAAACAAACAAAACCTGAAGTTCATCAGTCTGTAACAAAATCGGATTATAGGAAGGATTTAAGATACCTTCTGTCCTTTAAAAAGTACAATTACTTGATTTAATTTGGTGCTGTTAATAATTTTGCAGTAGTAGATGTCACTTTTTCAACTTGTGGATATCTCATTTTGGAGCGCACACTTCATTTGCTTTTAGTTCTGATAATTAAGATCATGTTTGTGATTTGTGTTTTTCAGAGTCTGGATTTTCCTAAAATTGCCAAAGATTTCTATTTTAAGTTTTGAGTTCCTAAGATCAAGGAAAACACAGTCTTCTCTCTTTTCTCTCACTTTTCTTTTCTTTCAGTCTTGGATAAAAGAACAACCTCCTTTTGACCTTGGCAACACTGTATCTGATTTTTTTTTTTTTTTTTCATTTGATGTACAGTTGCAAGAAAAAGTATGTGAACCCTTTGGAATTACCTGGATTTCTGCATAAATTGGTCATAAAATGTGTTCTGATCTTCATCTAAGTCACAACAATAGACAAACACAGTCTGCTTAAACTAATACCACACAAACAATTATATGTTTTCATGTTTTTATTGAACACACCATGTAAACATTCACAGTGCAGGGTGGAAAAAGTATGTGAACCCCTAGGCTAATGACTTCTCCAAGAGCTAATTGGAGTCAGGAGTCAGCCAACCTGGAGTCCAATCAATGAGACGAGATTGGAGGTGTTGGTTAAAGCTGCCCTGCCCTATAAAAAACACACACCAGTTTTGAGTTTGCTATTCTCAAGAAGCATTGCCTGATGTGAACCATGCCTCGCACAAAAGAGCTCTCAGAAGACCTACGATTAAAAATTGTTGACTTGCATAAAGCTGGAAAGGGTTACAAAAGTATCTCTAAAAGCCTTGATGTTCATCAATCCACGGTAAGACAAATTGTCTATAAATGGAGAAAGTTCAGCACTGTTGCTACTCTCCCTAGGAGTGGCCGTCCTGAAAAGATGACTGCAAGAGCACAGCGCAGAATGCTCAATGAGGTGAAGAAAAATCCTAGAGTGTCAGCTAAAGACTTACACAAATCTCTGGCACATGCTAACATCTCTGTTGACGAATCTACAATACGTAAAACACTAAACAAGAATGGAGTTCATGGGAGGACACCACGGAGGAAGCCACTGCTGTCCAAAAAAAACATTGCTGCACGTTTGAAGTTTGCAAAAGAGTACCTGGATGTTCCACAGCACTACTGGCAAAATATTCTGTGGACAGATGAAACCAAAGTTGAGTTGTTTGGAAGGAACACACAACACTATGTGTGGAGAAAAAAAGGCACAGCACACCAACATCAAAACCTCATCCCAACTGTGAAGTATGGTGGAGGGGGCATCATGGTTTGGGGCTGCTTTGCTGCCTCAGGGCCTGGACAGATTGCTATCATCGACGGAAAAATGAATTCCCAAGTTTATCAAGACATTTTGCAGGAGAACTTAAGGCCATCTGTCCACCAATTGAAGCTCAACAGAAGATGGGTGATGCAACAGGACAATGACCCAAAGCACAGAAGTAAATCAACAACAGAATGGCTTCAACAGAAGAAAATATGCCTTCTGGAGTGGCCCAGTCAGAGTCCTGACCTCAACCCGATTGAGATGCTGTGGCATGACCTCAAGAGAGCGATTCACACCAGACATCCCAAGAATATTGCTGAACTGAAACAGTTTTGTAAAGAGGAATGGTCCAAAATTCCTCCTGACCGTTGTGCAGGTCTGATCTGCAACTATAGGAAATGTTTGGTTGAGGTTATTGCTGCCAAAGGAGGGTTAACCAGTTATTAAATCCAAGGGTTCACATACTTTTTCCACCCTGCACTGTGAATGTTCACATGGTGTGTTCAATAAAAACATGAAAACATATAATTGTTTGTGTGGTATTAGTTTAAGCAGACTGTGTTTGTCTATTGTTGTGACTTAGATGAAGATCAGAACACATTTTATGACCAATCTATGCAGAAATCCAGGTAATTCCAAAGGGTTCACATACTTTTTCTTGCAACTGTAAGTGGCTGCCAAACTTAGCTACAGCCTCCAGTGGCTTATCAAATTTATAGTTTGGCTTGGCAGGGAGTTTCTTCTTCTTCTGCCAATATTCTCCAGAAAGTCCAGAGGAGACTCTGTCAGGAAGAGGAGAGTCAGTGTGGATTCCAGGATACTAGCTCACCTTTAATTGTTTTTCTTTGATGAATTTTCCATTAAGTATGACCGGAAGGATTTAAGTCCAACCCAGAAGACACTGAAATCACCAGTGTCATGAAATTGATTGAATAAGGTTTTTTGCTTAGTGTTGACTCAATCCTCTTTAAATCCATCATACTACATACAGCAGAGATACTTGTGGAACCATTTTCCCAGAAAGAGATACTGACCTTTCTCTCTCTGTCATTGGTTTGATCGTTTCATGGGAGGCAGTCTCATTAAATGGAATTAGTTGATTTACTCCCTTGAGAACCTGGTTGGCTATTCCTGGTGTAAAACCGCTCCTCGCAGGGAAATACTCTTGAATGATGTCCACGTTTAAACTTGTCATGCCCATTCCCTGTGACAGTTCACTTTATTCCATTGAATATTCACTTTCATGCTCTCTCCCACTGCTAGAGACAAGAGGGAGTTACAACTTTGATGCTAATCTGTGATGTAGAAACAATACTCAGCTCCTAAGAGAGTGGACTGGCAAATATGGTGACTGATTGTACCCAGGATGATTTGTTTTGGCGGACAATAGTGCATTTTTTCCTGATTTGGCTTTTGGTGAAAGTACTTCATGTTCACAGGTTCTGTTTGGACTGTCCAAGGCCATGAAATCTTGAATTGCATGGTATTTGCTGTTAATAGGCAATTTGAAGCTCAGTAGCTCAGTGATTCTGGTTAAGAATAGAAGCCCAGTGAATGTGGGTAGACATAGGGATCAGTTGGGTCACAGGGTTTACCTTGGTTTCAGCGGGAAAGGCAGCCCCAAAGATTATATTGGCTTGGTAGAGATGGGCGGATATTATTCACATTCACTGTCATTTCATATTGACGGTCTGGAAAAAAAAAGACTTGCTTTATTCCTCCTTTACTGAGTAATGACAATTTGTCTTTTTAAATATTCCATACAGGGGGTTAGACAAAACAATAAACACCCAACAATATATTAATGTCAAGTACATAGTAAGGAGTTTTCCTTCAGAACAGCTTCAGTCTTTGGATGCTGTCTTACTGCATCCTGAACTGTGTGAAGAGATACTCAACCTTTCTTCAAGAAGGAAAGCCTCCAGTTCTTTGAAGGATGAAGGTGGAGGAAATTTACTTCCAGTAAAGGATCAATGATGTTTAGATCTGGTGATTAGGTGGCTCCACTCCCCCACAGGTGATGCTGCTTTTGCCAAATGTAAACCCACCCAGATGTAGGAAAAATGATGAAAGACAACTGTATTACTTTTTCCATTACTCAGGCTCCAGGTTTTGTACTGTTTACACCAACTCATGCATCTGATTCTAATCTTAACAGCATGTTAAGATCTTGAAACATCTGACTGGTTTACACGTGAGTCTCTCTGCACCTACTATAGACATCTGTATTGTTTAATTGGTTATTTGTTTATTCATTTATTTAAAACATAAGAAAAATGCTAATTACAACCTCATGACAATAGAATACAGAAGCTAAACAAATCAAACACTCAAAACAAACCTTCTATCCACCCACATGTAGCCACACCTATTCAAGTTTTCTTTTATTTCAAAGAATTGTGATATTTATAAGCTTGTATCTGATATCAATAATCTGGGCCAACATGCACATCTGCCTGAAGAGAATTATATACACAACATGCAGTTCATCCTTGTACTTCACCGCAATTACCAAAATTGCAGTATGTAATGTATGTAACATCAATACAAATCAATATTTTTCCAATTGCTCTCAATTATGGCCAGGTTCAGAAGTATCTTAACAATGCAATAACAGTGTGTGTGTGTGTGTGTGTGTGTGTGTGCGTATGTGTGTGTGAGAGAGAGAGAGAGCGGATAATCACCCCCCTTCATTTTCCATGAGTGTGCGAGTGGCATTAATGACTTCACCCCCGCCTCTTTAGAAGCCGAGTGTTTGAACAGGAACAGGAGGTTGCCGCTACAGTAGGGGAGCGTAGGAGGAGGGCGGCAGGAGAGGGGGGGGGGGTGCGATGATGATGGCTGGATGGAGAGCGGAGGGAGGGGGTGATGTGCGCAGGGAGGGAGAGCCGGCGTGAGTCACAGGTTGTGAGTGGCTGCTAGGTAGTAAACAAACCTGCCTGTGGAGGTACACAGTCGGTGTCTGCCGTCTCCATGGAGACCAGCCCTCGCACTCGGAGGCTTCCCGGCAAACGCTCCATGCTCCGGTGGCCCGTTTTGTTCACACACACACGCACGCACACACACACACACACACACACACACACACGCACACACACATTGTACTTCTATACTTATGAGGGCCTTCCACTGACTACATTCATTCCCTAACTATTACATGCCTTTACCTTGACCTAAACCTAATCCGAAATCTAAATTTTACCCTAAACCCAAATCCTAACTAGTCTTAACCTTAACCGCTACCCTAACCTAACTTTAACCTTAACCCTAAACCTAAACCCTATCCTAAACCTAATCCTAATCTTAATCTTAACCCTAAATCCAAATCCTAATCCTAAACTATCCCTTTGTAGAAGTGACGACTGGCCAAAATTACCTCATAAAAAATGTCCTCACTTTGAGGGTCTAAAACTCAAACTAGTTGTCACAAGGATAGAAGTACAAGAACACACACACACACACACACACACACACACACTCACTCACTCACTCATACTTAATAGCTTCCATACTGTAATGCCTGAGAGAAGGAGTCATGTAGTTGCCTACTTGTGAACTGGAAGTGGAACTAATGAGGCTACAGATTACTAATCAGCCACCACCTACATCATCTGTACAACTGAACTTTCAATGGAAGGAATGAAACAAATCCTTTTTTTCCCTTCTGGAAATCGTTAATCTTTTATTCAGTATTCATAATTTTTTTTTCCATACAGTACTTCAGGTAGAAAAATACAAAATAGAAATCAGTTTTCTTCAATGACTTGCACAGCAAATATTCACATAATAAAGTTAATTTTTAAATAAATAAAAAATAAATAGACATTAATGATACAGAACTGACATAGCTTTTCTCCCACTGGTAGCTGTGAGCTGTGAGTCCTTTGTCTTTGCAGGCGTCTCTTTCAGTGGCAGATTTCACCTGCAGCTCAGTCTCTGCTTCGACAGTCTCGCCTCCCTCAGCTTTAAGGTGAAGCTTCAAGTGTCTCATAACTTCCAGCCTTGACCCCAATCTGCGGAACCTCCAGTCTCAAAAAATTAATTCCACAACCCGGCAAGGAACTCCTCAGACCGAGGCATTTGTTCTGTCTGACCGGTTTTTTACTCTTTGCTGTGCGTCGATAAGCTCGTGTCCCTTTGAGTCCTGGTCTTCAGAAAGGCCCTTTTAGCCCGACTTGGCCTTTCTGCTGAGCTCCAGGTACGTGGTGGACTTGAGGAAACGGGGATAGCAGTCCTTCTCCATCAGGGTGTAGATCTTGTCCTGGGCCAGATCGAAGCAGGATTGGCTGGGCTGCTCCACGTTCTCCTTCATGGCTGCTTTGGTCACATGGTCAAGGTTCACCTGGGAGGAGAGAAGAGGTGGAATGATTATTATCAACGTCAGGATATGAGAAATCAGCATATAGTGACAGAGCATGTTGACTTTGCGCAGTGTAGCGTATTCAGTCGTCTATTATGGTTTTATTATGTCTACTTTCAGTCATTTGATATTTACCTCTCGTGGCGCGTCGCTGCAGATGAACTCGTCATAGATTTTCTTGGCCTTGGCAGCCAGTTTTGAGGTCTTCGTCGTCCTGTAGTCTTCACAAGCCAAGTAGAAGGCAATGTTTTCCTCACTGAACTCTGACACCAGGAAAGCTCTAAATAAGCACAGTCCATC
The DNA here is from genome assembly GCF_046629955.1 of Centroberyx affinis. Lineage (NCBI taxonomy): Eukaryota > Metazoa > Chordata > Actinopteri > Beryciformes > Berycidae > Centroberyx > Centroberyx affinis. The sequence continues at coordinate 15,017 of NW_027279625.1, forward strand.
TGGAGAAAGGAGAGAAAGAGGAGAGTTAGTCGATTAGCAACTGGTAGTTATAACTCTTCAACATCTGCAATGATCAGAACACTTTCATATAGTGTGATTTACTAGTGAGGAAAGGTTTTACTTACTTTGGCTGGACAGCAGTTTCTCAAACGACTCTTTCCATTTCAAAGGCTCGTCTACATTTAACCTGCAACAGAAACATGTAATTAGTGACGTAAATAATAATTCATCCATCTAAAAAACTCAGCTTGATTGAATATCAGTTCACTGATATGGTTGGAAATAGAAAATTTGACTGAATGTCTTACCTCAGTTTGTCAGGTTTCTTTGAGTGTCCAGTGATGCTGTGATCTGACTTCTGGAGCAAACTTCCAAACAGAGCTTTGAGCTCCTTTGCCCTGTAAAGATAAAGAGAGAGAAGATGTTACACACGAGATTGGTAAATTATACAGTTCTAAAGATAATCTGATCCATTCTCACTACAGCAATTTGTGTCTAACAGCACACGGTAGAATTACTTTTCATCCTGAGAGAAACATGACAGAAAAGCGTGATGGAGCTCACCTCTCCAGGCAGGTGATCGGCAGTGAATCAAGCCCTCTGCACATGATGACAGCTCAGATATTATCCTGCTTGCTGACAGGTATTTCCAAAGATTGCGGCAGTTGTTAGTAAGTTATGTACTGTGCTGTGGTGCTGCGCAGCCCTTCCTTCCTGCAGATGAGCTGGCTCTTAGCTGGTCTGCCGGCTGTGTGAGAGACTGCCTTTTTATATGCCAGTCCACTCCATGACATCACGCCTCTCAGCCAATGGAGCGAGCGCTGTGGGAGGATGAGGATACTCCGCAACTCTTATTTTCCTCCAGACTACTTCCTCACCACTGACCACCAACACATGTGACACTTACAGTGATTGGATTCCTTAGGGACTCTTAAGTGTCTGAGTATTCATTCTGCATTCTGTGTGCGTGTGTGTGTGTGTATGTGTGTTCTTGCATTTCTTATGCACGAGGAGGACCACTTGTTTTCACAAGGACAGAGAAGTTAGGACTTTGGTTTAGTGTTAAAGGAATAGTTCACCCCAAAACATGAAAATTCAGAAATTATCTACTCTCCCTCATGTCACTGAAGTTTGTAGGAACACCAAACACACAGCAAGTTACTGTCCAAAGTTTCATCTCAGCCTTCTCTCAAACTGTTGAAATTAACAGAGCCATCTCTTTACAGCTACAAAAAAAGCCATACGATTGCACTAAAAGTCCAATATTTACCTCATTATCTCCTATATGGAGGTTGGGGTTGGGGGTTTTTGGAGTGAATGTAATCAGTGAAGGTCCTCACAAATGTAGTAATACAAACATGCGTGTGTTTGCGTGTCTTGGTTTCAAGGGGAAAAACCTCACACATTCCCTGTCTGTAAGATCATTCTGGTTAGTCTTTTTCTGGTCAGGCCACGACCCTCACAGTGAAAGTAAATATATCTGTGCCTATGTATAGCCTTAAGGGGCGAGACACCTATTGTGACACCTATTGTAGGGGAACCGGACGAAAAGGCAGAGCGCTTATTGGAAGCGTCTGAGCCAGCTTCCTCTTCCGACAGCCCAGAACAATACTTTCCCTCTAACTCCCTCAGTCAGACATAGCTGGGTGTCAGCAGCAGGTCACTTCGGTCCACAATAATGAGCTGGCCCTCCGATCCTTCAGACGCAGCTATGGCTGTCGATGCTGAGTCACATCGGCCTAACACAAAGGATGTTTTCAGCTTCATTTAGGAACAAATGCACCCTGGTCTATGATGACGATAAGCTAAAAAAAGCAGCTTGGTTTTTTACTGTTGGTCTTTTCATATGGGAACCTTCTGTAATATTTGATCCAGCATATCTAAGGCTACACTAGGCAGAGATAATACGGGAAAATTGAATTAAAGATAAACTACAGTCGCTTTGTGCTTTAATTGTTCGATGCACAATAACATGCATCCCATTAGCAAAATTAGGTTGAAGTTTAGAGCCTGAAGAGCGGACGGTCTATTTTCACACTGCAGGGTCAGTGTTGTTCAGGACATCGTGGCTCAAACATGTTCCAGCCCTGTGCCAATGGAGGTTTCCCATTTTGGAAACACTTGACATGGTGTAAACATGTTTTCATTGACCGTTGCTCATCATACAGTATCTTTCTCAAGCAGCGGCAAACAGGATCCAGATCTATTTCACGCAACCACGACATGTTATTGTCATTCGCGCTCTGTTGTTGCCGTTTATTGATGGAATGTTTCGGTCATTTGAGAGAGACAACAGCGTTGCGTCGCTTTTGTCCCCGACTGATCGTGTCGTGTATTTTTCACAATGCGGTGTGTGAGAAAGTTTCCATTTGATTAGCGATACTGCGGAATCGAAAATGATGCCGTCTCAGTTCTTCATCACGGCCAATTCATTCACGTCTCATTCATCTGCAAATGTTTGTTGCTGACGTATTTTCTTTTCAAACCTTACCTACTAAACTCTGACACCTGAAGATTACAATCACTACTGGCTTTTCTGTTATGGATTTTAATAGGCGATGACTCTGAATATACTGTAATGACTACTTGTTGTGCATGAGGCAATTACTAACTGAAATAATATCATTTATGTTATATCATGAGAAAAGCCTTGTTACCTAACAGCATAATAGGATCCTGGTGTCATTGTGTTGTTGCAATCATTGTACTTTTGTGTCCATTGAAAGAGGTGGCAACCTAATTAATGGTGTGTGTGTGTGTGTGTGTGTGTGTGTGTGTGTGTATGAGTTATCGTCATTGATTAGGTTAAAATCTGGGTTAGTCAAAACGGTGAAACATGAGTAACATAGAGCTACAAAGCTACTATTACCACACACACACACACACACACACACACACACAAATCATTCACATTACTTGATAATATTCTTCTAGGAGAAGGCACAAAGAAGTCCCACAGTGTGTTATCACACAGATTGCACACATTATTAACAATTAGGTCATAGAAGTGCCGCCCAAAAACTGGGTCAATTGTTCAACATGTAACTGACATCTAATTTTCTGGTCGTGTCTTGGTGAATTTAAATCTAGTGCAGCCTCGCTATTCATCTCTGTATCTCATCTTGGCCCAGAAAATTTCTATCATTTATGTGAACAACAATGTGTACAAAAGAGAATCTGATTAGTTTGGGTCTCAGGTGCTGATTTGAACAGCTTCATGAGAAGGATCCAAGGCCTTTCTCTTTGTGATGAACACAGAACAGTGATGCAGGATATTTCAGTGAGGTCGAGATGGGGATTTAGCATTTAAGCCAATGGTAAACATTGTCTCTGGCAGACGGTCGCAGTGCTTCTTTGATCTTTTTCTTTTTATTCCAATTTTATTAGATTTTTGTATTTCATTCTCCATTAAAGATTTTCTTAAATATGTTCAGTGTCATAATATGTTCATGTCATAATTTGTTATTGTATTATTTTGTTCTCTGGTTGATTAGATTCAAGTTTAATTTCTCCAAAGTATAATGAAATATAGTTTAATTTCTTCATAGTCCAAGTTAAACTTCACTGGAGGTGTTTTGCTGTACATGTTTTGACTTTGGCATGAGTTTTATTTTGTAATTGTTAGCTTTACAGTTTTAGGCCATACGCTGTACAAGATGAGAAGGAGCACAAGGGACGACTAGTTCTTTGGAGAGATGCGGAGGTCTTTCTAAGGTCAATCATGTTCCAGTCCTGACTCCTGCCTGTGTCTAGTTGGGCTATTTAAGTCACCATAAATAAAAACTGCACTCAGCCAACTGCAGGTCTCTGGGTCTTCGGTCAACGTGATGTTTGTTGCTGTCTGCTCTAAAGCTCCAGCACAAACAGGACTAAATGTTCCACTATTGCCACTTTCCCTAAGCTGAACTTTGTGCAGCAAAACAGCAGCTGTGAGCTTTCAGGGACAGATTCCACAGGACTAATGTACCTCCATCATGGAAGAGTATCTCACACTCGTCTGCTTTAGCCACACTATAGTTTGTTGACTAAATCTATCCCAGTTCAGTCAGTTGAGGAACTGCATTCTTATTTAAGTTCAAAATCCTGTTGAATAAATGATTTAAGCAGTGACTACATTCAGCTTTTTAATGAAGGACCTGAACCCGGCTTAAGTTGGCCGAGCATACAAAATTCCTGGTAATTAAAAAAAAATGATTGTGTTTTGCAAGTTTAGAATATTTCTAGATAAAGGCCTACACTTGTCGTGGTAGTCATCGTCTCGACGCTCTGGAGACTGATACCACATCCTGTCCCTCTGTGGCCGCAGTGATTTTCATCGACAATCGAAGCCTGGTTTCCGGAAGACTCTTTCCCAGTAGAGTCAAGTGCGGGAAGTAAACTCCTGCGTGGAAATCCCAGATAGTCTGTCAATTCCCCAGACACTATCTGGAGGGCTTCCAAAAAACTTTCCAAGACTGTTTCCTCCTCTTTCTCCCCATCCTCTTCCTTCCCGTCCTCCTCCTCCTCTTCCTCCTCCCCCTTCCCCTCCCCCTCTTCCTGCTCGTCCTCCTTCCTCTCATCCCCCTCCTCCTCCTCCACTCCTCCTCCTCCTCCGCTGAAGCACATCTGTTCAGATCTTGTGTTTTGACGTTAGAGCGAGGCAGTCTCATTCAAAGTCAACACTGAGAACAGCATTCACTTTGGGCACTTACTGGATCGCCTCTAGCGGCGGACAGTATCTTTTTGCATAGTGCAGCATGCAGGCTGCAGATACGGCTTGAGTGGCACCATATGGCAGCAGACTGAGGATCCAAGTCCTGCATATTCAGTCGGCTAGATACCTATCTGACAGCAGGTGCAGGCTCCCCTAATGCATCCCAACTAAGAAGCCCTGCCAACGGCTATCACCAGTAGTGCACATGATATCTGTATGTTATCAAATGTCAGCTGCAGCGGCCAGGATGGCAAATCAATGTTAACGATGTTCTACAAAGCCTGCCTCAGCTCCAGCGGAATAACAATGACTGCACATGGTCTCTCAGTGTAATCCATGCAGTCAGGTGGTGAGAAAGAAGATACTGCCTCTGGATACACCCATCTGTCTCTGTAATGTTCTGTAGCTGCCAGACTCTAATGATGTATGTTTTTTAATTCTGACACACTGGCTATTCCAAACGCATGCATGGCTTGTTTTTCACCCATGTGGTTTGGGCTCCCATATTTGTGAAAAAAAGTACAAAAATGTTGACATATTCATATTTAATTAACTAAACAATGTAACTTGCTCACCCATGATCACATAACCGTTATCACACGGTGAATCTGATCAGATGTTTGAGAGCTTCACTTTCTTCTTGGAATAATATAATTATAGGGGGCAGCCAGGAAAAAAGTGTGGTTTCATTTTTTCAAAGAAGCCTCTGCAGGAGGCTAATAAGTATGCACTCGTTAGCATCGAAGCAGATATGCCTGCAGGAAGGCTAGCGACGCACCAGCAGGACACTGATATACACAGCCATAATTGGGTACATTGCCAGAAATCCAGCTGTAGGCAAGCAAAAGCTGTTTTATAGGAAATGATTAGAGACACTATACCACTAATGCATCTGCTCTTATTCTGACATGCGGCTGCCTTGCGAGAAACTGGGATGAGTGGGAACAGAGATTTAATGGGGTGCCAGTAAACAAGTCAGAGATGTCACATCAATACTTCAGTGTGATGGAGGGCAACGTCAGTTCATTATGTTATTTATTGGACTCCAACACACAAACCAACATGTTTGGCAACATGTCAGCATGTCCTTCACTGGTAACACTTTATAATAATGACAGATCATACACCTTAAACTATGAGGTAACGGTGTATTAAATGATAACAGTAAGTTGCTTATCATATTATAAATATTTACAACTGAGTAGTACATCATTAGTAGTAACATAAGCTAAAATGTTATATCTGATTCAAGTTTAAGTTTATTATGAAACACCATGGCATATTTGAAATGAGATGCTTTTTACAATAATAACAAGAGGCCCACTTAAATAACAAGTAATAGAAAATATATTAAGATATATAAAATAATAAGTTAGACTACGATAATACAATGGAGTATGAGTTGTGACAGCATCATCATATTAGTTTGAACAAGCAGTATGTAACCTAATGCTGCAGGATATGGTTTTTTTTCTCTCAGTTACCAGGAAACAAGTGACTTTGCACTGATGTCTCTTTATGCAACTGACTGACTGTTGTGGCGTCTCCCTTTTCTCAGACTACAGTGATGGTCCTGCATGTTAGCTCTGCTCTCCTGAGGCTGTTTTCACAAAGCTTCCCAGTACTAAGAGAGGTGGTCTTGGTGATGATAGTTATGGTGTAACTATTTTTGTAATTACTGCATACTTAATAATTACAGGGCACAATAACGTAAGTAGAGGGGGACAAAACAAATGTTATCGGTGCTTGTTCCCTGTAGTTATGGAGTAAGTATTTAGACCCTAAATTGTATTTTACATTTTATATTTTAAAATTGACATATTTGATATTTCATCTCAACACACTGTATATTACATTCAATAAAGCTCTTGTATGTTCAGTTAAATCTGTTACTGTGTGTTGAAGTTCCATATTTTTTGTGAATGTTATATTGTTACAGAAATGTCACCAAACAGCTGGTCTTGGGTCTCCTCTCCTAACATTAATTAGCAGATGGATGTATGTGACTTTCTCTTAAACTGTATTTACTGTGGAGCAACCTTGTACTTACCGTAGAATTACAGTGAACAAGAGGGGAACAAGCACTTTACAGCCTGCACACCTACTTACTCCATAACTACAGGGAACAAGCACCGTTAACATTTGTTTTGCTTATAAATCTCTCATAATTACAAAATTGTTATCTCTTAATTCCTGGACTTCTTGTTTTGTTACCCTGTAACTACAGCATTGTTATTTTACTAGTACCCTATAATTACAAACTATTTACACTGTAATTAGCGGGCTATAAAATAAAGTGTTACCAATGGGTTTTTTTTAAGATTAGATTAATTCCTAGTAAAGACAAAAGCTATTCACGAAACATCTTTGCCCGTAAGACAACTCCTAAGGTGGGAAACTGTTAAGAGTAGGGAGGAGGACTTTTAGAAAGCCTATAAATTTCTTAAGCAGAGGAGAAAATGGCTGCAAGAGGCGGAGGCAGGAGAAATGTTCTCCAAACACTGAATGACAGAGTTAATAAAGCGTTACAGATTAGATGGTGTAGGATGTTGGCGGCTGATCTCATTAGAGATGGGCTCCCATCTCCCTCTCAACAAACCATATTAATAATAAACTTTTATTTATATAGCACCTTTCAAAACAAAAAACTTACAAAGTGCTTCACAGACATTAAAACCAGAGAGGGACATTAAAACATAACTAGAAACAGCAGGAATATAAAAATAACAAGCTAACAATAAATAATACAACAGTAGCCTATAAATAAGAACAGATCCTAAAGCAAAAACCGAGTGTTGAGGAAGTGCAAGTTTATTAAAATTAGTTTTCAGCAGGCATTTAAAAGACGTCACTGAGGTAGTTGAATTTCTCCAGAGTTTAGGGGCCCTGATAGCAAATGCAGTCACCTTTCTTCTTGAGTCTAGACCTATAGGGACTGAACTGATACAAGAGTTTATGTAAATATGGACATACAAGCTCACCAATGCAAAGCATGCTGGGGCTAGACCATGTAATACTTTTAACACTATTATGCCTGAAATGGAATATCTTAATGTTCACAACATTAAGATATTTGGCAACAGGCAAAATGCAGCGGTGCCCCTGTGATGATATGGGTCTGTTGCAACACTCCAACAGCATTTGAGTCATCACACAAAAAATTATCTCTTTCACAGCCTCATGTTGTGACGCAATTTATTTCATTCCCACTGGATGTACGCGCCTCGTGAGCCAATAAAACAGCTTTTATGGATATAGCGGGCTTCCCACGGTGCTGTCAATGATACGGACACACGTTCGCATTATCCAGTCCGGAGGATATTAACGCATGAATTACTATTTCTAGGTCTGAGAAGGACAGAAAGGGCCTGATTTTGGAGATAACCTTTTTAGACCTATGATTCATCTAACATACATACATAACAAGTCTCTATCATGTAATGTTATTCAAACTAGAAGAAGGACAGGTTTCTGGAGAGTTAACTCAAATACAACGCATGGCTGGAAAGTCTGCTAATAAGCTTGCAATTTTTCTTAATAAACTTTCATTTGATCAGTTTAGTAAATGTTTGGTAAGTTCTTTCAAGTTGTAATTGTAAGTCACAAGACATGAACTCAAGTTTCTAAGCTATGAAGCTGAAACTAGCAACTGTAAGTCAAAATTGATAGACACTTAAGGTGAGTTGGTTTCACTCAATTGCTCTAGGAGTTTTTACAGTATTATAGCGATGGAACTCATGATACCTTTTCTTCCCAAGATGGACGCCAAGGAGCTTAAAGGATTTCACCCTCTCCACAGCATGATTTTTCAGGACAACAGGAGGGTCAGCACGTGGTTTCCTCATTCTGATGACCATATCTTTTTTGTTTTTTTAGTGTATTAGTAGTCAGGCGGTATTTATCACCCCAGGCTTGGATTGCATTTACAGCGGCCTGCCTCTGGCCCTGCAGGGAGCCCCTGAGAAGTTCAGAGAGAATTAATTAATCTGCGCACTTAAGGCTGTGATCAAATAGAAGCTTTTTTCTCCTGTTCAAACACAAACTCAGCTGTGAGCATCGCTACTAAAGGAGAGAGTAGAGCTCAAAGGGCGCAAGGAGGGTTACATCATTTTCGTTGCTACAGAGTTGACAACTACTTGCAAGCTATCTAATCAGCATCAGCTAGCTAACCTGAAGTAACGAAGGGGATACTGTTGTTGAAAATAAAAATGGACAAGAAAAAGTTTTCCCGTTCTGAAACAGAGGATGTGGGTACACAATGTCCTCCAAGGGAGAACAGAGCACAGAGAGATTTATCATCTTGTCAAAGAGCTCTGCCTAGATACTACTCATTTCAACCGCAATTTTTGCAATGATGCAATGTGCAGTGGTGATAAAGTTGAGACATGTTCATCTTGGAGCCCCCTAAAACAAACTGTATCCAAAAGATGAGCCACCTAGTTTGGAGGAGCTGCATGCCTGCTGCGACCAAATCATGGAAAATAGCATAAGAAAAGACAAAATATCCTATGTGATCACAGCCTGATAGGCTCAACACTAGCTGGATGCAGAGTGTCCAAGGAGTTCATGCAGAACAGGAGAGGTGGTAAGACGCGACCTTTAGAGAATCCTAATCACACTGGCTGTGGATTAGAGTTCAATCAAATCAATCATCATCATAAGTGAAGAATATTATTGCTAGCGCATAGTTTGACCTCCCCTTCTTTAGGAGCCCTTCAAGTTAAGTGAAAATAATGCAGGTCTGTATGTGGGTGTAACTATAGATATATCATGGACCCCACCCCACGCCAAGTTTCAACTGCAGAACGATGGAGCTACAAAGCCTTGTTCTCATTCTTATGGAGTCAAACAAAATGCCACTTCACTCTCTTCCACCTTTTCAGAATGTCAATGAGTTGTGTTGGAACCTGATGTAGGCTAATCTCTTCATTGCTTTGCTTGCAAAAGGCCTTTGCAAATCTTAAAAAAAAAAGACCAAACGTTTCACATTAAGAGTGGAGGTGGTGGAAGAGGTGGCTCGCTAAATGAACATTATGACAGTTTCACAGTATGCCAAGCTTTATTCTGAGGTGTAGGAGGCCACAGCACATACAAGAATCAATTTAAATGCTTTCTGAAAGGGGATCATTCTCATGACCATTGAACGGCAGTGTGAAATGTCCACCCACATAGCAACAAGTGCTCAGCCTCCTTTATGAGACTCAGTACCTACTGCTGACTGTCTGAAGCTTTCCCAGTGACTCATTACCACAGGTAAAGCAGCACACTTTCTGTTAAGTTTATATTTCATGGTATTTAAAAAAATGCCAATGATCAAACTTACTAAACCAAATGAGAAAAGACGCACTGCAGGAAAACTGGGCTCTTCTCAATGACAAATTCTTTTTCTCAAGCAAAATATTGTATGTTGTTAATTATTTTATCAAATGACAAAACTCAAAGCACTAGTAAATAATTCAATTTGTGTCATGTTTACTGTGTGATTGTTTAATTTAAATAGACCATAGATTGATCCTATGTACATCAAATCCATGTTTCAGCAACAACTGTAGTTACTAAAAAGAATCACATCGATAAAATGTTAATATTAACAAACCAAAATTATTCTGAATTTGACCTTAATGGAAAAAAACAAATGTGACCTGGGTTGAATTTCCTAAAAACACTAATGCTGGGATACTTCAAGGAAAACAGATGTATTATTTTTTATATAGCTTTTACAGTAGTGATAAATTTCTCATTACACATAATAAAGCTTTTAAACATTGACAGTGTTGCTTCTTCAGTGCTTTCCATCTTGTGTTTGAGAGTGTATGGGACAGTGACGGTCAACAAACTTCTCATGTTGCCACATTCCAGTGGATTCCCCCGGGACTGACTGCAAGCCACAGAGTCATATGAGAGTTTAGCACTCCCTACGGGATCAGCGACTGAGACATAATATCTGACTCAAGGGTGACAATGTTTTTACTAAAAGAATAAGTATTGACTAGATCACATCAGGTCAGCCTGGTTTCCCTTCTGAGGCAGAGGACAGTTGGCTAAAGTTGGCCTTATGAAACCACTGTGGGACTATCTTCGTCCACTGAGGTAACGTTCTAATTGATAAGCTCTGCCAAAAAATTATATTATGGAAATAAACCAAACTTTAAAGCTGCACAAGGCAAAAATGTTTATGCAGAAATATACTCATCTTGTCAGTCTAAATCACAGTGGGGCTGAAATATGAAGATTGTCCCATGACCACTAATTGAGTTAGTTTCCAAGAAGTAAAAGTAATGGGATTCACTTTTGGATTATCATTGCAGTATTGCATTCAAATCCCGCTGCTGAAGGCCTAATCTAATGTAGTCTTTCCATGCTGCAAGCCATTTGTGAGCGGGGAGTATTACACACCATGCAGTCACGCCACACATGGTGCCCGGGTGTCAGGAACGTCCTCAGCAGCGTTGGACAGCGGGCATCATGGCCCACACAGGGTCTGTTCTGGGTGAATAATAGCAGGAGGGATTCCCTGGCTGCTATGGCAGCTTGGCCACATTTCACAACCCTGTGCCCTCTCCGGGGAACTGATGATTCTCTTCATCTGGTTGTGTTGGCTATATTTACCTCCGGTCCCAAGTAATGAGGGTGGAATATCACTCCCTAGTCTTACTGCTCACTCTTGTGTTCACCCAGGAGACTGGTGACAAACAGTCATGTGACGTCCGCTTACATAAGAACGCTGTTGCTTCAGCTTGGAGTTTTTTCTAATGTGTGTTTTTAATTCACTCTGCGTCAGTAAATGGCCCAATATGATTATACAGAATCTTTGTCACTAAACCCAGACGATGTCAGATGCATTGATCTACTAAAGTGAACCTAATGTGAATGTTAACTTGAAGGACATCTATCTATTATCTATCTATCTATCTATCTATCTATCTATCTATCTATCTATCTATCTATCTAATGTGTCTGTTAAGTTCGCGTGTATGTTTGTGCATGTGTGGTCATACAGGCACAGTGTGTGTGTGGTATGTGTGTGTTTCTGTGCTTCATTATTTTGCCAGCAGATGGAAGCAGAGTCACATCTTTTGGTGTGTCGTCATTCAGGCTATAATGCAAATGAAATCCTGACAGTAGCACCTTTCATTCACGCACCACTCTTCATTTTGCCTCCAGATAACAAGAAACATTCTGCTGCATTCAGGCTTTCAAGGTCCAACATAGAATGCAAATGGATTCGCAAAGGAAAGGATTCCAAGTTGTAATTATGTCAGACTAATGTGTGTCATTGGCGAATTGATACATAATGACTTCAGAAGCAAATAACATTGAGTTCAAGGCCTAACAGAGGATTGCTTTGAACTCCACATATTAAAAAAGACACATTGCGCACTGTGACCAAACAAACCATTTAGTTCAACGCCAGAGACATACTTAGCATGCATGGTATCATATAGGATTGTGGATTGTATAAGGACTGTGACTATGTATGACTGCAAACTACCACATGCGACAAGCTCCCTTCAACAATAGCAATTCACATAAATTCATATACAATTTTCTGGAGATATATGGGAGATAAATAGAACAGGCAACAATATGCTGTTCTTGTTTTCCCAATCAATTTTCTTTCCCTGTGGAAATCCCTGGATACTTTGTATTGCGTTTGTGTTGCACCCCCACCAAGGACCACATTATCTTGCATTTCCACTGAAGAAAAATAATTGTTTTTAATACTTTGAAGTGTTTTCCACTGGGTACAGATACATACGCATATTTTTTCATATCATGTATGCTTGTTTCTATCCCTAAATATATAAAATCCAATCAGTTCAACAGTGTCCCAATCATTTGTGCTCTTTGTGTTACAATCAAAGCAAAGGTGGATACTATATTAGCCATATGCGATTTTTATATATATATTTCACTAAAGTAGGTTTTATAGATCTTTACTAAGTGCCTGCCTTCTTCTAGAGCTATTTTGTCTACTGGGATCAGTGGGTGTGATTGAAGCCTAATGGGAATGGATGATGGCTATAAGGGCACCTGTCTGAGGATGATAGCTTAAATCAGTATTCTCTCTTGCAATGAGAAGTGGAAATAGGGGCTGCAGTTAAGGCAATAGTAATGTCTATCCCCTGGTCTGTGAAATGGCTCAATCTCAGCAGCCGATCCATTGTTTGATTGTTATAAATCTTTTGGAATCACATTATCTTGGCACACCCATTACCCACGATTGTGATTCTGCTGCACTGAGAAATATAAAAAAGCAGTGTATATTTCCAAAACTTCTGCGGTGATACATATACAAAAAAGACCAATATTACTTTTTTTTTGCCATTCCCACAGGAACTATTATATCTTGGGCCTGGTGTTCTATACAAACAATTTGGCTGAATGAAAAAGATAATGCAGACATGAAAGTCAAAAAGCCATATATGGAAAATCAGTTTTAAGTGCCATTTTTCAGGCTGTACAGATAAGTGCAATGGAGACAAGGTATTATAAAAGCCATAAACTTCAGGACTTTTATATCAATCTCACATCTGATATGATCTTCATATCAGTTCGGAGGCTGGTAGCAGTCTGAATAGAGTGAATGATTATCCTCCAAGTCCACAAAGGAGATATATGCTCAGATCCTCACAGTGCTGCATGTATTAAGTGTTAACAGTTTGCAGCTGTCAGTCAAGGCAGAAACCCAAGGAATTATTCTGAATGTTAAAAAGAGCATTGCAATTACATGTGAAAAGAAGAAAAGGGAATTATATATCTCCTTTACCATTCAGTTTTGAACAAATGCACCACAGCACTTAAGCTAAAAGGGTCATTTCATAAATGAAGGTGAAGGCCACTGAAGAGATTTCTCTACCTTTCAAAGATATTTCTGTATTCTTTTCAACAAGCGCTCAGTTATTTGGATGACAATGCTCTTACTAAACTATAGGAACATTACAGCAGTAACAAAAAAGTCTTTGTCCACAGGCAGCACTAAGAATAACCATAATATAAAGTTTGTTAAGAAATCTAATATGTATAGAGTATATATAAATGTATATGCTGTTTTGTTGTTTAGAACTGTGATAAACACACTCAAACACTATATGTTTGCTTGTATAGTTATGATTCAGCTTTGATATAGAAGCAATTATGAAGATGTGCCAGTATGTCTGGGAAAAGTAATAGAATTGTTGACATAAAAGCAACAAGCATGTTGGACACAATCAATAAAAGCAAGAAGGAGCAATTTTGCACCAGATACAGTATCCAAGATGTTATTTTTCAAGGATCTCTTTGTATGTTTTCAGCATACAAAATCATAATGGACCCTTTTAATTGAATACTGAATGTTATAAAAAAAAAACATGCAACTGAATTTGATTAAAAAAAAACCCCAAAAAACAAACAATCCCAATGCCTCTCTCAGAGTCAGGAATACTGAAAGGAATTTTGGGCACCAATGAAACATGTGACACTAGCCTATGTCATTTTGACAACATAAATTTGAGTTTTGAAAATGTCTCTGAGCCCTGTAGGGACAAAAGGCTCTTAAATGATCCCCCTCCTTCCAGCCCTTGCAGCAGCCTGCGTGGAGCTGCACGAGTAAGAGTTTGGTCATTATAAAATCTTTTATCATTGTTGAGGGTCATTACCCATCTGCCATAGCAGTAATAAAACCTACACATAGTTCATCCCCCCCTGAAGTAATTCACCATGCCTTTAGTTGCCGAATTAGCATACGGTAACGGTCCTCTTGGAGGCCCAACCCAAATGCAAGCCAGTTAATTGCAGCACAGCTTAAAATGTCACTCATGAAATGTGTCTCGGAGGCTGCAGCGAGATGAAAACTCTGGAGAGGTTTAACGACCGCCGTGAAATCATTGATGTAAATGCATGTTCCTGCAACTCACTGGGGCATTGCAGCCTGGTAGGGACGGACTGCGGAGGACAAACAAGGACAGGAGGGAAGCAGAGCTCAACGCTAATGCTAATCCCCCACACCCCATCTAAGAGTTCACTTTACCCAGGAGAGCTCTCATGGCTAATCAAGACAGAAATGAAGCCTTAGCCTGTGCTGATCATGTGTAAAGAATCACTACTGAACGCCTACTATGGGTGTAACATCTTGCTAATAGAAGATAACATGTCTTGGGAGACACTGGGTCATCCTGGAAATACCTTATAACCATGATACATAGATAAGGGCAGTTTCCTGATGCAATGTGTAACTTTCAGTAGGGATGTTAATGTGACTGCTTAATTATAGGACCAATCAATGGCTACACTGAATAATGGTGATATGCAGACTAATCATAAAAGAACATCTGGTCCTTGACCCCACTGCCAAAAATAGCCAGTCATTGCCTTTATAACAATATGTATTAGTGAACGTTCATTTCAGTTCCCTATAGCCAGAAAGTAGAAATATGCCCCAATTCCTAATCTGTGGTGTTGTACTCCTATCCAGTTCCATAGAGAATTAATTGAAATAGATAGAAAGTAGTCCTGAACTGTTAGCGCTACTGTAAAACAAACCTCATTTGGATGTAAACTGCAAACAAGCATTCTCTGAGTCTGTCGACCAAGTGAATATAATAAAAAAAGCAAATTAAGAATCTTGGTTCTTTAGCTTTTAGCTTTTTTAGGACAGAGTTGATTGAACTGTAATGAGAGATAGGAGTGTCATGGCAATGGCCAAATGTTACCATTGAGGCTGTACAGGCATGAATGTGCATAACTTGTTCAGAAAAACCTCCCTTTGGTGATTAAAGAATAAAAAATGAAAGGTATTCCCTTTTATGACTGCTGATATGGACATGTTCTAGCCTTTCCACACAGTACTGCAAAGTATGGGCCGTTTTAATAGCCGTTCATGTGATGAAGTTTTGTGGCACTCATTCTCAACACTCACACAGTTTGTCATCCTACATAACACATTATTCCCTTGACTTTCATCCATCACTTTCAATACCTCAGGAGGGATGGCTACAGAAATCTTGATATGATGCCTAAGTCGCTCCATCATCTTCTAAAGGCTTTATGAGGACGATGTCTTCGGTCAGACCTGTCGCTGTCACCCTGCATGTCTTTGATGCTTTACGATCCGTGAAATAGACCCTGCAGATGTTGGTGTTTTAGGGCCGCTCCTGTCCTCTCTCTTCCTCTCTCCTTATTCTCTTCTCTTCTCTTCTCTTCTCTTCTCTTCTCTTCTCTTCTCTTCTCTTCTCTTCTCTTCTCTTCTCCTCTCCTCTCCTCGCCTCTCCTCTCCTCGCCTCGCCTCGCCTCGCCTCTCCTCTCCTCTCCTCTCCTCTCCTCTCCCCTCCCCTCCCCTGTTCTTCTTTCCTCACCTGGGTCATTTCCTTGCGGAGCTGCCAGAAGCACCAGGAGACATGCGGGCCACGATGAGGATGGCCAGTGACAGATAGAGGAGAGCCGAGGTTATCAACTCTGTCAGCCAGTCAATCCGGATGAATAACGATGCAACACAGCCAGGTTTGACCATCAGGTACACTTTCATCCCAGTATCTTTTTTTGCCTCTAATTTGTTTTCACTACCTGTCAGGTTGTCACAATTGCAACACCGTGCACTGCAGACATAGAATGAAGAAAATACTACATACATTCACTCCCTCTGGTTTTCAAAGATATTTTCTGTTCCATTGCTTGACCAAAAAAACATGTAGAACTGATACATTCTCTATATAAGACAACCAAGATATCACATTCTCTATATAAGACAACCAAGATATCACATTTATTGTGTTATGTTTGTTATATTGTGTACGCAATCTGTAGACAATGTGTGTGAGCAGCAAACCATGCATTCACCTTGTTCTGATGTTTGGCAGAAAACTGTAGGCATGAAATGAATCCATGTTTTCCTGAAGCCTCAATGTACGCATGCATGCAGATGTGACCTTCAGATTTCCGCAGCTGAATGTGAAAAATCCATTTTGCAAAGTTTTCATTTGTCCATTACGTTTCTGAGAGTTGATAATGGAATTTGCTGTGAAAAAATCAATTAGCACAGGACAGGGAATTACAACGTCCCCTGTATATGCTCTGAAATTCCAGCCGATTTGTCTCAATTTCCCCATCAAAGTCCTTTGAGCATCACTGTGATCCTATTAGTGGACCTCTCTAGGTGAAGATGACTTCATTCAGCCGTGGAGAGGGATCTGACAGCTGAGTGGGGTTTGAATAGGGGTGGGGTGCGGGTGGGTGGGTGGGGGATGTGGGTGAGGACAGAATGGGTGGAAGGATGGCAGCGGAGGGAGAGGACTGTGTAAAAGACACCTGAATTGAGAATAATGAGTCTAGAGAGGAGCAAAGACATCCCTTTCATCTTCAGCCAGACTTGAACTGCTCTTTCATCATCATCATCTGAAAAAATGTGCATGCTCATAGCATAGACGCATGTACCTCCAGGGAGCAAAGAGACATTTCACTTTCAAAGGATACTCTCCCAATTTCCTCCTTGTTACTGCTTTTCAGGTCCCACTGTGTGGAATTAGAGCGAGGAGTCATTAAAGACACAACACACACACACACACACACACACCTTGAGGAACAGAATTAGAGTGGGGGCCGGTGGCAATTATTTATCCTGAAATCAGCATCGTTATTGTGCCTGATGAATGTGTGTACAAATTAAGAGTGAGAGCTCAGAATGGCAGACTTGCGATATCAGCGGAACAAGGGTTTCTGTGGGTTTAAGGAGTTACTCATCAGGCTGACAGTCGGGGTAGCACTGCACACTTCGAGAAGTTACAATATCTTGTCAGTTTTGAAAGCTGAATTTTTCAGCCGGGGAAGTGAGTTTCATTCCTCCAGTATCTCCAAGTTCAAGTCAAGTTTATTTGTATAGCCTGTAATTGAGTGCAAACGCAGAATGCAGAAAGAGGAGAAAGGCCTACTTCCATCCCACTGCCCTTTGTGTGTTCCTCAGGTGATCTAAACCTGGGTTTTGACTGTGTGTCTGTGTGTGTGTGTGTGTCCCATCCGGCGCTGCAGAGAGCTGGTTCACTTAAGCTCACTGGCCTCGCTCAGTCCAAAAAAGCAAAAAGATGTGTCCCGACCATCTGACTGAATTTGCTGTGACCCAGTTAAGCAGCAGCAGCCCTGGCTGCACTCGCACAGACAACCTGGCTTGCCTCTGCTCAGCTCCTCCTTAATTGAAGAGACAGCTTAGTGAGATGAAGACACAACAACTTTCAAAGGGCATTTAGGTAGGGAGTTTATTTTCACTTGAGGTGAGCTTAGTCATCAGCTTAGTCATCGGCGACATGATTCACCCTCTGCCCCTCTACTCCAACAACATGAACTAAGACCTTGGACTGGACTTACAAGAACAGGCTTCCACTGCTACACCAGCTGATAATCAAATCTAATCTAAACAATCGACAAGCTACAACTTGATCCGCTTATGTATTCTGGTGGCGAGCAGCGCTTGGAGAGACGAATGGCTTGTGATTTTGAGAGATAATTACTATATCCAAGTGAGGTTTCTGAGCTGTCCTGGGATATACCCATTTCCTCTCAATAATTGGCTGCGGGATTCCAGGCTGTGAGATTACTGTTTCTCCAGTTATGGCAGCTTCTGCTATCCAACAGTCCCAATAGACCGAAAGTGCTGATTCCAAGTCCTTTTTTTAAGAGAACTTATTCTCTCTTAATCGCAAAACGGTCTCCAGATGCCTTTTTTTGTGCGAGTCAGCCCCAGTTTGATTAATGTGATAGGGGAGTGCTGGAAGTCATGTAAAAAGGCTCCCAGAGGCTGCTGCCAGGCTCGGAGGTGTCACCCCACACTGCTGAATAAATTAACAGAACTAATTGTTTGTTTATGATTTGAAATATTAATAACATGAAATATATGAAGCTGTCAGTTGAAATCACCACTGGGGACGGCTGTGGGCGGTGGCTGGTGCAGCTTCCTTCACAGCAACGGCATTTTACTGCCTTGGCACGAGGACACAAACAGCTAATATCATAAATGTTGATTAGTTAGACTTCGGTTTGATGTGTTGTGTAATTATATTATTCCCTTAAGAAGGCAAAAGTGTGTCTATTCATAATTAAAGTAGCTTATATAATATTTTTTGGAAGTTTTGGGGGGTAAACATTTGAAGGGGGAAGCTGTTAAGATGGGCCGGGTTGATATTGTAAAGTGCAGAAGGTTCTGTTAATGAGATGATGAAATACTCACAAACAGCTTGCTGCACATTGCACATCTGCTGTACTGTATGTCATTCACATAGAATAACATGGAGAACACTATTACAGTTGCACTGGCTTTTGGGCTTTCGGGCAAGTTCAAGTAGCCTTGATGATTACCACTAAGCATGATTGCGCTTCAAGGATCCTCAAGTTTCAAGCCGAGTATTCCCGGGCCTCTGATTAATGAACTATTATACATACTATGTTCTGCTGGAGAAGCACTTAGAGAAAGTATCAGAGTTTCCACAGGCAGTGGGATAATGAGAGTGGAGAGATCATCCCTGTGTGTGGGCCTTGGATATATAAACCGAGTAGCTTTGTTGCAGAATGTTGAAGTCCGGAATGACGGTGGGCCTCATCAGGATTTCGGCTCTCTGCCTCTCTAATGCTGGGAGTTTAAAGAGGATGACGCTGAATCAGGAGACTAAATCCCAACTCCCTGGTGGTGCAAACCCCAGGCAAAGTTTTGTTTACGCTGTGCTTTATCAGTAATCTGGGAAGCTTTGTAAATCCTTTGCATCTCCTCTTTCATCTCCACGCTGGCACCTTGATCCTGCCTGCGTCATTAGCTCCGCGGCAATATGAGAGACTGGGATAGAAAAAAAAAAAGCATTCTTCTGGTTGCGTTCTTGGCATTGGGGGGGGAAGAGGTATCGATGCCGCTCACTATATAAAGCCGTTATGCAAATCCCAAAGCCTCTGTTATTGTTGAGCTTTGTGAGGAAGTGATACTCAACATTATATCATGCAGCATACAGCACTCTATTAAAAATGACGTAAGCTCATGATGTTGATTATGGCTGATAGAAGAGAGCAAATGTCCAGCTGGAGCATCTAATAAGTACCTTCATTTTTTTTTGATTGCATGATGGTTCATCTTCCAGTGGAGCAAAGAAGTAATATATTGGTTTGCCGATATTGGCCTTTTATTAAATATCACATAGCAGCCGTTCAGTGTCGTCCACTGCTGATATGATGGAGGTTCATTCCCTGATCACATAAAAACTAAACGACATTTTACCTTCTTTGCACGTTTTATCCATTTAATTGTTCAATTATGCTTTTTGATTAATTCTACATTTAAATGCCTAATGTATCCCAGAGTTTCTCCTACCATTGAATAGGTGCAGTGAGTCACCCTGCTGTAAAGAGCTGCCAACCCACCTCAAAGAATTTCATTAGTCTGGGTTTCAGTGGAGAGTTTTAATGTCACATGATGGCCTAAATGCTGTTTCAGAGGCTTTTCCACCCTGACAAGAATGAAATTCTGGGGGAAACACTGAATACTTGCTATTTTTTGGCATCAAAATGGTCAACTCTTATAGATACTGAATATCAGTACAAAATGTCTTCAGTCTTCAGTCTAAAAATATCTCTATCGGCCTTCAAAAACCCATATCAGTCGACCCCAAGAGCAAAAGTGATCTATGCGATCATAAGATGCTGTTTAGAAACCCAGTCATTATTGTTGACTGATCATGTCAACATGTTTTCCCATTAGACATGCTTAGGTCTGCTTTTCTCTGGTTGTGTTGAATGTCTTGAGATGGCACAGCAGCAGAACACTGTTTAGTGGTGGGTGTGATCTCATCTGTCATGCAAGTGCGGTACTGCTGGAGTGGCGTCACATTATTTGATATCTTATCATTACTCCAATCTACATTGTACCCCTTATTACTCCTGGCAGAACATAGCCCTACTCTTAATTTTCTAAATTAACATGTCTTTATGCTAATTAAATGGGGTTTTAATAGCTCTCTCGGTAGACTGCATTTAGAGGGAAAGACAGAAAAGCTGTCTGGATATCCCCATTCCCCACCCCCATCTCTCACAGACAAAAGGTTTTCTTGTTAAATATTGATAGCATCTGCAGACATCCAATTATTCAACAAAGCAAACCGACACATTCATTTTACAACCCCGCTATTTGATGAATCTCAAGTCAAGAAAAATGATATCCGCTTTCAAAATATGTAATGCAAGAGCCTAAATTGAAACGCAGCGATCAATAACAGCAGGCTCAGTTATTTCCCTATTCCTGCGAGTCCTCTGTTTATCGTAAAAAGGGCTAAAAAGAACTGATGCTCTACAGTTAGTTTCTATGGGAGATCTCCCTCTTGGCTTTTAAAGCAAGCTGTCTGGGCTGTTCTGACGTATCGTCAGCTATTATTTCTGATGCCTCCCATGGGGTCCTCCTCTCCATAAACTCTTCCCCTTCACTGAGTCCCTGCCTCCCATCACCAGCATGCTTGTTAAACAGACACACACATTAGTCTAACTCATGTTTCCTCCGAGGCCCACAAGCCTGCCAACCCAAAGCCCCTGCTTATCACTCAGCCTCTGCCCTGTGTGTGTGTGTGTGTGTGTGTGTGTGTGTGTTAGTACATAGCTGCTTGCACACATTTATCCTCCTGCTCTGCCCTCTGCTAAACCCTCTAGAAGTATGTGTATTTTTTTTTTTTTATCCCGGCATCCTGCTCCTTAATCGCTCGGTGTGTTTGCACTGTATAGATGATTTGACCCAGAATCCAACACAAACTCTTTACTCGAATAAAAATAGAACAGGAATCTGGAAAAACAATGCTCTAATGTACACTTCATTAAAAATATTGAGGAATTTTATATTAAATATACAATAGGGTACACATTTTCAAAATGTCAAGTTTCAGTGCCAAGATGCCATGTTTGATGCATTAACTTCCAGATCAAGTGGAATTTAAAATGAAATGGCATAAAAGTATCTGCCGACATGTAAGTTCATCTAAAATTGAAGCATTCAAGTCAGGTACCTCAAAACTATCCTGAAGTATCACATAAGCCTGGTGGCCACCTAGCCACCAAGCTAATTAACTGTATGCTAATTAACTGTAAGCAGCCAAATCAAAACACCAAGCTGCATTGTACCAAACCTGCAACACTAACAAACAGGATGCATTATCAAGGCCTGCATGCTCCTGGTAAACACAAGCAGCACAGGCTATTACACAACAATTGGTAAGCCAATAAACACACTCTGAACAAACCCCTTATTGGTCCAATCAAAAGTCTGGTAATTTAACCTAATTATTTCCTCTGTATATCCTTTCTTTCCAGCCATCATGGCTGTTCCACAGTCTAGCTCTTATTTAAACATCATCTCTTGCTTGTTGCTTGCAGGCCGGCCGCTGCTCCTTTTGGAAGTATTTCCCTGCGTATAAATGTTCTCATTAATATTTCCTCTGTATTGCCATGACTTAACAAAACGGATTTTTGAAATTGCATGCAGTGAAAAGTACATTGGTCACACTGTAGATTGTCGATTTTTTCTAAGCAAGCGGAATATGCTGTTCCTCCAAAAGATTGGCTTGTCCAAGCTGAATTAATGGAGTTTTGCAGACACAAAGAGCATTGGTTTTCACATTTCAGCTATTTCTGTCTTGTCCATATGACAAAATAAGTATGTCTGTATTTCCCCAAAAAAAGTTTAGCGGGGATTCAGTTGCTTAGAGGTGTTGTTGGACACAAAAATCACACATAACATCGATCAGTTTTATACTACTTGCCTTGACAGACGTAGACGATGAATTTATGACATAAAGATTATACACATCAAAGGTAGTACTCTACTCTCAACCTTTTATTCTGGAGATAAAAATGTAGGCAAACTGAGTTTAAGTGGGTTTACTCTCCACTGCATGACTTTTTCTTTTCATGTTCAGATGATGACCCTTTTAGTGAAAAGAACTCAAAGATTTGTTCAGATGCTTTTGGGCCTTGCTGCCTTTGAGCGCTTAAATGGCCAGTAAATTTTACCCATGGGAGATGGAGAAAAGTTTGTTTACATAGGATTTTTTTTTTGTTTTGTTTTAATTGCTTTCTATCACAATATGCTAATGCGGTGATGGCTTGTTTTTTTTTTGTTTTTGTTTTTTTCAAATCAATCAAAAATCAAAACACAACCTCTCTGAAAGTGCTCAGTCCATTAACTTTTGAAAGCAATCCAATTTGGGACTATGCCTGCTAAATCAAACTGACCAAATGAACCAAGAATAAGAAAAGACTTATTCAAACTGATCTTGAGACGGAGGGCTATGTGCTCAAACTGAAAGCTGACTTTTAAGCCAGAATTTATCATATTAACAAACTCTTTCTTTCTGTCTTTTCCCTACATTAGAATCACCCCCGAGGTATGATGGACTGCTTCCAATAACATTGCCATATTTTAATCAGACCCAGATGCAGAATATTTGCTTGTTAAAAGTTTTAAAAACACACCAGATGCTCACTGTTTAACCACTGGGATTAAAAAAATACATTAAAATTATTAAAATACACAGCGCAGTTTGGTAGATCTTGGCATGTTGAACACTACTGCTACTACTGCTGCAACTACTACTGTAACATAAACTACTATAAAGTTAACATGAAGCACCAATTACAACAGCATCATAAAACAGGATAAGAAAGAGTCAAAGGAGGGTTATAAAAAAAATATCTGAAATGACATAAAGGCCAATCTGTAAAAGCATGTTTGGGCTTTTTAAGATGATTTGACTTTGCTATACTAAGCTTCTAAGGTAGGTTGCTCCTAAGGGTGCCTGATGGCAAAGGCCTGAACACCTTTAGTCTTCAATCAACACTTTGGAATGGCTATAAGTGTCTGACCAGGCTTTAGGTTGCGATCTGGCTCACAGCAGACTAAAAGACTTGTGATGTAGCCTGGGGAGCAGACACAGCTGTCTCTCTAAATTGGCCAGTATCATCAGCAACATCGTAAAATCAATGCTTAAGCTCACAGGCAACCTAAGGAAGATGCTAAAATTTGGCGATCAATGCCTTAAGCACCAGTTACAAGCTTTGTTACTACCAGCAGCTGCCTCTAAACTGGTTACACAGATTCCTTAGAGTAACACCGAGGCCGGATGCATCATACAGTACAGTGAGCCATCTAAATGACTGGAGTACAACTGTACTCACCACCTTCTCTCACAATCAACACTGCATCAACAACCTCTTCACATTCATTTTGAGCCATAGCAAGAGAGTAAATTGTGTCTCGCTTTAATCTCAGGAGAAACGTGTCTGTTGAATCTTGATGAAGCTACATCTTTGCGACAAGCTCTTTAGATGCTAGTCTAATCAAAGCCCCGTCATACTGCTAGCCTGAGGCTCGTCTGACGACAGCCCCTGGAGGATTAAAGCTGATTTCCCCTTTGGTCAGAGTCACTCTTGTGAAGCTCCAACTCTCTCCGGTGTTGGGGGGAGAGTACTATCCTTGTCATTGATACCTAGCCTAGTGTTGTGTGATGCTGGGCATGTCTCTCTGCCTCCCCAGCTCATCTATCACAGTAACTGTGAATGGCGGACAGGGACAGGGGAGGAACAGAGGAAGGCTGCTGCCAACCCTCCCTTCTCGCACTATATACTTAGTAATCTGTGCCAAGGCTTTTCCCTCAATGGAGAATGGAGACCTTGTGTTCTGTGGCTGCAGATGGGAGAAAACAACACAGCACACACCACTACAACTCTCCACAGTAAGATAGATGGTATAAGTGTAAGACAGAGTAAAGAGGGTATGACGATCATTTGAAAACAGTGTTTTGTGTAATAATGATTAAATTGTAATATTGTAATATTGTAAAAACGTTGCAATAACACAATATTAAATCATAAAACGTAATATCTGGAGTGATAAAAACATCAAATTTAATTGCACATAATGTACAACAAGGCCTTGAACAACACACACTTGACACAAATGGATCCAGCTGACAAACGACACAGGCTATGTGAGGTCAGTAGCAAGGTAACAGTACAAAACATCAAATAGGAGCCGTGCTGCCCATTAACTACAAAGTTTGTTTGCCTCGTATTCCACGTAGTTTGGTTGTCTGGCACTGAAAGCCTGCAGGGCAGTGAGTATCCTGGTCACGTCTGCACTGGACAGTTTGAGTCTGTGGCGGAGCAGACAGGCGAACAGATCCACGTGTTGAGCCCCTGGAGGCGAGAGGCGGTTGACCCTGTGCCGCAGCTCCACCAGCTGCAGCAGGGCCGAGTCCTGCGATCCCTGAGTGTACGGGTAGTCTATCTGCAGAATCAGGTCCTGGATCGCCTCCGGGTCGAAGTGCACGCTGTATCCGAACAGCTGCATGCTGTTGACCTTCATGTAGCCGATGTTGTTGGAAGGCTCCATCGCCTCCAGAGGCTCGTAGTACGCCGTGCCGTTTCTGCCTCCCCCCGCCGCTCCCCCGGAGTCCCTGACGCGGCTCCTCAGGTAGAAATGAACGGTCTCAAAAAAGCTCTTCCACCTGTTTCCTAGAGTCAACGTCCAGTTGTAGCAGTCCAAGGGGATATCCAGCTTGGTCCTCTCCCAGTCGGGGTAGCCGTGCTGGCCTATGGGCATGGTCCAGCTCTCTGAGTGGCTGCCCCCGAAGGGATTCACAAACAGAGACAAGGCCGGCTCCAGAGTGCTGTTTTTGGTGAGGCAAACCTGGAGGGCCAACCCGAGCAGCATGTGAACGCGGTTGGACTTGACTCGGTTGCTCTTGAGCGTGAGCAGCATCCTTTTCCTCCAGGACGGGTCGAACCAGGCGTTCAGACGCACGTCGTTGCTGACGAACACGGCCTGCAGAGTGATGCGCGGGTCTCGCCGCTGGAGCAGGTAGCGCAGCTCCAGGTCCTGCAGGTCTCGGTCGCTCTCCAGGCCCAGGTAGGGGTCGGTGGGGTCGGGCACGGCGGGCCGGCAGGTCCCCTGGGTCAGGGTGAAGCCGGGGTTACAGCCGGAGCAGCGTGTCCGGTTCTCTGCGGAACAGGAGGCGCAGCGCGGACCCTCGCCCACGGAGCAGGGGATCAGGCCCTGGCAGGGGGGGTGGTGGTAGGGGCAGGAGCAGCTGCGGCTTGCGTCACTGTACACACCGATCTGGTTGTTCTCACTGCAGTATAGGATGGAAAGGATGTAGCTTATCCAGTAGTGCAGAGGCCTGGGACAGAAACAACAGTTAGTCACTTCAGGTTTTCAGATACCACACTGCCATACTGGTGGATACGACAAATCCAATTTATTGTTTGTCACTTTTCTTTCGGGGATATGTTTTTTGATTATGCAATGAATGAAACAATTTTTTGTCCAATAAGATTCCTAATGCATTTTCCAAAAAATACCTGTTATTATGAGCGCAGCAAAAACTAATTTTTATTTTATGCCAAGCTCATAGGCTCAGCTGTTGTTGCACAAGCCAAATCAGATCAAAATGAACATTTTAATCTAGTGAATTCCCCTTGAGTGGCGCAGATGGGTGGTGATGGGTGAGCCAAACACACACACACACACACACACACACACACACATACACAGAACCAGACACAGTCACACAAGTAAATGCATTAACTCTCTCTCTCTCCCTCTCTCGCTTGATTACTCTCTTATATCTCTATCTTCTCCTCCTCTTCTTTATAAAAATGGCACACTAACAATGCATTGGGAATACAATTACAGGGTAAAAATAAGCAAAAAAGCACAATATATGAGCGACAGATATTGTTTTATGGGAACATGAAGAGAAAAAAGACTTATCTAGTAGTTGTAAACCTCTATCAAATTCTGTTTTTACGAGCAGGAGTGGTGTGATAAAGAAGTGTAATTGGATTGTGGACTGAGGAGGCAGAGCCTGCATGTGACTGCTGAGCTGATGGATTGTGTCATTTGGTTAATTTCCTTGCTAGAAATAGCTATCAAAATAGAGCGTTCATGGGAGAGGCATAAATCTGACTTAAGTTATGATCATAGTGGCCTCTGATAGGCTGGTGAAATAATTAAGAGTCCAGGTGGGAATGCTGCTGAAACAGCAGCCATAACAATAAAGAAAACGATAAAGATAGATATATCCAAACAGTCGTGTATTACTGGCCCACAGCAGTCGAAATCCCTGGATGTGGCACCGTTGAAGAAACTGGATTGTTAGATGCAGCATTGATTGCAATGCAGTTTACACCTGCGGGGCGATCACGGTGAAATGTGTCTGTTGGGCCAGACTCTCCTCATCCCATTTGTCTTTTCCCCGGCGGAACAGAGAGACCGCCTTGCTCCCGTCAGCACTTCTCACCTCACTCCGCAACTACTTCTCCTCAAGTGCCTCCTAATAAGTGCCTTCTCGCTCCACTGCTTTCTCCCACTGCCTGGTGCATAAATCATTTTCATAATTATAAGTTTTGGGGAGCACCTTGGGTTAACAGGCTCCAGTATAAATATCCCTCCTTCCTGTTCTTGCCTTGCTGCTTACCTCTCCCTCTGCAGGACTATTTTGGGCTGCTTTCGGCACCTCTTGCTGAGGCTGAAGAGCTTGTTAGCGGTGCGGCGAGCCTTGGTGAATAGCTGGTTGCTGCTGGTCTCCAGCTGCCGGTAGCGCTGGAGCAGGTTGGCATCCGTCCTCCACAAGTGCTCGACGACAGATGTGTTTACAGCGTAATGGGTTGGCAGTTTCCCAACAAAGCTTTGGAACTCCTCTGGTAGGAAGAAGAACATGAATAAGTAAACTCTGCCTTTGGCTAGGAGCCACAGGGTAACGATATCCAAAAATCTGTCTACTCCTCACTGTTTGTCCCAGAAAAGCAAACAGCTCAAGAGGGGAATAAACAGTCACAACATGCCAAGAAACCATGTTTTGTTATTGTGATTGTTTTTTTTGCGCTGCTGATCTCATCAGCATGTCAGAGAACAAACTTCTTCCATATTTCTGTTTCTGTCAAGAGATCCCATATGTTAATCACCACCTGTTGGCAGCATGCACCTTCAAAGGAGCTATTCTCTAATTAGAAATGAGTGACACTGAGAGTGCAAAATGCTGTTCCTGCTTTAAACAATGTGAAAGCAAGGCAGGTTGCAGTAGTAGCTATAATCATTTTTATCAAAATATAACAAAAAAAAAAGTCATGTTTTAGAAAAGTTCCTTTTGATTTGTTGCACAAGAAAAGTTTCTCAAGCATGATACACCTTGCATCTCTCCGCTCATTGTTAAAAATGATTTGCATATTGGTGCACATGACAGCGTTGCCTCAGACTGCCTGCGTTCTCTTTCACTGTCTCTTTTTTTACTCAAGAACAAGAACCAGAACCACTCAGTGTCAAGACCACTGGAGTCTGTGTTAAAGGTGCTATGTGTATTTTTAACCATCAACATATCACTGTCAAATTAATTGTGATACCTTGGTATGATTACTGCAAACAAATAAAACCATGGTGGAGATGATTGTTAGCCTCCATCTCACACTAGTGGTATTGTTAGTGCTGTTGGTGTTTCTCAAAAATAAGACATTTCTAATACAGTACACCCTGTTGCTTCCTGTCACAAAGAGGATTTTTGCTTCTTTGACCGCTTTCTCTTTGTCTTTTTTTTGAAGAGGATAAACATCTTGGTAGTGATTTTTCCATCAGACTTTCACTCATTCCACCATCTGCCATTGTGAGAAACTCTCAAGTCAAGTCAAATTTGTTTGTATGGGCCTTTATCACAGTCTCGAAGGGCTTCACAATAAATGAAAACAACACCCCCAACCTTAGACCTTCACTGAGAACAAGGAAAAACTCCCACTATAACCTCATTAGGAAAGAAAATGGAAGAAACCTTGGGAACGGCCCGCAGAGAGGCAAACAAAGACTAAATGTTGATGATAAAATGAACAGAAGCAAAATACACTGAATAAACAGACTAAGAATGCTTGGGTGAACACCCGGCTCTTTTCTCCAGTTTTTTGTGCTGGAAGGACAGCAGCCCTCTTCTTGTTTTGTGTTGTAAAGCAATCCAGCAGATTTCAGTGGCACACAGTGTGAACTGCAGTATAAAGGCCAGTAGAGGCTGCCAGTCTTCTCATCAATGGCCTTGTTTGTTTATGGTAATTATACTGCTGTCTCAAAATGAATGCAGTAAAGAGTTATTAGGAGCATGAATCGTTTGTACATGGCATTTTTTGCAGAACACAGTGCTTAAAGGGGAATTGCTGTATGCACAGAGGCCTAAGAGGCAGTACAGCAGAAGTCAGCAATGGGAATGGGAGTGGGAGCAGGAATGAGTCAGCTTCACGTTGATGCGCTGCACATCCACATACCAGGATCTAGCTCTGTGATTTGTAACTGATTTGAACTGCAGTGAAGTCAACACATTAATTAAATATTTTGTTCAGCGATTCTCTTAGTTACAACGCTGTGTCACCACAGCACTTTGGTGTTAAGAGGTCGAGTTTGTAAAGTCAACATAGTTTCACTCACTCCGGTCATGCAAACCCCTCCAGCCCTCCACCGGAGCAGCACACTTGATGTTAAATTGCTACATGTGGCGCCTTTAAATAGCAAACATGTCCATTCCCAATGCAAACAAAAGCAATATAACAAAATGTAATCCCCATGTAAACAAAAACTCCACAACCAAAAAACAAAAAGGTGGATTGTAATCTTTTTTTTCATTATCATATTGACTGAAACAAACAGAAGACGGAAGGTTGGTTTTATTCCAGAAGCCATAAGACTTGTGAATAGTAAATGTAAAAGGAATGGTCTTCTGACACAGCATATAGACTGATAAATGCACTCGCACTTTCCTCTGGACCGGACAGAATTGGATAGTATTTATTATGTTGTGACCTAGCCATTTTTTTTTATCTGTCTATATTATATCTTGTCTTCTTCTTGTCTATATGTGTGTGAATGATAGTATATTGTGGTCTCTTGTTTATGAAATCACTGCTTTGAATTGCGGGATTGATTGAGGGATGAATAAAGTATTTTGAATTGATTGACAGACCTCTTGATTCAGGATCTGACAGGATTTGATACCCAAGCGTAGGTACTGAATGTATTTAGAACAGAAGAAATAAATGTGTTTTTGTTGTATATTTCTTGAGTAAAAAAAAACAACCTGTATCTTGAGTTAGAGTGTTATGAGAAAAAAAATTGTGTACACTATTCACAGCTGACATGTTCAGCAGAGCCCTGTCTTGTCCACTGAGGATCACAGTGAATTGAAAACACTGACTCACCAGATTCCTCAAACTCCTGGTTGGTGAGGGTCCAGGCCTCTCTGACGCGCAGCAGGTTGTTTTGCAGAGCGTCCAGGTCAGCGTGAGGACAGTTGCACTGAGGGAAGCGCGGGCTGCACTGACACCAGCAGTCGCTGTCCCGGCACACGAAGCGGCCTTCAGATTTACAGCCAATGTAGTTGAGGGCGGCCTGAATGAAGTGGCTCTGCAGGTAGGCCGGCAGGATGACCTGCAGTCCTGTGGGAGATGATATACAGGACGTATAGGCTGAGTCACAATAATAATGATAACAATACAGGAGTCACAATAATAATGATGATAGCCCTTATACACACATATCTAAGACTAATTCTGGCTGTCCCCTGGTACTGATAATCACTTACAAGCTTTTGTTGTTTTGTTGAAATCCACATCTAAAATAAATCATGCAAACTATGCTGATGTGGAGCCTGGTAATATGATTTTTCCACCTCATTCTTGGTTGTAATACAACACTAGGTTTACCAGGAATCTGGTTTTTTTTTTTGTAACAATCCCCCGCTTTTTTTAAACGTCTTCAGCAGCATTGAGTCAATAAAGGAGGTCGATAAAGGAAGTGCTCGGTATCACAAGAGCAGACTATGCCTAAGAGAGACGGGAGACGCAGCTAGATGTCGGCTGCACTTCTGTCAGGTGTGTATTTGAGGTAGATTTTACCTTGCAGCTGAACCTTGTTTTCTGGACTGTGAACCAGGACGGAGCTGACTGTGTCCAGATTGTCATAGTTGCTGCATCCGAGGGGCCCGGTTCTGGTTTCGGTCACCTGCCAGCAAGGAAAAAACATGTTAAGATTTTGTCTGGTGGTTGTTTCTGTTTTGTCATTTCTCTGTGTAAGATTAAGTTATCAATATGTATCAATACATGTATGCAGGTGGACATAGTTGTGACATAATCATACCAGATGGGTGTTCAGATGTTTTCTTTTCCCATATCATATACAGAAAACAAGGACAAAAACAAAAAGGGACAATCTATCAATCATAAATCAATCATTGTGATAAAAGTTTCATACTAGGTTCACATTTCTTGCACATATTGACTAATTTTGCTCTGTGTATTTGGAAAAAGAAAATCAAAAGAAGATAAATGCACACTCATCAAAGGTGTTTTATGCCTTAGTTGTTTTTTTTTTTTAATTGATGAGTCACTCTCAAGCAACACTGAAAAGGTCTGCAATTAGAAAGCCTTCACTCCTCAGACAGAATACTTTGGTTTGATCTGAGAGAAGAAATCAACTTCTCTGCAACTCAAAAACTTAGAACTGATTCATTGATTTAGAAACTGATTTATTAACCTTGATGTTAAAGTTAGAATGTCTAAAACATTTGGAAAATACTCATAACTTCTATTAGCATAAGTTTATGCTCAAAAACCTCCCTACCATTTCTCATTGAAACCCCATTGCCATATGTGTTCTAATGAATGATCATATATAACAGGTGCTGCTTTACATCTCTCATAAACTACGGCATTCATCTCTCTCCCTCTTTCTCTTGCTCTGATCTTCAATCTGTCTTGACTCCACACACACTGCAAAGTGGTAAATGAATGGAAGTCAGCTTGCCTGGAAATTAATGGAATGATATCGCCAATCCATCATGCTGATGCATAACCGTAGGAACACATTCTCGTTTCAGGGGGGCACTTGTCTTCATCAATGGCTACTCACTATAGCATCTACGTTTGCCCCTCAGGCTGATTAATGTGTACACTCTAATAGCCACTTCAGATGATAAAATGGATGAGTGCTGTTTTATAGTACAGGACATGCAACTGCTGCTCTGTTCTGCTTCTTCACTCTCCTCATTACAAAACGCTGTTAAAGTTTGCTGCTGATAAAACAAGGAGGGTCGATTCCATTTTCAGAGCAACTTCACAGACATAGAAACTCTGCTTTTATAGCATTTGTTTTACCCTCTCGCTACTGATGTTATAAGAATTCATTGTAGAGCCTGATGCAAATCAAATGAAATGTTCATTCCCACTTCACTGTTCACATTAGCTTTTTCATGATAATACACAGCACAGTGAAGAGATAAGATGAGAGACAGATGTAACAGCCTTGCTGCCCCACCAGAGGTGAATTTTCTCTTGTTTTGTAAATATGTATTTGTTCTTAATCCTACCTGATGAAATAAAAGCGTTGCCTGAGCTGGTGTTGAAACGCAAACATTGGCTTGTACATGCTATCTGCACAAACTGATCAAAAATAACTTTACATGATGTGTTTGCTGTATGTGCTGGTCATGCACTGTATTAAACATGGTATGAGTCACACAAAGAGAAAATCAAAGCCAAAAAAAAAAAGCGAAAAATCTGCATGGCTGTAAACTAGCACCACTGATCCAAACCTCTCTTCCCTACCTGTACAGCTGAAAACATTTTGCTTGCCTAGACTGAATATGATAATAACCCATCTGCGCAGGTTCAATACCTTCACTTGGCCCAGTTGGCCCAGGCCCAAAACCGAGCCGGTCCAACTCGACATCGCTGGCAGTGCCCCAGCACACTGTAAGAGCTGGAGGCTAACAAACCAGAAGCTGGGGGAACGACACAGTTGCCTAGAGGCAGCAAGTACACAGTGTTTCATCTCCCAACAGGCTGCGGTGCATTTACAGCTCCCCTGACCTGCACATACCCGTATGGCGGTGGATGCGATCTGGAGGTGGTGGAGCCTGCGCAGGGTAGTCTCTCTGTCAGTGAAGTAGGAGGCAGCCAGCTGGTGGAGGGCCTCCAGGGTCACCGGGCCAGTGCTATTTAAGTTACTGTAGCTGCTGCTGCTGGCCTCGGCCCCCGAGGAAGAAGACTCCTGGCTGAGCTTCCTTTTGTCCACAAATATCGTCAAAGACTCCTCCCCTGGTGACAGTCAGGCGGAGGGAAGAAGAGCTTCATTAGCCCTGACAGAGCGGCACTAATCACTGTTCATTAGCATCTTTTCACATCGGTTGGAAAAACGCAGTAGTGATTAAGTGCTGAAGGGGGACTGATGGTTTTTCTTGAGCAAATGCATAGACCAGGGCTCTGTATCTGTCAAAATCCTCAGGAATAGAGAGCTATTTTAAGATCATTGATGAGGTTCCCTTGATTATCTTTATAAGCATTTATTAGCTAATAATTACATGAATAGCAAAACTGATATTAGAACAGCACTGCTTCTCTGGGAGACATTAATAAATGAGTAGTCCTGGAAACACTCTTCTTTGTAACAGGTTACAACTATTACATGGCCAATATGAAGAGCAGTCAGGAGCAACCAAACTACCACACTGAGAGGTTTTAAGACTCTTAC
Organism: Centroberyx affinis; assembly: GCF_046629955.1. Classification (NCBI taxonomy): domain Eukaryota; kingdom Metazoa; phylum Chordata; class Actinopteri; order Beryciformes; family Berycidae; genus Centroberyx; species Centroberyx affinis. The sequence continues at coordinate 48,250 of NW_027279625.1, forward strand.
ATACAATATTAAAGGAAAAATCCACCCTTGGTACACTGATATATATCATCAGTGTGTGCTGTTCACTGCATTCTAGTAGTTAAATTGTGATGAAGCCTTGTAATTTATTTTTTCTTGTACCCACTTTTCCTCAACCTGCCTCGCCTACTTCTACCTCAGTTAGTGATTTCCTACATTTCCCAGAATGCCTTTCGACAACACCAAAAGAACAGGCGTGAACTTGTTACATTCAGACTGGGTTATACGTCTAGATAGAGAGAGCAATAGCGTTAGCATTAGCGTAGTAACCGTGCATTTAGATTGCAAGGAACACCACCATCAAGTAATTTTTCAAGCATTCAAGTAATTTTATTTCTGTTTATTTTCGATTAATGCTACCTAATTAGCACTTGCCAGGCTTCTATGTTAATCTGTTCACATGATGTAACGTTATGAAAGGTAATACCAAAGCAGTAAAAATACATGATATGCCTGTTCAAAACTTCGCAGCTGCATGAGACCGCTGAACAGATGCTATCGAGCCTCTGGCATCGCCTACAATCACTCAGAATAGAGCGGCCCGTCAGCCAAGTTGCTCGCAGTGTGAGCGCACGGTAAGAGCGAGAGAGCGAGAGTTTTTCAGCTGAGAAAAAGTGAGAGTTGCACCCCTCACTCAAAACGCAACATGTCCTGTGGCTGCATTGCATTCTGGTCTATTGAGGCTACTGTCAGTGGAGAAATTGGTCTCTCTGCCTCTTCTATGATGGATTTCTTCCTGTGTGATTTTTGCAAAATGGTGAGTCTAGAAAGCCCCTTGCTCTTCAATTCTGAGAAAACTGACGACACCAAAACCTTATGTTTACTGTTGATGTTTGAGCCAATTATCTGTGGCAATACGAAAAATACACAGAAATCCAAGCTACATTGCCAATAGCTGTTTTTTAACAGTGTTTGTGGGTGGATTGTATCTTTAAAAATGTTACATACACCTAACAAACTAACACTTTTACTATCTGCTCATCAAATTACTTTCTCATAATGACTAATTGAAGCAACAGAACATAAGCCAAAGGCTTATATTAAGACGATAGCATGGTAACATTGGGGAAGCTCCCATTAGGGGACTGTGCTGTTTTGATGTAGGCTGAATAAAAACATTGTCCTTGTTTCCATTGCCACCTCCAATTTCTTTTCCGTATGTCTAAGTCAGAGTGATCTGATCTTTTTTTTGCTGCCAAAAAAAGAAAAAAAAACACTCATTTCATTTTTATAGGCTTTGTTGTTTAGAAAGAAACAGACGGTAAAATTGGTGTCCCATATGCTGAAAAAAAAACTCACATTAGAGATGGCTGTTTGAATAAGGCTCGCTTTGAAGCTCACTGTAATCTACTGTACCTCCCAGAGTGGCAGAGAGGAGGAAGTGGGTTCCATATTTCTTGATTATGCTCTCTGTTATCATCTGGAGGCTCGGCCGCCTCCCCAGCTGCCGGATGGTGTGCATGAAGTCGGGGTCGAGGGGCAGAGCCAGGCCGCCGCTGCCGCCAAAGCTGTCCCGCTTCTCTACCGCCAAACTGTTGACCTTCCATCGACCAAACTCCCTGGAAACACACGCACACACACACACACACACATTTGTTCACTTGGTTGAGACCTTTAGTGGTGAATAACGCCCTGGGCTGCTGTTTAACAAGCTGCGTTGACAGCAGTGGATTAGTTGAATGTGGGTAGTTACAAGCATGCAGAATTTCAGATAAATAGATTCAGGCGCACATACACTATATAGCACACACACACACACACACACACACACACACACACACACACTCATTGTTAACACATTAAAAGGCTGTGAAGTTGTATCCCTTGAGGACATCGAATCATACAGTGCAGATGTAGAACAAAACTTCAACATCCAAGTGTTAACAAGAGAAGGTTGAAGAGAAGAGAAGTTGCACTTTTCACTGGGAGGTTATCAGTTACATAAAGTACAAGCATAACTATGTGTAAAACACAACTTGGTGTAAAGCGATGCTGTAACTCCATGGAAAGGAAGAAAACCAAAACAAACTTCCGAAGGTTTCCAAAGGTCTAACTTTATTTCCCACGTCATCAGTCGCCATCAGTTTGTTCATCAGCTGTCGAAACTCGTGCCCTTTTGACACGTCACAACCAACTGGGAGCCACTGCTAGAAAGACACTATTCTCTCTCTCCCTCTCCTCTCTCTCTCTCTCTCTCCCTGTCTCTCCCTCCTTCCATACCATCAGTCAATGTCTAACTCTCCCACAGCGCTGCCTGCTGCGCTGTGTGCCTCTCTCTCCTCATGGGAGGCAATCAAATCACTGCCACGAGAAAACGATCGGCAGAGAAATAATTGGCGAATCAGGACAGTGTTGAGTGTGTCATTACGGCCAATCATCATAACGAGGGACAGGCAGAGTGTGTCTCCCTGGTGGACAGATGGGCATTATAGATCCGGCCCGGGGTTCAGCCTCCAGCTAAGTCACTAGCATGCACATATGGCAAACTGGTTGCTGTAGAGAAATGCTCTGGCATGCATACATGTCTAACCTGTAGGCATATCTACTGTAAACAATCAACAGTGATGAAATTACCTCCTTGAGGGGGAAAGAAACTATCAAAGGGAGAGACGCGGGGAGCAAAGCGAAATGATGCTGCATGACTGTCGGCATCCTGATGTTCAGCATGGTGGCGTTGCTGCTTTTTCATTTACATGTCAGAAGTACTGTGTGATAATGTAGCCCCCTTAAGCTATTTTAGAACACGTAATCAAAATATGTAGGCCTACTGTACGCAGCACTGTGGGGACTGTGTAAAAATACAGCTGTGACATATTTCTAGGAAAAAACATAAACAACATATTTCCTCCTGAGACTACAGCTACAAGACAGCGATCAAATAAAAGGCCAAATTAGGCAGCTGCACTGGAAACGGCTATTAATTTTAACAGTATTCCACCTTGTTTTACTTTCCTGTCAGGGATGATTTTGTTAGAGTTTTTTTTTTCCGAAGGGTGGGTGTCTCATTTAGAAATTAAACTCTCCAAATAGACTTAAGATTAGAAATGTTGAAGGTTGCAGGTTCGACTTCCTATAGGCTGAAAGGCCTGCAAGTGGTGAGACGTCACCATGCAAATAAAGATGGTGGCCTCCCTTGACAGTCCTTCATCCCAAAGTGCCACGTGCTGCCAGTGTTTACTCCACCTCCTCCTTATTTATGTTTAGATGCTTTTCACAAGAGCTTTAAAAAAAGTAGTGACCTCAAACCAGGGGATCATCTTTATGCACCAGGTCCATTGAAAAAAATGCTGGTTTCACTAACTGAGATAAAACACTACAGCCTGCCACCTGAAAAAGAGATGCAACAAGATTGCTGAGCTGTGATAGTGACCTCCCTCCATTTATACACTTAGACACATACTGTAAAGCATTATTCCCCTTTGGTAAAACATTTTCAGTGTCCGCTGCACAGAAGGCACACAATCCTGGGGATGGAGCTTTGACAGTTCATTTAACCTAAATCCTAAATATCATGACTAACAGAAAATTGTAGGGGAAAAAAAAGCCTCAGCAAGGATTTCATAACACTACCTAAGCAAGTGAATCATTTTTTCCATTTCAAGGTCTCAGACGCTGTCAGGCATTCATTCACCTGTATTAAGCTATGCAGAAATGTTGGAAGAGAATAGTGAGCCAATGTCAATAAGTGTACTATAAAGACTGTAGGTACAGTGTCTGAACCCCTGATGAAACCAGGAACTGAAATGTGATCCTGCAAAGCATCAATGTAGAGCCAATAGATCCAGTACAGCAACAAGGCAGGTCTGGGTGGATGGCACACAATCGTCCCACAATCCTAGGAAATCTGAACCCCTGGAAAGATGTGACACTGGCCGCACACTACCACAGGATTATAAGAATGTGGTAAGTGTATATTGCCCTCTTGTAGGGGTTATTTTGAAACATCAGCACGAACAGAATTGTCTGCACTCACAAGACAAAAGCCAAACACTGAAAAAAGCCTCATAAAGTAAGACTATGATGCCCTTTGCACAGATCCAAATCTGTGAGATGCTGGTCAACTGCAGGGAAAAAACACACCCAACGAGGAATAATTGTTTGCGTGTTTGCCACACACTCAGACAAATTCAGATGACTGATCTGTTTTTATTCATAATTCATAAGTAGAAACATAAGAGAAGCGAAGGATGCGTTCATCGCTGCTTCCCCGGCTTCATCAGGTCACTAATAGTGCAGGTGCGATGAAGGTAATCAACCATGTGACCATGTCATGTGACCAGCTGCATAGTCCATTTGATACTAAATACCGTACAATAAATTCAACCACTATAGGCAACTATCAGCCTAATATTTTGCCATTGAAACAAGCTTGTTTATTTCATTATGGCAAACAAGCCTGTTACTGAGCGAGCCTTACAGTTTGCAGACTTTTGGAGATAATTGCGTCATTCCCACGAAATTTTGGGGTAGAGTGCATCTACACGCACGCACGCACGCACCCTCTCTCTCTTTCTCTCTCTCACACACACACACACACACACAGACCAGCTTCCCCACCCCGGCTCACCTGTAGATCTTGTATCTGGTGCTGAAGCCCTGCTGGTATCTCTCCGCAGCCTCTGTGAACTCCAGAGACTGGTGGAAAGGCCCTTTATCGGACAGCAGCCAGCCCAGGGAGCCGGGCGCGCCCTCGCTGGGTCCGGCAGCGGCTCCAGCTCCAGCTCGGGGCCCGGTCCAGCAGCAGCAGCTGAGCCAGAGGCTGAGAGCCGCCCCCTCCCATAGCAGAGACAGCCGCCTAAGACTGATTCCCTGACGGCTCATGCTTCACCCAGAGACACCTCATTCTCTCCAAACTAGGAGGGTGACAGACCAGTAAGACATTTTTACACATTTTAGGACTTAAAGAATCGTGTCGGTCAGGATTGAGGGAAACTAGCCTACTTTTAACCAAAAGAACGGGGGGATTTACTTCATTTAGTAGGCTATTCCTACATGTTTGATTCATGAATTCAAGCCAGTATGCGTGTTTTGAATACCTGAGTCAAACATTTTTTTTCCCCACTTGGATAATACATAATCAAATGTTTTAGTATATAAAATATGTTACTGAAGGGAAAGCCACTTACCTGATTTTGCAATAGGGACCAAACGATGCGTTTCAAAACTGATTGAACTCCTCTGGTCCTGTAGGGTGCTGTAAATGAAACCTCGCACGTCCAATGCTCCGGGATAGTGGCAAAAATCACAAATTCGTGAAAGAGTCCTTTGATTTTTTGGGGGGGGATTTTTTTTTACTCTCACTCAACTTTATTTCTGGGGACAATCCAGCATCCGTGAGGCAGCAAATCGTAAAGCGGACTATACTCTCCAAAATGCACGGTGAGAAGTTACAGTAAAAGCACGGAAAGAAGAGGCGTCCGTGTGGACGTCCGTGTCGGTCAAAAACTCATGCTTTAGATATTTCCAAAGATTGACCGCAAAGGTGTATTCTCCTCTCTCATTGAACTCCCGTTTGCAGAACATGGTCTTAAAAGTGTCTATTAGTTCTTGATAAATGTTGCGTGGAAGCTGCTGTGGCTGAAATTCCTCCTCTCCTCTCTCAGATGGTGGATGAATGAGCAGCTGTTTCAAGACGGAGCCCCCCCCCCTGCGAGAGAGAGAGCGAGCGAGCGAGCGAGCGCGTGCATCATGGAATAGGTACATGTAGTCCATGGGCCAGACCAGATTTCGGTACCACTCAAGGTGGCAAAATCTAGTTAAAAATTTTGAAAAGGTACATGTCCATAGATGATATTTTGGTATGATAACCATTGCTGAATGGTAGCTTTGTCACAGTAATCAGCTCATGAAGTTAACCACCCCCTACAATAAATTGGATTGTAGGCGCTGATGCATATCCTATTTTAGGCTCATTTTCAGGACCTTTAGTCATGTTTTATGAGAATATGTTTGATATCATTTTAAAGGGTAGCTTCTTAGCTTTCATTCAAGCCCACTTGTGAGTCTGTCTGACAAATAAAGAGATCACATGGGCTCTTCAAAGTGTCAGTGACATTCATTTTTCCACAATTTTCGCCTAAACTATAGTCTTTATTTGAGCACTGTGACATCTAGGAACATCACAGACACAAACATCAAAAACTGGAATACTCACAGGACTGTAAGGATTCAGAAAAGGTATAATCTACCCATACTATCCCATCGTGAGGGGTGATTTTGGGTCTTAAAGTAGAAGAATGACTTCTCGAGGGAAATCTTATGTTCTTGATTGTGAGTAGTATTGTGAATTGTGAATGATTGTATTGTGAACTGGCCATAGCACATAGGCCTTCTATTTAATGACACATACTACTCTTCAGACAATTCCCTAAAGAATTTCAATGTTCAATAATTTACTGCCATTTCACCAAGAGGTTGCTAGGAATTTGTTTTAATGTGCCCAGGACTAGTGATTCTCAACCTTTTTTATATCAAGGACCCCTAATTTAGTCCACATTAGAGCTATGGACCCCCATTTGATGAGATTTTGCCTCTTGGACCCAAAGCTGAGAAGATTTTAATTGCTAGATATGATTTTTTGTCCAGAATTCCATGACTATAATGCAGGTAGAGAGATAACAGTGAAACTATGATCAAAACAGTCATTCTCCTACATTCTCTAATTGTGTTAACTTCTTGTAAATTAAATAATGGTGAAGTTTAATTCACAACAATTCATCAATTTGCTGAGGACCCCCTGGGACCCCCTCAAGGACCCCTGGTGGTCCCCGGACCCCACTCAGAGAACCACTGCCCTGGACAAGACATACACTAAACAACCCTGTTCTATTTCACACAGGCTTCGCCCTCTAACGGGGCTTTATTGGCTCAACCACTCATCTAGTCACCTCAGCGCACTGAAAATATGCACACATACGCTCAGCCAATCAGGATGAGCCTAGTCAACTCTGCAAGGCCTCACCCTATATAAGGCGAGCAGCTCATTACTCAGCATCCACTTTTCATCAGTACTCTGACGAACAACGTTGCCTTGGATGCCATTGATTGATAAAATACTGTCCAACATGCCCCAGTCTGGTCGCTGCTGTGGAATGCTTCGATTGCCTTGGCCTGAACAAGCTGCAGATGGGGTAGCTGACCTGGCGGAGTGCATTGACTGGTGGGCTCTGTCTTTTGTGCGGTGCCAGCAATAATGGAAGCACTTCCAGTGCTACCAGTGTTCTCCCGAGATCCAGCTCCGCTGCACCGACGGTGAGGCAGAATGTGGTGGCGGCTCTGCCGATCCCTGCCCCTCTGCCCCGGTCACAGATCCACTAGCATTGGCTTGCCCCCACCCGGATATGGTGGATGAACCCATCCCACAGACGCGGCCGATACAAGGACGATTTTTGGCGCCCCCATGCTGGATGAAACTTGGAAGTGTGTGGAGGCATCGTGGCTTCTGTCTCCGGCTTCTCCGACTACACCAGAGTGAAAAGGAAATAGGACGTTTTGCGTCATGGCATCCTCCACTGGACGACATGCTGGCTGCCCACTTTTCACCTGGTTCTGCTGGCTGGTTGGGAAGCAGGAAGCCTGCTCCCCCTGCTAAAATTTTCTACCTGGCAGGCCTAGTCGGCAACGGCAGCAAACAACCTGTTGGGTGTGTTCCTGTCACAGCTACCCACAAGCAAGACCACAAGAGTTGTATCTGGTGTCCCGCTTACTGGGACAGATGAACAACCTCACCAGACTGATGGCAAAGAGGGCTGAGGTTGTATATAAAAGCTTTATAGCCTCCACTCCACAGCTTGCCACCCAACCCCTGACAGAGTTTTATCACAAATAGCGGAGTCACTTTGTTTTGACAGAATGGATGGACAGGATGCTTAGATTGGGTTATGCACTCCAGTTTCGTAGCATCCCACCTCGTTCACAGGAATGAGAGAGTCTGTCATGACCTTGCCAGAGGACGTGGACACCCTGTTCAGGGAAGTCCAGGAACTGTTACAGAAAGACGCTATTCCTGTAGTTCCTCAGCAGGACAGGAAAGTGGTCTGTACTCTGGATCTCCGCTCACTCAACGTGTACATCACACATAGGACATTCCGAATTCCGAATGTGCACAGCAGACTACCATTGGCTATTCCCTAGTCCCCTGTATCTTTTCCACTTGTGTGGATACAGCACTTCAATCGTTGTGCCGTCGGGAATACGGGTCTCTTTATATCTAGATGACCTAATCCTCATGGCCTGGTCCAAAGAATGGGCCATGTCTCACATGATCCAATTGGTGCAGGACCCTAGGACATTAGGCTTTGCGGTCAACTGGAAGAACAGCGTACCTCAACCGTGCCAGCAGACACTGTTTTTGGGCCTGCAGCTTGACTCGTCCATCCTGAGAGCTTGTCTGTCAGAACTCAGACAGACAGCTATTGCGGAGTCAGTTCAATGGTGCAGCATGACAGGTTCATGATAGTACTTACTGTAATGCACCTTCTTGGTCTCTTCTCAGCAGCTCACCATTTGGTTCCAATGCTGCTGCACATGAGACGCCTGTAGAGGTGGTTTGCCAGACTGAGTTCGGACCCACGATGGCACAAACAACACCTGGTGACCATACCCCGAATAGCCAGAATCGACCTGGACTACTGGCTACAAGGCAAGAAAATGCAGGAAATGGTGTGGGGACATTGATCCATTGACTAGCTCAATTGGTCTCTTTCCTCCAGCTCCTACTGAAGAGACTGGCGCTTTCTACCATTAAGGTTTATGCGTCAGCGATGAGGGGCTTGGAGAGAGGTCGGTTTTTGGCCACCCTCTCCTGAAACGTTAGGAGGGGGCTAGGAGGAAACACCCGGTGATGCATTCCGCTGCCCCCCAGTTGGAGTTGCCTGTGGTCCTCGAGGTCCTCGAGGTCCTTTCAAGCCCACTGGGCAGACCTCTGATAAGTTGTTGTCAGTCAAGGTCACGTTGCTGCTTGCTTTGACTTCGGCTAAGAGGGTGTGTGATTTGTGTGCTCTTTTGGTCCACCCCAGCTGTATGCTGATACTTGGATACCTGAGTGGTGCCACAGACTCAGAGAATCCATCCTTGTGCCTAAGAACATTAGGAGTAAATTTAGGTCTCGGATGATTCAGCTGGATGCATTTTATCCCACTTCTCATGAAGGGGAGAGGATGGAGAGGTTGCATTGCTTATGTCCAGTAAATGCATTGGCATGTTATGTGGAATGTGCAGGTGCACACAACAGTTGTTTGTGTGCTATGCACACAGGGTGGCTGGCAAGCCCCTGTGAAAATAGGGGCTGGCCCATTGGCTCTGCGACGGCATTTCTCAGGCGTATGCGTTGGAGGGAGCCTCCCACAGCCACACGTTCTATAAGGAGTGTGGCTGTGGTTGACACCCTGTCCATTTATCAGATTTTATCTGTTGGATGTGTCTGGGTCTCTCAGGGTCAGTGTTCAGGACAAGGAACTGGAACCCAAGACCTGTGAGTGAGAGACCTGTTGTGCTGAAGTCTTAACATACTGGGGCACTGTTGAGACCATCCCCGAGTCGTCCGGCGCTAGGTGACTCAAGTGCTAACACGTAGGAGTGTAGTGTTGGTCCGCCCCCCCTGGCTGACCAAGGTGTTTACAGTCAATTCAGGCTGGTGATACAGTATGTTGTTAACGTGTTGGTGCAGGGAAGGGATTGAAGTCATCAGACTTAGTCCCCTAAGCCAATAGAGCTCTGAATCTTAAAATTGTTTGGGAAATTGTCTGAAGAGTAGTCTGTGGCATTATAAGTAGAAGGCCTGAGGCATGTGCTATGGCCAGTTCACGATACAATGACAACTCCATCACATTACTCATTTTCAGTGCGCTGAGGTGACTAGATGAGTGGTTGAGCAAATAAAGCCCCGTTAGAGGGCGAAGCCTGTGTGAAATAGAACAGGGTTGTTTAGTGTATGTCTTGTCCAAAGCAGTGGTTCTCCGAGTGGGGTCCGGGGACCACCAGGTGTCCTTGAGGGGGTTCCAAAAAATAATATCTAGCAATTAAAATATTCTCAGCTTTGGGTCCGAGAGACAAAAGGTTGAGAATCACTAGTCCAGAGCACATTAAGACAAATTCCTAGCAACCTCTTGGTGAAATGGCAGTAAATTATTGAACATTGAAATTCTTTAGGGAATTGTCTGAAGAGTAGTATGTGTCATTAAATAGAAGGCCTATGTGCTATGGCCAGTTCACAATACAATCATTCACAATTCACAATATTACTCACAATCAAGAATATAAGATTTCCCTCGAAGTCATTCTTCTACTTTAAGGCTCAAAATCACCCCTCACGATGGGATAGTATGGGTAGATTATATCTTTTCTGAATCCTTACAGTCCTGTGAGTATTCCAGTTTTTGATGTTTGTGTCTGTGATGTTCCTAGATGTCACAGTGCTCAAATAAAGACTATAGTTTAGGCGAAAATTGTGGAAAAATGAATGTCATTGACACTTTGAAGAGCCCATGTGATCTCTTTATTTGTCAGACAGACTCACAAGTGGGCTTGAATGAGAGCTAAGAAGCTACCCTTTAAAATGATATCAAACATATTCTCATAAAACCTGACTAAAGGTCCTGAAAATGAGCCTAAATTAAGATATGTATCAGCGCCTACAACCCAATTTATTGTAGGGGGTGGTTAACTTCATGAGCTGATTACTGTGACAAAGCTACCATTCAGCAATGGTTATCATACCAAAATATCATCTATGGACATGTACCTTTTCAAAATTTTTAACTAGATTTTGCCACCTTGAGTGGTACCGACAAGTGAAATTTTGGGCTTTGGCCCATGGACTAATGAGTGCGATCAAGTTCTGAGGAAAGCATAATTACTGTGATGATGATGATGATGATAATGATGGTGATGATGGTGATAATGAAGGCTCCATCTCTGCTCCTTCCATCGTTCACCATCCCAACCATCACAATTAATATCCACCCTCATTATTTGCCATCAGCATGTGCTCCACTTTCTGTAAATGTAGCGCATTAAAAGTGTTAAAAGAAGCCTAATAATAGGCTAATTATCTCCCATGTTTTCCCTTTTATCGGTGCATGCCAGAGCTTCAGTGGATTTCAAAGCCTGCAGTATAACAAAATGGCTCACATCAACCTCTCCTATATATATATATATATATATATGATATGCACATTTCTAAATTCACCAGTAACAATAATAACAGGCCATTTTCACAGAGAACAGGTTTCTTGGGTGATTCAAGTTCATTGGTGCATCACGCTCTCGACTCAAATTGCTGTGTACTACCAAGCATTATAATTTCGGCTGCACAGTCACTGTTTGTAAAAGGAGGCCAAAAGTCACAAATTATGCTGGCAAAAAAAAAAAAAGTTTGACCTGTAAGATATGCAAATTACGGACAGTGAGTGCCGAAAACCTTTTTAATGTGAATCCTCATTAATAATGTGATCCACAACATGACATTTTCAGACAGTGATGGGCGAGACAGGTGTAGGAACAGATGCTGATTTAGATTTTCCCCCTGCCTTCCTTGCAGCAACATCACAGCTACTTGACACATCGTCTACGTATCTTTCAGGCATGTGAAAACTGAGTGGCATTAGAAGAAAGTTAAGCTCCCATGAGCCTGCAAATTATGGTGGGGGTGAGGGTGCATGTGTATGTGTGTGTGTGTGTGTGTGTGTGTGTGTGTTTGGGGAGGGGGGGTTGACAGGTACAGCAGAAGAATCTCTAATTAAACTCTTGTGTATAATCTCCAGGGAATACAAGAATGAGAAAGTTAAATTCCCGAGCAGAAGTTGTTTGATGTTGGCTCTATTATATTTTATTGTATTATTGCCAGGAGAGGCCTTTTGTTTAGCTCTTTCAACTCATCTTGTCATTATGCTTGTCATTCAAACTGAAGAGCCGATTGACAAAATGTGTTAAATGGGCTGCAAAGAGAGTGTCTGTTCCCCATGATGGGGTTGAATCAATAGTCTGCTTCCATTGATTCTCTTTGCTTTAATGTTATTTGGCAAGCGCCCCCGAGAATGTCAGGGGACTTTTTTTTTTCTTATTCAAACTCCAATTGAGACAGTCAATTCAATAACGAGGGGTCATATCTGTAAAGCCGTAATAGCTATAGTCACCATCGCCGCCGACAGACGTCTGGACAGTCTCAATCAACTCACTTTGAACTCTAAATGTAGGATGCAATTTTTCTTGTAATCTTCTGTCAGGAGGATCTGCCTCCCCTGGTAGCTGATCTTGGCAGTTGTGATGTCTAATGATAGGGAAGCCTGCGATTGCTTGTGCAACAAAAGGAACACATTAAATATTCCAACTCACCCGTAATTTGTGTGGGGAAAGGATAGAAGAAATGAAGGAGGCTAAATGAGCTTTTCCCCCAGGACTGCAGACTGTTATAGTCTCTTGAAATCTGGGTCTTTGTTGTCTGTGTGCAGTAATTGAAAACTTCCAGCCCCTCTGCTCTCTCTTCCACACTCCTTTGCTTTCCCCTCACTCTCTCTATCCTCGCCTTGCCTCCTAGTCTGACATTCGTTACTTCCCTTGCCCCCTCCCTCCCCGCCAGCGCTGACTCTCTTGTTCTCCCCCACAGCCGGCTCTATCAGCTTTTTTGCTTTCTCTTTTTTATTCTAATTCCCCCTCTTCTCTCGTTGTAGTCACCCCCCCCCCCTTTCTCTCTCCTCGGCCGCCCGCTGAGCTCCAGGACATATCTAGCTGATTTTGATCATTTGTGCAGTAACCATCCCCTGAATTCCAGCCTTGCCAGCAGTACTGAGAGCGTGGAGAAATTCAGAATTGCCAAGGCACAATTTCCTGTCCAGGAGGGTGACATGAAAGGGCTTGACATGGCAGCGGTGTGAATGTGCCTGAAAACAAATGCTCCTGGTCCCAGGAACATGCAATGTGCCAAAGTAATCACAAGTCAAGAATGACATTGTGCTTTTTCTCCGGCGTTAAGAACTGAGGTTTGAGGGGGGTGGTGGAGTTCTGCAGCTGCACCTTATGATATGACATGAAGGCTTTGGCATGAAGCAGGAGCGGCCATGTGACTGACTGTGCGTTTGTATAGCATGCGGTGTTCAGCATAGTCTTTGTGAAAAATGTTATGACTATTACTAACTTTGCTCCACAGCTCTGTTATCTCTGGAAGACTTGTGCACCGTTCTTCTGTTTCAGCTGATAACATATTGCAGCCCCCCTCCCTCCTCTAACTACAATGTGTTTTACTAAGTAATTACTTATTCAGCATCTTTATTGTGGAAGAAAGAATTGCAGTTGATGAGTACAGTGTGAAGCAGATCATGGGGGCCGACACTTGCGCTTGCACGCCCATTGTTCTTTGAAAGTGTCTGCAAATGAAAAGGCGCCGCGTCTTGGCAGGTGGTGAATGTGGAAGCGGAGGGTTAAAATGGAATAGATGATGGGGTCTTGGCTCCACTAATTCCATTTAACCCCGGAGCGAAGACGAGGATTGTACCAAAGTCTCTCTAGTGTGAGTAATTGGCCAGGCATGGCAGAAAAGATGTTTGGAAATGAAACGGCGAATGCCCCCCATGCCTTAATGTGGGTGTGAGGGGGTTGTCGAGCATTACCAATTGTTTCAGCACATTAAGCATAATCTCAACGGGACTTGAGATTTTAATGAAATAAATTAGGCTAGGTTTTGATTAGCTTTCCTCTTGGATGTATAACAGTATACTGATTGCCCCCCTTTGTTTTCAGCACATGAGTGACCGAGCAAGGCGTTGCGTTGACTGCGATATTGCTGTTTTACTGGAAACATAAACAAGAGATGGAAGTGGAGGTAGTTGTGGAAGAAATATTGTTGTTTTCCTACGCGTCGAGGGTCTACCTGGTCGACCGCTCCACAGCTCTCTTGGTTATTCAGGTCAGGGCGCACAGATGTCCGAGGCTTTGTCAAAGCTTTGGCTTCTGTGCCCCAGCTGCTATTTTTGCTCCATCCCTGTACATGCCCTTTCATTCTTGAGTCACAGCGGAGCATTGGAGGGTTGACCTAGAATACTGAAATCCTGTCACACAACAGGACATGAACAACTGTGTGCAGGAAAGGTAACTAAATAGTCGAGGAAAGTAGCAGTGCAACAATATGGCTGCATATTTTTGTCCTTCTCTTTGTTTGGATGCACTTTGTCACTGACAGTGTTAATGGTCTTATGCGGGATTACATATAACTCATTGATTCTTTTCTCAAGTCTAAATCATGCAATGGTTGCAAAGTTCTAGCCTGAAAACGATGAAAGAACGAAAGAGACACAGCTTGTTACATAAGAGTCTTACATACTATCATAATAGCAGTGCTTATGAATGTACTTTAAGATGATCGATGTCTTTGACTTGTCCTCTTTGTGATACTGCACACATAGACAAAAAATGTAGTATGAAATGCACTTCATGGCCTTGCTGAGTAATTTTTTTTAGAGTATAAGAGCTCATCCTATTGCTCATAAGGGCTCTTAATGGTAGCAGTTTTCATAAACCCTTGAGATAGCGCTTCATAAATTTTACTTTTTTTTATATCCTGTTCCTGCAAAATCGTCATTTGTCACTTTTTGGATTATTTTTCAGTATATTTCTCCTGTGTTGTCATCAAAAACTACCTAAAAAAAACCCCTAAATTTTACCTTTATTATCTTTTATTATAATTTCTCCTTTTTAAACTTTTTCATTTCTCGGTTTTACCATTATTTGGATCAATACTACCCTTTTATGTGAAGATTATATTTAAGACTCTTCGCTGTAACAGCTTTGAATGACTGACAAAGTACCATATAAGTTATAGTTAGAGTTACCGCTCACAAAAAGAAATGATTTATTGTTGGAAGTATGTGGAGCAGGTTTGGCAGGTAAAGTAATAGAACCTGAACTTTGTACACTGACATTATGTAAATGAAGGTTCTTCATTTGAACTTCCATTCAGTCGCTTCAATTCAAGGCAGGAAATTAGTGATTTTGAGCCACCATTTTTTCTGTTCCTTATTTCTCTTTTAATATTCTACCTAACAGTGTTATTAGGAAATTTAGTTGGTAATATTAGCCTACTCAAGTATGAAGAAAATACCATTATGGGAAAATGACAAGAACATGAAAGGCAGTTAAAGTTCCTGCTGTTCTGTTATAAAGGATTCAAACTTTTGAAACTTGCTTTGAACAGCATCAGTTTAAGGTATTTTGCAAATTAGCTTCAATTTTATAGAAACTCTACATGTTGCTTTGTACCAGATAACACACCCATATAATGTATTATGAGTTTTGAAAATGTCATGTTTTGTCCAGTGAAAACACACAGCAGCCATTTCCATCTCAGCCACTCATTGGCACATTTGACTAAATTCACAATTTGCAATGGCACCACATTCAAAGAACAAACGAAAGCTCTTGTTATTAAAAGTTGAGCAGGCACCATGAACTTTGAGTCTTATTAGTTTGTTTTACTGGTTCCATCATAACAGAAATTCAGCTGTTATGAACTCCAGTCTTGGGTGAAAAATCCTTGCTGAGGGAAGAACCTTGCATCACTCCCTCCCCAGGCAGAGATCATTCCTTTTAACACCAAGGCACTGAAGGGAATCAACAATTGATGATGTTAATCAATTAACACAAATTCTGCTCTTTTCACTTTCACAGTCTCTTGAACTCTTGGCTAAATCGAACTGAAGAGAAGCAAAATAGAATATTTGATTGATAATTTTTCTTTTGCACACTGTTTAGTCTGTATCTGTACAATTAAAAGCAAAGGTCAGTCCTTCACCATGTCACATCTTCATGTACACTGAAGACACGCTTATTACACCTTAATATTTACAGTGAAACAATGATATTCTTGTAATTGTTTAGCCAACTGCTAGAATGCCATCACAGTCAATAAAATGGTGTTGATTTACTTTGAATCACTTCACATCATTACTTTCTTAGCAGCAACTGTGCAACACTAATGAACCTTGCATTCCCCATGCTGGGCTGCTCCATCGATCGGCACTCTTGGGCTCAGAATCGGAGCCGAGCACAGCGAGCGTTTCAGCCAGCCAGCCAGTCTGGAAGACAAAGAGAGGCGCTGGGGACTTTTTGATGGAGCACATACATGCAAGTCACCTTGGCCATATGGGAGAAAGCAGTCATTATCAGATTATTATATATGATGAATATTGCAAGTACTGTAACTGCCAAGGATGCAATGCTCCTCGTGCATCATAATCGCTCATAATGCATGTCTTTGTGAGCCTCGGCACAGGCATTGCACTGAAGGGCTTTAGTGCATGTGTAATCGTCCCTCGGTCAGTGGCGCATGACCACGTGAAAAGAAAGCATCATGAGCATTGTGCCAGGGCCGTGCCATTTTAATACATTACATCACCTCTAAACCAAACAGTTGCTATCCGTCTCACTGTGGGCGAACCTGTGTACACATTCTGAGACCTGTTGCATCATTTTCAAATAAACAAGTGCGCTAGTGCTTCCTAGGTGCCTGGATGGAGGGGTGTGTGTGTGTGTGTGTGTGTGTGTGTGTGTGGAGGGGGTTATGCCTGATTGGAGTGAGTGAAACTCCATTGACATTAAAAACCCCACCTGTTTACCAAAGTGCTATGGCAGCACAGTGTTCGTGGAACTAAGAGAACTGCTGCTGAACGACATATTTAATTCATGCATTGGCCAAGCTGCTTCCTATGTGAGTGTTCAGTTGGTTGATGCTTGCTTGACTTCTACCGTACTGCCTGGTGTACGAGCGCACCCTGTGTTTCCCTCATGCAGGGCTCTTAGTGCCACCTAAACAGCGCGGACCGTAACTCCCCTAAGTACTGCACGTTCCACACAAACAGAAACACACACACAGAACCTGGCTCTTATAGAGAAACTCCTCCCGGACACCTAATAAGCCTTATTTGTGCAGCACTTGTTGCAACTCAGACTTCTGCAGACTGACTGGGTGCACAGTTTTGAGATTTAGCGTTACCTGCAGCTCTCATTAGGTTTGGCTGTTTCACTGATTTCCTCGAGAGGAGAAATTCAGTTGCCAACAAATGCTATGCAGCAGAGAAACCCACAGGCTCATTACACCAAAACAATAGATAATGATGCATTCTAGCTCTAAGGTCAGACTTATCATATAGCCTCTGGTCAGAAGAGGCAGATAACGCATTGTCTTTCCTCAAATGATTTCATAACTTCATGTTTGTGTAATCCCACTGTCTGCTGTGATGTCTTGTTCGTATTGTCAACTGTGCCAAACAGACTGGAAGGACCGCAGTGAACCTGTGACTGTGTTCTTTCATGCCGATAAAGCACCTTTGAAATGAATTCAGAGTAGGGATGTGTGTATGTGTAGGCTGTGCGTGTGTTTGCCTTCATTGCATACCCTACTCGTCCTCTACCATTACTAACGAAAAGTAGGACACATTTTTATCAGTACGTCATGTAATGTTTTATATTTGGCAGTGAGTTACGCCACCGTCTACTGAGTTATTGATGTGTGGAATTGTTGAGTTTTGCGCTCAAAGACAGACACGACATTCTTTCTGACCCCCTCGCTGTCAGGATAATCTGCCCTGTCAGCTTTCATAAAGAACCAAAGGACACTAAAAAGAGTCCTTTGACTAAAACTAAGCTTCTTACTTGAATTTTAAGTCTTTGCTGTTTTTTGTGTGCACTCTCTCTCTCTCTCTCTCTCTCTCCCTCTCTCTCTCTCTATCTGTCTATCTATATGCTCCACCCTCTTGCTCTCTGGGTGAGATGGCTGAAAACTACTCAAAACTTTTTTTTTTTAGCAGGATTGTTGTAAACACTGCCATTTCAGTTTCAGATCTCCAGGGGTTTGTTAAATTTATATAAGCATCTGTGCACTTTGTGAATCACAGTCAGATGCAGTGTTTTTTTTCTCTCTCCATTCAGTGGTTCCTCTTATCTACTCTGCACCGCTCATTAGATGGAAATCGCTCCCTCTCTGACACTGTAACCTGTGTAGGAGTCGCTGGTCCTCATTAACCTTTGCTAACGCTGTGTTTTTCATGTCAACTCCCACACCAGGCGTGGCATGCGTGACACCCATGTTCTAATGCACTTACTTCTTAGTGTCTTGGAGACAGTGGGTGTGAGATTATGCTGTCCGGTGGATCAAGTGCATCCAATCCCTTGCATGGAAGAGAGAGTGAGAGAGAGAGAGAGAGAGAGAGAGAGAGTGAGTGTGTGTGAACTTGTTTTGCTGTCCTTCTGAGGGCCATTTCGTGTTTTAGACCTTCGGATTTGAGGACATTTTTGTCAAATGAGGTCATTTTGCCCGGTCCTCACGTCACCCAGGGGCTAGTTTAGGATCAGGATTTGATTTGGGTTTAAGGTTAGGATTAGGATTATATTTAGGTTAGGTATGGGTTTAAGGCTAGGTCACACTAGATGATTTTTAACCCCTATTCTAAGCCCAACTGGACTATCCCACATGGTCGGTCAGATAATCCTGCAGTGAACAGGATGAAGGCTTTTTAAACGCGTGATCGTTTGATTTCGTTGGGCCCCGTCTGGCCCCGTCTGCTCCTGTAGTGTGAAACGGTCAAAGACTCGTCGATCTGAGTGAACTGGAAGAGAAATCGCTTTTCACAACAACTCCCACTCACGTAGATAGGTTACATCATTAGAGATTCACAACTCCACTTGCTCCACTCTTGATAGGTTGTTGTACAATTTTATTTGGAGGAATAAATCTCACATAAAATGGTACAAAATGGCAGCGTGCCTGGATCAGTCCACATAAGTATGCAATTACAAATTAAGTGAAAGAAGTCTCATTCAAAATTCTTCAGCAATGTAACAATGTCACTTCAAAATATATTTGTAATGTAAATGTAAACACTAGCTTCTGTGCCATTAAACAAGACACGATAGAAGACCTATTTTGTGATCGTATTTGCAGTGAACTGTTCTGGACGGATGAGAAAATAATTTTGAATGACAGAATGTGCAAACCTTCATCCAGTGTGAACAGCTTCCCAACAGCAAGCAGACAGCAGGCTGACCTAGATTTAAGGTAAAGGTTACTTTACTTTATTTGAGTTTAAGGTTAAGATTAGAATTAGGATCAGGGTTAAGGTTAGGCATGCAGCGGACAGGGCTAAGGTTAGGGGTTAGGGATTGAATGTAGTCAATTGGAAGCATTCACAAGCAAGTATCGTAAAACAAACGTGTGTGTGTGTCTATGTGTGTGTGTGAGTGTGTGTGTGACCCCTACCGCCCACAGGTCTCTGAGCTGCACACTCAGTTTGGGATAATGAGTCACGATGGTCCAAGCAGCAGCAGTCTGGATCCACATCAGCTGTGCTGCATTTTAATGGACACATGTACCGCAGGGCGGCTCTTGGCAAACCTCATCACACAACCTGTAAACACAAAAGGAGAAAATAGCCTCTTTTCTACATACCCAACTAGATCCGGGCACCCGTTGATATACAATGGCACTCATACTGTAGATAATCAAAAGTGTGTTTGCAGCAGCGGGCCACATATCAGCATGAAGTGGCGTTAAAAAGTTACTCCACTTAATTCAGATTATTAGTTAGAATTCACCAAGAAAGAGGAATGGCTTTTATTTAATGGCTTTTTCTCCCTCTGTGTTATTCCTTTGTAGTACTCAGTAATAATCACTGACCTCAGATCATTGATTTTTTTGTGTAAGCATTTTGATTTATTTATGCTTTGAAATTACAGCTTCCAGGCTTAAAGTCAGCCACAGCAAAGGTCTCTTTGACTACTGGCTGTCAGTTATCATCACTAATGTATATTTAATAGTGACCAGCATGGAGTCCCACAGTCTGGGCTGCAAAGATGCCCGCAGGTGCGAGACTGCCGACGTGGCGCTTGCGAAAATGAAATGGGAATCCATCATCACCTATCGTCGGGGATTAGGAGACTTATTTAAAAAACCTCGACTGAAATATTAGCGTGATATTTCTCCTCTTAAGCCTAATAGTGGAATCTCAATTGAATTGGAACTAAGTACAGCAGGTTTTTGAGAGATCAACCCCAGGATTTCACATGAAAGAATGGCTTCGTTCTCATTATAATACACTATAATGTCATGGGATGGCCTGTTTTCAGTAGCTCTCTGATCAAAAGGATTCAAATTTTTAAACCTCGAATCATTAAGGTTAACACAAAGTTAATATTAAAAAGTTGGATTGAAGTGAGGATATAAATAGAAGAGGATTGAAGCGTTTGTATTGTTTTTTTTTGTTGCTTATTTCTTTTGTTTGTTTTGAAGTGAGATGCTTTCATAAAGCCCCTTGAGTTAGTTTTTTTTTATCTCACCTGCACAAGTTTGTACTTTTTTTTTGCCTCCCTCTGTGTTTTTGTCATTGTATTTTATTATTGTTGATTTTTTTCATCACTTTTCTCCTGTGCAAATAAACTAAACTTAAATAAACTTGTCAACCTTGAGAGAGCACTTTCTCAGCTTTGCAGTTCCGCCGACGCGACAGAACATCCCACACGGGCGAAGCGCGACAAAGCACAACAAACGCAACTCTACCTCGCTCGCGACCTTTTGTTTAAGCCGCCACTCTCGAAATATAAGTACATTTCAAGGACCTTTTATGGCATCCAGTGCACAAAGCCGCAGACATTTTTCAGAGCGAGTATTTCATTTCATGGTGAGTTTGTGGTGTCTGTGCCTCTTGGCTGTTGGAGGCTGCGGGAGAGGCGGGAGAAACTCGGAGCGCGGGTCAGGAGGTGCGGGGAGGATCATTGATCCCTCTCTACAGGATGCCGAGGAGCCTGGAGTGGGGACATCTGAGAGTGAGCGCGTGTGTGTGTGCATTTGTGTACAGCCACACTTATGCATGCCTGCGTGTTTGTGTGTGAGTATGAATGGTTAAAGGGAGCAGGTGGGTGTAGCTTCGCATGCGGTGCCTCAAAATAGAGGGTGAAAATCCTGCTGGGGCGTTGGAACAAATATTGGTCCTGAGGGATGTGACACTGTAGCGCAGTTCTCATTTTTAGGCGGAAGTTGTTATCTGTGAAGCGGTTTACCCTCCGAACAACGTGGCCCTTAAGGAAGATGAAACATATGTTCGCTCATGGCAGGACTTTGCAAGATACCACACCTAATGACAAGCTCTCCATCTGCATATCTAAATTGGGAAATCTCCGGTCCGAACTCATTAAAGTTCTCCTAGTGGTCTGTGTAAATATGTTTCTGTCTCTGGTGCCTCTAAGCACCATATCTGGTATAATAGAAACCCATTTACTGCAACCTCATTAGGACAAAGCCAAACAGCAAGTGCTATAATATCAGCATCGAAGCTCATCTGCATTCCAAATGTGCAATACAAATGGGACTATGAAATGAACACCGGTGCAAGGCGTGAGTCCCCATGCTTCACTAAGCTAAATTAAAGAAATATTTTGTGTATACACACACACACACATGCACGCACACACACACACATGCACGCACGCACGCACTCATATTTTGTCTGCAGATTAAAAAGAAAACCATCAAAATATTTCTTATAGCCACTGAAGAATCACAATCAATATCAAAAGTGGTGGAGCATAAAAATACAGGCTAATAAAGAAAGTGCTAAGAATGCAAGTCAGACAGAGAATTTGTTTTATCAGTTCTGATATGGCTTCAATTTTGGGATGGAAAGCAACCCTGTCTGATATTGCAGTATATCTCAGTAATTTGGGCTTCATACAGCATTTGAGAGTTCACACCTTATCAATTATTTAGCAAATTGGCCAAAAGATACTGTACCTGGGAGAAATAGATTTGACACCATCCATTGACATAGAGGTAATGTTTCACACAGAAAGATGTATTTTTGATTATTATTCTTGTGAATGAATGGGAATGACCTTGGTCTGCATGCAAACATGACTCACGCATCATGTGCACTGATTGTCCCCTTGTCTTTTGAGTCATGTTGGCTTTGCAGATCAACAGACAAACACTTGAGCATCGACACCATCAAGGCTCAAGTGTTCTAATGGATTCAGCGGGAAAACAGATCCTCTCACCGTCATCAATTGGAGCGCGGCTGCCAAAGGTGCAGCTGCTCCCCAACAGAAGACTTCGTGCCTGGTGATGCCTGCAGCAGCTAGTTATTAGAGCACAAACAAAGCTTCGTTTCAGATAATGTTGTCTTTCGATCCCTGTTAATTCAGCTAGGTTCAGATTCATCCGATTGCTTGCATACAAATGATCCTGATTACGGTGACTTTGATTAACAAAATAAACTTGGATGAAAATTGATTTGCATTTCAATGGTATATGAATCAAATATAAATAAATTGAATGAAATGATGAATATTAAAAGCATGGATAAATGCCGCGAAAAATGCTTTTTTCTTCCCGAAAAGTACTGTTCATTTAAAAAAAAAAGAAAAAGAAGGAACCTCTTAGTCCCTTTCAAACAAATATATTTTGGCCTTGATCATAGGAATTCTGACTATTTAAACATGAATAAATGTCATCCATCTCATAAATTCCATATTTGTGAAGCAGAGTGAAATGGCATAAATGATGAATACATATTGAAGTAATGTTTTGTCGCTAGGCTCCCTGAAGGCCGAAAAGCTCTTTTCACTTTGAAAAACATCTTGTTTCCTTTTATCTTTTTTATGTATTTTACGAATGTTTATTTAACAAGCAGATAGACACCTAGAGTGTCCTTTGCAATTCATTTTGAAACTATACCTGTAGGGATAAGAAATAAAAAGCTACAGAGAATTACTTTAAACTAAAAGAAAATCCCGTCTCTGCTCTGGCCCACTGCCAGCTACAAAGCTAGAGATAACACTCTGATAGTAGCGATAATACTCCATGTGCAGTAAAAGAGGAGCAGAAAGAGCTCAGCTATAACAAAGACCAAAAAATCATTGCAGGTACACACAATACTCTCTTTAGATCAATGTCAAACAGTGTTCTGTGGCATTTGCAGAACTCAAAACTATTAAAATCCTTCACATTGACATCATTTACCATGTCGTTTTGATAATGCACTTTGCAGTGTCATCAAGTGTGGGGGTTACAGAGTGCATTTTGTTAGACAGTGATTGTTAGAATAAAGAATGCCTGAGCATACAATTATATTTCAGTCTTGCGATTTGCATTTGTTATGCGAAAACGGACCATAAAAAGCAGCTACCGTACAATTATAATGACTCCAGAAGTCGGCTCCCATGGCACTGGTATTATATTGGGAGGGAAACGCATACATTCAATGTGATTGATGTCAAAGTTTCACCATTAATGTGTTGTGGTTTTATAGCTTCGGTGGCTTGGCAACACAATGGTTCATTACACCATATGTTCAGCACTGAGGTCTCATGATTACTTTATAGCTCTGAGTGTGCAATAACCTGGAATGACGACTCATTATGTAGTTATTGGTGGGAGTACCTTGGATGTGTACCCTCCATGTTATGATGCTCTGTCTCACTTGCAGTAGGTTTGGGTTTGTGATAGCAACAGCACCTCCATACACTTTGTGCTTTTTCCTGACTGACAGAATGATCTGCCAGTCTATGAGTGATTACTGAGAGGTCGCAAAGTCATCTCGACTAAAATTGAAAAACTTTGTGTGACAACCATCGGTTCAAAGGTGTCAGGATGCAGGGTTTCTTTTAGCTTCAACAAGAAATAAAAAAAACAGAGACTACTGGGGCACTACTAAAGCAAAGAGCAAACCGATGTATCAGCTTGCAGTGAAGTTTCTAGTGTTACTCTGAGGACCATGTTGATTTGTTTAGGCTTGTTGCAGTGCCAGTTTGGCATTAGCTTCCATTTTCTAAACCGAATGCTCCCAGTTTGAGGCTGTGAATCCTGTTGCTGCCAGCATGATAGAAGGCTTTGCTGCTGTTTGAGCAGACTCCTGATTTGGGTGAAGCAAAGGATTTCTACCAGACGAATGAATTTAAAGGAATATGCCAGTGTCATTTAGAGTTATAGCCCATTTACTGCTGTCTATGTCTAGTTTACATTTCCCCCAATCATCTTGCAATGCGTGCAGTATGTAATTTGATTTTTAAACATTAGCTTGTTTTTTATCGTTTTTTAAAATATAAACTTAATGGTTTCAAACCTAGCTTGAAATCGACTGCTGTCCCGGCAAACGAAGACGCCCTAAATAAGAAGACATGGACGTGACAATAAGGTTTATAAGGCGACGTGTTTCTGAGGGATTATTTCCTGGAGGAGACTTCCATTTCTTCTTGTGTGTCTCAGGTGATTGACAGTAAGTAGAGCATAACTAATGTGCGCTCTGATATGAAAACACTCAACTTGGGCACAATGAAATAACAATAAAACAGAAACTCTGACAAAAACAAATTAAGGCTTCTTGTTTTCTGTGATGGATTATCTCGATCTGGCAATTTTCAAGCCTGTGGAAGTTGTTTTTTGTACTGTACAAGAATAAATTGCAGCAAAAGGATTCTTCTGAAGGGAGGAAAACCAGCCCTGATATTTCCAACTACACTGACTGTGTGCAGACAGGGGAACCTAGACCATTTGGCACAAACTTAAAAACTGACCCTTCCGGGCGCCCCGGTGGATCACCGAGTAGAGCGCGTACCATAAGTCTCCTTCCCGCAGCGACTTGGGTTCGAATCCGGCCCGCGGTCATTTGCTGCATGTCCTCCCCTCTCTTTCCCATACCTTCCTGTCTCTCTCTCACACTGTTTCTATCAATAAAGCATAAAATGCCTACAATAAATCTTAAAAAATAAAAAACTGACCTCTTCATTGAACTGAAATCCATTACATGTCGGCAGTCTCCAACCTTCAAACAGAGGTAGGCCTACTCTTATTCATAATGCTACAAATATATTGTGTATACCTTCGTCTGCTGCTCCAGAGCCCAACTACTTTTTTAAACTATGTGGAAATATACTGAACAAAAATATAAACGCAACACTTTTGTTTTTGCTCCCATTTTTCATGAGTTGAAATAAAAGATCTAAGACATTTTCTATGCACACAATAGGCTTATTTCTCTCAAATTTTGTTCACAAATTTGTTTAAATCTGTGTTAGTGAGCACTTCTCCTTTGCCAAGATAATCCATCCACCTGACAGGTGTGTGGCATATCAAGATGCTGATTAAACAGCATGATTATTGCACAGGTGTGCCTTGGGCTGGTCACAATAAGAGGCCACTATAAAATGTGCAGTTTTGTCTTGAAAAAAGACATTTATTAGGCACTGAACTATGGATCTCACATGACTAGGGCTACAGATATACATTTTTTGAAAACCAGTCAGTATCTGGTGTGACCACCATTTGCCTCATGCAGTGTGACACGTCTCCTTCACATAGAGTCGATCAGGTTGTTGATTGTGGCCTGAGGAATGTTGGTCCACTCCTCTTCAATGGCTGTGCGAAGTTGCTGGATATTGGCAGGAATTGGAACATGCTGTCGTACACACCGAACCAGAGCATCTCAAACATGCTCAATGGGTGACATGTCTGGTGAGTATGCAGGCCATGCAAGAACTGGGATGTTTTCAGCTTCCAGGAATTGTGTACAGATCCTTGCAACATGGGGCCGTGCATTATCACGCTGCAACATGAGCTCTGGTGGACATTCCTGCAGTCAAAACTTGTGACATCTGTGGCATTGTGTTGTGTGATAAAACTGCACATTTTAGAGTGGCCTTTTATTGTGACCAGCCCAAGGCACAACTGTGCAATAATCATGCTGTTTAATCAGCATCTTGATATGCCACACACCTGTCAGGTGGATGGATTATCTTGGCAAAGGAGAAGTGCTCACTAACACAGATTTAAACAAATTTGTGAACAAAATTTGAGAGAAATAAGCCTTTTGTGTGTATAGAAAAAAGTCTTAGATCTTTTATTTCAAGTCATGAAAAATGGGAGCAAAAACAAAGGTGTTGCATTTATATTTTTGTTCAGTATAGTTTGTAATGACTCATTTCAACAGTACCTCTCTTTTACGTCTGTGTCTCATGCCTTTTAAATCCCAGAGTGTCCTTCATGGAGACTCAAGGTGCTTTTGAAGGAGTTCATTGTGGTCCGATGTTGAATAAGCATTATGTTCTCAAGTAATAATTTGGCTCAATTTTGAGGAGACATTTCTTGGATTTATCAGCAAGGACAAGGCTACATGTTCATCAGCTGTTTGCTGTTGCACAAATCATCATGGAGACAGCTAATTGCTAGCAATAAATTCCAAAGGAATGTAAGCATCTACAGCACATCAGTTTCACCTTGCACTGCCACTGTCTCCTTTTCTGATGGAACTAAGTACGTAAGCAGATGGGCTGCGGTCGAATAGTCTTTTTGCTTAGGAAGGTTCCTAACTGAGTGAAATGACCCGGAAGTATCTAAGTGGCAGCCATGATAAGAGCTGTTGGAATTCTCGAAATGCTGAGGAAAGGTGCTTCAATGCTTCCTTACTTAGCTCCTTTAGCATAGGATACACTGGACCATCCTTTATGAAAGGAAAGGAGATAATGCCGTCCCACAATTCCTTGCGGCAGCAACATTTAAAACGACGCACCATTCAGCCGTTCACGAAGACAAACGATCATGACCGACAAGGGACGCAGACCATCATGCAAGTTACCGTTGCTTATTAAGCATTTTCCATCTTATGCCATAACTTGCTAATATGCTTATATGTTTTGAACTTTCAACAACATGTTAAATCCGTAGGCGAACTATGAACGTTACGCTGCTGTTGGAAAATTATCAAAGTGAAGTTAACGTTGTAGTGTAACCTAAGCTCAGTTTGCATTAGTTATTTCTTCATTCTGAGCGTTGTTGTATTGCCAGCCTTTAGGAATATCATTCATTAATTTGACTTAAGTCACAGATGCTGAAACCATTGCCCTAATAAAGGTCTGTATCAGCCATAACAAATTCAAAGCACAATCAAGTCAACATTTCAAGGTGTTTACTGAGTTGTGTGGTGGTTCTTAAGCTATTATATGCATAGGCTTATAATCAGATCATAATCAGCATATTAACCATAACACAGAAGTCTGTCTTTCAAGAAAAAGGGATATGAGACGTTTTTAGCTAGATGATGTTTTTAATTCAACATGTTTGAAACTTAAGAATAATGATATGTAAAGTGGTAGATTTGTAGGCCTAACATGTTATGCCTATCTTGCATGAATTGAACAATTATTTTCATACAATCATACTATTTGGGATTCATGTCGATAAATATGAGTGGACAGGAGGGTGAGCGTGAGCAACCATTCTCAATGTGACAACCATTTCGTTTCACTTTTGTGACTGGTAGCCTATATTCCTTTTTATTTCAATTCCAACCTTGGTGATGAAGCAGTATTTTTCCACCGGGTTGTCCATGTTTATATAGCCTGCATGAAACAACACGGTAAGAGCGCACAGGGCGAAGTATCTAAGATACGCTTTTAGTAGTCCATCTTCGGAACATTGTAGTTTCACACGGCAGACCCACGTCATTAACATCCGCCATCGCATAATTACGTAGCCTAGTGTAAGTGCAGTCGGATTCTCTTAGAACCGCGGTTGTCTTTTCCTAACCCTTATGAATTCTTCTTCACATCTTTCCTTGACCTCATGACGTTTTCCAACGAGGTCAAGGAAAAGTGGTTAGGAATAGGAGTTAGGATGTATTTTTTTGACTATTCGACTGCAGCCCATGTGTCTGCAACAACTGTTATGGCCGTGGCCGTACCCCCAGCAGATTCCCTAGTGTTTCCCCTTCCCTGTGTTCCCAGTGCTCCCCTGTCTGTCTCTCTCTCTGTTTTGTTTGTGTGTATTGGCGTGGGCGTGGGCGTGGTCTCCCTTCCTCGTTCTCCTGGCTCCTGGCTCTGCTCATTCTGCACACCTGTCTGCAATCGGCTCATCACCTCTCCCAGTCTGCTCACCTGCCTCTCATCTGCTCATCTGCCTGCAGTATCTCTACCCTGGTTCTTCAATCATTCTTCGCCAGATTGTCGTTTCAACCACAGTGGTAGTTACGCTTCCAGGCCAATCTAGTTAGAACTTCTAGCAACTTTATCTCGTCATGTTTCCTGTGACTAACCAGTCTCTCTTGTGTCCCAGGATCATCACCCGCCTGCCTCTCTTCCTGCTTGTCTCCCTGCCTGCCTGCCTGCCAGCAACCTCCTAGCCTCCAAGCTCCCCCTGCCTGCCACGCTTCCCCTCATCCCACGCTCACGCCAAGCCCCGCTCCTCCTCATCATCACTCACCCCTGCTGCCACCGGATTCCCATTCCCTGCCATCAGCCCCTCATCCAGATCCTCCCTTACAATAAAACCTTTTTTCTTACCAACACCACTATGTCCGTGTCCTGCGTTTGGGTCCCTCTGGTGTTCGTAACAACAACAAAGTAACTTTAAAGCTGCACTTGGCAAGATTTTTATGTTTTTTTTTTTGTTTTTTTTAAATACAGCCATCTTATTTGGCTAAATCACAAAGTGGGGCTGCGATAGAGAAGAGCACCCCATCTGCCCTAACTGAAACCCTGTAGATTCGTCCTGTTTGCCCAAATGAAATTCTGGTGTCGGGTATGGACACTTCTCTGCTCACAAGAAGAGGAACAGATTGAAACTTAAGGTCCCATATTCTACACTTTCTCTCTCAATCACACACACACAAGTCAAATTACTCTCAATCCATTTTTACATTTTTGTTTGTTTTCCAGCATCTCTCTGAGCCTTACCAAGAACAGGCTGTTTCTGTTGCTGTGTCTTTAAGGCTCATTAATATTAACGACCCCTCTGTTCTGATTGGCTAACCATTTCAAGAGTGAAACATAAGACCAGAGCCATTGAGCGAAAGAGTTGCGTCAACGGAGGGTCAAAAATGCTACACGGTCACATGATGGTCATGTGGTTCATGTAGCTCCCGATAGTTCCAAGCGGTCCATTTGAATCCATTGTTGTCAGGGGACAGAGACTAGGACCCAAATGCAGACAGTCAAGGCAGAAAGTGACAGTTCAGTGATTTATTGCTGAAGTGAAGAATATAGGCTTGCAGGCATGTTCGGGTACAGATTCCAGATAGCAGGATACAGGGTTGAAAGCAGGACATGAGCAACAAAGCAACTTTGACAAACTGACAGAGGAACAAAGGAAGTGGATTGGTATATGCAGAGAGTGGCTGATTAGGGAATGAGACGCAGGTGAGGAGGTGGGCGGGGAAGGCCAGGCAATTCCAGAGCAGATGAAGGAAGTGGGAACAGGTGTGAAGATGGGTGGGGCAGTCAGATGATGGAAAAAGGAGGGCACCTGGTGGATGGCTAAAGGATGACAGGACTGGGGAGTAGAAGGAGTGGTTGACCAGGAGACTGAGGAGCAGATCGTGACAGGACTGCCCTCTCAAGGGTCGGATTCCAGACGTCCCACCAAGCTGATCAGGAACACCGAGCAGGGCGGGTGGAGGGGGCCAGGAGGCAGAGCAGAGGCCGGGCAGGAAATGCCAATGATGCCAATGATTTATTGAGTTATGAGTTATTACCACTAAAAGCAGCAGTTGAAACACTGCTTCCCTATGGCGATGCAGTTGCTAGCTCCGGCTGTTTGGAACTATTGATGGTCTCCATGATCCGCCATTGCTGTAAAATAATTGGCCTGATGAAGTGAATGGAGGTGACGCAACTCTCTCTCTCAATGGCTCTGCATGAGATACCACAACCCAGCAGCTGGGTACAGGTAGGGAAAACTCTCTGGTTAAAAAACAATGACAACCGCTTTAAAAAAGTGACGCCACAAAGTTACGGAAGTCCAAACAGCTCGTTTAGAGGCTCGGTTTTCTAATATGGATTGTGTGGATTTAGTTGGCGACCGTGCGTTTTGATACTTTCACAATATTTAGATAGCACATCCAACTCCTTTATAATCAAAGAGGCAAGGGAAATCTGATTTTACACTATGTGGGACCTTTAAGCATGACATACAAACTGACTCCTAAACAACAGTGAGCAGCGCTCCGTCCAGAGAAAGCTGGACTCACCAACATTAAATCTTTTTCCTCTCTCATCCCTTTGATATCCTTTAATATAAAGCGTCACAGATAAACATGAGTTTACTGTGTGGTTTACTGATGACACATTACCTGACTTCTGGGGTGGGTTGCACCAACTGGTCTTTACTAAGCCTGGTCCTAACTGCTAGGTAAGTTCAAATGGCAGTGATATGATTGTATATCCCTCACTGCCATTTGGAGCCGCCAACGTGCAAAGTTGCCAATTGTTGCTTTAATGAACTGTGATGATAAAAAGTACAAACATTTTTCATGTTATCACTGTTTTGGATGACGTTGTCAACCCAAGAGACAATGGAGAGTAGCATGACTGGACAGGGCGTCCATTCATTGTCTTAACCATACTGGGTTCTCTCACACATGCATGGACACACACACACACACACGAATGCATGCACACACACTCACGTGCATGTACATGAGAGATTACCATGTAGGCGTGTGAATTTTATTACCATCTGCTACACCATTTCATGGGGATATAAAAAGTGCCAGCAACCCTCATACATATAAACATGCGCTCATCAGTTATTCCTCTGCGATGGGGGATTATGTGTTAACTTTCCAGACCCTGAGGTGAATCCTACCTTTGCAGTCTCTGCTCGTGGGTTCGCCCATCTAATGTTCATTTAGTTGCTGCGCCGACATTAGCATGAACATTAACTCCACTGCTGCTGAGATTTGTCACAGGGTGGAGAGCCAAACCAAAACTTCAAATGCTGTGATGCAACCACCCCATATGTCAAATCTGTCCAGTGCCACTCACAAAGTTCTCCTTCTTTTGACCCACTTTTCCCAATAGTTGCTTGATGTCTTTTGAATAATGACATTGAAGTGATAGATGCAGCCATCAGTCACACACTAACATTCAAGTAGGCCATTGCCCACATAAGCCCTTCATTCATCAATTGCCTCGTGTTTCCATTTTATGGCAAGCAGAGATTGGAATCCAACTGACATACGGACTTGGGATTGGTGGGTGGGGGAATCACTGTTTTGATTTGTCTTTGAGTTTCAACATCACTTACAGTAAGCAGTTGTTGTTGCTGGTCAGGTTTAAGCGAGGTGAAGGTCATTCGCTCTCTGCAAGCCAAGTGTACAGTTTTCATACGAGGTGCTTTGCTGATGTGATTGATGCTGAAGGATCAAAGATGGATGGATGTGGAGGAGGAAGGAGGTCTCATATTCTCAATGACACACCAGAGCGTTACACCATGTGGTCGTGTTGACGTGGCGGCAGATAAAGCCACTCATGAATGACAAACGACGCTGTGAAGTCGAAGGGCAAAACTGTCATAACACATTGCGTTAATGTTATTATGTGACACTGATATCCATCAGTTCCACATGGAGTATGCTCTGCAAAGCTGATTATAATGTTACATACTAATCAGCTTCACATAGTAAAACAAGGTAAAAAGGCAACAGTGAACATGTCGTTCCCCACAAATGGTGCAGCCCCCCTCTGGGCCAATCAGTGGCAAATATGTCACCTTGTTTTGACCTGTAATTATAACCAATCAGTGTAATTTTGAGAATGCTACAGTGTAGATGTGTGATGCACCATTTTCTCCAAGTTTAATCAAAATCTGATCTGTGGTATCTGAGATGTTGCGTATGACACATGGGCGAAAAAATTATTTAGCACCCCAACTGGGCTGTAATTTTAAAATGCCAGAATGCAGTGGTGAAGTGCATCATTTCCATCATTTCATAAAAATTTTATCAACAGTGTCAGATATGTGTGATGCATGATGGACAGATGAACAAACGGACAAAGAGACAAGAGGTGTCTTGTCTCTATGGATCTGTTTTGATACATTTCTATGGATCTGTCTTTGTCCGGCCTTTCTTTGTTACAGTTGATAATTGTTAAAACAAAAAAAATCAACCACTAGGTCACCTTCTGTAACTGTGAGATTTACAAACACAGGTGATTTACAGTCGCTGAGCTCAAGCAATTATACAAACATTATAAAATCTTAAACCCAGTTATAATGTGGATAGCAGCAATAAAAAAATGCCCTTTTTTGCCTCTGTCTCTCTGTCTTTCTCTCTCTCTCTCTCTCTCTCTGTCTGAGTCATCCGTGTTAAAAACAGTTATGTCCTCAGCCACAATGAACTGTTTGATTTATGCTTTATAAAGTTGTGGTGCTGGTGCTCTGGTGCCAGTGGAGACGACTTATGGGCCTGTTAAAAGTGTCATCGGTCAAAACAGGGAGGGGGGCTGAACCCCCCCACACACACACCTCCCTGCTCCCACACACACACACCTGAATTTGTACAACCAACACAGGGAGTTTTGCAAAATTTGAAGGACTTCATTACCCAGAAATCATATAACATGACATCAGTAAACGATATACTCCTCGTACTTTCTTCTTAGTGGATGGTGCGGGTTGAGATGGTGAAAAAAGGAATCTTTTGGCAGCAGGTTCAGCCATTGCTGGGGAGTCCAGCTTTCTTTGGACGGAGAGCTGGCTTGCTGCTCTTAAGCTTCCACTTGTCGCCTCCTGTGCATGGAGATTTCCTGCCACTGATCATACCCGACACCTGAAACTAATCTGGGAAAATTTGACGAATCTACAACGTCTCAATTATGGGGAATGGGACGCTTTTCTCTGTTTCAGCCCCAAAACGTATACATGAGGCCCACATGACATCTGAGGCAAGAGAAAACAAATGGCTGTCACAGATTCTTCACAGATTCTTGGAACAGCTGATTTGGTTACGGTTGGTCAGAGACAGAGCAGCGTCATCCAGGCAAACATTTTTAATGAGAGAAAAAACAAGATGTTGTTGATAAACGATTAAATACTGTCTGTCTCCCGGTATGTGGTTGCATAGGTTCTAGTACAGAAAACATCTGTGTGTGTGTGTGTGTGTGTGTGTGTGTGTTTGAGAGAGACAGAGGAGAGACAATCCTGGGCAATTGTACAATAAAACCTGCCGTGGTAAGTTCCCCATCATATGGACTCCTTTGACTGTAGATGACCGTAGAGAATGTTCAAAATAAATACCAGCAGGTGATTCAGCGATTTACATACTGTAGTTTTCTCTGTTCTAGGAGCAGTGTGGCACCCGCTGGAGACACAATTGCTCACAATTTGACAAGTGTGACATTTACAAATAAATCCTTGAGAGCTGTGACAAAACACTGACACATTTTCTATGCCGACAAATTCTGATGAAAGCTGAGAAGACACGATCTATCTTCTCCTGCTGTGTATGTGTGTGCGTGTGTTTTCTTGTGGTATCTGAGTTCTCATTCCGACTTGTCACTCAGTGCCTAGTGCAATGCTCACCTTGAGTCTGGTGGATTGATCTGCTGGGGGGGGGGGCTGTCCATAAAGCAGCTGAGAACAAGGTCTCGAGTGCCTCTCCTCTTCCCAGATCATGCTGTACCAGTTGGCTCCCTCTGCATTACAACAGCAGCTTTCTCATCACTGTGCCAGTGCTTTTTCTGTCTATTACAATAACAAAGATTAGATGGAGTACAATTTTCAATTAGCTTTTTTTTTTATGTTGCACACAACCCTTTCATATTCCGCCATTCAAGTCTTTTTTGTCAAAGCACTATTTGTGCTTTTGTACTGTAAAAAAACAAACAAACAGGTGCACTTTCATTACAGTAAGCTATTACCCTTGAGAGCAGTTATTTCCCATTTGAGAATTTTCTTGCAAAAAAAAGCAATACACCTAGTGGCTTGTGGATTGTCCACAAGTGGATTGGTGGTTATCAAAGAGACAAAGAAAAAAGGTTCACACCGAGTGCTGTATACTGTTCGAGTATATTTAGCATTTGAGTCTTTACGGACTTGGTGGATAGTTCCTGGAAGCACTATGTCCTTTATAAAACACTTCCCTGGCAGAGTGGTTACTGTGCCTTCAGGCAAGCTTTTACCCTGTCATTTCTCCACAATGCTTTTCCATTTTGCATGCGGCGTCGTGTGGCTCCTCACTGTAATAATGACAGCGCCGGAGAAAGCCTTAAAACAGTGGAGAGATGCTCAGCAGGAAATCACAAGAGTTTGAAATTCATCAGTTCGGGAGCTGAAAAAATGTGGAAATTATATACTGGGAGATGCAAAGAAACAATTTCCTCTCAGACCCCCTGCAAGCATCATAACATTTAGTTGAAATGTCTGAAATCTGTTTCTCTCATTCCTGAAATTATGCATCTCAAGAGTGAACGGAGTGGTTGATGCCTCATTGATATGCCATGATCATGCACCGTGCACCGAGTAAAAAGTCTCTGAAGCATTTGAGCATGAGTCGGCTTGACCTGCACCTGCACAAGCAGCACTGTATGAGATAGAATCATCATCAGATTTCTCATGATACTTCATTTGACATGCAGAAACAGTAGCAGGGCATTCCTTATTCCTGAGACGGGATAAGGTTCATTGCAGAAAAATGTACTTTATTTTGACAGGCTTGTTCCCTGGCAATCTGTCACGGCTGACAGGAAGCGTAATGCCGTCTTCCTCGCAGGGGGACCGGGGAGGAAGATGCGGTCATATGGTCACGTCCCCTTGTCTTCCGCCATCTGGAGACACTGTCAAATACAGACCGAATGCAGAGATGAGAGTTAGATCTGCGGCCAAATAGCCTATTCTATTGTACTGTAGGGGGTGGGGGGCATGATGCTAGACCGGCTGTTAAGAGTTCATGTAGACGAGCAGCCTTAACCCAAGCTGCCAGCGCCGCGGTCCCCATGCGCCCACACTTTCACCTTTCCTGCCACACTGTCTGCTCGGGGTGCAAAATGCAGCAGAACAAGTTTAGAGTATGTGATCCATTCCAGGTGGCCTCCTGTTTTTTGAATTGCCTTGCTTTTGTCGGTGTTAGCTTTTTGACCTTAACGCCAAGGCACACTGACATGAGGCACAACTCATTATCGATTGCTTTAAAAAAAATAAAAAAAAAGTCACAGAAAGACTAGTTTGATCATGAGAGGAATGGAGCAAAATATAAAGGTGTGTTGGAGTAAAGTGCATGCACCTTTGTGTGTTTGCTCAGTGGCCAACAGCAGGAGGTTGCACTGTATGTCTCTCAGGTGTGTGTGAGTGTGTGTAACTACATGAATGTGAAGCAAGGTATTGCTGAAAAAAGAGCATCTGTGCTCAGACAAGACCTTCCCTGGGTAAGGTTATAAAAACAACAGGCCAATTATATTGAATTTCTGTTGTTTGATATGGGACTTTCTTCACATTTGACCAAAATCTCAAGGCACACAAGGACCCTCTCCATGTCACTGCACCCTGGATCAGAACCACGGCTGCATAACGTAGTAAACATGTGGAGTGCCAATAGATTGAATAACATCATTCAATAGCATTCAGTTTTAAACACAGAAAGACTCTAATAGATATGGTATATGGTCTGCCTAATATGACCCCATCAGTCCTGGCATCATTTAAAAATAAACATGCAGTTGGAGTAAACATGGTCAGCATGTAATGAAGGAGACACTAAGATGCTCACAAAGGCTCCGGTCTACAGCAGTTGACAGGGATGGGAGTTACTGAGTTCAGATGTACTGTCTATGAAAGCACGCTTAGCGATAATGAGGATGCAGGTCTTGTACAGAGGGAGCATGGATAACTGAGTAGAAACCAACAAATAGGTTTCATTAGCCCTTCCAGGAAGCAACACCATGGAAATGAAAACAAAGTAAAAAGCTTGCTTGATTCTTGCACTAATTTCTGACAAGCTGCTGACAGAACAAAAGGTTCTAAGTAGGAGAGGGTGAAGGTTCAGTTGGCGCTCAGGCCAGCAGGTTCTCTCTCTGAGCCTCCAGACCAGTGCTCAACCCTGAGGCTCAAATGTTTTGAGTCTTCATCAGGGCAAATTGTGATATGCCCGGGGCTAATTTTGTACATCCAGATTTTGCCGTTTCATTGTGCTTTTTACTGTGATTTTTATGGAATGAGACAAATTGTGTGATGAAGATAGGGGGATTTGAATGCCTCTCAATAGTTGTTCATTTTTATTATCTGGCAGCACTTAATTTTAGGTGGCCATGTGCACAGTGCTAATTAGTCCAAGTGCTTCCCTTCATTATCTTGTTTAATAAAGACACCAAAATGGAGTCATCTTGGGTCAAAATAATTTTTTCGTGTGTTTTTGCGCTAGTGAGCTGGAACATCGATGTCCTTTAGCTCCTTGAGGAATGAACACCAGAACACTGTTTAACTTGCAGAGGAAAACATTGTTAAGAATGACATCTATCTGCAGATAAGCCTACTGTTCATGATTTCCCAGGTTCCGGTGCTACGCTATGCCATTTGATTATAGCCCATCTATCCTGCACTACACAACAAAACATCAAATTGCATTGGGCTGGATTTTATTGTTTGCACAAGGTCCACCTGCTACACAAACAGACTTGGCACATTCATACTGTATGATCGCTCCCCCAGCTGACTGACTGCACATCTGAGCCTCGTATCCGAACACTTCTAACAACAGGAAACTTTTAACACAATAAGCCTTTGTGCTTTGGGAAGAAAACTTCCATATCGCATCTCATCAAAACTCTTTTTCATCTGAACGTATAAAAATAGCAATTTCCTACACTGAAAATTGTTGAGCATGTTTTGCCTTGTGGTATTTCTGAGTTGAGCTTTTGTACCAAAGAATTACTTGCTATGACATCATATTTTAGATGTGATAAAGAAACGTATTTATTTTATTAATAACCCACCCACTGCCATTACTGTCACAGACGCCGCATCACCCCGAGAGACCCCGCACCCCGCTCACCATGCAGTGTGTGTCCACAAAGCAGCAGACCCCCCACCCCCCACCCCCACAAAAAAAAACAAAACAGATGGGATGTTTGTTCCTATGAACCCGCAAGGAGCCGCCACTGCTCACTGCTGCAATGAGGAGGGAAAATAATGACATGTCATCTGATAATGGCTGCATTGCTGACGAACTGGCCCTTTTAATGGATTTATAATTAATGCCTGTGTGTTGGCTGATGCCACTGATGGCTGCGGAGAGGCAGGATAATGTTCTGGAACTACAAAGTCATTTCAGATCAGTGTGGATCAGACTGAGGCCACAGAACCAGAGATAAGAGGTGCATTTTTATTCCACGAGAGGTCCAGGTCTTGCCTTCCCTCTCTCTCCGCTCTCAGCCGGGGCATTAGAGGCACTTGACTCTCCAGGCTGCTCAATACTTATCACTTTAAGGACAGAAGGGCATTATTGTTCATGTTTTTGATGTCAATGATTCATGCCTGGACGACACAGTCACATAATCTGTCCGCCTGGCTGGCTGAAAAGTTTCATTAAATCAGATAGAAAACTCTATTGTCCAAATTTGATACAGGCCTCCAGAGTGAGATGATTGAGTTTGTGTATTCCATTCAGGTCTGAGGTTGTATTCTGCGCTTTCTCTACCACCTTGAAAAGGTGAGAGAAAAAAAGAGTTTTTTTTTTTTTTTTTTTAATGAGCAGAGATAAAAGGCACAGGCAATGAAAGAGAAGCTTTTTGTGGCCATCTGCTGTTCCATGTTGCGGTATACGTTGCCAGACTTGGGATGCTGGCTTATTCTTTGATATTGTTGAGACTTATTTCAACCCCTGTTCAGGATATGTAACTTAAGGTTAATTAATTTGAAGGGAATGACAGGCGACTTGAAAAAGCACTTTGAAATTACATGTAATTGTCAAAGGAATGTTTTTTTCATCCATCAGTGACAAACTGCACCTGCCACAATGCATTTCACATTGAAGGCCTAATAGCTTTTTGATTTTCAGTGAAAGTCTGGAAGTTGAATGGCTGTCACAGGAAGATCATGCTTGAATAAGTGCTAGGTACACCACCTTTATAGATGGAGACTCTGGACTGCAGGTGGTGAACAGCTATGATTATTTTTCACTAAATTCCTAGGTTTGTGGTTTGACATTTGTATTTTTTTTATGTTCACTTGATGAATGACACACGGTGGCACAAAGAGCTTAACATGGCATACGTTATTATATTTATGTGTTTTACATCATGTTACAACATTTGCTGTTTAAAATGTGCTACTCTTATTTATTTTATCTTTGATCTCCTTACTGTGCGTGGAAAGGATTATTTCAATCATAACTCTTCCAAATTTCCAATTCTGTTCTTCCTCAAATCATATCAACTCTGCATAACAATCTGTTTTACTGTGCAATTACACTCGGAAAGTGCTCTGAATCATAAACGGTTGTGGCAACAGAGCTGCCATCAGCTATGCGGAGTCTTACTTATCAGGCTATCTATCAACTAAAACTTGGAGGAAGTTTGAGCTCAATGCATAAAATATAAGATTAGCATAAAAAAAAGGCAAAAAACATCTTGTAAGATTTCTCTCTTGTAAGATTTGACAGACAGGAAACAGGATGCCGTCTACTCACTGTTATTTTGTGATAAATATTCAAACAATGTAATTTTGCAAGAGTGACATTAAATCAGTTTTGGATGTTCTGTTCACTCCGGTTTAAATATTGAGCACAACAGAATATTGTGTATGAATTCATAACATGTGAAAAGATAATGTTTTATCAAACCATGTACTGCTGAAGAGAACGATGCATAGGTCCGCTGAGCTGGTTGAATACTTGACAGAAAAAGTATTAGTAAACAAAAGAACATTTTATACCAAGGTGAAAATAGCGACAGGCCTAGCATTAGCTTCTAGATTAGGTCATGAGGTTAATTTGTACCATTTTCTAAAGGAGAGTCAGGTCTTTTTCAGTCAGCAGAAGCGAGTGGAGAGAGAAATGTGAAACTATTACACAAGCAAGATTTGGACAAATGGAAACACAGCGAAAAGAACACAGGATACAAATTACTGTCTGCCCCCATGAAAGAGAATAACAAGCAAATTTAAAGGTTCAAGATGAAGGTGAACAGTGTTTTTGCTACTCTATCTTCAAACACCCTAATCTTCTCTTTTTGTATGCAGTGAATGGAAGTGCATGGACTTTTACATTTACAGGCTAAAATAAAGCATTAAAATACACTAAAATGCATGAAGTGCAAGTGAATAAACGAAAGTAGGAACCTGTCTCTGTAATAAAAAGAGGAATAAACAAAAGACAATTACATGAGACAGGTTAGTCCTTAAAACACAACTGTATCACAAACAAAATATTTATTTTCAAGGAAAATAAGTATAACCCACAGCTGAATGCAACGCCTGTTCTCTGGGGATCGTCAAAAGGCATTCTGGGAAATGTAGGAATGGAAGCAGAAGTAGACCAGGCAGGCTGAGGGAAAGTGGATACACCAAAGAAGTAAATTACAACACTCCATCACTAAATAACTCATCTAACTCACATCACATCACAGACTGATATCTAACAGTGTAAAAGTATCTGAGGATGAATTTTTCCTTTAAGGACCTTCAAAAGCTTTGTTGCTGTAACCTTCAGCTAGACTATCAACAGTCTAACACTCTGAAGGCCTAGTCCAACTGACCAAAAAACTAAACGTTAGCCTCTAGCCCTACCTGATTAGCTGATGCGGTAACTGTGCAGGGTCTCATAGGCTACTAATTGCCTCGGCTGTGATGTACCTAAACGAAGTCTAACCTGCCTGTGGAAATGATCCCTCTTATGCCAAGACCGGCCGCCGTAATTCTGCATCCATCAGTGGACAATCACAGCATCCTCTACAATTATCCGCTGGCTCAGAATAAGCCTTTCAAAGCGAATTAGCGCCCGAATCGAAGCAATGTTGTCGGAAATTTACACTTACTTAGGTATTGTGATCAAATTAGATTAAACTGGAAACCTTCCGTAGAGGCTTGGCACGCTCTGTGAACCGTTCTCAAGTGTATTTGACAATTCTGTTACAGAGACTGGGGTTATATGGCTGTTTTTCCAGGAGGAGCTTGCATGTGTATTTGTAAGGAAAGCTGCCACAGTGGTGACATGAATGTAAGTGTAGCGCAGTTCAGGTACGTGTTGCAGGTACTGATTCTTTACGATTATGGCTGAAATCTAACTTTGTGTCTGTGTGTAGATGTATAAACCAAGCTAAGTGCTGGCATACATACATATATATATATACACTCATCGTTTCAGCATACAGGCTCTAACAATGGCCCTGAATCTCAAATATCTCCTGTTTTTTTTCCTGATGAACTTCTATTCACAGCATCCGGATGCTGTGCCCTCCTTTGATGCACAATGGCAAGCTCGCCCTTTTCATGACTGAAGGAGCGTCTGAGCGAAGTGCAAATGTATTCCTTTCTCGACTGTCTATTGCGCGTCAAAGCCGAGCGAAGATTGCCGGCGTGCGTGGCCGGTCGGCGGGCCTCAGCGAGTGTTTAAGACGCGTTCGCAGCCTTTTATCCCGTGTTGTTGAAACAGTAATGTCAGCGGAGACCCTCATCCCCTCCCCCTAAGATCTGAGATGCGCGCAATTCATCTACATGGCTTGCCGCATTTCAGCAGATGAGATAGAAGGTTGCATCAGTTACTTCCTCAAAACAGCTCAAAGGCATCCTCACTTGAATGGCAAGAACGCCGTGCCACGGAGTGCAGCAATGACACGAGCCTGTAATACGAAATGGGATGTTTTTTTTTTTTGTTGTTTTTTTTTCTCGCAGTGATAGGATGCGTTCTTGATGATCAGCGCTAGATGTTGAGGGAAGGGAAGAGGGTTTGAACAGGAAAGTCTTTGTGTCTCAGCACGGCTTCGCGCACCTTTTGGTCTGCCGTCACCCTGCGGCACGTAGTCTTGGTATCACAGTCCAGCGTGAGGCAGATTAGATGGAAACCCTCTCTAAGACACAGGCTCCTCCCTAGATCAAAAGACTACAACAACCATTTGGCCCTCGCAGCATGGAAAACACTCTCTGTTTCAACTTCCCCTTCAAAACACAGAGGACACAAAGAAACGGCCGGTCTAAGATTCCCGATGTAAAGCAAAGATGCTTTTTACACTACCAGTCAAACGCTTCGATACACCTGATTGAATGTTCTATGTTTTTCATTCTCTTAAAGCCATTTTGATCTAAAGGCTTATGCTTAAATGCTTGAAATGTGTTTCTTAGACAAATATAAATAGTGAAGTTGATGCCTATGTATGAATTTCTCATAAATCAAGGCAAAGGGCAGCTACTTTAAAGAAACTAAAATATAAGATAGTTTGGATTTGTTTAACACTTTTCTGGTCACTGCATAATTCATATGTGTTAATTCATAGTTTTGATGTCTTTACTGTTATTCTGAAATGTGGAAAATAAAAATAAAGAAAAATGTGCTGTGTCCAAACTTTTGACTGGTAGTGTAGGCCTATGTCTGTGATTTTGTTTATATGAATTGTTATTCATGAGTTATTGCAATCCCCATGTTTTTAAGTCTGCATAGAGTCTGTTTAGAGCCATGCTTCTCTATCCCAAACCCTCAAATGAACCAAAGCGGAGTGGACTAAACCTTGGACCCTGCTCTTTTCTTCTCCCAGTAAAACACAGCACACATTTCAACTCTGATTTCCAGACGAAGACCATCTACACCGCGGATATGATCAAATTCAAAGCTTGCCTGCTTGCTATTCACCAAGTCCCAAAAGAACTTATATTTTTTTAGATTGCATACAGTTGTGTACAAGTATAGAGATCAAAGAATAAGGAACTTTAGCTCTCATGGGCAAATAAATCCTGTTTGCAGAGCAGCATCATTTCTTCTACATCAACAAACTGCACACTCCAGTGGCACTTTTAGATTTGTGAACCTAAAGGTCGACTGAGTGGACCAAAGTAGAGATCTCTAAATTTCAGTAAGCGAACCTCACACACAAATATGGTCACACCGGCAAAAATTAATACATCACTTTGAATATTTTAATTGCATGCTTTTATTGTGAAGGATTAGTCTCTCACTGTCTTCCACATTAATCCCTTTTACCCTCTCTCCATTAACACAGATCTGTACACACACACACACACACACACACACACACACACACACAGAGAAACACTATTCTCTCTCTCTCTCTCCCTCTCTCTCTCTCTCTCTCTCTCTCTCACTCTCAATTCACCCTGTAACTGATAGCTTTCCAATGGTTCATGACGTTCCCTAATTTTGCTAAATCATTTCATTTTATTGTGCTTGGCTGTTTGTGTTGGAAGTTTGCAACTAATAAATGTACTGTAAGTTTTCTTACAGAGAAAAAAACTCGATCAAACTGGCTATAATGATGCAATCTGGACTTCATTTGACCATCTTGAGGGACACATGCTCTTGAGGAGTTTGACTTTGAGATAGATGGGAAATACGTTTTTCAAAACTTAACCCATTCCAATCCTTTGTAATTCAAATACTGATCTGTTTTACAACTGCTCCAGTGTGTACTATCATTATAGATGTAAACATTTTACATTTTTATAGCCTCATAATACATAGAAAACTCGTCTTTATCCGGCATATGACAGTTTTCGTATTATAGTATGTCCTTTCCCACATCAGCTCCCTCTTCTAATCTCTTCATATCAACACAAAAAAGTGGGATAATGTTGTTGCAGTTTTCACCTGACTAAAACTTACTTTAGAGGGGCCTGAACTACAGAAACATACTGTATCTATGTCTATGTATATATCTACACATCTATTGTTATTTAGACCTATGGGCTGAGTTAAGTCTGTCTGCTGCCAGTATTCTGTGAATAATATCTAAAACAAACCCATTTGTCGGTCTTCATTCCTGGTGTGATGGTTCCTTGAAGATGGGCAAAGCAGAAAAGATTTATCACATTTTTGATTGTCAAAAGCTTTATAGTTTTCTAGGTTGGATTTATTTCACTATGGAACAGGTGCAAGCTCAAAAACAGCAAAATGCCTCTGTTGTGTTTTTGGTGAGAGCGTACACATCACAGTTTAGAGCTGAATATTTTGGCTGACAGGCATGGCTGACATGCCTTTGGCTGACAAGTATAGCCTTCAGTCTGAGGTGAAGAGTTAATTGTTAATTCAGTCTGATTCAGTCAATCTAAGAAAGGCTTTGATTGTCATTGGGCACAAGGTAGACCTTGCAAAGTACTGATTGCAGGAAAAACACACATTTTGTTTCAGAAAGTCTTGCCTGAAAAAACATCCAGCAGGTTGTGATTCAGAACTGTTGATCTATAGGCTGCCATCTCTTCTTCTGTCACTGCGTTCTACGGCTGTATTAAAGATCACTGCGATTGATCCGGTCCTCTTTTAGATAGCAAACACCTCAATTACTCATTCATTACTCTAGTGCCTGACTGACCCACACTCTGAACAACAGCTTCAAGTATTGATTGATTCACTTTGCCAAAAATCTATCGGGCACAAACTCAGACATTTTCAGGACGAGTGGCCCCTGCAAGTCTTTTGAATTGAATAGAATGAATATTCTAGGCTGAATGAAAAAAAAAACTGTGTTTTGCCTGCCTGTTAATTAGTTCTTATAACAAGAATGTGGGAAAGGAAGTGTGTCCTCTATCACACCCAGAGTTAATCCACAGAATATTAGGAGGGAGGTACCTTGACAGGTCCCTCACCGGCTCACATGAATACCAAAGATGGACTTTTTTAAAGTGGAGAAGAATGCTTCACCTATCTAATTTCCTGGTTTTTGTGATAGCAGTTTTCTCTATTGAAAGTAAATCACAGAGTGCAAAAACTGGTGGCCATTGAGGCATAAGCAAAATTTGACTTGTTCGTGTTCTGTGTCCTATATATGTAGAGTTGGCCCAGACTTGCACAAAACACACTGTCTATGTTCTGAAGGGACTTTGTCAGCTGCCAAGAGTTCTTTCTAATGACAAACATGAGTGCAGTACAGTAGGCTCCTGTAGGAGTTCAAGGCTACAGATCACAATAGTACCGCATGATGTCACATGAAGCGTTGTATTCATTAGACTCTGAGCTGTATTGTTGGTAAACCACCCAGTGTGTTGTTCTTTTACCCT
Organism: Centroberyx affinis; assembly: GCF_046629955.1. Classification (NCBI taxonomy): domain Eukaryota; kingdom Metazoa; phylum Chordata; class Actinopteri; order Beryciformes; family Berycidae; genus Centroberyx; species Centroberyx affinis. The sequence continues at coordinate 92,225 of NW_027279625.1, forward strand.
TGAATTAAAACACAGAAGATTGTGTCCTGAAGACAAATGAGCCTGACTGCTGGCACAGAATGAAAGGTATCGTTTAATCTTGGCCCCGGATACAATCTAAGTGGGTTAATTAGGGCAAAACACCACTCCTTCCACCACAGGGAAGATGTTGTGTTGATACATCTCAACAAGGGCAGGATTTGGAAAGCGTGGTTATGGGGGTGATTTATACGGATGCTTTTAAAGTCCCAGCTTTCATTTGAATAATAAGTGTGGAGGAAAAGTTCACCAGCGGCTCTGCGCTCTGGCACCAATCTCTTAAATGTCACCGGTGCCATAAAAGTCACCCAGTCAACCCAAGGTCACAACTTGTCAGTGTTTGCTTGGACAGGAAGTGTGAAGAGAAAGAAAAAAGAAAGATGTGGACGATCACTCCCATTCCAAACTGCCAGTATGCTTCAACTTCCTGGACAGCACATGTTTCAATTATTAAACAAGACTTTCAGCTTGTCACTGATATGCCAGTTAGAATATTTTGAGTGCCATAGAGTATCTTCCAAGAAATGTTGCTAAAGGAAAATATTGAATTTGTGGATAATAAGAGCCTTGATCTGCTTCCTGTTGTGCCATGAGAAGATTCGACAACAGTCTGCCTCTCTGTTTTCAGCATGTAGTTTCCCATCCGCTGTTGAAATGATGCAGAGCTACAAAATAAAAAAGTGGACACACACAGAGTGACATTCAACTCAAATTCAATATCACATTGCTGTGGCTGCCTCACTGCCTCGTACCTGTGTGACCACCCTGGGGAAGAGGCATCACATCGCATCACAGCTGAGAGTTGAGTCAAGCTGCCACAGAAAGCCTGTTAATAAGATCATAAGGTCAGTGCTTTCACTTTCAAAATAAAAGCATGAAAAGTGTCACATTTGAAAAGAAAAAAGTAGAATTGAGATGCAGAACAACAAAAATCCTAGCAATCACTACATGGAATCATTGGATTATATATGGAGTGAATCTGTACATGTAAAATAGATGCTAAAAACACAATATTGTATTATTATGGTGGTATGGATGACTTAAATATAAAAGATACACCAGAAAACTAAGAAGGAATTGTACCATCTAACAAAGCATCGCTGTGGCTCAGCTTTGTGCCTCATTTTCTTTACCTGCTTATTCCTATTCAGAGTCACGGGGGGTTGGAGCCTATCCTAGCATGCATTGGGCAGAAAGCAAGGGCCCTGAACAGGTCACCGGTCGACCACAGGGCGAACACGGATAGGCATACAATCACTCACACTCATACCTATTGGCAATTTAGTCTGCAATCCACCTGATGTGCCTGTCTTTGGTATGTGGGGGAGACCTGGTGCACCTGTGCAGAGGAAGCCTAGAAAACAGCAACAACATTCATTTATATACATGCATGTATAGAACTTTATATTTCTTCACCTTTTCTCATTGTGCACATATTTGTGCATGCATGCAAATACAGATGAGTGTATGTGTGTATTTCATGTGTATGTGCGAGTATTTAGTATATGTGAATGTGAACAGCAAAACTGTAATTTTGACTATATGGCCTCTCTTATAGTGTTAATTACAGTTTGAATAATAATAGTCTATGGACTGTGGATATTACAAAATCAAAATTTAATTATGGAACATTGCTTTCTGTGTCATGGCATAAGTATACCCACAGTTTTTTTTTAGTTTTTTTTTTTACCTTCTTTCAGTGGGCAGTCACAACTTATTAGATTGTCTATTTTTAGTAGTTGTTTTTTTTCTTCAGATGGAAACAGTGATGACAGATCCCATGAATACACGTCATCTGCATGAGCCGCCAAAACAACACTGAGCAGATCTTTAGATTTGTTGTGTCTAACATCCAGTACATGACAGGATTGCCTAATCGGTGTCCTCTCGTATTCCCGAGCCTTGCTCATGTAAATATATTAAATGTAATCACAGCTAATTGCATTACTGTCAGGTCAGTGACCGCTTAATTCCCCTAATGCAACTAGGGCACATAATGGATTAATTTTTGATAAGCTGCTGACATACACATGGTAACCTCAGGAGTCATTTATCAATTATTTTATTGAAAGTTCCTGAGTAAAGAAGAAAAAAAAAAATTTGTTTTAGAATTGGTTGTTCACACAAAAAAATAAGAATGAGTGGTCACCAATATAACATGATGAGTGAAATGTGGATCCTCCTCCCTACTCCTCTCTTTGATTAAGTCAAAATTGTTCAATTTTTCTGTTGGTGCTGAAGAGGTCGAGCCAGTGAACAATACACAGTGCAGGTATTTGCTTTATGTATGTGCAGCTGTGGTTAAAAGTATGATAAGAAGCACACTGTAAACAAGCAACGTTTTACATTTCAGTTTGTTTAGTTTTCAAAACTGCTATGTCCACATTCATGGTAATCAAGCCAGGAGCTTTGATGACTGGTGATTCTAACGATGTTCCAAATCATCACAGGTCACTATTGGGGCATATTAAGTTGTTTCTTTATTCATTAAAAACACTTTAATGAGACCCCAATGAATTATGTAAACTAGAGCACAAGCTAATATCATTCAGAATAACTAATAAGATGTAGTATGGTGGGCTGGCTGATCTTGAAAACTGCAGTGTACACATTATGAAGCACTCTACAACATACAGTAATGAGGCAAGCAGTTATTATCGGCTTTTGTGAGAGGAATTAGGCTCCTGGTATCATCTGAGCCAAGGTCTCCTCACAGAGGATTCACGTGAGTCGTGTGTTTCCACATTACTAATGCAGAGGCCAGTGGCTATATAGATTATATATAACAGCTGACAACTAGAACAATTTACATTGAGTATCTCATTGATAACCATCTTTATCATTGTAAATTCAACATCAAGACACACATCCATTACTTCCCTTCACACCAATATAGCTCCTAAATCTATGAAATATATGTTTTGAATCTTTACTCTCTTGACTCATTTTAACATCATTTGTCAACATTATTTCATACAAATTCATACCATACCATTATTTCATACCAATTGCATGGAGCAAAAAGTTGATCTCAAGTAAAGAGTATAGGCTATTTTAACCTAACAGTGAACATGTTGCTGCTGATTCATACATTCATCCATTGAAAGGTGATTATTATGCAGTTGATGAGTTTTGTTCAAAATAGATAGGAAAAAATAAAACAGCTCTTACAAAATGTTTGATTGATAGCACACCATTATTAAAACAAATGATGGTACTGCTGCTAATATCTACCTTTAGTCCTTATTGACAAAATGATGACACTTTTATAGACTGGATCCTCTGCAGTCGAGAGCTAATGAATGAATTTCAATATTGTTTTGTCCTCAAACATGCTTATATAACATTTTGGAAATGAATTCTTCTTCTTCTATTCAAGACTTAATCAGGAACTAATATGTTAAAGAATTACTTCCCGTCTCTACTTCTTAACACTGAGTCATTTCACCTCTTAAAATACCCAGCTGCATTTCATGATGGTGTTGTTAAGGGGATATTTTTACTCCACTTTTCGCACAGATTCTAAAGTCACTGTAGAAAGCACGTGTTTGGACAAAACGCCATATCACTTTAAGAAGAAAAGGCAGAAACAGCAGGATGGAAGTTGTCACCCAGTAGGAGTCTACAATTTGACCGATGGATAGTTTTATCCGTGACCTGGTTTCTTTGCATATTAATCATGCTTCCATCCTCGTACGCTCCCAGGCAGAGGGATTTCACAGATAACAGTCTGTTTATAGTACACTGATAATCGGCGCAATGTGTTTCACAGACCATCAGCCAAACAATTCACTCTAATTAGGCTTCCCTCACACACACCGAGAGCAAGGCAACTCAACTTCCAGAAATTATGCTACAGTGATGAGAGAGAGGGAGAGGGAGAGGGAGAGGGAGAGAGAGAGAGAGAGAGAGAGAGACATCAATGATGAATCATGAAACATTCAAAGTGGAGAATCTTGATAATAATTCTGAGAAAAGGAGAGAGAGAGATACGGGAGAGAGAGGGGGAGCAGGTGGCACTATCTGCACTTCATGATTTTCCATAAATAGTCCAAATGAAGATATGAGGATGAAACCTCTGTAATCAGAACCACTATAGCGAGCAGTGGGCTGAATGTGACTCACTGTCTCCTACATAGTGAAGAACACGGGCCAAGAGCCTCTGCAGCACATTCTGCATCGCAATATTGTTCAATTAGGACTCATATTGATTTACAACCGACACAACACTGCCGTGGGAGCATATACAACATGAGATAATTTTATTTACCTGGATGAACACACACACACACGCATATTACTACATTTGTGAGGAGCTCCATTGATAAATTCATTCATCAACCTCTAACCCTAACCTAAACCTAATCCTAGATCCAACTTTAACCCTAAACTCAAGTCCTAATCCTATAAAAGACCCTTAAAGAAGTGAGGACTCGCAAAAAATGGTACTTTCTATACTTGTGAGCACACACAGACACACAAACACACACACATACACACATTGGCAGTGTTACTGTATGTTCTACAGTACAAAACAAGTTGAGCTACATATTTTGTCTCCTGCTTCAAGTACCTTTAAGTTAGCAGCCTCGGTGATGGGACATGACAGGACACTGGCACTGGTGTAAAATACTGTTTTGATGTTTGCCCAGTAGAAATGGTGTTCATTGCTGTCTGTTTAAGAGACGGTTTTCAGAGGTGACCTTGGGCAGCTGGGTGGTGCAGTGAGTGGAGAGAGGAGCCGGGATCAAGCCAAAATGTCGGCAAGAATCCACCGTACTGAAATGTCCTTGAGCAACAAACTGAATCCCTACCAGCTCCATGACTACTGGCCAGCAGCTGACCCTGACCTCTGACCTGCCTGTGGAGAGCAGAGAGCCAATAAAAAACTACTTTTAGGCATGGTATCTATTTTTTCCTCGACTACACAGGTGAGATCTGTAGTGCTAGTGTTGGTCGAACAGATTCAGTGAAAAGCATGACTCGTTGTCAGAATTCATGCAAGGAGTATGTCAAGGGTACAATATTCATAATAGAGTTTAAACCTTGTCTACTTTGGGAGACAAAAATGATGACGTAAAAATGAAGTAATGATGCAAAAGTACAACATGATAAAAAATAAAGATGTGCAGCCCATTTGCTGAGTGCATGAATGTATGGCTGCAGAGAGGCGATTCAGTTTTAAAATGTATAGTTTGAAAGCGTGAGAGTCAGTTGATCAATATGTTTATTTGACATGAAAAAGAACAGATGGTATGCGCTTTGTTATCAAGTAGGACTGCAGAGAACTGCACAAAATAATTGGTTCCGTAGAAAGGCTATTCATGTTGTAACTCCAATTTGTGTCACAGCTTGAGTCTGTTCTCTCGTAGTCCGGCAGTCAAAAGTATATTATATCGCTTGCTAAGGATCTTGACTGAAGTCGAATGGGAAATATCAAGAGTCTGTTCTCCTAAATTTCAGCAGTCCAGGAGCGTTCAGTCATGCTGCACCATCTCTAACACTGATGAAACAGGCCGACTTCCTCATCCAACCTGAAGAGCACAAGCATTCCTTGCCTTACTCCCACAGTTAATCAGTGAAACAAATGCTTTAAGATAATCAATTAAAATACTCTCCCTTTCACAGCAAAATCATTAACACCCTTGTTATAACTTCAGCGGCTTCGGTGATTGTATGCTCAGTGTGTGGTGCTCTTCCTAATTTCCCAGTAGAGAAGTATTAGTAGCCTATTCCTGTAAGAGTTGGGATGAAAGTTGAGAATGAGAGATGTTGATGGGAGAAAATGCACTGTCATTATGCAAATAGACAGAGGATTCATTACAACAGCCAACCAGCGGAGAGGTCATTCCATTTCTGCCTTTTATCATATATTCATGGGAAAGTTTGATCTGATTACGGAGGCAGGGTTGCAGGCGCAGTCTCTCCTCTCCTCAGGAGTAAATGTTTATTGATCAAGAAGGACTTGGGCATGTAAATCCTGATTTGTATGTGTGTGTTGTCTGGCGTGGGGCAGCTGCAGAGTAGAATCCATCACTATTGGCATGTGGACCTGATTACTGGAGAGACTCTGAAAGTCTCATAGACCTATGATAAAGAACTCTGTCCAGGCCTCTTTACAACCACATCACTCAGGGTGTCTGCACAAAGGAACAGTACATTGCAAAAAAAAAAAAAAAATACCCCACGTTCCAGCCTTCCTCTTGGCACACTCACCTTAAGTCAGCTCCATCGCAGCTGAGACAGTGCTCCTTATGTCCTGGAGCCCCAGAGAACACAATTAAACTCCTGCAAAAAAAGGATATAAAAGAATATTTTCAGAGAGAGAGAGAAAACAGCTTGAATTGGATAAAAAGCCCAATTTAAATCACATTTAAACATAAACGTCTTGAAGAGTGTGAAACTGTAGAAATTGTGAAAGCAAACATGCAGATGTAAGTGTAAATGCATGATGGTAATGTTCCTTGCGAGGCAGAGTGGTGGGATTTGCCTTGCATTTAATTCTGATTCGCAATGGTAGTAAGATTCAGTAGGAGCAGAGCCAATGTTGTTTACCAGAGTAGGCGGGGTGGTCCAGTTTTATTTGAAACACCTCACTGGCAAAAAATAAAAATGGAATGTGAAAACCCCATCTTTTCAGTGTTGGGTATGGTAATCAGGATGAAGGTGGCATTTTGAAACTGTAGGCACTGAAGCCCAGTCTGACTAAGCTCCTGGCTCACTGAGCAAGTACAGATAGTACAGCATCATCTCGTATGTGTCAAGATAACAGCTATCACACCTAGAAATACATTACCCTGTTTATAGTCTTCCAAGTCTGAAAGAGTCTTCCAACCATGGAAAACATCTTTTCAAATTCCACAGTTGCAGCTGATCGCCTCAAACCAATGAATACTGGATTACTCATAAGTGGGTCTTATGATTGGATACCGTTAATTCCTCAATGCAGCATTGGGTGGCGGCATTGAGTCTGTGTTTGTATGACTGGGACGGGATCTTAAGCATTAAGGCTCCTGTGTAAACAAAGGACTGCTGGCCAGAGAAGTAGGTGACCACTTATGGTTAGACCTCTATGTTAGTGTTTAATATTTGCAAATCATTCTTAGCAGTTGTTTGAACTTGCTTTGACAAGTATAAAGTGTGATTGACAGCTATCCACAATTGTCCTGATGCTTTAAATCCTACCCATCTGGTACTCAAAGTACATTAAACCAAATGCTAAGGATTATTTACAAATTTGACCCAACTTTGATACTGTCACTTCAACACAGAAAGAAAGGTGATGGATTCTGAATATGTGGTGATGAGTCATTTCCCTTATCATAGCTATTTCACATAAAACCACAGCAAACATTGTTTTTTTTTCTCTTTCTTTCCTGTGCATTCCCCATTCACACCACTGTGTTTACTTGCTACCGTGAGACAGCTTTTAGACCACTTTGCACCTAATGTGGCGTGCGCTTAAACTAGCAGAGCTGTTACCCTGTGTGACTGTCTGAATGGGAAATGATGTCACCAGTGAGCAGCCATCTTGGCATGTATCTGCTGGCTGCTTCTCAGCTGAAAGCAGAGTGCTCAGTTCCTGGAAGTTGTCAACCTTCTTGTAAAGCCTAATGAGGGAGATCCCACGCCTGATCGCAAAACAGGTGAACCAGCCAAACCTGAGAAAACCAATGTAGAGTTACAGTGGGGGTTTTTTCCCAATGTGGAGAAATACTCTGTCTTCCAGCTAGCACACTGTTGATTCACTGTAACATAATAAAGATAGAAAAACAACACTCTGATTAGTAATGTCAGGCCTTATGGTCTAGCCCTGGCCCAGTGGAAGTGTTAACTAACCCAGTTTTGGGAGGGATCCATCCATACAGTATGGAGACACTTGGACTTATAGGATCGTATCTGGGTCGAGTGCAGTTCTGAGATATCGAGCATCAAGGTTTTGGTGTCCCAGCTGGCAAAACTGTTATGTAGTGAAATCTATCTTTATCCCTCAACAAAGCCTGCATCCCCATGGTACTCTGAATGCAAAATGTCAACATCTTGGGATAATAAGAAATTGGCCCTAACAGAGAGGTGAGGTCAGGCTCTGTATCTGACTGAGGAAACTCCAGGTTCAATGAGACACTGGATGAATAGGATTTAATGGTAAAAATTAATTATCAAGGCGGATTTTACGCATATTTAGACTAGACTGCATCAAATGTAATCAATTTTGGTATGGCAATTTCATTTGAAGGAGTCCAAAAAAAAAAACACAATTATATAAAATTGCATTATCCCAAGTTATTCTCATGTAATTTCCCAACCCTAAATAGTACACCATCTATATTAATTCACTGATATACTGACCAGCATGTCACTGTATGCTTGGCTGCTGTTACTTGTCCCAAAGTAAGATAATCTAATTTTCTGCACATACTCTTCTAGTCCTCCTTGTCCACTGTTGTTTGCATCTTACAGGATTCCATGTGGAAGGATTGACACCCACTTTCTGGTCTTTTTTCTCCCTCAATCCGCATCCCTGATTGTCCCTGTTCCTCCATTTGTCATCTTTCTTTTTACTGGATGTGGCTGCTGTTCTGTTCGTCTCTCTCACTCCTTTTTGCAGTTCTGTGAAGAAAAAAAAACCCTAATTCAATATAGAAGCTACACATTTTGGTTAAGCCCATCTATAGAGCTAAACACTGTTTCTGATGGGATATTCATTCAGCACCCAACTGGCTATCTGAATGTGTCACAACAGTTTTAGTACATCAACTAAGATGGCAGCCACTGGACAGGAGTTAGATGATGTTACATCCACATATATTAGATAAAGAGAAATAACCTGATAGATAGAGTTCGTTTACATGAACATTAAAATTCTGAATATGAACCTTATCCTGGCTAAGGTCTTAGTCATATGCTGTTTACATGGACCGATCAGTAACCAGTTTTTACATATACCTGTATAGTATACCATATACCTCTATAGTTTTCCTGCTGTGTTCATTTTAGTGGTGCGTTGTTTTGGTGCTTGTGACTCCATGGAAACGTGTGTGACTCCGTGGAAACAGCGCACAGGATATGGTGTTTAAATGCTGGAATATACTAGTAGAGTGCTGAAAACTGCGATTCATTAGGGCTGGATACAAGGCTAGGAATATACCTTCTGTTTATATTGTTATGATATTGTATTATTATATACTAATTTGCATGTAAACACACTCAAAGATTATGCTATATGCCATATCTGATGCTAGGATATGTAGCTAGCCTTAGCTAACTAGTGCTAGCAAGTACATTGGGCAACTAATGATTTAGTTGCTGAACCTATTGTCATGGAAAAAGTAAAATGATACGTCATTAACTTTAAAAAGTTTCCTATTTTCTGACTTGCACGTCACTATTACAACCTTACAGGCTGCATTAGCCTCTGACAGATTTCGATTGGTCCATTGAAGGACCAAGTTGAAACGCAGTCTCTGAGATAAAACTTATCTTTTTAAATATTTAACCCCAAAAGGTTATTTTCTTTAGCATAAAGTAACATTCAACGATTAAGAATGTATGGATAACAAAAAAAAAAAAAAAAAAAAAGTCAGATTGAACGTGATGATTCCAAGCTCCTGCCTTGTCATTAAATAGAACGCCTAATACGCCAGATGATGAAAAGAAACAGAGGGAGTTGTTCAGCAGGGCGTCCGGGTGTGATATACCCTCTTTGGGAAGATCAAGGCCTCTGGGGCTCTGAGTTTTGACAAGAGGCTGTCATTGATGCCCAGCCTCTACAGTGAGCACCCAAACGTCTTTCTCTTCATCACTCCTGCAGCGTCCCATTTTTAGATGACAGATGAAGATGAAAGCAATCCCACTCAGGCATATTGTTCATTTGACATTTGAACACAGGTACAAAGGGAATATCACAAATTAGACGTATGTTTTTTGAGGAATTTCAGACATTAACCCCGTCTCTATCTTTGGGCTTGCGTGTGTGTGTGTGTGTGTGTGTGTGTATGTGTGTGTGTGTGTGTGTGTGTGCGTGTGCGTGTGCGTGTGAGAATGTCTGCGTGTATCTTCCCTGTTCCTCTGAGGTTGAATTCCTCTGACAAATTTTCAGTTGACTTTAGTGTTTTGTTTGTGTTTTCTTAGCTGACTTTTCTTTGTTTCCACCCAGCAACAACACGCTCAGCCTCCCAGTGTGTGAAGGCAGACTTCACTTGACCTATGTGCACACACAGTCTGCAGACGGGAAGTAGCGACCCCGCCTCCCCCTTCACCCCTGTCAGCACTTTGCAGTTTCAACTCCATCACTTCCCCCTTTTTCAGAGAGCGACGTCCAAGCCGCACTCATAAAGTGCGATTTGCATATAATCACCATCAACAGATACAGTTCAGGTAGTGCTGCAGTAATACAGGAAGAAGAAGAAGAAGAAGTGTGCGGTATGCCTGGTGCGCTTCGACTATATAATGTTGAGAAAGTAGGAACTGATGTGGACATTGCAAATTCACAGTTTACATGGAGCAGACATCATGTGATTTCATATGCGGCTGGCTGCTCTGTGTTTTGTGCAAAGAGTATTTGGTTAACCTTGCTCGGCCGAGTGGCATTTCAACCAAACTAGTTACACTGGGCTAAATTGCTTTTAGACGAACCTCTCCTCTGGCCATGAACACAGAAGCACCGTCTTGCCTCTCTCTACTTCCTCAGCACTTCGCTAACAATGCTTGATCTCATTTTGGAATAAAATACATGACCTGGTGGTGATGAAATAATTAAACTGTGACTGTTCTTTGAATATTATTTCAAAATGACCAAATGAAATCAAATCTGTTGTGGCTGTTTTGTCTCTGTGGGCGTATTGATCCGGTTGATATTCTATCTGGTATGTTTAGAAGAGGCAAATACATATGGGCACCATTCAATTTGGTTTCAGTGACTCAGCTGTCCTCTGTTTGCCTGAAGGAAGAGGACACTGCAGCTACAGTTTGTTGCTGCATATACAACCATTTACAGTTATGAATTTATCACTAGTTATGGCTTTAATCAATGTGTGTTGTTGTTAATGGGAGGATGGATAGGTTTTGATTTGGCCCAGGTGTTATGTGACCTTTAAAAAGTTAGATATGCTATCATACTAGCTTTTCTGTTGTCGGGTAAAAACCTTGTATCTTCCAAATGTCAACTTTTCAGGAACTAAGAAAAACAGCCTTATTTTTAGCTTGATGACCATGGATCTTTCCCACAGAGGAGCATGTAAATTCATTTAAACCGTGAAAATCACCACAAGGTTTTCACTCGACAACGATGATTTAAGCATCATAGAAGAAGAAGTAGAACCGTTACTCTTTCTTTCAAGGCTCTCAGGTTCATTTGTTGTTGTCAGCGACTAGAGAAATATTGTCACGGTCTTCTGTTTTGTGTTGTTAAAGACGCAGTTTTGAAGCTCTCTCTCTCTCTCTCTCTCCCTCCCTCTCTCCCTCAAACAGAGACATCACATTTGTCTCCATCTGCCCCAGAATGCATCTATTCCCCATTGCTCTCTGCCGTGTCACAGTGAGTTTGTCTTTCTCCATTAAGGCTCTGATGTTGTGGAAAGAGCCGAGCCCAGACTCTGCGCAGACACATTTTATTATTCATTACATTTCATTCTCTCTATCTCTGCAGTGTCTGGCCTAGCTGCTGGTGCAAGTGGAATCACAGACTAACCCTGCGCCGCCTTATAGGCTACTGTCTAGAACCCCGCACTTCAAGAAGACTGCGGTGTCATAATCCCAAAATTAAGATCAAATGTTTAATGTTGTGTTAAAGCCATGGGTAATTTTGTTGAAGAGGGTGATTACGATTGTTCATTTTATGTCGAATTATGACCTAATTATTAAATCCCCTGCCTCAACAATCCTGATGTGATTCATATATGACAATTTCACCCACATAATCCTATTACATCCATGAGAGTCTGTATAAACATTAAAACAACCTTTAAACCCCTACAATCTGTATAAAAAAAACTCACAGGAACAAGGCTATGTGTGATTTCCAGATAATTTTATGATGTTATCAGCACTATGTTGCCTGGGTTATGGGGTCAAAAGTTGCTTCAGTACATTGTTCTGCTATGTCAAAAATGTGCCTAAATAATGAAGTTTTATTACCCATTACCCTTTAATGGACAGCACAAAACAAACCACTTATGTGTGAATGAGTGAAGCCAATCGTGTCTTTTGCAAAATTCAAAGTAAACAGTTGACAGGAAGACAGAAGCCCAGGGGGGTTTTCTCTGTCACTGATGGCGCTGTAAGCAGTAAGTGGTTTCCCCGTGGCAGGAAGTAGAGCAAAAGGTATGGGAAATGAAATGCGAACAGGGTTTATAAAAGATGAGGCGGCTCAACGAATGAGGGGTTAAAACTTGTCAGAGAGCGGCTTGTGGCCTGGTGTTACGTACGCCGAGCACACAGCAGCATGGAGACGCTTCTTTTTCTATTTCCTCAATTCAACTTTCTGGCCCCAAAGGAGGAAGCGTATTTCAAAATGCTTGGCCCAGAAGACTTGCAGACAGCAAGGATGAAAGACGATACTACCAGGTTGGTGTGTGAAGTTCATTTATTTTCAAATGCCTTCTTCATTTGGAGAAGGGGAAAGTTTTCATTTTGTTTTTTATCACTTTTTTTCAGCCAGAAATTTCAGAAATGTCAGAAATTTGAGTAGTGCAAATTTTGTATCACAATAATAAGAGATTCAGCAACAGTTGCTTGCTATATTTCTAAGTTATATTGCATAAACCCATCACTGTAGATGTGTACTGTTTGTGTATATTGTTGTACCTTGTCTGAGTGTGATTGAAAGCCACTGGCGCTGCTAGACTTCTCAAGGCTGCTGTCATCAACAGCCTCCCCGCTGAGTCTCTACTGACCTTTTGTGAAAATGTGTGCATAGTTGGCTTTTATCTTGCAGAAGTATGACAGAGAAGCCAAAAGAATTGCTTATTTTGTAGGGCATCATGTGAATCACTTTATAAATGTCTGTGTGAGAAGGAATTCAGTGATAAATTGTTGATTCGGAAAACAGCGCTCTGTCTGAGTTGCACCTGCACAGACAGCATGTAGACTTGATGCACATTTTTCTTTGCAGACTGAAAGACAAGGACAGGAAGAGCCGACTAAGCCTCTTTCTCACCAAGTCAGGCTCTCATGAAAACGTCAGTCCAGATAAAAGGGCAAACACAGCATCCAGCAAGTGAGGCAAAATCCAATATTTTCATGTGTAGGCAATGTTATTTTGCAAATTATTTTTTTATTACCCTCAATTTCTGAGAAGTTCCATGAATCATTGCACACTACAGGAGACATGGGATCTAGACTTCTCACTAGACAAGAATCCAAAACATTTTTGCTGCACCATTAGGCAACAGCTGACAAAATCTCTGATTTTTGCAGTATATCACCGGAGGCAGCTTTGAAATGGAGTGACTCCTTTGAAGAACTGCTGAAGCATTCAGGTCAGATTATAGCCCAAAATCTCTCAAATCACTGTGGCAAATTGCTGTCCAAAAAGTTTCTTCCTCTGTCAAACAATTTGCTGTATTTGAATAGGAAACTGTTGTTTTGTGGAGCGCCATGGGGCAATAAATGGTTAATGGAAAGAGCAGCGGGGGTTTCACTACATCTTTTTATGTTGGTTGGCGTAGATAGGAATACAGAAGCTGCTCAACTTCCTCATAAGCTCATAAGTAGCCTTTCATTGCCACATTGAAACATTTTAAGCATACAGCTCTTCTGACAATACTTATTGAACCCTTTGTGAACAAGGCTTAATAAAATAATAATAATAATAACATAGAAACCTGGGGATTTGGATAATTTTTTGGTCTAAAATGATTGATAGATTGAACAATTTAAGTTCTGACAACAAAATATCAGTTCTGAGTCTACAAGTACATTGGAGCTGTATAAAGGTTTCTATATATTTGGATTGTTTGTAGACATTGTACATCAAGCCCATTTTTAGTTACTATGGGATGAGAACGTTAAGCCTATTCTCCATTTACACATCCTACAACACTCCGATCTCAGAGAAATTCCAGATTTGGTTTTTACCATGTAGTATAACAGCTGCCTGCGCTATGTTGTGCAAATCCCATTTTCTTTGCTGGCACCACCCTAGTAACTACCCTCGCAGTTCTGACCAACACACCCCGAAGCGTAAAGTGGAACCCAGTGAACGCACACAGTGGTTGACAATAACAGTGTGTCTCTCGCCTTCCTCTGATCCAGATGGGGTGGAAACCTTCTCTCAGTTCCTCCGGACAGAGTTCAGCGAGGAGAACATCGAGTTCTGGTTGGCCTGTGAAGAATACAAGACCATTGACTCTGAGACCAAGCTGCTGTCCAAAGCCAAATATATTTATGCTGTCTTTATTGAATCGGAGGCCCCTAAAGAGGTATGGACACGGCATGATTACTGAGCATAAACTATACTATAAAGCTGCCATGTTATGCTGCAAAACAGGCTACAAAGTGGAGCTGGGAGGCTGGAACAACACCGGTTATCTACCATTGTCTTACACAGGCTTATTTGTCTCTGAGGGCCGTGGAAGGTGTAAAACACAATAACAATGGATGAGTTTCCACGTATACTGATGCACTGCGTAATCATCAGCCTGCAGCAGGTTGAAAACAGTCATCAGGAGCATTGCTTGCTGAGGTCATGCGTGCAGTGCAGGCGCCGCTGCAGAACAGGCCGGGTTATTTCTGTGCAAGCCGGTTGTGGTTTCAGAGGTTCCCTCGCCCCCTGCGAGGATGACGCGACCACCATGCGATTATATGCTCTCAGGGCCTGAAAACAGATGTGACCGTTAGACGTGTGTCGGGTTTGGGGTTTCGGCTTGCCGCTACAGAGCTGGAGAGAGGGTCACCCACACACTTTCAGTCTAAGATGAATACATGTGTAAATATGCAAAAGATAAGAGTCTTTGGAACGTCCTACAATAACATGAAAGCCTATGCCAGTTCGACTGATTTCCAAAGAGATCAAAATGTAAATCGATGCACCTCTGGAGAAACATCTTGCACACATACAGACTTCTGTGCTGCCCATGATGGTGCTGGGGTATTTACTAATGCACAAGAATATCTTGAGAGTGGTTGTCATTATTTTTTGTTGCTGTGAGCTATCTAAGTAGCTTCACCGCTGCAGCACACAAGTCTTTTCAAGGAAGAATATTCACTGAAAGAGAATTCACAATGTGTGACTCCATGATTGTGATTGGCTCAATCAGCATCTGTGAGCACAAACAACTCTCTCCCAAAACTAGCAGCCAGAAAATCAACTCTTTTATCTGTGATGTTATCAAAGACACTTTTTGGAGGCTGGCTGTGTTGAGTCGTTGATTGTTTGTCTGAGGCTTAACACCCAAACTAGCTTTATATTGTGTAGCACTAACAGTTCAGACACACAAAATGTACCCAAATCAATCAATAAATCTGAGTGCTGTAACAGTGTCCGCAAAGTCACTCCTGTTTGTGTTAATAATCAAAGGAGCTGCTCTCTTGATGACATCACAGATTAGTCTTGGCTTGTGTTGCGTTGCGTCCGATGCATCCAACGTCATCATTCACCTAGATCCAATTGCCATACCGTTCACTCCATTTTGCAAATGGGAAAAATGAACAAATAAGGCGACAACAACACATTGTTTCTAGTGGTATACTATAAAATTATTCAGCTTTTAGCTACATGTAAATCCTAAGAAATGTTTAAATTCAAATAGACTGTTTCTGGTGATTTAGTTAATATAAAATAAATTAGATATCCACATGTGCAATATGCGTCTAGTATTTTCAGTTTTACGGTAACTAACTCGCTAAATGTTAAATGACATGTTGCCCAGATTGTGATGATTTACATAAATGCATTAGGACAATATTACTGATGCATAAACAGTCCAGAACAGCTGATGAAATTAGAGCAATGGATAATCAGAACTCTGTGGAGTTGGTGCCCTCTGTGTGTAGCAGGTAGAGCGCCACTGCAACGTGACACTGATGCTGCTTCTGGTGCAGCTTCTCTATACTTGGTTCCTTGTGGGAAACGATCTTCCCCAGGCTGTCTTAGAGACAACAGATTTCTAAAAAAGCGAAAAAAGCATCCTTAAAGTTTGAGATGGACTGTGTGCTTGACATTGAGCATACGTTTTAAGGCACATAGCTGTTCATTTTCTCATCTGTTTCAACTGGCTCTGTACTACAGACTTCTGATGTGTTGTTCTCGCAATGAATCTAGGGGCTTCCCATTCGTTCTCGTCAGCCAAGTCACCATTTGATGCATCTTCAGTTAGCAAGAAAACCTCTGGGATCTTTATCCATCCTCTGTCCTTGTGTTCTTTTGTTTTTGAATTGCACTTCGGCCATTAGATACTGTGTCAAATGCATCATGGAGGACACAAAAACACACAAGAATGCATTATAGATACATCGCAGATATAGACTAAACTGTGCAAAATCATGTAATGGAATTCCATGTGTGACTGCTGTTAAGTGTGGAGTCTCAGGTATTCTAGCACAGTGGTTCTCAACGTGGGGTCCGGGGACCACCAGGGGTCCTTGAAGGGGTTCCAGGGGGTCCCCAGCAAACTGATGAATTGTTAAACTTCACCAGAGAATGTAGAAGAATGACAGTTTTGGTCATAGTTTCACTGTTATCTCTCTACCTACAATACAAAAATCATATCTAACAATACAAATCAAATGGGGGGTCTGTGGCTCTAATGTGGACTACATTAGTGGTCCTTGATATGAAAAAGGTTGAGAATCACTGTTCTAGCAGATGTGACTGACTGTTATTCTGCATGCTTTCTCGTCTTATTCTTACTTTGTCATGATCTTACCTCTCACTCAGGTCAACATTGACTACGCCACCAAGACGGACATCCAGAAGAGCATAACGCAGCCCACCAAGAGCTGTTTTGAAGCGGCCCAGGTTAAAGTCTACAGCCTGATGAAAAAGGACTGCTACCCCAGGTTCCTGACCTCTGACATTTATCTGCGCCTGGCCAAGCGGAAGGCCCCCGGAGCCACCATGTTCCGCAGGAGGTCACGCTCCTGTGTGTTCAACGAGAGAGGTGAGGCCACAGCTGAGTCTTCAGCCTGGTAGTAGTGGCATTGCAGCAGGTGTGGAACAATCTGCTTTTTTAACCTATTTTAACTCCAAAAGTAGCATGTTAAACTACCCACTGTCTACATCTGAGGCACTGCACTCTGAATCTTGTGGATACAACTTTTACTTTTAAAGTATTTTCTCCAACTTTGCATGATCCATGACAATATCACTGCTCAAGTGACTCTATAGCTACTTACAGTAACCAACTAACCATACAGACAACCATACAGAGACTTGCTTAAATCCCCCCCTCCCCCAATGTCCAACCCCCTCCAGACTCACGTGCAGTGAAAGCTGTAGCTATGGCGACTCCAAAGCACTGCAACTTTTTAATGAAGGCTGTACTAAGGAGATGTTACATTTCTGATATCAATTAAAATATTCCGTTTCCAGAGACAGAAAATGCATAGATCCTGTCTGAATACTAATATGACATTTTATTAATTACCATAATAACTGTTTTTACTGTTTTTCACTTTGCTACCATTGTAACCTAATAATTTATGTATTATAATGATCATATAAGTGTGGCTTTGCTGTTGTAAAATGTACATAATCTGTGGAGTAATTATTCTAATAAACACTTTCTTACAAGAAAGTCCTTTGGTGTCATTAATTAGTTTGCAGGACCACACCTAAATGTGATGGATGGAGCCATAATGTGTGCATATTACACCAGTGGGTAAAAATGTGATAATTTGGAACTCCTTATTCCAAATCACTGAAAAATTAATAGACCTTATCAACTGACTACCACCACTCTGGGACAGAATTATTCATGTTATGGTATATGTATGCACGGCCCATATTTCTTACAAAGACAAATATGTAATAATTTCAATCTGTCACTGATCCCTCTGAGTTTGCCCCCCAACCTCCTGAATATATATGCAGAGGGAAGGATGTGTTCCAATACCTTACATACATGTGTACAAGCATAACGCTGTGTGGGCTAATGCACACACACACACACACACACACACAGGGCTGATTTAGCTCATTAACACACATATCAGGAGTTCCAGTAGCCTTTGGAGTGATGAAGCCCAACTCAGCCCAAGTTACTGTCATTCTACAAAAACCTGCATGGAATACCTTACAGTTCACATTAATTATGCATCAATGTAGAAGGCACTGGGATGCATGCTGCAATACCTGCTGTCTCCTCGCACAAATGGTCCGAGAGTGGGGAAAAAACTTAATGATGTAGTAACAAAGGTAGGGGCTCAGTTGGCCTGCCAAATTCATCACAGCTAAAGATTAGTTACCCGCTAAGAATTTGTTGCCAGAATTCTTTCTTATTTCTTCCCATTGGTATTTCAATTTGTGACTCAGTCTGTGCTGAAAGCCTCTGAAATCAGCCAGAAGTTAAACATGTTGCTATTAATAAAAAATTCCTTCTGAATTCAAAGCTGTGTAGACCCTTTGAAGGGAAACAAAAGAGTACTTAAACCGAGTTTGCCTGGGGATATGAGGGTTGTATTAAAAGATGAACACCAGTATCCACAGCGAGTTTAAGGCAAAAGGACTCGTAATAATGTGGTTAATAGTGGACATTTACGCAGAATTTCTCAAACAAATGGATTTTTTAGTAAATGACTCCTCAATCCCGTCAAATGGCCGTCGATTGCTTTTGGATCATGTTCAGCTTCTTGTTAGGACTCTGGTGATGGATGATTTACTACAGTTTATAATATTTCTTCTTAAAAAGGTGAAAAATGATCAGTAAAATCAATTAAAGTGCTTTAAAGCCAAACCAAAAAGTCCCTACCATATTGACACCTGGTTGTGTAACACTTAGACTGACACCCTTGGGTGCAGGTTCCCAAACCTTTTCATGGACCCCCAGATCAAGTCCCCCCAAAAAAAGCCATCTCAGAAGATTTTTGTTTCCCTGTCTCTACCTGAACCGAATTTAGTAATAGATTTGCTGACTTGGCTCAGAAATTGAGTTGTGAAATTTCCACTTTACAAATCCATTGGCACTTGACGCGGAGGGCCTGCCACAATATTGACAGAACTAAATGGATTACAGTGCAACTTCGCTCTGAAGGCCAAGTTATGTTTGAATATCTTGTGGTAAGAGAGTTTGCCCCGCTCATCCTACACACAATACCTTCCTGTTTGTTTATGTGAACAAATGTGATATATGAACAAATCTTCCCGCCTGACACTTTCCCTCCGTTCTGGAAGTGGCCACAGCTCAGGACGTCTCTCCAGGGATGAACCTGCTTCAAAGAAGAGGTGGCAGGTTCCCACTGGGAGCGAGTAACTCGGAGAACAATCTCTGCAGGCCTGAGGCTAAATACCACCCAGACATTCATATTCGGCCTGTGAGGCAGGATCTGTGTCAGCTGCATGGGACCTGGAGAAACACGATCAAGAAATGAATTATTTTTACTTCAAAAATAACTATTTTGCTTAACTAAATGCCACACACAAATACTGATGTCATTTTTTAGGTCTATGGCAGGCCGTATGGAACATGTATAAAGTTTGTTCTATTACGATATAATGTAAAAATCGATTCCCGGCGCTCAATTTGATTGTGATTTCTCACTGTGTTCTTCAGTGAGATTGAGTCTGGGATGCCCGTCCTGGAGTCTTTCTGTTGTGTGATATTGTTAAGGGCCCCAGGATATTAGACGGAAATTACTGTGAAACGGGTGAAAATAGGTAAAAGAAAGCGAAAGGGTCACTTCAGGTCCTCCACTGCCCACTGCTTTCATAATATCTGTCTCCAGAAACAGAGAGAGAGAGAGAGATGACAGATGCGAAATTTGTCTTTCTCATTATACCAAATGCATGCTTATTGAATTCATTTCAGCGGTTCAACATTTGATTTAAAGTTGGGAGATTAGGGATTGGGTTAGATCTTAAACCTCCACCCCTCAGTCGGGGGTCTAGAGCGATTAGCAGAGCAGGGGGACAGCATCAGGGAGGTGTGTAATAGCGACAGGGGCCCTGGAGAGGACTTACAGTGCCACCTTGTGTATGAGCAGGAAAATGCTTCCAGTGAAACCATCATTTGGTATCAAGGCAAGGCAAACTTTATTTATATAGCACATTTCATACGCAAGGCAAATTCGATGTGCTTCACATAAAACACAAAAAATACATCATTTGTCAGGTAAAATGACATTATCAGCTCATAAAAATGATATTAAAAAGAAAGAAAGAAAGAAAGAAAGAATGAAAGAAAAAGAAAGAAAGAAAGAAAGAAAGAAAAGGTAAGTATCACTGTGAGGACATTGTCTCTGCCTCTAGCCATTCACATCATGTTATGAATGTATAGATGTGAGTGTGAAACAAATAGAAGCTCTTCACTCAAGTGAAGCTCTTCAGGTTTGCAGTGAGTCCTTTTGTCCATTCGGGTGTGAATGAATAAAATCTGATGCATGAACATGAGAGTCTAGGCTAAATCACAGCAAGAGAAAGCAGCCTGCATGAAAACAACCTACACAGCCACGGCCTTTTTTGAAAAACAAATTCCTTGACTTGGTGTGTCTACACACATGCAAAAGGGATGGCCCGGGTGTTTTCCATCACCTGTTGATTTGCATTCTGGGTTTGTTTTGTTTGTTTGCACATTACATCCCCACCAATGATGAGGAAGGTCAGGACAGGTCAAGTACTCACTCTGGACATGTGCTCATTATACTGCACGAGCGCACTGTGACCCTCCATGTGACATGACCTCTATATCGCTGGAGGAGCCAAAGAGGACGCTCCTCCACATAAAGCTTAGTCATGATCGTATGGCGTCTTACATGGCTGACAACGGCTTAGCGTGTTCTCTGGCAAGTCACAAATAATCTAAATCCCCACACAATCTTTTGCTTGTGTGATCTATTTTAAATCAAAAGAATATGTAATCATATGTAAATCCTCTTATAGAGATAAAGCAAAATGCACTATGGAATAGTAAGTTGTGTTTAATGTACTACTTCAAACAGCATCTAAATAAAGACTAAATCATCAAGTGATCTTGATTAAAACAGTGATAAGTGAGCATCAATGGGTGGAATAAAAACGGACAAATAGGGATGACAGGATGAAAAGGACAGAACAGACATAATGTGAGAACTTTGCCTGACAGCAGCTGCTGACTCAACTTAACCAATGATTACACCACTATGAATATGTCGGGGGAAAGATTCAGCTAATTCAGATCTTTTATCTCACATCTTTTTTTTTTTTTTTTAGGAGAATATTAGTCTTAGTTTGCCAGACTTGTGTACACACAGATCTTTCTGTAATTCAAAGCCAATGTACTGATTTGCACCACAGTTTGACTAATTTATGAACACACGCAAAGTTTCCGTCAGATTACATCATCGTTTTCACAGCGGAATCGCAGCCTTTCAGTAGAAGGGTCAGTGATCGTCTGCAGTAACTAAAGGCACAGCATGAGACAGAGTGTGAACACAGTGTTCGTTTTTGTTACCTTAATGAATAAGGGGCACAGCAGATTGGCAAATGCCAGGATGTAGGGTCTTTTTTCATTAGTCACACATTTGTTTATGGTCAGGATCTCTCCCGGAGACTTCCTGACCATTTAGTTAAATGTTCTTCTATGTATGTCACTTGGTGCTGCGCCACAGCAGGTCATTTTATTATCATATTCTTAATGATATTCATAAGAAATCCTAATTTCCTATTATAGTTCTTATTTAGATACTCAACTGGTGAATGAATACCATGTTTGATCATCAGAAATGCCTTGAAAAATCCTGCTTTAATGTTTGTTTGTTTTTTAAATGCCTCATATCGATGGGTGACATTCATACTGATGAACACAGTTTTGGTCAGGGTGCCACAGTCAAGAGGTGAAACGACGGGACACTCCTTAAATCACAGCACAGCTCTCTCTCCCCAGAGGAGATGCCCCGTCTCTCCCAACAACAACACTTTGCATACTGATTTCCATATGTTCCATTCATGTTGGGGGGCCTCATTTAGATTTGTCCAGTCACTTGACTCCCTCATTTCCAAACAATCACAATCCCATCTTCGCTCTGGCAGGACCTTATCTCTCTCCCTTCTCAGAGGACGTGGAGATGGCGATAAAGTGAGTTACTGCATATTTGATTCCAGGGCCTTTACCATTTTCAGCAGGCTACAGCTTACAGCAGCAATGTGGAAAATACCAGGGAGTTTTGCACTCGCTGTAAGTCTCACCGTTGCATTGTACCATCTATTATTATTTCAAACAGGTTGAGTTGGTAGTGGCGGAGTGGAGTTTTGACAAATCGCCTCAAAACATGATGCATGACATAATTGAAATGATTTATGATTTTGCATGCAAATGTGTTTTATGAGAGGCATGTGTTGTGTAGTTCACAGATAACCGGGCTAGTGATAGATCTTGATGCTCTTTTCAAGGGTAGATTGTGTTGCTTTCCCAAGGACCCACTTGAGGATGTTGAGACATGGGGCGAATCTGTGGACAAACTCCTTGGGTGTAAAGGTGAGAGCTACATATATATTTACTTCATTGATACTTAATTGAGCCTTATTGCCTCTCTCTATATATGCTCACTACCCACTTATCCTCCTCTGTCGTTTCCAGCTGGACAGATAGCTTTCCGTGAGTTCCTGAGGTCGGAGTACAGTGAGGAGAACATACTGTTTTGGCTGGCATGTGAGGAGTACAAAAAGATCAAGACCATCCCAGAGATGATCTCCTCTGCCAACAGGATCTACTCAGAGTTCGTGCAAACGGAGGCGCCCAGACAGGTAAAGATAACTGACTTTTCAAACCCAAACAGTCAGGACCTAAACCTCTCATGACAGCCACGGACCTTCTGGGAAGTTAAAGTTCCAACTTTGCAAGTACATTCAAGAGGTTCACTCAAGGGCTTGATTTTGATTCTATAATAATAGAAATAAAGCTGTGCATCTGTGCCTTTCATGTTGTTAAATCTACAGACTTTCACCTCAGCTGCACCCAAGTAGCTTCTGATTTGTGAAGTCAGAGCCGACAGCATGGAGACAGCACAATGAAGTGAGCGAGTTAACATAAGATGCCCCCGGGCGATATTGTTTGATTTCAGATCAACATAGATTGTGGCACCAGAGAAAACATAACCAAGAACATCTCCCAGCCGACCCTGACTTCGTTTGATACGGCACAGAAGCTCATCTACAGCCTGATGGCCAGGGATTGCTACCCACGGTTCCTAAAATCTGACATCTACCAGGGACTGCTGAGGAGAGCAGAGTCAAGGTGACTGTTTCAAACCGGCAGCCTCTCAAACAGGCGCGCAAGATCTTCTCTCAAACTCTCATCTACCGCTCTTTGATTCCAGTGTGGATAACGGGTTTATGCCATACCATCCAGATCTGTAGTGTAGCAGAAATAGCTTTTCTCTACCTGTGTGATTCAGTAGTCAGTTACAGCTCAAGAGAGATTGAGGCTTGTATTATACTTTATCTCTGTAATTATGTTCAGGTAAAAAAAATTTAAAAAAAAATGAAAGAGATTGTGCACATAATTCTTCCCTGATCATGCTTTTCTATCCCCCAACCATGAATTTAATAATAAAACAAATTCCTTATTGTAAATAGTATTATCACCATTTTCTCCAATCAGATTTGGTTATTCAAATATAAATTCTAAAATGTTCTAAGTAATTCAACTTTCACATGGAAATAAATATATGAGTCTATTGTTAAACTTCTGTGTCAGGTTTGGATTCTGTCAAATGCAAATAGCCTGTTTTAAATGATCCCTCAAAATGATGAAATAGACTCAGTTGTACTTGATATTTGGGTGTGGTCGTTTTGAATGTCATGCAAAACATGAAGTCTAGCCTGTGTACAAGGCTATGGTCAGTGGTCAAACAAACACCAGATGGCAACAGAGTCCTTCAAGCAACATCTGTAGATGAGAAGAAGCGACTGACACTGAAAAAAAAAAAAAAAAGCAACTCTGAAGCAACTTCCTCTGGCTTTGTGCGGTTTCACTCTGCAGTATCAGAACAGAAGTCGGGAGAAGTCGGGGGTGTTGTACGCCTAGCTCAATGGAAGAGGAAATGTATGAATCAACCCTCCCTCAAATTAGACCTGCTTGAAATACCAGACACAGGGGCAGGGGTGGGCGCGCTTCTGGAGGCATTTGGTTTCATGGTTTTATTCATCATAGAAAAGGATTCAGAACTGAATTTTGAATCTTGTCTAATGAAAATGTCTATATGTAAATATCCTTCCGAAAGTGTAGCTTGTAAAGTACAGTGTTTGTAGATGAACCTGGGCAGTATTAGCCAATCAATTTTTACGTTATCACTTGTAGTTAGGACATGATGAGTGCTATTTCACATGCTTACATAACCTATGTAAAACATACACGGCATGCAAATACAACCAAAAGAGAGCACCATATTAAACTCACACAGATTCACAAGAGAGGTTAACTGTAGTGCAAGTTATTGTTGGGGGCGAGTGGGAACTTGCGTTAATAGAATATGAAGTAATACTTTAATTTTTCATCGGTATCATACAATTTATGAATAATCATCTAAAAATACTCTACATCCTGAAATGACAGGGCTCTGAGCTGGAATTCCAAAATAGAGACATCCTGTTTTTTGAATGATGTTAAGGCGTTCAGTATATGTATGATGCCTATGCCTAGCAGCGATATTGTTTTTCCTTCGCACATATGGCCCTAATGTGTTGTCTGATGTCTAATTTGTTTTTTCTGGTGTATGGAAAGTGGAAGTAGGAAGAGCTTGGTTTCTCACATGTGACCCTGCCAAGCGTTAGGTGAACATTTTGTTCTGTTTGTTTTGATGGCACTGAATGTACGGTAGATTTATTTTCAGATGTGCTGCACTAACGCTTTGCTGGGGCTGTTCTGTCTTCTGCAGACTTAACCACAACTTCCTCTGGTTTTGACAACTCCTCTGGTTACATTCACCTCTTTGTGGGTGGAGGGTAATGTTCGTTAGATAGTGTAAATGAAAAATCTTGTTTGAAAACCTGCAAGTTTAATCTTATTCATACACTGCTGGTTATGAGGTGTAGCGAAGAGTAGCTGACTACAACTGCGTCATATGGTGCTCAGGGCGACAGCAGTTAATGGAGGAAACGCACACACTGGTGTTGTGCCGGATAAAAAAAGAGTCTGTCGGTTTCTGTCACCACAATGTCAACAGCTGCACATCTGAGCGCCAAGACTAAGTGAAGTTTCCAGTGAAGTAAACTGAGATGAACTTTAAGATATTGTGACAAATAACACCTGGTTCAGGTTTGAGAGTAACTAAGTATTTTCACTTGCTTTGCTCAATATTTCCAGTTTAGGAATGTTCACACCTTATACCTTTAGTCATTTCTAACCCATTACACTGAAGAAACCTGCAGCTACAAACAAGGTGTGGCACACTGAAGCTCCTTAGCTTTAACCAGTAAAGAGTATTGAGGAACGGTCCCTCACACTGCAATACGAGGGTATCTTACTCAACACTTCTTCATTAAAAAGCAAC
Source organism: Centroberyx affinis (assembly GCF_046629955.1). Lineage (NCBI taxonomy): Eukaryota > Metazoa > Chordata > Actinopteri > Beryciformes > Berycidae > Centroberyx > Centroberyx affinis. The sequence continues at coordinate 117,866 of NW_027279625.1, forward strand.
AATTTTCAATAAAACAGCAGCAGAAGAAAAATAAGACCCGGACATAAACAGTGAAATCTTTGCTGATAAGTCAGGGAACTTCTCAGCTTCCTTTCTTTCATACTATTTTCATGACGCTACTTTTATCAGTTATCATGAGGATGATACTGCACTGAATGTTATGTACTGCAAAGAGGCAAATTTATGTGTCATTCTCTTCCTTTCTGGGTTGTTTGGTCTGTGATAGTTACATCAAAGTCTGTGATCTACTCATCAAAAAGCCTGAGTAGATAAATTCACCTAGGTTTTATGACAGGATGTGCTGAAATTTCCCCACCGCTAAGAAATAACTTTCACTTTTAGTTAAGAAAATGTTTTCAAAAACTGAAACAATGGCACTGGTTCTTGAAGCCAAAACTGGAGCAAAGAGCAAAGCTGGGCATTTGCCTATCTGCTGTTGAATTTTCCACTGGCCCCATTTGCATCCTCAAGCTTTAAACCAAACAAGCGATGACCTGTGCAGGTTTCAGAACAATACAGACAGACAGGCAGACGCAGCGGCGGTCCGAGGCAGCTCGCGTCATCCGCAACTTCCTCTATTTCTGCGGTTAGTTCAGAATGATATGGTGACGCCACACACACACCTCACAGCAGCCTTCTCCTGCACTATATATGTCGACGCTGAGCCAGTTTGACGCACAGATGCGCAGTGGCAGCCGAAGGTCTCACAGCCCACTGAGAGAGAAGCCCAACGTACACGCAGAGACGTACACAGAAACCCATGCTTCTGCCTCTCCGCCATGCCGAGTCTGGTCACATCACCGCCGAGGGAGCTGCAGCACCTCAACATGGACGCTGAGGACAAGAAGAGGATAAAGGCCAAGTAAGTACTTTATTTTAACTGATGGCACAGTGTAGGTCAACCATCAAGTATGAGAAGAACAAGTCAGAGGATTCTATCGGTTTGTGTCCATGTGATTCACCTACTCCCTCTGTGTTTCAGGGGAGGAAACCTAAAGTCTCGGCTGCAGTGCAAATCCTCTCAGGCCTCGAAGGCTGAAGGGTGAGTGAACAAAGTCACTTCAGTGTCTGAAATCCCTCCACGGAAACTCTAAACATCCAATTTCACACCTGAACCCGTGTATCCCTTTTTTGCAGGCTTTTGTTTGACGAGATATCCCAATGGTCGCACTCCCTGGAGAGACTTCTAGCGTCAAAATGTAAGATATCAATACGCCGTCCCAGAAGTTCTTACGTAACTTTGCCCTTGGAGTTGATGAACACAGCCAATATTCTTCTTCAACACTGACTAATTGTTGCTCATTTGTTCCTGTGTAGATGGCATTATGACATTCCAGGCCTTCTTGAAGTCAGAGTTCAGTGATGAAAACATTGAGTTTTGGCTGGTGTGTGAGGACTATAAGAAAATCAAATCTTCCTTCAGGATGTCCTCCAGGGCCAAGAAAATCTTCAAACACTACATCCAAGCCGATGCTAAGAGAGAGGTATGTACGGTGTTTAATATTACAGACAGATTTATACACACACACACCACCACCATCACAACCACCACCGCTTCTTCAAGTATTCATAGCTCCTCATTACGTCTCCTCTGCCTCCAGATTAACATTGATCACAAGACCAGGGAGCTGATCAGGCGGAACGTGAAGGCACACGCCACAGTGTGTTTCGACGAGGCCCAGAGGATCGTCTACGGCCTCATGGAGAGAGACTCTTACCCCCGTTTCCTCAGGTCCGACATCTATAGGACTTTACTGGACTCCACATCGGGACAAATTAAGGCGTGAGAGAAAACACCAGAGACGCTGTGTTTGTAGAGGCTGGACTGCGAGGCTGAGCGCAGCACTGGACTGCTGTGCGGTGCGACCTGGGAGCAGCTGAGGGGAACGCGTCAGGGTGTTTGCTCATCCTGGGACCGCTGGTGGTGATTCTTCAAGACGTGACTCAAGTCATTTTCAACCTGGACCCTCTTTTCCATCATGCAATTCTGACCAAACTCTCATGAATTGCTACCAAGCTACTTACAGTCCCACAGGGATAATAGACACTTCAAAAATCAACCACAAAAGCACCCAAAGTATGTCTTTTTCAAAACACTGATTGCCCATTTTGTAATGAGACAAGCCAGTAAAAAGATCTAAATGAAAATGACCTAAAGTCATGCTTTTCTCAAACAGTTTTGATGCTACCTTGGCCATTACTTTAGCTTACCTTGTTTACTCTTTGCTGACTGCCTGCGGCTGCCTGTTTGCATGCACCGCTGTGTAAAGTAGCACAAAATGATCATAGACAAACTGAAAATGAAATATAGTCCTATGCCTGTCTCATTACTGAGTGAGTGTCAATACATGCTTTGGGTGCTGTTGGGGTTGATTTATGGCCCTATAGGACTGTATTAGAGAGCAGAACAAGCAAGAGGTGAAGATAGTGAAGTAACTGACAAGATTTTGGTCTGAATGGTATGATGGAAAATGATGGATAAATGGCCGGAGTTATGCTGCAATCAACATTCAGGGGCTGCTGTGATAGTAAATGCCTGTCTGGGTTTGTCTCTTAGGTTTCTCACTTACCTGGTGAGAAAAAGAACATTCTGAATTTTGGGGGGGCAAAAGACTTAGCAGAGATGGAAAGATAATAATGTGTGATTGCTAGGGACTTTCTGTTCAGAGTCACCAGGAAGTGTGTGTGGTGCAAACAACACCTTCCACACAGGGCGAGATGCAAGGGCGTGAGCAGGCATCTGCAGTTGCACATCTCGAGGTTATGGTTATCTCACTAAGGCAGTAGATAAGTAGTTACTAATCTAGCTGAGGATTTGTTTATGTGCAAAGTAATGTGTTTAAAAAGCTTAGTTCAGATGGTTCATTGCTGTAACATTGAAATAACCATGATACATTATAACATATCTGTTATTAAGCTAAATGTTAAAGAGGAATTCCACAAAGTGTGTGAAAACCTTGTGAATGTCAATATAAAAAGTATATAGATCTGTACATATTTAATAAAAAACATGAAAAATAAAATAAAAAAAATAAATAAGTGAAATGTACGGTTAAAACTTGTCTCATTTTACTGAAGGAATGTACAATGAAATGAAAATCTGTTCCCATGAAACAGACAGACAGACAGACACACACACACAAGGTCAGAATTTGTGAATTTTTGTTTCATTTCAATTTTTGTTGTTATTGACAGTCTTATATTCTATTCATTACCATTCAATTTCCTAGGAGAATTCCCTCACAGAAGGCTACCACCTATCCAGCATCTCTCCTTAGACTGGCCTTTGCTTCAAGCACATCTCACCTCTCTGTCAACCATTCAGCCTTTGTCTTACTGCTACCCTGTCTTCCATTTATCAGTATGGCTTGCCTGTACCTGTAATGCTGCAACCACTGTTTCCCTCAGAAATTGTTCTAGATGGGGTGGAAAAGCCCCTGAAACTGCCTTTACATTACTGAAAAGGCCTCAAAAAGTAAGCGAGGCGACAATTTCCCTGTGGGAAATCCATCAAGTTTCACACTGTTAAAGGTCACAAAAATCGAGGAAGCAGCATTGAGACCCAATTGCTTCACCACATCCCCTTTTTTTATCTCACTCCTCCTCCTCCTCCCTCCTCCTCCAATCCTTGCACTCGCGCACACAGACAGACACACACACACACATACACAGACGCACACACAAGGAATAATGCTTCTGCAAACACATTTGGGCTTCCATTAAATAATAGCCAATATGCTGTAATAAATTCAGTACAGTAATTTTTCTGCCAAAAGTGCTTTCAGCAAGGTGAGAAGGTCCTTTCTATTTTTCACAAAGCAGGTTGTTGGCTGTCGTTTCACGGAGATGCTACTGAGGTGTCAGACTGAGACAGTTGGACCACAGCCTGACTAGTCACCATTTCCTTGTTTGTATTAGTAACCAGATTCTCCTGAGATAAAATGGTCATATGACCGTGAAGCTGGCTGGTTGAGTCAAAAGAATCGAAACCTCATCAGAGAGACAGGATGTGCGAGTTTGTCATGCAATGTATGACATATATCTACAAATCACTGATGTAAAATATGCATGCTAATGACATTGGTAATATCCACTGTAATGCTGAATGTGCTTTCACAACAGAATAAGCACAAACATAGGCCTAAGAGTTTTATCAATCCATGCGCAGTACAGATACTATTTAATAACCCAATGAATTTTGGCGCTCATGAGTGTTGATGCCATGTCATGAGACATAAGTCAACCTCTTTGAACCACATGGGCTATACAGTAGGTCAATGGATTACTGTTCACTGCTGCTGCACCAGCTAAACAAAGGAAGCTTTGTTCTCGATGCCGTTTCAGAGGCAGATGAAAATGTCCCATAGCTGAACAATACGGTGTGGAAATTTCCCAGCAGATACAAATCTATTTCAGTAAAACATTAGGTTAAAACATTTTCCCCTGCGGCATGGACAATTAGATCACCATAAAATTAAACTACCACTTCTAGTCTTTGAGACCATCAGATATACTTTTAAGGCCTGTATTGACATGTAAGAATTTTTCTGATTTTTTCCAGATGGACTTACAAAAGAACAAAGATTACAATCAGGTGGCTTCACAAATGAGAAATTGAATCAAACACTGTTTAGCCCCATCAATGAACATCGTTGTTGTTGTTTTTTCCCCAAAACTTTAAAGATCTGCACATCAAATGTAAATATAAAAGTGTACCATAATTGAGTTGCTCTAAAGTAATGTGAATTTGTCATTCATTGTCTTTACCCGACTATTCCTATTCAGGGTCACAGGGGCTGGCGCCTATCCCAGCATGCATTGCGTGGAAAGTAGGAGACACCCTGAACAGGTCGCCAGTCCATCAGGGGGTTAACACAGAGTCAGTCACTCACTCACAGTCACTGATGTCTATGGACAATTTAGAGTCTCCAGTCCACCTGACTTGCATGTCTCTGGACAGTAGAAAACCAGAGCAGCCGGAGGAAACCCACGCAAACACGGGGAGGACATGCAAACTCCACGCAGGAAGGGCCGGAAATCAAACCCAGGGCTTTCCAGCTGTGAGGCGACGCTGCTAAACACTGAGCCACCCTTCTGCCCTCATGTGAATTCACCACTTGCAAATGAAAAGTTGTAAACTTTTTCCACTTGGCCATCAGCGCGGCCACCAAAGCAGTATTATGCAAAATTAACACATGATCAAACACATGTCCCAATTAACGCAGTGTTTAAAGCATATCATGCAAATTCAGGCTCTGTCTGTGTCTATACAGGGGTTGTTTAGTTTCTTATTTTAGAACACACACAGAGAACATGCTGCACGGTTTTATTTACCACATAATTTTATTGAAACCCTCATGGGAGTCACACAGCATACAACAGAGGTTTACTCTGATGGTTGGTGGAGATGATGCTGATGTTAAAGGGTGATGGTGACCCAGTCTAAAAGTTTCATTTTCTTAACACCAACGATAACAGACTCATATCCTGTACCCAGTGCTCTAATTTTGAGCGGCAATACTGGTTTTATCCAGCTGATGATGTAAATCTCATGCGGAAGGTGACTTGTGTTCTCCTGCACTGTTCTGTCTTTTCTGTCTGTTTACACTACTTCCTCAGCAATGTCCTAAATAATGAAGTGAGTAAACTACACAAAATGTCAATGTTAACAGGTGATATGGCCTCACAGCTTTAAAGTCTTATTTCTCCATAAAAGTGGCTGAGATAAATCCAGTTGTTTCCAGTGCGAATTCACTTGTTTCAGGAATTGTCTAGAGCAGTGGTTCTCAACGTGGGGTCCGGGGACCACCAGGGGTCCTTGAGGGAGTTTCAGGGGGTCTCCAGCAAACTCATGAATTGTTAAACTTCAGCATTATTTCATTTACAAGAAGTTAACACTATAGAGAATGTAGAAGAATGACTGTTTTGATCGTAGTTTCCTCTGTTATCTCTCTACCTACAATACAGATAGTCATGGAATTCTGGACAAAATCATATCTAACAATAAATATATTCTTAGATTTGGGTTTGAGAGACAATATCTCATCAAATGGGGGTCCGTGGGCCTAATGTGGACTAAATTAGGGGTCCTTGATATGAAAAAGGTTGAGAATCACTGGTATCAAGAGAAATTATCTCACTGCATTTGGCACTTGTTTGGTGAAAGATAATATTTCAACATTCAATACTTGATTAGATTCAAGATTCAAGATTAAAAAAACTTTAATGTCCCCGAGGGGCAATTTGCTTTGCAGACAGTAGTCCAACACAATACATACAAACATACATCTTACACAACACAGCACAAGATCCCTATCTCCTACACTGTCACCATGAATCATGGCAAAAAGAAAGATGCAATGACATCCGGGGTTATAGTTTGTTTAAAAAACCAGTAGCAGATCAGTAGCAGATGGAACAAAGGACAATCTGTATCTATTAGTTTAAATGCCTTGTTAAGATGGATGTTGTTTGCCATGTAAGAGCAATATCTGAAACATCGGTAAAACAATTTGACCCATATCTTGCCTCATCCAAGTATTGTTAAAGTCTATCTTGCTCTCCAGGTTCAGGTTACAGGAAGCTTACAGTCTTACAGTACACCTGCTGAACTACCTCCTGTTTAACAGAGGCTGGTCATGCGTCTGACATCATTCGCCTGAATATGACACTTGCGACACTGAAGTTCGATCTCTATCTCAACTATCTATCTGTGTTTGGGTTATGTGAATTGTGTCGGCGCTCCCGTCCGTGACGAATTCCTGCTCAACGAGTCCCGTTCAAATTCCACCACCCTGAGCTTTATTATTTTTATCACTGTGAACAATCCTGATAGGCGTGCGATAAAGCCTTCTTAAACATGTCTTATCAAAGGCCGCTTTCTGGCAGCTTTTGAATGTTTTTGGAAAAGTGCCAGAAAAAATAAAGGATGTAAATGTCGCCCTACAGCTTCATGCACAGAGCAGAGTGTCAAGTGTCATTGCCTAAAAGTTTAAATGAGGTGGCTCTATACCCTTAAAATTGTATTTTGAAACTTTCCAATTTATTTTCTGAGATTTTCTTTACCTATTGAACAGGTGAGCTTGTGGCCAAAACACGAGAGAAAACCAAACCTCATCTGTGTGTGAATTAAACTGTTGCCAAGGTATGCTGAGCATTTCTCTGCAACTTCCTCCTTTTAAACCGCTGGATTGTGAATAAACACAATGGGAATTTCAACCACAGTTTCTTCATCTGATGCTAAATAAAACTCCCTGCCAGACAACTATAATCAAGAAAACGCCTTTCACTATCACTCAGTTTGTGCGGTACTGCTGGAAAAGAGGGTTTGTGTCCTTTCCTGCTACCAGAATGAAGCTTTACCAGTTTGAAATACACATACATGCATGTGTTTGTCGTATTATGACTTATGAGAATTTCAAAGATTATCAAGGAAAACCTCTTTAAATTACAAATTATAATGTTTAAAGGTATGTGACTGTATGTGAAGTGGCAATACCTTCAGGGAGAGTTTAGAAAGTGGAGCTCATCATTTTTTACTTCATAAACATGTATTGACAATGTGACACTGATTTAAATGAACTTTTTAAATACGTTGTAGATCAATATTCTGTTGATTTCATGAAGCTATGGTTCTTATAAAATCATAATATGCCAAAATATCTGAAGAACCAAAACTTGTTGCGCATCAGGAAAACCCTCCACTTAAACTGAGAAGGGTGGCGGACCAGAAATTGAGAAAGAGACGATAAAATGCATAGAGACAGAATGAACCTATAAGGACAAGGTCATGACCAGTAGACCTGACACTTCCAGACTCAGACGACTAATAATACCACAAACGCAGATAGTTAAATCAGCCAGACCCAAATGACGTGCAAACCGACTGATTTTCACAACCCTATGTAATGCATTTAACTGTGGAGAATGTGATGGTGGGGTGGTGACACACAGTCATGTTTTGTTGCTATAATTAAACAATAAGCAAGGGCATAAGGTCTGACGCACTTAGCATTCATGTGGCTCCTTCTATTTATGTAACAAACAGGCTTGTAAACACAGGTTAAAGATAGAGAAGACACGAGTTAAGAAATGCGTGGAATTGTAGCTCAGGGTGAAGCTTGTCTCGTCATCACTGGTGGATGACAGACTGCGTCGGGGCTTTGACCCTGATCGGCAACAACAGCCAATCGGGATGTAGGCGGCGAGGCCATGTGGTTGGCCGGTTTTGCAGCTACCTTATCAGCAGGGAAGCAGTCTCCTGAAGCACAAGGAAGCACAAGGAAACTTGCTCCAAGGACGCGCCAGAGCAGCATCACGCATAAATAACACAGTGGCAGAAATCTAAGAATGAATGTGTTCTGTAAAACAACTTCTCTGGACCTCCAGGAGACAAAGAGAATGTAAGTAGCTGTAATGTAATCAGGCTTATTTTGAAGGATGCATTTCTATTAGCAGCTTGCGTCATGTACCTGGGAGCCTTATCATTGCTTAATATTCTTGTTGTGATCCTCTCATAGACATAATGCATGGAAATCTTTATATAACCTCATCCACAGTCCATCGCCACGGATGAAAGCCAAGAGGTATTAAGTGAATTTGATCATGTGTGTTTTGTCATGTCTTGTGTGAAATATTATCTTTGAAACCTCCATAAATGATACAGCAAATAAAAGCTTCCTTCTCCTCCCTCTGCAGGCAGTCAACAACTGACACAAGCCTACAGGAAGAATCTCTGGAGACAGTCCTTTCCCACAAAAGTAATTTCCATCTGCTTTCAAGCAATACAGGAATAATATCATGGCTGTTGACTGTATTTTTTAAAATTAAGTTATTCTTTTGTTATCTCTCCTCTGTACAAGGTGGACAAGCGGCGTTTCGGGACTTCCTGACGTCGGAGTTCTGTGAGGAGAACCTGGACTTCTGGCTCGAATGTGAAGAGTTCAAAACTCTGACCGGTGCAGAGGAGCTAACCTGGAGAGCAACAAGTATTTATGAAGAGTTCGTCAGGCCTGAGTCGCCTAAAGAGGTAAAAACAAACTGTATTAGAGCGTTTAATCAGCAGGGGAGAATTTCAGTGTTACAAAACATATTTTAGTTTGCACACAGCAGAGTTGGAGTAAGTGTAATTGTCTGGAAAATTACTCAAATAGTAAAAGTCCTTTAAAAATACACACACGTGAAAATAAATCAACTGAACTACAGTAACAAGTTACTTTCTGGTAATTATGCAAGTTGTTGCACAGATGTACATTAGATAAACCATAATATCTAAATAGAAACATCTTAATTATTAATTTCTGAGTATGATTCTACTGATTGTCCATAGATTTTGATTGCCATCCTTTTTTCAGATAAACTTGGATTTCTACACAAGAGATACCATCGCCCAGAATCTCCAGCAACCAAGTGCGTTGTGTTTTGCTGTGGCACAGAAGAAGATCTACAGCCTAATGGAGAATGATTGCTTCCCACGCTTCATTCAGTCTGACCAGTACAAAGACTTGTTTGATGCTGCTCCTAAGCCAAGGAGCCTTGGGAAGCACCGCAAAGCCTTTAAGATGAAGAGCGCTGTAGATCCAATACAGTACGATTCGAAACCGGTCGGCCTGCTGAACGGCTTGAATCCCAGACACAGGGACTGAAACCACAGGTGTTGATGGAATAGGGCGTTGCACCGCCACGGGGTCAGAGACTATTGATAGATGCTGTGCAGACACTTCCCCCTGCCACAAACACCTCTTCACAAAGCAGTGACTACAATGTGGTATCAGACTGAAAGGCGGTGCCCGTCCCTGCAGTGGCTCAAACCTAGGCAGCTGGGGCACAATGAACACTAGGCATCGCCAAGAGTAGAATTCATGTTCTTTAATCCTGTGGTACTACTGGCGGAGTGAGACAACGTCTGTGTCTAATCTTGAATGTGAATCTTGAATGTGAATATTAATGAACCACCACAAGAGTAAATGCACATGATTGCAGCAGGACTGTAACCTCTTTTTCAAGTTTGTATGTGGACAATATGTTTGAATGTATTCAAAGTATGTATGTATTCATCATGGAGCATCGTGATATAATGGTTTTGAGGCAATTCTATACTAACTGTTGAATTGTTGCTAAAGATCAAGAGAAGCAATAACTGCCAAGTTGTAAAATAGACAAAGATTCAAGGCTATCTGTGTCTCTCGTGTGTCAAAAACACAGCTTGCATCCTTACACATGATGTGCTACTGCCACCTGATGGAGTGTGGGAAAACCTACAGAGAAAATTCAATCTTGAGCAAATAGTCTCATTCAAGTTTTGTTTTCATGTGATGACATGCTTCTTGGCCAGAGAGTAGCCTAAGAAACAGGTGAAACTGCAATGCTGACGCTCACCAGGCAAACAGCAATGAAATTTAATCACCAGTAGTGCTGAATGAATTTGAATCATTGGCAACATCTTCTATAATTCCTGGTCAAAGGACCATAAAACAACTCATTGTTTTATGTTAAATGAGGATTCTTAGATTAGGCTCAAAGAACCATTTGACTCATGAAACAGGGTAGTAAATATCCTTCAACATCAAGAATGAGTAGGCTATAACAGTTATTGAGTAGGATGGAAAATAATCTCTTTGAAGTAGAGTATGGTACAGTATGCCTAAAATTAACTCCTATGAGTCCATTTTCTCCAGAAACTCAACCACAAACAAACAATTTCAGCTGTCTAACTGCGCTGTCAGTCCCAGTATCAGTCCGTTTTAGAGTGAAAAATATCTTCAACTAAAATGAAATAAACAAGCAAAGCCAGCAGACAGGCAATTGCGGTGCCAGTAATATACTCCAATTTCAGGTTGGGCTTCTGAAGTCTACTGCTCCACTGCTGCATTTAATAGACTGAACAGCAATGTCCTCTGGTGGTGAGAAGAATAAGAAAAGCAGCTCTGGAGGCACTTGCATTATGCCCATTCAAACTGAGGGGGCATTTCAAATTAATGAGTCCTTTAATTGTGTTACCAAAAAAAATATTATTCCTACAGTAATAGTGACATTGACTCTTTTACTTGACATCATAAAAAAGTCAAAAATTACAAAATAAGTAGATTTTGACATAAACAATTTCAGCTCAGGATCCAAATGATTAACGTAAGTCTTATCCATGGAGGCAGGCTCTTTAAAACCTACTACTGCACTTACCATGTGGATCCAAGCCCAAAGAAATATTAATTTACAGGATGGCTAGGCTAGTCCTCACCAACTGAGAAATTGCCTGGTGTCAAAAATGAAACAGTGAGCCTTCAAACTTTGTGGGCATTAGGGGAACTGAGTCAGCACACACTCTTTGTTCTGTGTATTCAGTTGTTTTTATGGTTTTATGTTTTTTTATGAATGAAGTTAACTGCTCAGTTCTTACTGTGCGACATATTTGGGTTATTCCTACTCTTCGGGGGGAGTTTCTGCTGCTCAGGCAGTCTGTTTTAAAGGCAAACTGTGTAGATTGTTTGGATTGGTACTTTACTACTCAATGATTGATCCAAATGGATTTTCCCCCAATAATTTACACTGAGGCCCTCCATTGTCATGGCCTGGGTGTAAAATAGAGAAAAGGGACTTGGACTAGTATAGGATTCATACAGATCAGGAAAAGGACACAGTCTGGACACAATGAGAACAGGTACCAGTAGGTTTAGTGACATGCCTAACACAATAACGTATTTGCAACTACGCTGGCTTCATATAGCCTAAGTCCTCATTACAAATTCATAAGTCACTATCCCATTTTAGTACATAGTTTACATAAGAGTTTTTACTTATCAACAAATAATCACCATCAGTAATTAACATAATTTACATTCAAAAGTATTTATGGACTCCTCAAAGTGCTGGCTTATGACTCAGCAGCACCATCAAACCATCAACTTCAGAATTCATAAAAACTGAATTATCTCTCAACAGACTGAGTAAGCAGTTGAATGAACTCAGATCATCACACTGTTATGGGTGGCACCAGGTGGAGATGTGGGGTTAGTCTGCCTGTTCATGAGTGAATTGAGGGGTCAAAAGCAAATCTGAATATTTTATATTATCAGCCAAATGTAAAAGCAAATTAAGATGAATCATGATAATAAACAGTTGGCCAGTGGACCAAATCCTGTTGGACGTGGTGGCAGTGTGTTACTGATTGAAGAGGGGGGCACTCACTCTATCCCAGCATCCACCTCGCCCGCCTGGCTGTCTCTCATCGTCGGATTCCAGAGGGGACGCCTTTACATCAACATCACAAACTTCAGTCCTGTGCACGTACATTGCGGTAAGTTTGATTACAATACGACATGAGAATACTATATTATTGATGATAGTCAAATGTGTTGATCATACCGCTAAATGTACGTTGGCAGAAAGCTAACACATTTTAGCTAATGTTAGGGCACATAACTAGCCAGCTGCCCATCCCAGACAGAGACCGCATCAGCCTCCCAGTTAGGGAAGCCGAGGATGTGGCTCTTGTTGGTTTGTGGTTTATGGATAGCAACCATCCAGCTACACATCTCTACTGACTAACGTTAAGAGTAGGCTGGATATTTTTGCTAGACGACTATCTAGCTAATATTAATCTTACAATCAGCTAAGCTAGTTGGCTAAGTTACTTCGCTCCTGCATTGCTCAGATTGTCTTTGATTTGCTGAAGCTAGCGTTTTGTTAGCAAACCCGAACTGCTAGCTAACTAAGGTTAAGTTAACGTTAGCAATTAGTTAAGGTTGTCATTGCAGCTAACGTCAACATTATGTGGTCTAAAGTTGTAGACCATCTGCTATGAACAGCTCAATGTAGCTGTAATTGGTTCCTTTATTATCTGTCTTATGTGTATCATGGGCTGTAATCGGCTTGAAGCTATTTCTGTCAGTCGAGTTAGCCAACATGTAACGTTGTCAGCTAAGTCAACGTTATCTTGCATGTTTATCGAGGCAGACAGCAGCGAGCTGCGTAGTGAGTCGTTTCCTTCAACAACAATTGACTGAAGCACTCAAACTACCTCTCATCATGGCTACTGTTAGGTTAAGGTAACGTTTTTCATAAGTCTGCCACGCATCTGATCCAATCACATAGGATGACGCACCTTCACCAACATGGGGTGGGAAATTAACTCTGGGGAAATAGCCACTTTGGCGGGGAAAAAAACTTTTTAAATGTCCTCAGCGTTTTCCTGGTGGAGGAAGTTTAAAGGGTTGGTTAATGTGGGATCGACCAATCACAGTGGCCAGTGGATGAAAGAAGTAGTTACTTGTCCTATCTACAATATCTGTTCCAGTTCTTCTTGAGTGTTACAATGGAGCCTTCGGGAAGTACTGCGACAGCGGGCAACCACACCCTGAACTCAACAGGTGATGGTTGTCCGTGGGAGATGAGCGACAAAGCCAGGCTGTGCCGTTTCCTCTGCTACGGCTCAGAGGGAGAGGTGTATACTGCCAGAGAGGAGTGCCGTCTCAGCATGGAGAGCGCCGAAGCCCTGCTGTCCCTGCTTCAGGAGGGCCGGGGCTGTGAGGTGGTGGAGGAGATAAAGAGGTTCGCTCAGGATGGGCGAGCTGTCAGACTCAACCCCTCTCTTTTTGCCCTGGCCTTGTGCTCCCAGCACTCTGAGCTGAAGACCAGGCAGGCGGCGTTCAAAGCCCTGAAGGATGTCTGTCGGGTCCCCACCCACCTCTTTTCCTTCATCCAGTACAAGAAGGAACTGAAAGAGGGCATGAAGTGTGGGATTTGGGGACGTGCGCTGAGGAAAGCAGTGTCTGATTGGTACAATGAGCAGGACGCCATGAGCCTGGCTCTGGCTGTGACCAAATGCAAACAGAGAGAGGGCTGGTCCCACCAGGATCTGCTCAGGCTCTCCCACACCAAGCCAGCTTGTGAAAGTGAGTTTACACAGACACACAGTGTACATAGATGTTTACTTTTATAAACAGCTGGTTCTGACTGATGTGCTGTGAGATGCATTTTTTTTTTTTGCTAAATGTTAAGAGTTATCTTGTTCAAGAGGCTAGCAAATTCACTTATCAATAATCATATTAACTACTTTTAGCTTTTAGGACTTGGTCATTTTGGTTCATTTTATTTTGTTGGAAGCTGAAGAGACACACAGCTCGGGTAAGATGACAATGTCCTTATTTTTTGTGCTTTCAGCAATTGCATTGATCAGTAAATATGTAACAAAAGGGTGGAAAGAAGTCCAGGTTGCATACGCAGACAAAGAGAACTCGGAAGAGGTCGTCAAAGTGCTGTCGTATCTTGAAGTGGTGGAGAAGGTCAAGCACAGCTGTGATGAAACAGAGGTCATCCATCTAATAGAGGAGCACAGACTGGAGAGGGAACAGCTACTGACAGACCACCTGAAGTCCAAACAAGTGGGTTGTGCCTTTTATAATCATTCAGCGTTGAGACTTGGCTAAAGTGATGAATTACTGTATATTATCATTCTTTCTGAGCTGCATTTGTCCAGTATCAAAATTACACCACACTCCAATGATGTTATGATATTCCATAATAATTAGAAATGTATTATAAATTGCCACAATCTGACTTGGTACTTTATCCAAATTGGAATGGATTTCATGTGTGTGTTTTCTTTTTCTTTTTTTCTTTTTTTAGGTATGGAGAACTTTGTTGAAGGAAATGCCTCTCGGATCAATGTTAAATATTTTGGGCAAGATGACAGCGGACAGAGTCCTGGAGCCAGGGAGCTCAGACATGGCAGCTGTTTGTGACAGAATCCACAACGAGACCACACTAAAGAAGGTAAGTCAAGTCTTGCTCATAAAACTCAAAAGTGCTATTGTTTACAGTTAACAGAATGAAGGTGTGTTGTATCAAATTTTAGTCACAATTTTAAGTATTTGGTGTCTCTTTTAAAATCTCCAGGCAAAGATCCACCCTTTCAGCATCCTCTTGGCTTCTGAAAACTACAAAAGAGGCCAAGGCTATCGAGGTAAAACCAAATGGGAACCAGACAGCAGCATCCTCAAAGCCTTGGACTCTGCCTTTTACAAGTGTTTTATGGTAAGCTCTTTTGATTCTTGAACTTCTGACTGACGATTAAAGAAGACCGCAGCCAAAAAGCATTTGCTAACACAAATGATCTCTTGTCCCGTCGTGGTTTTGGCCTCAGAATGTGGAGCCTGTGGGTAAACGGTTTGCAGTGGCGGTGGACGTCAGCACATCGCTGAGCAGCGTCGTCCCGGGGACATCGGTCAGCACCGCTGTCGCTGCTGCGGCCATTACCATGGTAAGACAAGACTAGTGCTAGATAACGGCGCAGTGTGTGGGTAATTGCTGTTCCAGTCAGAACAGCTGTGTCTGTAAGCATGAGAAGGGCCGTCCCATCTCTGGAGGAAGCCAGGGTCAAGGAATGAGCCTGTTGACACATACTGTGGATTCCTGCGACATTCCTTCCGTAGTGCCATCATCCTGAGGCCACAGACCGTCCAGGAATTTTTAGCTGTGAGACATGCCATTAGAATTATCATTCTAGCATGCAGGAATATTTGCACAATTTCTAGTAGTTCAGTTGTGAAGCAAGCTGTGTATTTACTGGTGACGTTTTAAAAAGGTTATGCCATGCACTGCAGTAGGACTTTGTGTGTGTGGGACACAGGTCATTGCGAGGACAGAAGCAGACACGCAGGTTCTGGCCTATTCTGAAGGAGCATTGGTCCCATGCACCATCTCTGCTGACATGACTCTCGCTCAAGCAACAATTGAACTGGTTAAGGTGAGACATGTTACTTACAGCATCAAAAAACGAGAAATGAATGACAGCTCCTGACACTCAGAGCCTCATCTTTTCAGAGACCATCAGGAACCATCCATCCAGCATCAATTACACACCCAGCAGATTTAGGTTGATGCATAAAAGGTAGCGGTTAGGCCACCTATTGTGATTGACTTTTTGCTCTATTACTGCTATTTCTATGATGTCCACCATATGTTCCAGATCCCCAGTGGGAGCACAGACTGCACTCTCCCCATCACATGGGCCACAGAGAATGGGAAAGCTGTGGATGTGTTCATCATATTGACCAACAACCCGCTGTGGACGTGTACTGCCAGCCCAGTAGAGACTCTAAAGAAGCACAGACAGGTACATTCATTCATTCATTCATTCATTCATTCATTCATTCATTCATTCATTCATTCATGTCTCCTTGGGCAGGGGATTTAATTTAATACAGCCCATTTAGATATTGATCATATTAGAAAATGGGATTACACTAAAACCAGGTGAAATTAATTTGTAGATCAGCAGGCACAGATTTAATTAATCAGGCAAGCTGAACAAAATTACTTTTCAAACTTATTTTATATAAAAGCTGGTCCCCGGGCTCAATATCCTGAATGACTTAGCATTTGACTAATATGCTGTTAGACTACAACTTTGATATAGAATTCTCCTCCCTGATGACATTGTAAGGTATGTGTTATAAGTGAGTTACTGAGCTAAATCTCATGGACTGTTGTTTCTACTGTTGTGTAAATAACATTCTTTATCCAGTCCATATATTGAAAAGTAGATGTTTTTAAGCCTTGATCTTGAGATATTCTAAAATGTATTCACAAATCTAATATCTGGATTTTTTTCTGTCATTATTCTTGTGTAAATTGTTTTGTTTTTTTAACAAAACAATTTACAATTTCTTTCTTCCCCGAAGACATTTGTTGGATTCTTGCTTTGTGGATTTATACCCAGAAATCTCAGTGTAATTGGCAGTAAACTTGGGTATACATAAAAAAAAAAACCTAAACAACCCTTTTCTTTGTATTTTAACAATAGAAATCAGGAGCCTGTTCTAAGTTGGTGATGTGTGGGCTGAGTTCCACTGGACACGCCATCACAGACACAGAAGACAGGGGCTTACTGAGCATCTGTGGCTTCGACCTTGGAGCTGTGAGCGTCATCCGTAGCCTGGCCCAGGATCTGATCTGATAAACTGACTGACAGTCTCTGAATCATGATAGAGTACAAAATATGGCACAAAGTGAACAAACCTGGCTCACTTAGCATGTAGAGTGCCCTAAAACAGCACTAATCCAAAAGATGTTGACATTTACAATTCTGATTTGTTTTTATATTGTGTCACTTACAAATCAATTGACAAAGTGTCCAGCGGGCTGGACAACACAATGGAAATGTTATGTGCATTTATTTTCCTGAAATTTGGGAAGGAAGTGATGAGTACAACACTGATCTGCCATTGGATATCGCACTGTTAAGAGGTTTAATGCAAACAGCACACTGTATAATGTGCTTTTTAGTGGTTCTTGGTGAGAAGTGAGGAACTAAGACGTTGTAGACGACCCTTTCAAGATTGAACTCTACTCATTTCTGGTAAGATACTGGCAGATGAAGTCATTTTGATCAAAGAGCAGTGGTGTAGGAGACTTGTATAATGATAGAGGCTTAGTACAGCTGTAGGTTTACTTAGAAGGGATTTACTGTAGTCTCTGTTGTGTATCTATGGTATGATGTAGCAGGTTTGATGTGAAGGTAGAGGCCTTTTTGAACCTTTGAAGCCTGTCCTGTTGTATGTAGCATTATTGTAAAAGATTACAGATAAAACAGGAGAGGAATAGAAACAAAGTAAAGCACCAAGAGGCAACAGAAAACCTCAGTTTGTTTTTTCTGGGTATTCTGTAAAAACCCTTGATTGATTTGGTCAGAAAGGTTCTTTTGAAAGGTATTGCTTACAGGCGAGTAATAGAAATCCCCGATGATGTGTGATGATCTTTTGCCTTTGGCATCGTCAAAATTCTTAGCTAATGTATTTACATTTTTTCCCCCCAATACCAATATTGTGTTTCTATTTGTTTGTTCAAATTGAGAAATTTGAAATTTATTTAGTAAAATAATACCCTTGGTGCTCTTAAAATGTGCGATGATGAATGAAGGTTATTTTGGGTTTTCCTTTGGAAACAGTGATGCCAATATTGGGACCGTAAGTCGGAGTTCACTGTAAGTTGGAGAGATGGATTTGCTCTCGTCATTTAGTCTGATTTCTATGCATCACAAATGGGCTTTTTCTATTGCTGTATTATGTTCAGAAAGGTCAAATCAAAGCTATTTAACAACCGTTTACCAAGACTGAAGCTGCTAGCACAGTAATGTTTCTGTATTTTAACATAGATATTGCTACCTTCCCAGTGTAATAGATACAACTGAATGTATCTTTTGTAATACATGTGTAACACTACAGAGATTTAAATTGCAATGCTTTATATTTCTTCAAATACTGAATACACAATGTCAGAATATTTGTAGTGTTAGGGGTCAATTCAATTTCAATTTAGGGGAAAAACAACTGAACAGCTACAGTGGTGCTCCATGTCTAATTGAACAGTAATTGATTACTTAGAGCATTTACTGAACTTGTCGCTCATCCTCCATTCTGGTGTAATCAACCCTTTACAAAGAAAAGATAAATCCAGACCATGTTACTGTGATGGATCCTTTGTCCATACATGCTATTATTATTTGCAATGTTATAAAGTGTTTAAAGTGTTTCTACAGGCTCCCAAGTTTTGCCTCGGGTGTTTTGAGAAAGGTCAAATGCAACAAAAGCTGAAAATATAATTAATTATATGATCCTTAATGCTACATGTTGTAGTCCAAAGTCTGACATTGTGAGAGATAGTTCAACTTGATTTCCATCATATTGGCTCTTGTATTCAATCTTGCTTGACATGTACAGTACTTGACTGTAGTGGCAATGTAAACCCCTAATAAACACCTTTTGTCTTGGAATATTGCAGTTGTATTTGTTCCTTATATTTTATATACAAGTGTATGTCTGGCAGCTTGGGAATAAATTATCGAGTGTTGACATCCTCGTGTGCAGGTCAGGAGTTCAATCCCTTTGACACTTGGAGTCTAAGGCCCAATCGCAATGTCCCCCCTACCGACTGGGCCCTGAGCCCCCACAGACTTAATTGACATCACCTGTGTGCGCAGCTGTAGTGCCTGAGTGCGAGAAGTCATAAGGCTCGAAATGGTACAGGAGGAATGGGACACGTGGTATCACGTGTTGCCTTGACAACGTCAGACGTTACTATCTCCCGTTATTTAATCAATTTGTAATTTACTCTTTGTTTGCGCTTTTGTCTAAACAGCATTATTAAGCTAAAAAGAAATTGATGAATAATGTTGAATAGGCCTAGGTATATGTTTTGCAACATTGCAAAGTTTATACTGTGCTAATGGATATAGAAAATACTCTTCATTCTGCACTAAATCATTACAATATGTAAATATGTAAAAAAAAAAAAAAAAAGAAACAGTAGGAGGTACGTTGAAAGCAAAAGGTCCTTTTAATAAAGCTTAATGAGCACAAATAAGCACATAAAGGCTATATTACATGCTTATATTAGCAGTGTCTAACATCATTCTTAAACATTTAGGAAAACGTAACTTTCTTTTTTCTCAAATGAGCTGTTTATTCTGTTTTAATGTTGCAATGTTTTCTCTTTTTGTTTCTCTGTAAGGTCTTGTTAATTGTTTTTTGTGGTTATTTATTCTTAATTATGTTTTTTTTTTTATTTTGTATTGGGTGTATTGGCTGATATTTTCCACATACATACATGAATATTAACGTCACACACGTTATGAACTGTGGGTAATTCCCTCAAGCAAAGTCTACAGAAATGCGGACTTGCTGAAAGTCTGCATAAAGGGCTCATAAAGTCCGCCAGTGAGCCCTCGCGCACTTACCGATTTCACAGTGGGATATCCCTGTCGGGAACGCGCGTCACAGTCCGTGAGTGCGGACATTGGGATTGGGCCTGAATTACTGAGGCAGCACGTCGAAGTTAATTGGACTTGGCAAACATGGGCGAACTGTGTCTCATGAACAAAGTATGATGATATAAAATAAAAATCTATGCAATATTACAGACCTGCTGTAAATTTAAGGGAAACCGGCCAAAAATTTTACGGAGATGAGGCATCCCGCGGGGCCACACGGTGTTGATAATTGGGGGCTTAAACACGTGAAGTGAACAGGTGAAGATGGCGGACGTGTTGAGTGTTCTTCGTCAGTATAACGTCCAGAAAAAAGAAATAGTCGTTGAAGGAGATGAAGTTATATTTGGAGAGTTATCCTGGCCCAAAAAAGCCAAGACCAACTACATAATTTCCGGGTATGTCAATGTTGAGAGCAGGTACAGGTCGCTGTTGTAGGCGGCAACCCAAGCTAGTCTCTGCCAGGTGCCAGGTGCTGGTGGTACCTTGAGCTGCAGTATCTGTTCGTGTAGCTTTACTTGCTACAACAGCGTTGTGATGCTAGCGAGCACCTGCACTGCAGTGGCTCATGATAAGCGTTAATGGTTTCGTCAAAAACAAAACTTTGCTCATTGTAGCAAATGAGGTTGGACACGGATCAGTACATTAGCTAGCTGGGAAATAGTTCCATTTTTACGAATTTGAATGTCACGATTCGTTCAGTTGACCAAGTTAGTTCCTTCATATTTTAGTGATTTATATAAATTATTTTATATGAATTTGCATGTTGAAACATGCAATCGATCTGTGTGCATTTTGAATAAGGTTATATACAATGACGGCCAGATAAACTGCACTTTGTTTGTTTCTATCCCCAGAACTGGGAAAAAGGGGAAACCCAAAGAGTACTACACTCTAGACACTATCTTGTTCTTCCTCAACAATCTGCATCTCTTTCATCCATCCTATGTTCAAAGAGCTGCAGTAAGTGAATTATCAGTATTGTCAAACCTTTTTCACTGCCAGTAAATTACTAAATTCTCACTCTTATTAAAGCTCAGAAATTTAAGCACAAACCCCTATTTCTGCCTGTGTCTTTTTGCTCCTCGGTTGAAGACTGAACTGGCCTAATCCATGAAATCTTCAAAAATGTATCTTATTGTATTGACAGTGTGTTGGTTTACACGGTTTTATCTTCTCCATAGACAGAAAACATCCCATTTGTCAGAAGACCTGATCGAAAGGGCTTGCTGTCGTATCTCAATGGCGAGAGTTGTAAGTAGTATTTTGGAGTATTTTGAGTCTTTAGAATTGTATTTGCCCAATGTGTGTCCTTGCAGTAATGTAGTTTGTTGCATGTTGTCCCCATTTCATATAGTTGATGATGCATCAAAACATTGTGACGGTGACTGGTTTCACTGATGGAGCCTTATCAATAGGAACCTACTTGTAGTTGGGCCGATGGGCGACTAATTAATGCAATTTCTACTTCCTTTCCACTCACAGCTACTTCAACAAGTATTGACAGAAGCGCCCCCATAGAAATCGGGTTGCAACGACCAACACAAGGTATGTTTGAACCTTGTTTGTTACAGGAGGTTTGAAGAACCAGCTGTACCTCTTAATTTAGCTTCATTTATTATTTTTTGAGCATTGATCAATCATTAATAGTGGAAACTAACAATACAACTAAATACATGTAAAATGCACGGCATTGTAAAAGCCTTTACTGCTATGCACTGCAGAGTTATTTTTTTCACAGTTAAAGGTGTTTTCTATAAAAGGAGTAGTCTTTCATCAAGGAAGCTTTGACTAAACCATCTTGGACTTGCAGAGTGAAATAATACTGTTGCTTTGTTCTGCTCCTCAGTCAAAAGAGCAGCTGATGAAGTTTCTTCTGAAGCCAAAAAACCGCGGATTGAGGTAAATTGATCGTGAACATCTTTTGATTTAATGACATTCTCACTCTGTCTTGTTTGGTGCAACTGCATCACACTCTGGAGCATTTACCTCCTGAGTTTGGTTTGTTTGGAGAGAATCAATCTTTGATCCTCACCAGGTAACAGCATCCAGGTCTATGGAAGAGAGGTGGCCTCAGGCTGCCCCAAGTGTTCCCTGCATAGGTGTCAGTCACTATTTAATCTCTAACGACCTGTTTGACATTTTCCAATCTGGTTTTAGACCCCATCATAGCACTGAGACAGCACTTATTACAATCTGTGTTCATTCAGAGATCATGAACAACTTTGATAAGATGTCCATCCTTGTACTTTTAGATGTCAGTGCGGCATTTGACACCGTAGATCTAGATCACAAAATACAGTTAGATTGACTTGAAATATTGATTGGTTTTACCGGTCCTGTTGTTAATTGGTTTCGAACGAACCTGCAGGGCAGACATTTCTTTGTATCCATTGAAAATGTTGTTTCTGAAAAAGTTAGTATCATTTGGCATGCCACAGGGGTTCAAGATAAATTACCATAATTATGCAGATGACACACAGCTATAAATCTCCCTTTCTCCTGAAGACCTGACTCCCATGTAATCACTGATTAAATGTATTGAAGATGTCCCAAATTTTCTACACCTCAACACTACTAACCATTTTCCTCTTTTAGGATGAGGAGCGAGTGTGTCTGAGCCAGGAGCATCTGGCTGCACCTCTGGAGGGACACAAAGAAGACTTGGTGGCAACCGATGAGTGGTGGGTTTCCCGAAAAGTGTCGTAGAGCTACAAATTTCTTGAGGCAGTTCTTAAAATTTGTCGTCACAATATCTCCTGGGAAACTGGCCGTTAAGTATGTTGTGAGTTTTCAAGATCATTCACTAACGGGAAACTCCAGATCAGGTATCATGGATTTGTCCCCAACATCATTTGCCTATAGCATGCTTTCCATTTTATTTAATAACAAGGTATCCAAAGCAAATCATTTCACCATTGGGATTAGACATGCCACAGATCCAGTATGGACATAACAGTGTTTGTGGAGCTGCTGCACACTGGCACCCACAGACGGGTTCCTGTAGCACTGAGCTATCTACATGATCAAATAATTTCTTCTGTGTCCAGATCACTGTCTGAGGCCATGTTGGTGGAGAGGATCGCTGCCTTTAAACCTTTGAAGCCTGTCCTTCTGTTGTAAGTGGCATTACTATAAATGATAAACAAGAGAGGAATAGAAACAAAGTAAAGCACCAAGAGGCAACAGAAAACCTCAGTTTGTTTTTCCTGGGTATTCTGTAAAAACCCTTGATTGGTCAGAAAAGTTCTTTTGAAAGGTATTGCTTACAGGCGAGTAATAGTCTAAAATCCCAATGATGTGTGGCTTTTGCCTATGGCCTAGTCAAAATTCTTAGCTGGTGTATTTAGCTAATGTATGTATTTTTATATTTACTTAGCTAATCTATTTATTTTTCCTATACCAATATTGTATTTTAATTTGTTCAAATTGAGTTGTTTCTTCTGCTCTTGGGAAATTTATTTAGTAAAATAATACCCTTGGTGCTCTTAAAATGTGAGATGATGAATGAAGGTTATTTTGGGTTTTGAAAACAGCAATGCCAATATTGGGACCATAAGTCAGAGTTCACTGTAAGTAAACTTGTTCTCGTCATTTAGTCTGATTTCTATGCATCATAAATGGGCTTTTTCTATTGCTGTATTATGTTCACAAAGGCCAAGTCAAAGCTATTTAACAACAGTTTACTAAGACTGAAGCTGCTAGCTCAGTAATGTTTCTGTATTTGTTTTTTTTACAGCAATGTAATAATGTTAGTGATGCAAAAATTAAAATGGGTAATTGCTACCTTCCCAGTGTAATAGATACAACTGAATTTACCTTTTGTAATACATGTTGCACTTTGTCCATATATGCTATTATTATTTGCAATGTTTTGCCCCAGGTGTTTTGACAAATGTCAAATGGTACAAAGGCTGACAATATTTGTAATTATATGATCCTTGATGCTACATGTTGTAGTCCAAAGTCTAATATTGTAGGAGATAGTTCAACTTGATTTCCACCATATACCCTTAATAAACATGTTTTTGCCATATTGCAGTTATATTTTTCCCCCTCATATTTTATACACACTAGTGTGTGCGATAGCCTCTAAATAAAAATGAACCCATGAAGAGTTGATCTCCTCATGGACAGGAGTTCAATCCCTTTGACCTAAGTGTCCACCCTGTGGAAGTGTCCTTGAGCAAGGCACTGAATCCCTACCAGCTGTGCCCTGCCACCCTCAGGTGAAGAGACGACTTGTTCCTCATGGGTCTATAGAGCACTTGCGCAGGTTAAGAGACACTGAAAAATTAAATTGTCGAAAATGACTGAGGCAGCACGTCGGAATTTAATGTGATTTGGCATAGATATGCATTTGGATATGGGCGAAAACTCTCCAATCAGCCTTCATTCAGTGAAAGAGATCATGAGCAAAGTAGAATATAAAATAAATATATGCACTCTTGGACTATTAACGTTATAGACATACAGTATACGTTCAAGGGAAACAGGTCAAAAATGTAACTTTACTGAGATCAGGCATCCTGCGAGGCCACATGATGTTGATAATTGGGGTCTTTGCAAACACACTTACATGAAGACAAGTGAAGATGGCGGACGTGTTGAGTGTTCTTCGTCAGTATAACATCCAGAAAAAGGAAATAGTCGCTAAAGGAGATGAAGTTATATTTGGAGAGTTCTCCTGGCCAAAAAATGTCAAGACCAACTACATAATTTGGGGGTATGTCAATGTTGAGAGGATATACAGATCGCTTCTGTAGGCCCGCAACTCAAGCTAATCTCTGCCTGGTGCTGCTAGTGGCGGCGGGCGGCTTGCTAGCTAGCAGTTGCTACAATGCTAATCCTACTTCTCTCGTTGTACTTCAAACTTTCTGCACTTTCTGCTTGCTTTTGCACGGTACTTTGGCATTGTGCTGTTGGCCCAGTGCTTCCTTTGGTAGTCGTTATGAAGATCACATATCTCCCTTTAACTCCAGCTGATGGTATTTCTTTGTGATATGTAGCGTAAGTTGCTACAGTCATGTTGTGATGCTAGCTAGCGGTGCAAGTTATTTCCTCTTGGGTTCTGGACTCGGGAAGACTTGTGTTTGCGCCATAATGGCAACGATAAGTGTTATTTACAATGGTTTCGCCAAAAAAACAACTTTAATCTTGTAGTACATTGTTATCTATTTCTCGTGTACTTGGATTAGTACGTTAGCTAACTGGACAGTAGTTGCGTATTTACGTGATGTTCTGAATGTCATGATGATGCGTTAAGTTGACCACGAAAGTTACTTCATATTCTAGTGATTAACATGTGTTGAATTTATATAAACATACATGTTGTAACCTGCAATCAATCTGTTATATACAAGTTATATACAAATACAGTTATATACAAGGACGACCGGTTAAACTACACTTTTGATTAAGTTTAGGGAACCGTTTTGTGTGTGTTTCTATCCCCAGAACTGGAAAAGAGGGGCAGCCCAAAGAGTACTACACTCTAGACTCTATCTTGTTCTTGCTCAACAATGTGCATCTCCCTCATCCATCCTATGTGCGAAGAGCTGCAGTAAGTGACTTGGAATTATCATCCACATTGTCGTACCCTTTTCACTGCCAGTAAATCTGTCATAATATAGTCACTGTTGTTAAATCTCATCAATTTGAGCACAAACTCTGCCTGTTTTTTTGGCCCTTGGTTAATGACTGAACTGGCCTAATTCCTGACATTTTCAAAATATATCTGGAATTGTATTGACAGTGTGTTTGTTTACATGATTTTATATTCTCTATAGACAGAGAACATCCCGGTTGTCAGAAGACCTGATCGAAAGGGCTTGCTGTCGTATCTCAATGGCGAGAGTTGTAAGTAGTATTTTGGAGTATTTTGAGTCTTTAGAATTGTATTTGCCCAATGTGTGTCCTTGCAGTAATGTAGTTTGTTGCATGTTGTCCCCATTTCATATAGTTGTTGATGCATCAAAACATTGTGACGGTGACTGGTTTCACTGATGGAGCCTTATCAATAGGAACCTACTTGTAGTTGGGCCGATGGGCGACTAATTAATGCAATTTCTACTTCCTTTCCACTCACAGCTACTTCAACAAGTATTGACAGAAGCGCCCCCATAGAAATCGGGTTGCAACGACCAACACAAGGTATGTTTGAACCTTGTTTGTTACAGGAGGTTTGAAGAACCAGCTGTACCTCTTAATTTAGCTTCATGTATTATTTTTTGAGCATTGATCAATCATTAATAGTGGAAACTAACAATACAACTAAATACATGTAAAATGCACAGCATTGTAAAAGCCTTTACTGCTATGCACTGCAGAGTTATTTTTTTCACAGTTAAAGGTGTTTTCTATAAAAGGAGTAGTCTTTCATCAAGGAAGCTTTGACTAAACCATCTTGGACTTGCAGAGTGAAATAATACTGTTGCTTTGTTCTGCTCCTCAGTCAAAAGAGCAGCTGATGAAGTTTCTTCTGAAGCCAAAAAACCGCGGATTGAGGTAAATTGATCGTGAACATCTTTGACTGAGAATCGCTCAATACTCAACACCCAATAACTTTTAATCACATTCTCTCCCCCGCCTTGTCGGTGCAGCTGCATCACACTCTGGAGCATTTAGTGAGAAGTGAGAGCACAATCAGCCCAAAGACAAGGAAATAATCAGAGCATTGCAGATTTAATGATTTTTGATTCCCCCCATGCTTCACTGATTGTCTTGAAATTGCACATAGAATCAGTCACTGATGGTAAAGTGAACAATCCAAAAGTATGATTAACACTTTTGTTTTGTTCTTATGGGCCTTTATAACAATTTCACATCGGATTATAACTAATTCAAATTAGCTATAGATGCAGTGTGTATATCTTCGACTGATCTAGACAAGATCTGTGTAGTTTGTTAAACAGCATGTGCACTACCA
Organism: Centroberyx affinis; assembly: GCF_046629955.1. Taxonomy (NCBI): domain Eukaryota; kingdom Metazoa; phylum Chordata; class Actinopteri; order Beryciformes; family Berycidae; genus Centroberyx; species Centroberyx affinis. The sequence goes on from NW_027279625.1 coordinate 144,556, forward strand.
TTTTCTTTTAAAGGATGAGGAACGAGTGCGTCTGGACAAGGAGCGTCTGGCTGCACGTCTGGAGGGCCACAAAGAAGGCATTGTGCAAACTGACCAGATCAGGTAGAATGGATTTTCCCCAGTATCATTTGCCTATAACATGCTTTCCTGATTAAGTAATAACAAGATATTCAAAGTAAATCATTTCACCATTGGGATTAGTCTTGGTATTCATCCAACATACAGCACACACAGTTCCAGTACGGACTGAACAGTATTTGTGGAACTGCTGCACACTGGCACCCACAGATGGGTTCCTGTAGTACTGAGCTATCTACATGATCAAACCATTCCTCCTGTGTCCAGATCACTGTCTGAGGCCATGTCGGTGGAGAAGATCGCTGCCATCAAGGCCAAGATCATGGCCAAGAAGCGTTCCACTATCAAAACAGATCTGGATGACGACATCACCCTGAAGCAGAGGAGCTTTGTGGACGCAGAGGTGGATGTCACCAGGGATATTGTTAGCCGAGAGAGGGTCTGGAGGACCAGGACCACCATTCTCCAGAGCACCGGAAAGGTCAGAGTCAACTCCAGGCCAATCATATCCAGTCACAGTGTTCTTTCCCTACAACAAGTTTTCCACCCTAAAACATAATTCATGACCGTGTCCTGCACAAAATCCTGTTGGGGAGAACTGTCCATACTGACAGTACTGTATAATGTATAACATACAGTCAGTGAAATGGGTATTAACGTGGCTGCAGGACGGTTTCAACATACTACGTCGCAATGATTATGAAGGCCAAATGCTGATGGTTGTCCACTTCCAATATTTTTTCCTGTAAATGGCGAATGTCTGTCACTGACTGACTGAGTGATCAAGTTACACCATTGGTCGGCCGTGGCACGTGGCACATCAAAGGATCACAGAACCAGAAATTTAAGTTTAGCTTTCTCCGCCATCTTGTTTCTCCGCTGAGATCGGGAGCCTGTTTCTCCCACACAGTAAGCAAGCTGACCAATATCATGCATGTAAGCTGAAACTAACTGAAGCTAACTGAAGCTAAAGTAGAATCTATACAATTATATCATATCGCTGTTTATTTTGATGCATATGCACAAGCTCAGTCCACCTGACAGCCCTCTGTTCTGTCGGCAGAGAGAGAGACACAGACAAGCATGTATATCCACATGTATATCCACATGTATATCCACATGTATATCCACATAATAAACAGCCAGTTAGCTAACGCAGCTCCGTGTCAGCCTTCTGCCGGTGCTTTATTCTTTACAGTTCCAAAAAGGGGATTCAATTACCATATAAATACTCCAAACAACTCCCGCCACATAATACACACATTCTGAAGCCAATTGATTGCACAGTGGTTCCAAAAGTCCAATATTCATCTCATTATCACCTAGATTTGCACACTTGTTCTGCAACCATCACTACAGCAGCAGCAAGCTGATGCTGCATTCAAATGCTGTCGGAAACACTATAATTTCAGGCAGAAAAAAAGTACTTGAACTAACGTTGGCTACAAGTTGTAGCCTATTTACGACTCCATATGTTGGAAGTACAAGCTTACCTGGAGCACGTGAAGGCAGCAAGACCACCAGATCGCTGTAGGGTGACTGCAGCTCTGTGAGTGCGGGAAATCTTAGATAACAAGGTAAATATTGGAGTTTTTGACGTAGAGTGCAATCGTTTGGATTCAGAAGACTTGGATTATGCTGCAGGAGCTGCACTTTTGTGGTCATTTTTGCACTTGTTGGAACTCTAAACTAGATGCCTATGTTATGTGGACATATTGTTTCGACTTGTCATCGGGGTGAGTTAGCTAATGACCGAATTTTCATTTTTGGGTGAATTATTACTATAATAGCCTATCCTACCATAATAATTGGTCGGCTTAAATATGACTGTTCTGTGTGTGGATAGCGAGTGCCTGTTCAGAAATGCCTTGCATATCCTTGATGAAAAGAGAAACAGACTGTCGGTGAAAAAGCAGAGATGTTGTCAATTCACCATTCGTTTTTGCTTCTAGACTTCATATTTCTTTGGACTACATGATTATTAAAAAGTCTCAATCTTCATGGACAAAAAAGTAGGTTATAGAATATGCTCTTAGACTAAATCAGGGGATTGTCATATCAACAGAGGGCAAACCTGCGGGGTGGGAATGGTGCGGCTGGGCAGAATATTTGCTCTTGATGTGAAGCAAACTTTAAATGCAATAGCAACTCCCGCAAAGTTTGAGTCCAAATATTTTGTTGCCTATTTATTTGGCAATTAGGCTAAAGATGAAAATTGTCTCCAGTCAGTAATTTACAAAATAGAGTGTTTGTTGACTTATGTAATACAGTGGATGAAAAAGCAACTGAATCACTGCATAGGCTGCAGGTAATTTAGAAAACGCAAAGATATTCAACAATCAGGCTCTTTATCAACGTTTATGTTCGACCTAATAAAATGGAATAGAATAATTAGGGAAAGCAAAATTATATTCTACTCCAATGACCCCCCCCCCCCCCCCCCCCCGGCTGGCAGAATATCGGCAATCGGTATTGGCTCCAAAAATCCAGATCGGTCCATCCCTAGTTTTAATAGCTTTTTGGGTTCAGCTGTTAGAGAGTGTATTTGCCCTGTGGATGTGTGTTGGACAGCAGCACTCATCACGATGGTAGAAACTAGGAAAATAGGTTGGAAAAAAACAGAATTATCCTTTTTTAAAGTATTTCACTCTTCTGTTTGTACCTTGGAGAAAGGATTCCCTTACCTGCCAACTTCACCTCAGGATGTCATGTTAGAGCTCTGATGTGCCTATAGATGGCAGTATTACATCAAGGTGTCCTCAGCTGTAGTATACTGTGTACTTGAAAGTGCTTGGTAAAAGATGTTCTTGTTTTTTAATTCATGTCCAAATGAACAACTCCAGGTTTATCCCATGCATGAGAGTTCTGTTTGTTTACTATCTGTTTACAATGCAATCTTTGGCCAGAGACAGAAAAATAGTTGTATTTCACCTGTTGTATTGCACCAAATGGTGATGAAACCAAAGAGATAACCAATTTTTTTGTTGGGATGTGTAACTCATCACGTCACATCATCTTTCTCATTTGCAGAACTTCTCCAAAAACATCTTTGCCATTCTTCAGTCGGTGAAAGCCAGAGAAGAAGGGCGAGCACCAGAGCAGAGACCAGCACAGAACGCCACTCAAGTGGTAAGGACAGCATACCTCGCCTATCTCACATACATTAAATCAACAATCAATCAACAAACATCAAATGTACTAGTAGCTGTTCCATCACAACTTTGCTTTGTGTGAACAATTAAATAAATGATTATATATAAGCCATACTGGCTCACCTTAATGCAGCAGACTTTTTAAAAGTGAGACCAGACACAAAAAAGAAATGTTATGGTGAAAAACATTAATCTTGGTCATAATCTCAATATGCAAGTGAGTTGTATTGGTATCAGTACACACTGTATTTCCCTTATGCAGGGCTCTTAGACTCCATTTACATCTGGTATTAAAATTGGATATGTATCTGGATAACTTGTCTGGATAAGGAGAAATGCATGTTAATGCAAGGTGTAAACATACACGGCACACATTGGGAACAGAATGTGACCAGATCTGCCAGACCACCTATGGAGGTTGGCTGGCTCCCATTGTGATTGGATTTCAGGCACAGTCAGCCAGGTATAAATGCAATCCATGCACTGTGACTGTACAGTACCACGTCTAATGACCCTAAACCAGACACAAATGTTTTTGTAGACAATGCCATCTCCCATCTACTCGCCTTCTTGGCATAGTGCGCATGAAAAATGATCTGGTCACAATGCGGACAGAATGAAAACGCATATAATACCAGATGTAAATGCAAAGGGCGTGATCGGATTGTTTATTATCTGGATAGCATATCTGGATGCAGATCGCATTTTAATACCAGGTGGAAATGGGGTATTGGGTTTTTGCGTGGCCTAAACGGTGCATACCGTAATTCTCCTAAGCGTTGCGCATGACAAAAAGCGTTGAATGAACCAACAAACACACTGGCTGTAATAGAGGTGCTCCCACGTAGGAATCGAGTAAACCTGATTGTGCTGAGTCTGAGAAAATTATTTTACTGCTGAGTCACCTCAGAAGTGCTACATACAAACACTGGATTTTATGCTGTCACTGGCAAATTTGTGAGCAAAAAATGGCAGTATGTAAGCAGTAAGTGTCCCACTGCACAACGACAACTAACTGAAATACTCATCTGCCAGCACATCACCAGATTGAGGCCGAGGAGTTAGCTCGCACTGAGGCAAAATAAGTGCAACAACCTCAGTTCATGGCTGGTTGCCTAGACCTAAACAAACAGCACCCCTATGAAGCCTTTCCTCATCCATTACTTGCAGATTTTAAGATACTTCTTATTAAGGATAAAGATCTGTTCAATAGCTAATAGGCTAATGCTTCTTTGTGGCCTGTTGCTTTGTTTCTTCAAGCAGTTTGTAGGCTATTGCTGCAAGGTCATTGCTGCAAATGGATATTCTGCACGTTGCATTTCAGATTATATCCTTTTGATTAATAAAACAATATAATAATACAGTGACATTTTGAGTCAGTTTTTGTCACATTCATGAATACTTGTGATTATGAAAAGAAAAGGCCAGTAAAGAACAATCATGTTATACAGATAATTTTTTCAAAGATATTCTAAAGGCAGAATTTGTTTAAAGTTTTGACTGGTGCTGCAAAAATGAATTCACTGTGGTGTGTTTTGAAGATTTAAATGATGTCCATGACAAACCCCATTAAGCACCTGGATTGGTCATACCATAGAGTCTATTAATGCCTCTTTTTGCTCGTGTCATTTCTCAAAGAAATGGAGCTTGAAATTAACTGGAGGGTTAGCTAGAAAAGGTCAATGATGATTTAACCCCTTGAAGCAGTGGTGAGTGTATAACAGGCTGTTAAGTTTTGACTAGAGTGCATTTGCAAACATGTAGTAGTTACTTGTTTGTGTTAAATTATATCATATGTCATCTCCAGGACCCGTCCATAAGGAACAAACAGCCCGTCCCAGCTGCCTACAACAGATACGATCAGGAGCGATTCAAAGGAAAAGAGGGTGAGTCGAATTGTGAGTGCTTGTGACCTTAAAGGAATATACCAAGTTTTACCAAGTTTTACCAACTTACCTGTTTACCAACTTACCCATGGACACCAAAATCATCGAATCAACCTCATCATTGTCCCAGTAGATCATTCACTCCAGTGCTTCATGCAAATTCTTTAGTATACACTGTGGATAATGCTAATCACCTACTATCACTCAACAAAGTAAGACTGGTCCTACAACTTTGTTGTAACATAATGTTGTGTCATTATTTTTATTAGATATTACACTTACTACTCAAACCATTTCTTTTTGCCAGTAACCTGCAACTCACAAATATTGCATTGTTTTCTTAGAAACGGAGGGCTTCAAGATTGATACCATGGGCACCTACCACGGCATGACGCTGAAGTCGGTGACGGTAAGACCAAAGCTCTGCTGTTCTGCTGGTTGTGTTATGGGGAGACTAAGGGCTACGGCCTAGATGTGCGAAAGCCACAGACGTGCCGTTTATTTACCTTGGTGTTCATGCTTCTCACGCTTCTCATGACGACCGCGTGCCTGAAAACTCCAGTGCTTATGTGGCGCTGTAGGAAGATTCAGCTCTCCAACAAGAAAAGAAAAATCCCACCAGAATCTGCCAGTAGTTTGGTTCCTCTTCATTCAGGCAATGCTGGACGTAGGCGCTGTGGCACCATCCACGTTTTCACCGCCAAATTTCAGGTGCATGACCTCGCACATGACTCCAACGCAGCCAGTCATTTTGGCCACAATTTTGTCATTTTGACCGCATGCCCTCTGCAGCCTTAAGGTATCAGAGGCTCTGCACTGTTATTCTGCATTTGCCTGTTCAATCCTCCCCAGTCCCCACCACATTGGAAATTAAAGTTGCAGGATTGGAGTGTTTGATGTAATGTTTGGAAGCTAATCATTTATCAAAAAAGAGTGTTCAGCAGTGAAATTGTTATTGCTGACAGGTAAAGTCTATAACATCCATATGGCCTCAACCTCATGGGACGCAGGAATTCAGACATATTTTAAGTCTATACTTGGAGCTATAAATGGAGATATACGTATATACAAATTATGTAGTTATATTTCACTGTAGTAGAACATTTTTACTCCCCCATACCCCATATGAATTCATATCATACGCACCCAGCTGCCCTGGGAGTCCATAGTGACACTAATTACTTCCAACAGTTTGCTTATACATACTATTGCAACCCAAATCACTGTGTTTTTTCTGTGTTCTGGTCCAAAGTTTACCAGAATTACCTGTTTGTAAGTTTTGATTACCAGTCAAGAATAAACGGCTAGAATGCTGTTAGTGCCTACATATTCCCACTGCAGGTCACAATGATGGTTGACTATTCAGCCTCCATGTTCTCGCAAAGAGAAATGCAAGATTTACATTGTGATATGATCTCTTAATTTACATTGTGATATGATCCCTTACTTTACATTGTGATACGATCTCTTATATAAGAATTTAATCTGGACATACATACATCTTTGCAGTTTTTATTGATGTCATGGGAGATTTGAGTGTAAAGTCAGTATAGGCTAAATTGATAATTCTTATGCTAGATAATTACTCATTTTCCACTTGCTCATGTTGTCACTGAGTAAGGCCACATGCCTGCCACTCTTTGGAAAATGTAGACCGAAATGCGGAATCTATATTTAAAAATAGAATTCAGACATGAACATAGTGTTTGGGAGGTTTGGGCAGGACATAGTAAAATATACCATTTTAAAATAAGAAAGTGAATAATCTAAGCACAAATTTAAGGTGCAAGTTGATTAGGTGTGACTGTGCAGTGCATGCCAGCACATGTTCGCTGACACTTACCGTTGTTAAAGCCAAATGTTGTTCTTTCTCTTCTTTCCGAACACTGTTTTGGCCCAGGATTAGATTGAGCTAGTTGATTTTTCTAAGCCCTCTCTGTATATATCCTTAAAGAATTTCTGGCAGGGCTCATTCATAAATTGTCATTTGGTCCAGTTTCAATGTGCTCAGATGCAGGGTTTCAAAATTAAATAATTTGCCAGAAAATAAATGAGTTGTAATTGGTACTAACAAATGATTAATTAGCATGCCATGTATATATGACAAAGTGATTATCTAAGTATGCGTATTATTTGATAAAGAAATACAAGAGCAAAAACCAAACTTTGCCTTCTTCCATTCTCTCACAAGCTTTTCATTATAATGAATTATATTGCACTACTGTATTCATGTCCAAGGGTTGAACAATCTCCCCTCAGGGTGTAGCTCTAGCTGAAGCCAAGCTGGCCCCTCCTGTAGACAAAGTGGATTGTCAGGGAGGAGTTCTTAACACTGATTGGTTGCTTATCAATAAGTGAGGTTGGCTGTGTCTCTCAGAATTAGTCCTCAACAGTCCAGTGGAATTGGCTAAAGGATCTATTAGGACTGCAGAACTAATCAAATATCAATTGCAATATTGACTACTATAATTTCTGAATCTCAAAAGACTGCTGTTTTTCTTAAAAGAAAAGGCAAATAGCTCTCTAAATATGGCGGTGCTGTGCTGAATCCCTAGCCTACAAATCTGGTTGACTGTCGGATATATGTACTGTATAAATACACATATAAACTGTATATACATATACATGCCCACATGTATGGTAAGTCTTATTGCAACCTTAGTCTCTAGCAGCTAACTTCATGTCGAAACTGACATTGTGAAATGACTACATTGACCATTTGATACAGAAGTATGACTCTTTATTGGCACTAACAGTACCTTGAACACTCTTTCTGAGCATGCCTGTGTCTGCGCACAGATGTATGAAGGACATAGACCTTACATTGTTACGCTGTCAAACACTCACCAGCTCTTTGTTTTTTTAAAATATATCTTGTATACATAAACTCTCCAGTGACTTGATTCAGGCTTATACACAAATTTGATCTGTTTGTACAGAATTGGTATGAATTTGGGAGCACTTTATCAATTGTTTGTTTTTACACAACACTTGTGCAAAACTCATGTTTCTTTTGGGTTTCCATGTGGATAAAGTGTGGATCAGGCCTTGATATCAAGCTCAGAGGAACAAGTGTAGACATGTCAATCTTCAGTTGTATCCAAAAAACATCTACATTTTGAGTTGACTGTAATGTCATAAGCCTTATTTCAACTTGACTTTAATCAAACCGGTTTCTCTCCAGTCACTCTGTTTGGGTGCAGCCTGGCCATCTTGTCCTTGAATGAATTGATGCAGGCATTGTGCTTGTTGCTTTGGAGGTGATGCCAATATTTAAGTAGTTCGCTTGGATGAAACCCATGTGACGTTATCAGATGGCTGTACTTGCAGCTGGAGTAAGACACCCGCCAGTGGTTGAACAGGAACTCGTTGGGTGGTGGTGTGGGCTCGATCCGTAGCTTGGCAAGACATATTCCCACATACACATCCTCCAAATGCAGACGCCGGATGCTTAGAGAAGCTCTGTAGATTTTTCCTGCCAAGTCTCCAGAAAACACGTAACCTGTCCCGGAGCAGAAGGTGGGGTACTTCTCGCTTGGGTACAGCTCGGGGGACATGTACCACTTGCTGTTTTTGTTTCGGTTGGGCGCGAAGCCCCTCATGTTGTTGCCTGTGAAGTAGTTCTTCTTGGGCTTCAGTTCCGGTCTGAGCAGCTTGTGGATGAGGTACTCTGTGTTGACAAACATATCACTGTCTGTCTTCATGACATAGCTGGCCTGTCGGCAGTGCATTGCCACCCAGTTCATCCCCATCAAGGTCTTTATGGTCAGGTTTTTGTAGGCATCCAGAAAGTCCTGCTGAATGATATCATGATGCCTCCGACTCTCAGCCTCTAGCATTCTTTGCTGTAAGTGTCCCAGCTCCCCTTCATTTGTCCCGAGCAGGAACAGCCGGATGAACCCTAGGCCTGCAGCAACGCTCTCATTCCCCCATGTCTGCCGTATGGCATTCCTTGCCTCCACTTGCCGAGCCTCAGTGGCTATCAGCAACACCAGAAATGGTGCTGGTTGGGCCTCTGGACATTTGTCTGGCTCGTTAATGACATAAGGGTGAGGCCCATGCGTTAGCTTGCCACTAAGGCCTCCCTCTTCACTTTGGCTGGCATTGGCTGCCAGAGAGTTCTCAAGACCCATCTCCCCCTGGGGGGAGTCATCGTCGTCCTCTGGGCGGGAGCTGATGTTGGCGTCAGTCTTGAAAGTCGGCTGGGGAACAATCACAAACCTCCACAGAGAATGTCGGGAGCTCAGGTTCCCTTTGGCTTTGGTGGAGTGTAGTTCCCCACCCCCGTAGACCACAGGATGCCCTCTCCGCCACGGGGTGCCTGTGAGCCCAGGCAGCCACTCCTGATGGACCAGAAAGACCAGGACCCCAAGCAGTGAGAGGAGATACAGGAGTCCTGCAATATGAGTGCAGCAATGGCGTCGCCTCCACTGCATGGTGTCTGGAGGCGGTATGGCACCACTAATTCAGTCAGACAGTGGTCACACTTGTCAGGTCGGTCGTCAGCAGCTTCTGACCAATCCTTGATCCCTGGAGACAATGTGATGTGTGTGGTGGGTCTCCCAAGGGTTTATACCCAGTGTTGGTGTTGCACTTCCATGTGTGTCACTGTAAATCACTTTCTTGTTGTCTGACGAGTCCACTCTGAGGTGTGAGCCAGCTCTCATGTTGAATCTCCAGCAATTCTATATGTGTAGGAGAGAGGGGAGGGCACATATTAAAGTAATAAGATGAACACAGACTTTCACATGGTCTTATCACACAAGTTACATCGGTAGTGATAATTTGTTCCTATTTATCAATGCTAAAACTACTTTATGAAGTGTTGCTATTCCTTGATCCTTTTCCCCTCTGCCATCTCTCCTTGTATCATTGTAGCAGTTGCTTCTTGTGCAGTTAGGATTATTAGTAGGGAGAAATAACTGTCTTCTATCTGTTTACACACTGGGGCAGGAGTTGGTTTGAGGTTGATTTGATGAAGAAAGGAAAGCCAGCACTCATAATGTCATTTTGTCTGTTTAATTAAATGGGCAGCTATAGAGCACAAACAACGGACGCGTTTCAGCAATAAGCCATCATCAGCGTTGAGGTTGATTGGATGCCTCAGAAATTACCATATCTATGTAGTAGTCACTTATGTATTCTATACTGTTCTGTACTGGATAATTTAAAGCAAAATGTAGTCCATGGCCAAATTATCAAAAGGATACATTGAACTGCAAAAAACGAACCTGCTTTTGCTACCTCGACTGGGTGTGTGCAGAAAGTTGTCTTTTTCATGAATGGGAATTGCTTCAAATTGAGATGAAAATATACAAAGTAACTAGAATTTGGTATCCAAATTGAGAAGACAGCACGGTTCTCCCCAGGATTTTTAGACAAGTTGGTGCTGTGATGCTGTGATCAAACTAGCACATGGATTAATTTTGTAATTGACTGATGGGAAACTTTGCTTGAAATTTTCAAGGTGGTGCAGAGAGGTGGTTGAGAGATCCCTGCATTGTCAAAACGCCAATAATGTACTGTCAAAACATTTTCAGAGCTCATAACATTAACCAAATTACCACAGGTGGCATGCCAATAGCTAGAGCACTAATAGTTTTGAATGTAAGAAAATGATGAAAAACTTCTGGGCAGCATGAATTATTTCTACTGCATAAAGGTTTCAATTAAGACATCATAATCATCCATCTGGCAACAACAAACAATGGCCACCAGTCGATGCATTTCAATACATCAGTGGGCTAACGCAAGCCAAGTGGGCTAAAGTTGTTCTTATTACATTTTAATGACTTAGACTTGTTTGGGATGCTGGTGACCCAATATAGTCATGCAAAGTGTATTTGTTTTCCTTCTTGAGACTGCAATGAGAAATGCATGTTGGAGTTTGCAAGTTACAAATATCCAAGGATAATTTACTAATGTAAATTATCCTTGAATTATCCTATCATAACACTGTCCATCCACTGTCTAAACTTGTTGTTTCAAGCCTCAGGAATCTTGAATTATTTGGTTAATGAAGGAATCTTGCCTCCTATCCCTTTTTAGCATGAGACTGTATTTAGCATCTGCACCTATATTCTCAACTCTGCATTTTCTTTGGTAACAGAGCAGAATCCAGATAAGGAACGGCTGTAGAATGATCAGCCTATGTACTGTTTGTGTGCCGCTAGCCCCCTGGAGTGGAGTGTGTTCTCTCACTTTCTACTGAATTACACACTACCCTCTTAAAGGACCCCCACAAGACAAAGAGCTGTTTGTGAGAGCTCACAGAAGCACTGAAAAGACTTATGTTGGGCTCTCGCGGATGCGTCAGAAATGAAAAGCAGCATTTCCTTTCAAGGCATAGGCACACCCTTCACATGCCATATACAAACTGAGGTCTCATATTGAATCATTATCTTATGCTGCGCCCGTTCTGTAGCATGAATAATGTCTGCACCACAGACTGCAACGTAAGCGAGCGTTATCTTGATGTTAGTTGGTATTCTGAGCCTTCACAGCATATACACACCTGTTTCGGCTTGAGTCACTTGCTCTCTCTTTCTGTCACCCATCCTTGGATGTGCATTACAATCCTCACACCTTGATGGCCCTCTTGGTTATATACAGTGTAACCTCTTCTCTCCCCCTACTGTGCTGTTGGCCCAATCACATTCTGCTTTTATATCCAGCTCGGTCTCGATGGCTCAGGTCCTCATCCTTTTCCTCTACAACGGGTGTGAAATCCTCCCCTGCTTACCCAACCTGCATCTGGCTCTGTCAGTCAGAGAAAGAGTGCTCTTGATTGGTTTATTAGTCATGGTGAAATTTATTCTGGTCCTCTTCCAGGCACTCGTAGCTCTCTACCAGGAAACACATACGTGCGTGCGTGTGCGTGCGTGCATGGACAGAACATGTGTTGGAGAGCTCCAGCGTTGCAGTCTCTCCATCTGCCTCAGCGCATTGTCCCCCGAGGCTTGGCGCTAGCGGTGCCGCGCTGCTGCCTCCAGGCAAAGGAGAGAAGCGAGTCGGTGGCTGACAGTCTGCTGCAACCCTGGGTCTTTTCACTGTCCTCTCCGGTCGTTTTCTCATATATCAAAGCAGCAGTGGCTAGATGGGCTTAATCTATGGATGGCTGCGTGTGCTTCAGCTTTACATCTCTCCCTCTGAGCAGCTCTTCATTCCTCCGTTTTGCTCCTAGCCTCTTTTTTCTTTCCCGTTGCCTCGTCGAACCTTGTTTCCTCTCGCTCGTCCTCTTTGATTCACACGCTCTCACGTTAACCTCCCTCCCCCTGTGCTTTCTCGCTTTTTTTTCTTCTCCTTTCTGTTCTCTCGGTCTCTCTCCCCCTCCCCTCCCCTCAACAGTCGCTTACACTCTGCTGTGCGCTATCGTTGTGCCGCCTGCGTTTATGAGGAAGGGCTGGAGGGGTGAAGACAGCGGGGGAGGAGGAAGAGGAGCAGGAGGCGGCACTGTGTGTTGTGTGTTTGTTCATGATGGACAGCTCCAGGCTTGGTGGCAGTACGCTCTCCCAACACGTCATGCTGTCTCTGCCGCCGCTGCTGTTGCTGCCTGCTCTGTTGGAAGGGGAGGGGGGTTGGGCTCCTGACCTATTTGTATTCACACCCACCCTCCAGAAAGCGGAAGAAGAACCGATATCTCGGTTTTGTGTGCAGTGAAGTAAGAGGGGAAGGGAGAAAAATCTTCAGCTCAGCACTTGCATAGGTCTGTTGTGTGCAGAGCTGCTGATTGCCCAATGAGTACATTGCAAAAGCAAAACATATTAAAAAAAAAACCTGTTTTATGTTTTTGTGAAACTAATGTTGCTGTGATTATACTACACAACACTTTAGTTGCAATATACCACATTACTTGCTCTTTTTCAGCAGTGGCACCACGTGTTATTATAGTCCATTGTTCGAGGCGGGTGGGGTGTAACATGCCTTTGGTAAAATCTTATAATGATAATATAATATATGATATATAATATAATCTCTGTTGCCGATGCCTGTCTCTTACATACTGAATGATTACTATAACTTTCAGATTTGCCTGTTCCATTTACTTTTCTATCCAGAATTTGACTTTTGCTTGTGCAAGTCAAAGATATATCATACATAGTGTCTTTGTCACCAACCAGAAATGTGATTGTTTAGGTAGATAATTAGATTATATTAATACAGAGAACTTTAAAATTCAGTGTTGACAATTGTGTATACACCTTATACTGTCGAATGTGAAACAACCTACTGTAGGAAAATAAGCCAATGGCCAGTCAATACCTAAATGCATTTAGTGCTGTCAAAATGATTTAAAGATGGCAAGGCCAAATACCATTCTCAGAAGAAAACTAGTTGTTAATTAGCCCATGCTACCTGAATATTTGTTTCATTCATTATGTCTCTACTTCTTCCAAGTTCCAAATTCATGATGAAAGTTGATAAACTAAATTTCCTTCAGCATCCCAGGTGGATTGAGCTCGGTGGATCAGATGAGCCCAGGTGGATTGAGCAACGTAGCCCAAGCACACAACGTGCGTTGTGTGGGTGTGTTATTGCAGCACCATGAAAGTCTGACTCACAGTTGGCTTGGAATGTCCCTGATGGTGGTTGTTTTCACCTCACAATCTCATAAATGCAGCTATATTGTAAGGCAGAGGATCTCTTGGTGGAGTGTGTAATATTGGCGCTGCTGGCTTTTCCCAGGCTGCTGCTGAGCTGCAGATAAGCAGTTAGCCTACAATGGAGAGTGATCCTGCAGCGCTGCTGATACACTCTTCCCTGCAGCTAGTGGGGAGGGAGGAGGGAAGAGACCAGAGGCCTATTGGTAGTTAAGGTTCTTTTGTTAAGAAGTCATTAATATTTATTGTTAAAAGTGGTGACTTCAAAACTGATCCTCTCAAACTCTGCGTTGGCACAAAGCTGCTGTGGTCTCAGTGGTTTTATTGTCTGAGTTGCTTGGACCAGGCAGGAGAGATGTGTGCTGGTATCAGTGGACAGCATGGAGACTCTGCCTACTAGTTTCTCCAGAAGAATTTTAATTGTTGATGCTGGAGGACAGTTTAAATGAATCTTATGAAATATTCACACACAGTTCATTATTTTGACTAAGGAAACATGGTTTGAATAATTTATTGCATGGGACCTCTTGAGCACAATAACAGAAAATGGCCACATAGTAATCTAAACCTGCCCTTTTGGGATTTTGGCAATATCTTTACTCTAGCCAAATGCTCTCAACACTTTTCGGCGAGCTTTGAAACTTTGACACAACAACTAAGATGTTTATTACTCAGTGATGCTTGTTTTTAGCCACCAATTCAAAGAAAATATTGGTGCTCTCAAGCGTTGTAGGGAACGATAGGTTACCAATATTCAAAGTAAGCATAAGCACGCCATGAGCTTGGAGGCTCCTCAGGGTGTATGAGCACTTCCTTACACTTCTTTGTTTGTGCTGGAAAATGGATACAATGTACTGAAAATGGAATTTACACATATTTTTGGGTTGATAATGAAATTTACTCAGCCTGTAGATGAGGCAACAACATGTTATACATTTAGGTGAAAATTTGAACATAAAAGTATGTGGTACGTCCAGGAAACCTCAGTATATCTTTTATATTATTGTTATTTCTGTACATATTTTTTTTTACAAAATAACCCATAACAACCCAGAAATCACTTGAATGTCAGTCTGGTCTCAGTTTCTGACACAGCTATGTCGAGTTTTGTTGCTGCTTCTGATTGTGTGGCTGTATCGACTGTCGAGCAAAGCCTCCTGACCATAGGCCAACCAGGTCTGCATGTTTCTGAAGCTCCTCTGTGAGCCGGAGCTCCGGCCTGTGGGAATGTCATTGGATGATGGATTGCTACTAGACTGTGATCCTCAGTGTGGCCGCCTTTAACCCCCCAGGTTACTATTGAAAATCAATAGTGCCCTGGAGGGAGATGGGGGAGGATGAGCAGCAATCAGCAAAGGACTGTAAACCTCAATCTTTCATAAGGAGAATTCAGTGAATATGGAAACAGGGTCGCAGCCTTTAAATGGAACTTCTTTTTTTTTTTTTATCTACATTTCTTACTTGACCAACGCCTTCCGACTTTTTATAGGCTACATGTCTCTGCCTCCAAGTGTTGCCCACTAGTTGGAGAACTATTCACTATTATCCATAGGGTTAGGTCTTTAGATTCCCACACACGCCACCAGGAATACTAAAAATAGCTTTACCTAATGTTGCTGCAACTCTCTCTGGATTAAAGACGAATAGTATGTTTCTGTAGGTGACCCTGGGCTGTGTGTGTGTGTCTATGCATTTCCCAGGAAGGAGCATCTGCCAGGAAGGCCCAGACCCCGGCGCTGCAGCCCGTCCCTCGGCCAGGTCAGTACCACCCACGCCACCCCGCCGAGCCCCGAGCGGTCACACTAAACACACTGCACAGGTTTCCTAGACACACGCATATTAGAATGGAAGAAGCATTCCTTTACCATAGTCTAATACAATTTTTCTGTCATGCGTATTCCACTCCCATCTCGTTGTCTATTCAAGACATCCCCCTTCTCAAGTTGTCAGAGCACAGATAATCCCTCCACTGGATAAACATTAAAAATTAAATATGCCACTATTTTTCTTCCGACGAGCAGTTTCACAGGCAGGCTTGTGCTATTTTATTCCTCAAACCACTGATTGGAAAAAGTCATGGTTTCACAGCATACAGTGATTATTCATCAGTTCATTATTAAATTCTTAAGCCACTTACATTAGATGAAACTGTCACATGTTTGCCTTCTGTCCTAAGGCTGTACTTTCATTTCATTAAAGGGAATTGGTTTAAGAAACCAGTAAGGTTCGCTCTACTAAAAAGACTACAATACACTATTTCTGGCCGTGCGATACTGCTCTCACTTATTCTGTCATTACCGTCTGTAACCTTGACCTGACTTGAGGCCGCTTGGAAAATGTGATTTTTGCCCAGACGTCGGGTCTTAGAGAGTCCTGTCCGTCAGAGCCGCGAGAGGCTTCCCTCTGAGCGCTGCCTGTCGGCCAATGTTGGGCAGCTGTCTGCAAGTATCAGTCATTCACAGCTCCCGCCCGTGGCCTCCGCAGGGACTGTGAGAGGAGAGAACAGGAGGTCACGTCCTCCCTCCAAGCCGTCAATCGCAGTCTTTGTGCGGCGTGATGAATCACACGCTCCGCTCCGCTCCTCGGCGATACACCGGCCCGAGATGCTGCACCGCCTCTGTAGCTTTGTAAAGAAGTGTGTGCGTGTTTGTGTGTGCGTGTGAGACAGCCAGAGAGAGAGAGAGCGCAATCAGTCTGTGCCGTGAGTGATGGCCTGACAGGCAGACTGTGGCACATTTTCACCACAGCACTGATGTGGATTAATAGATGAGCTCAGTTTGATAAACGAGCCTACATAAAAGATAGTCTGTAGAAAGGAATGCGGATGTTCACCCCTCATGAATGGAACGCTCGCAGTGTAAATGGGGAAAACAGCCTGCAGCACAAAATGACCTTCTGCTGAAAATTGTGTTTGGTATGATTGTATCCTCACAGTTGTATTTTCCATGTGAATATTCTGTATTTTGTTTGAGTTTGTTCCTTTTTCCACGATTGGATTTTACTTTAGCTTTCCACACAAGGTATCTCCAATAAGTCAATTCTTAGGGATCATTCATACCTTCGATAATAGCATTGCAATTCAGTGATCATTGGGGCAATTCAGGATAATGTTCTGTATACAAAAGTAATTGCTGTTCCATGTCCTTGGTGGGAAAAATGGTTGAAAACAAAAAACTCGATAAAGGCAAAACAGCAAATCAATTTTGTGAGACCTCGTCGTCAAAGGGTTTGTTTCCTGTTTTTTTGTCATTCGATCAACTGTTAATGTCCTGTATGTATGTCTGTATGCATTAATGCATTTTTCTCTTCCCTCCAGTTTCACAAGCCAGACCCCCGCCAAATCAGAAGAAAGGTACATTGCTTTCATCCACTCAGATAGCATGTTTTACATTGGTATAAATGCATTATATGTTCGTCGATTGTCATTTACGTGCAGAAAATGGTCAATCCTAACTGGCATCTGTGACCTCTTTTTCCTTGATCTGTTCTTTCCTGTCAAAGTGCCTCACTGTCCCTGACTCAATGTCTTACTGTTCTCTCTCATATTAACTGCCTTTATTTGACTGTCTCTCCGATCCCCTGTCTGTTTGTATGACCTTCTTACTATGATTTTCTCTCTACAGGGTCCCGGACTCCTATCATCATCATCCCAGCCGGCACCACCTCCCTCATCACCATGCTCAACGCTAAGGAGCTTCTGCAGGACCTCAAGTAAGTGTATCTATCGCTGTTTATCTTTCTCTCTCTATCTTCCTCTCTGTGCCCCGTTATTGGTTTTGTGTGTTTGTGTGCATGTGTGTGAGAGAGAACGAGAGATAGACGCATGCCTTATTTAATTAAAATCTGCAACACTACACAAAGGGTTTGGAAAGCGAAAAGAAGGTTTGTATTCCCTCCCAAACACAAAGTGAAATAAATGGGTGTGTATTCATGGACGACAACACCATGCGCACACACAAACCGCACACAATAGGCCCTCACAGATGCACTCTGTGGTATAATTGCCTTTTTATTCTATAATTAGAATCATAAATCATGTGGTGTCATTAGCAGGGTGGTGACGGTTGGGCAGTTAGCTGCTGCGACTCAGTACATGACTACTGCATGGCAATATTATACAGCATGACATCTCATGACCTGCTCACAGCAATACTATTCATTGTATACTGTGTGATATAAGGAGTGAGGACAAAGGAAGAACGTCCCATTTTATATGTGGATTTGTCACCCAGTGAAGCAAACTGAGCCAGAAAAGATTAAAATTGGAAGTGAAACTCTTCAACATTGAATAGCTATGCTGGAATAGCTATGCTGGAAATGGACTATAAAAAAAATTATGATCTCACACCAAGGCCCCAAATTTGCATCTTTGCAGTATATTCTCTAAGGGTCAATTTCCCTTATTAAAGCAGATACTCAAGAGTAGCCTGGTTGTTCCTCATAAGTTATTAAGCATTTGCTGTGTAGCTATTTAAAGGAGAATACCGATGTCATTCTACGTTGAGTTTACGTTTCCCCAAACATTTTGCAATGCATATCATATGTAATTTGTTTGTTTTTTTGTTTGTTTTTTACATACTTGTTTTTCGTCGTTTCTAAAATACCGACTTTACGGTGTCAAACCTAGCTTGAAATTGACTGCTGTCCCAGCTAACAGATGTCCCACATAATAAGCTATGCATGTGACAATAAAGTCTGCAAGGCGACATGTTTTTGAGGGATTATATCTTGGTGGAGACTTCCATTTATTCCCATGGGTGTCAGGTGATTGACAGTAAGCATAATGTAATGCGCACTGATATGAAAACACTCTGCTTGGGTGCAATGAGATGAGATGATACACAAACTCTGACAAAAGTTTCTGCAAATTTCAAGTCTGTGGAATTTGTTTTTCATACTGTACAAAAATGGAATAGTAGCAAATGGATTCCTCTGAAGGGAGGAAAGCAAGCCCCGATATTTCCAACTACTCTGACCGTATGACTGCGTTATTCCCTACCAGGTTTGTCACTTCGGATGAGAAGAAGAAGCAGGGCATCCAGCGGGACAATGAGGTGCTGCTTCAGAGGCGCAAAGACCAGGTCCAGCCTGGCGGGGCGACACTCAGCGTCACCGTGCCGTACCGCGTCATTGACCAGCCTCTCAAACTGGCTCCGCAGGACTGGTCAGCTTTTCATTTTACTCACTGGTGATGGAGGGTTGGTGGGTGGGGACTCAGTTCAGTTTCAGTTCAGTTTCACTTCCCATCAGTTTTATTTTTGTTATGCTCCGCCACTTTGGTACATGATGTGCTAGACACATTGTAAACACAATAACTCCAGAACAATACATGATAGAAACGTCATACTTACACCACCGGTACAGGGTTTTTCCTGGCTCAGAAAGAGGCTTAGATGGTGCCTCAGCGCAGCCAGTCTGGCTTTTTCATTGCAGCCAACTAAAAACCCCTTCTGTTCCAATTGTATGCTTTTATAGACACTAGTTTTTGGCATAGGCTAACATAACACTGTCCTAGTTGAGGCATTCTATAGCTTTTTAAATGCATTTTTATTCATATTTCCATGACTAAGGGGACCAGAACAGACACATTTTCCCAAAATGTTTAACTTTTTTTTTTTTTTTTTTCCGTTTGACATTTGGGAAACAATGAATGCATAATGAAAATTCTTAAGATGTCTAATTAGAACATACAAAAAGTGAACAAATTCGTCAGCTGTGTAACTGGAACATACAAAATCAACCCACTTTACTCAGGTACATTGAGCAGTGCCAAGTGACTTTCCTCAATATCCTTATAATGAACAGCTAGTTTCATCCTCTCCACAAGAGCTCGCTTTCCAAATTGTCTAAAATGAAAAAAAGATGTCTGTTGGTCCCTGATGGCTTTGCTCCCGCCTTCCTTTCATGTGCTTATGTGACTGGCTGGCTGCGTGGCTTAACTGTCTGAAGTTAGCTGCTGAAATCTATTTTTTTCCATATGAAAAATACTGTAAATAAAGGTAATGGACTCAGTTATTTATAGGAAACCTTGTACTCGATGTGTGTAAGATCAGAACCTTGCTCATCTGAAGAGCTAAGCTGATGGTGTGTTGCGTTTCAGTTTGGTCGGTGTGTTTTCTCCCAGTGGTGTAGTGGTGGCAAAGATCCCTGCCTTAACGTTACAAATGTTTACTGGACACTTCCAACATTACCTTGGCTCTTCGCCATCATTCACCACTTATTGCTCCTTCAAAGGTTGAAAGAAGTCATAAATTGTACTTTTGTTTACCATAAAAAGCAACTTCGATACACATTTCACTTTAAATCACTCCACCAGCCAACCTTGCTGCCTAAATTTGCATACTAACTGAAACTACTATTACTCCTCAATGCTTGAAGATATGGAGTTCGTATTAATGCCACCCATGTGTTATGAGTATGTTGACATAGAAATGTTTGCAGATTTATGCATTAATTAGCTTAAATAATGACCTCATTAGCATAACTTATGTTTAATATGTTATGGTGAGGTGTTGCGGGCCAGTAGATAGCTCAAGTGCCTCTTGTCTTCAGTATACATCACCTTTGCGTGTCTCTTGCAGGGATCGTGTGGTGGCTGTTTTTGTGCAGGGTCCTGCCTGGCAGTTCAAGGGCTGGCCTTGGCTGCTGCCTGATGGGTCTCCAGTTGACATTTTCGCCAAAAGTAAGTCATTAAGTAAACAGTAAGGTACTGAGGGAGCGCTACGCCATCTGAGATAGTGTCATTGCTGTACCAAGGTTGTGGGCACAAGGGCGAAAACAGAGTGCCGTTACTCAGAACAGCAGTGCACGTGCACTACAGCACATCAACCTTCCTGGGAAAAACAGCAGTTTAGTCCCCGGGGGCGGGTCGTTCAAGCGGCACTGCAGTTTTCAAGTTCGGTTTTGCCCGCCCAATCAAGTTTGTAGAGGAGCTATTTGGCAGGTCCGTAGTTAACTGACACGCACTGTCAAATTAACAACTTACTCTGATTATTATTTAGCAAGCAAAATGTACCTTGTCTATATTTCCAAACAACACTCATTTTTTTAAATGCCGTCTGCTATTGTGCGCATTGTAACAGAATCAGAATCAGAATCACTTTGTTGGTGGAGTCTGTTTCCACACATAAGGATTCTGACCTGGTTGTTTGCTGTCAGTACACAATACAACAAACAAGGATGGATCATAAAGCTCCGAGAAACCGGAGACAGCAACAGTCAGTTTCTCCTCCTTGTCAATATGGAACAGATATCTGATATGAACTTCAGTACATAGCGAGATGTTACAGCGGGGAGAAATTCAAATGCTGCTCTCAGTGCTATCACTGTGCTATCAGCAGGTTGGTAATTTGCATAAAGTTAACCTCAGCTCAACTTCATCCAGTTGCTCTGGTCACTGGCATCGCACCACTCACTGCTGCCACGGCGTCGGCTTCCCCTCGTCACCAGCTCTCATTGAAAATGATTGACTGCCTGCTGCTTTTGTAGCTCATGACACTTTTGGTGTGAGCGCACGGTTAGCTGCAAGTTTTACACAGCTTGTACAGTTCATGAAAATGCACTCACACCTAACTGTTCACAATGTATAGACCTGGTGCTGCTCACCTTGGAAAGTAGTAGAAAATAACCTGACGTTTCAGTATCTGTTTTCTTCAGGGTTAAACAGATTCCGATAATTTCTTTGGTTGTTTATAGTCTCTGTCTATAAGAATAAACAAAAAACAAGACTGAGAGTCTAACAGCCCCGCGACATTGAATTTTGTCGAAGCGTCACCACCAGGAATCGAACTCTGGTCTCCCTGTTGAGAATCTGCAGTCTAACTTCCTGTGCCCCACTTTCACCCACGTAACCCAAAGTGGTGAACAGAGCGACCGACCGACAATGCGATCCATAGAGCCTCTGCTGTCACAGGGCTAAAAAGAAATGAACAAAAATCCACCCGTGTCATTTCCAACCCATTTTAACTCATCTTGAACTTAGGAAGACAGGTTAGTACCAGTTTGTACTTGTACAGTCAGAAAGAATCAATCTGTCAAATCATGTCAAAATTGGAGGAAAATTGCCTTTCTATACTATTGGAAATGGTCATCTGCCAAAAGGTAGGTCTTTTTGCTCACAGTTCACAGCTCTGTCTGACATGGGTCATGTCCTATATGTGCTTTTTCACAATGTGTTTTGAAACTAGCTGCTAGTGTAGCTAGCTAGCAAAACCTTGAATGCATCGTGGGAATGTCCAGAATCTGTACTTGTTTTTTCCTCGTGAACCTTAGTTGAACATAGAGAGTGACGACCTGCGCGCCTCTGTGATTACGAATGCGTGCATGCCTCTTTCCCCCTGCAGTTCGAGCCTTTCATCTGAAGTACGATGAGGCAAAGACAGACCCCAACGTGCAGAAGTGGGATGTGACCGTCCTCGAGCTGAGCCACCATAGACGCCACCTGGACCGGCCTGTCTTCCTGCGCTTTTGGGAAACCCTTGACAGGTGTGTGTGTGTATCTATTTGATTGTGTTAGTCTTATCATCACGCATTACTTTGTACATAGCATTATTCTTTAAAGTATAAATGACAATTTTATGGGCCAATCTCATTCATTTTTCCCCCTCTTTCTTCTCTTTATCAGATACATGGTCAAACACAAATCTCACCTCAGGTTCTGAGTCCAGACATGGCATCCTATCTGCAACGATCCCACAGATGAATTCCTCTACCCTCCAACTTTCTTTGCTCCACCCTTGCCCCTATCATCCAAGCCCCCATCTTCCATCATGATTCCCATTTTAACAGAGGACAAGAAGGATGGGATAGCCAGTGGACTCCATGTCCCCCCCCCCTCCTCCTTCCAACCCTTATCAAAGGACTCCTGATGCTATGCCATGGATATGTTGCTCTGGACACTGGAGAGGACACGTAGGGGATTTTTGGTGTTTTTTTGTTTCATGGGTTTTTTTTTCCAAAGTTTTCATTTAGTTAAACAATATACCAAAACTATGTTTTATATAAAAATGCAACTTACTATGGAGACAAATTGAGATATTAAGCAACATAATGGGCTGGAAAACATCTGAAATGGTGAGGGAGGCAAAGGAAGTTTTGTGTTTTTTTTCCCATGTAAAATGAATTATTGTGAATTCCTCTTGGAACTGGCTAGATGGAGAGAAACATTAGAATAACTCTGGGTACAAACAAAACGGTCACTAAGCATGAGGGTCTCTTCCGTCATGCTTAACAGACATTTTGTTTCTACCTTGTCACAGTTTTGTTTCTTTGTGCAAATGACGTTTGGTCTTTTATTTCTTTTGGACTTAGTGCATAGGGATTGATTCATATATATATGGGTTATATACATATATAAAAAGGGTTCAAACCACATTTGAAGATTTGTGGTCCGAATGTAAATATGGTGAAACTTCTCAGAGCCAAAGGTCTTTGAGCAGGGAGGGGGATGAAATGCAGGTGATTTGTTAATACCTTAGAAAACTACTCTCTGGTTCTACGAAATGCTCTTGTGATCTCAGTCAAGCAGTCAGTTCCTAGTTCAGTTTTTGCCTTGAAATGTTTTTGACAGATCAGCACATCTCCTGGTCATGCAATGACCTTGTTAAGTCTTTTTTGTTGTTTGTTGGTGTTGTGCTAAAGGACAGAAATGATGGAAAGTATTGCTTTAAGTCTTCACATGAAAATAGACAATAAAGCCTCAGAGAAACAAATTCCGGTGTACTGTCTATTGCAAACTGTTTATAAATACTAAAAAGGTTCTGTTATATTCCCTGTAATATCGCCAGTTTCAGGTAATTGATGTACATGTGTGCATATGCTGATGTGACGATTATAATGGGTGTAATGTTATATATTCACAACATTTTATTTATTTATTTTTGTATAAATTGTTTTATTTTATTTCTGCTTTATTTAACCTGGACAGTCACTCAAGAATGAAGACTCACAACAACATGAGGGGGTTGAGCTTCTTCAGGGGAACAGGAAGAGGTGCAGAGTGCACTGGCACAGTGACAAAAAAACATTAAAAGGGAAACAGGAAGCATAATGAAAAGGGTAAAAGGACAATTAAGAAAAAAATGGGCATGGTCTGAAACTAAACAGCATAATATTATTATGAGCAGGGAAAGCAGCTTCATAATTCAAGTTCATTATACAATCCGTACCAGCTGTAGAGAAGATACATTTTTAATAATTTTTTTTTTGTAGCCTGTCCATTCTCTGATCCCATGGCTTGGCATTGCACCGTGCTCACTGTCTGCACAGAGCATGTTCAAAGGAAAGACAACACTATCATGAAGCTCTCAGTGCTGATAATCAGTATTGAATAACATAATTATCTCAATTGATCATATAGACGTTTCCTATTACTGGCAATGCCTTGATATAAGATTAACATTTCTATGCTAATCCATCAAGTCACCACTGGTGCTTACAGGATATAGGCCTTGTCATCCTTTAAGACTCGTGCAGCATTCAAGTCATGTCGGATTTACCGTAAAGATGAACTGCTGACTGGGAAAACCGTTCACATCCTTATCCTAGGATAATTATTAGTGTGATGTGGGCTCCGATATCTCCAATATCTCATACTGCTCATACATAGCCAGGTGGTAAGAGCAGGGTGGTTGTGCAGTCAAGCAAGTCAAGCAATGTAGTTTCCCACAATGGCAAGGGGCTTTTATGGTGAAGACAACAGAATCTGGGCAAAAAAAAGACTGTCTTCCTTACGAGCTGCCACCCATCTAGTGGTTTGACCTTCTCCAGCTCAGTTGTGTCAGTGTCTGTAAGGCCTTTCTTCTGCTACAGCCCTTTGTTTCTGGCTGTTTCTTCGTTTTGTTTGCAAGACGGAGTCACCGGGTGGGAACACAGCCTCGGCATCAACACACAGTATCCAGACATTTATGTCAGTAAGTTATTTATATTACCAAGCGGTCTGTACTCTGCTCGTCTGTACATTTTGGGGGGTTACATGGATAACATGCAGGGATGAGTCAAATGCTGGTGCTAGGTGACTTGGTCTTATTTCTAGAAACACATAAAAATAGACCCTGGCCTATATAGATCACATTGAACTTGTTTGGCTACTGTCCTTTAGTGCATTTATCTTGTGACTTAATACAAAATACAAGCTAAGCAAGAGCTACAAGCTGCAGCC
The DNA here is from genome assembly GCF_046629955.1 of Centroberyx affinis. Classification (NCBI taxonomy): domain Eukaryota; kingdom Metazoa; phylum Chordata; class Actinopteri; order Beryciformes; family Berycidae; genus Centroberyx; species Centroberyx affinis. The sequence goes on from NW_027279625.1 coordinate 169,430, forward strand.
CTGTCAGGCCTCATCATTTCTCAGTGGGATCCTCATTACACACAGTGCAAGTATTGTTCAACTATTTAGCATAATGCAAGGCAACAACACCCCCACTTGAAATTGTTGGAAGGGACAAGCAGGCCGGACGTGTTTCACACTGTGGTCAACTCATGAGCTTGTCTGGAATACAGGCGGGATAAAACAGGCTGGATAAAACAGGCTGAAACTGGAGAAGTACTGATTTAGTCTGGGGTGGAGTGGACACACTGACTCACTGTGCACCAGGAATTTGCCTTTTATTGCTTTTTCCCTGTTCCTGCTCTAGATAAGCTGTATTAAAAACATTTGCATAACCTTACACTACAATGGCTATGAGTTAAGAGCCATTGTCAGCCTGGTGCAGGGGCAGGAGGTGCACACTAAGCCACACAGCAAGTTCACATGGGAAAAGGACCGATCATTTTCTTCTTTCTTTTGCCTCCTTTTGCTTCTGATGAACACCTAAATGTGGCATTTAGACTTTAAAATGTTTTGTTTAGCTTGGAATTTCTAAAATTCAACAAAGTGTATTTTTCTTTATTATGTCTTAAGCAGCAACATTTCCCACTTCTGGCCTACAGTATTTATAATCTGTTTTTTTATGCATTGCTGTTCTGCAAACACTTCAAACAGAATTGAAAACATGTGAAAACTAGTTTAGCGCTGGTTACATGCTTGGCAGCTGTGCGTGTCTTGGCACGTGAAAGCATAAAAATGAAAAATGAACTCAAGTCACCAATAATAGCTCACTACTACAATGTTGCATCAATGATTAATCCCTCTTACAACGAGAAAAAAAAGGATACCCCTTGACTGTCAGCCTGACAGACAGACAATACACCTCAGACAGATCACTAACACAACACAATACTCAGCAGCAGCAACTTTGAAAGGAAAATATACTAGACTACATTTTGGCTAGTTGAAACAATGTGAGGACTTGGCTTTAGCTGCATCCCATTCAATGAAAACAATCTCAGTCTCTCCCATTCCAGCCCTTACTCTCACCAGCGCTGGCCTAGTTAATATCCACAGAACACAAGGCAAACCAGTGGCTAAATAAATATGTTTATTAGAGGAAAACAAGTTAGATTGCATATGAACATAGTGCATGATTTTTTTCCCCATTTACCTCAAAATCACCATAGAAAAAAATCATCTTACTACCACAGACATTTCAGACATGCACAGTTCAACAACTGCTGCTGAAAATATTAGTCTCTTAGCACCAAATGCGGATGTAGATGCCCTTCTGGGAAAATAACAAGAAACAGTGGCTTGCGCTAGTGCCTGATTCTAATGGTTCCTAGTGATTTTATAAAGCGATTGAAATACTCATGCTCTCTCCAAGTTCCTAAACACAGTTTTTTAAAGGACGGCGAGTTGCTCTATGATTCAAATTAATGAAGCTTGGTGGGAGGAAAGGCATGAATGTTACGGCTCTGCATTCCTGTATCAAGAGAAGCAATGGGGAAATCTATGTGCTGCGACCCGCAAAAGGTTAGTGCACCGCCTCATAATTGGCCACCAGAGGATTGCCCTTTTCTAAGAGCAATAAAATGACACTTAGGGCAGCTGATTGGTTTTCAGTCCCATGGGGCTGAATCCAATCAAATTAAAAGGAAACATTTCTCCACTAAACCTAAACTACAGCCAATGAATCTCACACTAACTGAAACTGAAAAGTTAAAATGGAATACAAAATTGATATCAAAATCAAAACAAATTGCAACTGGAAAACTGTTATCACCCTAGTCTGTCTGTGTGTCTAGCAGGTAAAATGTACATCCAGCTCTGAAATGGTTCCTGCACCACATGGGAAACACCCAAAGTCAAAGCAAGCTTCTTTAGCTCCATCTCTTTATGTAACACTGTGCAGCTACTGAGCTGTTGTGTGCAGTGTGTATGGAAATTGGTGCACTGATAGGAAAATATATAAATTCAAACAAATCATATTCAAAGCCAACTAAGCCACCAGGACGCCCCACACGTGTGGGGGGCGTGTTTAACTCAATGGAATATTTTCATTTCTGAATTTAAATCAACTGCAAACGAACTGAAGCAGGCATTACTTACTTTTCATAAGCAGAGTTGATTGTATAACTGAATATATTTATTATCTTGGGCTGCTGACATCGGTGGATTTGCTGCAGTGTTTGCCGCCTGTGCTGACACACTTTAGCAAATTGTGACGCGAAGTGGGAGATATTGATGCCTACAAAAAATCCCACATATCCTACTTGTTATTATAGGAGGCTGATGTGAACAGTTTTGCCCAGTTGGCAGCTCGTATTTACAGTAAATCTGACTAAAGACCAAACAGTTTCTTGTGTAACCTAAATTAGGATTAGCTTTAGGCAACTGGTTAAGGTTAGTCAACTAAAACAGTTTGGCTGTTAGGGTAAACTTTGGTCATGGTTACATAAGAAAAACTAGCTAAAACCTTCACTCACAGTGTAGTGGCAACTTCTTGGCATGAGTTGGGAATGATTTAACTCAGGTCGCTAGAGTTGAAAGCTAGTGCATACGCCCATCCATCACCCTTATGTTCCACCGCTTTATTACAGTGTCAAACTACAGCTGTCTCCTCCATGTAATCCTTTCATGGTGGGGAAGCATATTTCTCTCACTTTTTGTGCACATATTTGCATTTCAAGACATCGTGCTCATCCCATCCCAGTGACTTGTCCTTCCACAAATGGACAGTAGTATAGCTGGACTATTACTACAAGACTATAGCGTTGGCAACTTCACAGATATACTTAAATCTGTGGGAAGCCTTTGTTGTGGGCTGTGATCAGCATCCATGCTCTCCAGAGGGGGGCAGGCTGTTCCCATGGCCCCTTGCTTCCCAGGCTCCAAACAGAGGCATGGGGATTCACTCCAACTGCCTTCCACCCTGCCACCCCTTCCCTCCATCTGCTGCTCCGCACTGCCAGGCAGCCACGTATAGCTGGTGGTGTCAGATACAGCTCTTATTAGAACAGTCGAGTCACACGGCCAGAAGCATAAACACACGCATGAAAGATTGTGTGACTGTCTGTGTGTGTGTGTGTGTGTGTGTGTGTGTGACTGTCTTTATGCGTGTGTTTGTTTCTGTGCATGTTAACAGAACCCAGGGTGAGAAGGGAGGGAATGTGGCTGAGAAATGATACGATAAGTCTTATAAGAATAAATATTAATCTCAGGAACCTCACTGCCCACAGCAGTGGTTCAGAGAGAGGAACCTTGATATTCCCATTCCACAGCCCAGATATTAATGGCAAAAATAGTAGATAGAACTTTTCAAAGGGCAGAAAAATCCACTATCTCAACTTTTCAATAAAGTTTGGTTGACAGCTATCTGCTCTGAGATCAGGATGGACTTTTGATGTGGAAACTTTTTGCTGTGATAGAAAATATATAAGTATATAAGTATCACGCAATCTTCCCAGAGACTTTGACAAATTGCAAATTTAGGCTGACTATAGGAATTTTATAGCAAATGCACAGTGGCTTATCTTGGTTGTATGTGTTTAAACCACAGTAATTATTTTCCAGCAATATTAGGTGACAGGCTGTAGAAGAGTGATGGCCACCTTATCACCACTGCTAAGCCCATGCTGTGGAAGAGACAGTAACTAGTTACTTCCAGGGCTTATGGCTGAATAGAAAAAGCAGAAAGATCAAAGATGAGGAGTCTGGAAGTGATTTATGCCCTAGTGGGCTGCCATGTCATACATTTGTTTTGTAATTAATACATTGCCATTTCACATCAGAGTGATTTTATACAATGGTACAAACTAAAATATTTTATATCATGATTCTAGCATGTTTTCCTCAGTGTTACTTGCTGATAAACAAGACAAATTAAATCATTATGTGAGCAAGGCCTTCATTCCCCAATCCCCATACAAGCACAACACATTGTCTGCAATATATCCTCCATCAGCTCGCTCATTTTCAATCCACTGAATGGGAATGGAAAGATTGTATAAGGCATCATCAGGTGATAGAGGAAAATCAAGGGCGAAGGAAGATGGAATTGGCAAGTGAGCTCCCTCATCAATCAACAAGGGCAGGATGAGATTGCAACAAATTGCTTTTGGTAAAGTAGATAGTGGAAGGAGAAATCAATACAGAGGTGAGCCTCTGGAGACTCTGGGTCTCTTACAGAGAGAAGGACAAATTGCATCCAGACTTCCAGGGTCTCTTATCAGCCAGGATATCTGTGAGGAGTTTGGTTTAACACCCGACCCTGTGACCCTGTGTCAGTTTCTAAAGTCATCCTTGGCAGTGATTCAGTATGTCCTGTGGGTCCAATGTTCATCTCCATGGATAGTATTGGTCTCCGTCTGAGGTTGATAATGTCCAGTGAGAGAGGCTTGCTGCCCTGCAGCTCAAATCGCCACATAAGGTTGAGCAATCCTGGCAATGCCACTCGCTGTATCGGCCTTCAGTACATTTAAACTTCAACTAAATAATGACAAGGACACCTCAATAACAAGGCAGCTATAACTGCATCCACTGCAGATGCTGAAAATCACAACCTGAAATATAGATTATTATTAGAGATGACTTGGCTTGGCTTGCTCAGCATGCTCAGCCAGTAGTAATACTGTATTTGCAAAATGGGAGCATGTCTTCCAAAGAGAGACTCCTGGTGTGTGGAGTCTCTCCTCTTTCTGCCAGGTGAATCCGACAGTAGAGAGAGACAGGAAAGGTTGGGAGAGAGAGGGAATGACATGCAACAAAGGTCCCAGTCCAGATTCAAACCCAGGACATCACAAGTACATGGTATGCGGCTTAGCCAATGGAACCACCAGGATGCCTCCAGAGCTGGTGGCCCTTGATGTTTGTTAGGCAGCCTGCTTCCTAGCAGAACAGTCCCACAGATGCATTTGCATATTTAAAAGTCAGAGTCAAATTGGGGGATTTGGGTGGTTTGAAACACAACTGTGTGTGTATTTGTATCATTGGTTGTGTGGGTGTTTGTTTGCACAAGCACAGGTGTACATGTGAGTGCATATGTGGGTGTTGACGGATTACTTGCACTCAAGGGACCTTTATCTGAAGAGGTAAGACAGCTTGTGAGAGATGAGACCAGGTTTTTAATTTGATGCGAGCCTCCGCTCCAGTGTGTTCCCTGCCTCTTTTCCATGGTGCTATTCCAGTGTTGCTTCATTCTATGGAAGTTATCCTTCTGTAGTGTTGTTACTTTAACAGGGAAGTTCATTCATTCATTGGGGTGAAAGATGAAAGGGTGTCAAGGAAACGGTACAAGCAGATCAGAGTGTAAAGTACAGCCATATCAGAGCAGTTTTTAAAAAACACTTCCCGTCACTTGCTGTCAGTCGTTCCTGTTTTGAATAACTGCTAAGTAGTTTGCATTTTTTCACCCTAAAATGAACAGCCACCGATGCATGTGAGGGAGAGAGCATCAAAGAGCATAGCTACGCTTTTCCTCTTATCCCTTCACAGCTCTCCCTAAAGAGAATGACTTATCAAATAGGGGAAAAACTGAGAGGATGTTTGTGTGAGAGAAAGAGAATATTTGAGTGTGTGTCTGTGTGTGTATGTTATGTAAATCCTTTTCAATTAATTTGTAGGGCAAACACTTCAGAACAACCAAGCACATACGATTGTGAAGGAATATTTTTCTAGGTCATTAATCAGTGAGGGTAGTAAAACTGTTTAGGGTGCAACGTCTTTCTGAATTCCCTCTCATCCAGCATGCATTGGGAGCAAAAGGGAACAACTCAGACATGCAGGATCAAATTTTCTCCAGTTAATTCCAATTCATATTTAATAGTGCAACCTCATGATAAAGCCTTTCTTAAAGACCAATACCCATATAAGTATTTTGGATGGCTGTGTATATTTCATATGGAATGTAGATTTAGTATGTATGGTTTCAGCAAACTAATGACACTATAGCAATAATTCCCAACAAGGTGTTCTTTACTGTCAGCTTACTATCAGTCAGTTTACTTTACTATCAGTATGCTGGTGAGGTGCAGCTGAGTATCAACAGTATCACAATAGCCATAATCACAGTAAAGATACAATGGTTGCCAGGTTGACAGTTTGGCTGAAACTACCCACTGTATAAAGTCTTCATTGAACCATCACTATTTGAAGAACCACTTTAATCTCTAAATGTTACTTCTACTTTAAAAAAACAAAAAACAAAAAACAGTAGTGTAGCACCTGGTGGGTTGATTGCTCTGAATTCCAACAAATCAAAACAATTGTCAAAACAACAGTATGGTTCACCAAGTTTTGGGGAGATTGGGCCATTTGTCAGCTTACCCAGTAAGCGATGAGAAAAGACACTAAAATCATCCAAGTCTCCCTGGTAGATCATTCACTCCAGCGCTCCTTGCTAACACTTTAGCATGCACTTTGTTGAGTGATAGTAGGCGACTAGCATTATCTCAGAAGTGAGAAAATGAGGACTTGTAGCAGGTTTAAAGCTAAATGGTAAGTAATCTTGAATGATATGCTGCCAAGTCTGGCAGTCTTGTGAAGGAGAATGGTAACATTTTTACAAAATCCTTAAAAATAACACACTGTTTTGAACTACCAGGGACTACGCTCCCTGTTTCCATGAGAAGTGAATGTTGTAGGCGAAGGGAGAGCTGGGAGTATAGCTACAAAAGCAGACAGCAGATGAATCTATGTAATGGTTGCTCACCTGAAAAAAATTAACTTGGCTACATCAGCTATAACAACTTTATATTACTGAAAAGTTCAGTTGACTAACAGGTCAGTCTCCCAAAAACTACTACAAAGATTATATGTAATTTTTCTAAACAGTTCTTTTTAGTAACAAAATGGGTAATCATTTCCTAACCCCTAGTCAGACTTAAACCTCATTATTACATGCTAAATTAACCCTTTGCCTCCCCTTAACCTAACTGTAATGCTTACCATTACTCTAACCCCAAGCTAGACATTTCTAATGAGGCCTAGAAAACCATCTGCCAAAAGTGACCACTTTTCCAGATTTTCTATTCAGCTCTTGTAGGAATATTTGGACCCCACAAGATACTAATGTCACATATCACACATACACGTTCTCTCTCTTCCCGTACCTTTTCTTTATCAAAGGAATCAGAAAAAAAACCTGCTAGGCTTGTCACACTTCACTTATCTTCAAAGGACATGGACATGGCAATGAGACAGAATAAGTTAGCCTAAGTGTGTAAGACGACAATATCGCAGCAATCAAAATAACTTAATTCTAGGCTTTCTGATACACAGAAACTACTAATCTTGTTATACCTTGTTATACATGAAATGATTAAGCAATATCACACAAGAGGGAGTGCTGTTGTACTGAATATCAGCACGGCTGTGATTCCGCTGCCTGTGATTCGGCCGAGTCCCGAAGATAATCACAGCCGTGCTGATATACAGCACAACAGCATGACCTCGAGTGTGATATTGCTTTTATAAACAGTTGTAAACACAAAGCTATTCATCAAGTAATGGTAATTTGAGACAACAGATGATTTTTGTCTTTTATTCGTCTCCGCCAACAAAAACAGTTCCCGGCTGCAGGCTAGCTAATGTTAGCTACTTTGAGCTTAGCACAGACGATTTCATCTTACTTTCTTCTCAATCTTCCTCTGCTGCCGACCGTTCTTAGTTAGGTCAAATGTGTCCATTTGCGCTGGCTCTACTAGGTGCGAATGAAGTTAGAGTTTTGTTTGTTGCACAACACTGTATTGTCTGCTAGAAGTGCTAACCAGCTGGTTAGCTAGCCAGCTACAGCTAACGTCAGATGACGTTGCTGTGATCCACTTTTTATTTCTCCTCACAAGAACACAAAAAAACACAAAAAACTCTTTCCACACAAAAAAACTCTACGTGTGAGCGCACCTGTGAAGTGGAGTGGTACATACAGTAAAACGTCCCAGTGCTGTTACACTGTATATCAGCACTTATGGAATGCCTCTTGTCCAATCAAATTACTTGACCAGAACTAACTGTTGTATAATTGTCACGGTTCTGTCATGTCTTGCCTTTGTGTTTTCCTTGTTTCTGTGTTTCCTGTCTGCCTTGTGTCTCCGCCTCCTGGTCTATCTCTCTTCACCTGTTCCCTCCTCCTGCTCCCACACACCTGTACCTCATCACTAATCACCCATCCCCACAGTATATCTACCCCGGTTCACTATCCACTCTTTGTCAGTTCGTCAGTTTTGCTCCCTGTTCTGTTTTTGCTACCTGTTTTGCCTACCCGTTCTGTTTTGCTTCTTGTCCTGTTACCTGTTCCATTCCTGTTCCCGCTTGTCACCAGTTTTTGGACTTCTTGCTTTGTTGCCAGTCAGGTTGGGTTTTTGTATTCTTTGTTTGCCTGTTTGCCTTTTTGCCAGCCTGCTGTGTTTTTGGTTTTTGGTTTTGTACTTCTGCCTTAGTTCTTGATTAAAGTCCCTACTTTCGTTAATCCCTGCTTGCCTGTCTGCATTTGGGTCCTCACCACACCTAACCCTAACAATAATGTGCTTTATACAGTGTAAACTCATGCAAAATAATTACATACAGTATCTTTAGTTTTCCAGCATCATTTCCTGCCAGTGACATTTCATGGAGGAATACAAGGAGAACAATTATTTTCATCAGCAACCTCAACAGATGTGATTTTTAGATTCGATTTGGGTCCTGAAAAACTTGTAGCTATACCTTTCATGCACATGTCTTACACAAGTGCAGAGGTGGATAAGAAGATTTCTTCACATTGTTCTCCCCGACCATTTGCATTCATGTCAGTACACATGAGTAGGAGAGAATAAAACGTTGTAAATCTTGTGTGTATTGATATGCAGCCCATCTGTACAGCAAAGGACGTCCCTTGCGGATGAGAGATGAGGAGAAACATGCAAAACATAGAGCCTATCTGTCCTAACAACCATCAGTGTGGAAGGCCAAGATAGTGTCATATTTACACTCAGATAGTGCACTATTTACAATTCTGAGAGGATAAGGCTGCTTTTAGAGGTGACTTCTGTGACAAGACTTTAGAGAATTTGTGGAAGTAAAATCTCATGACAGATCTTTACTGTATGTGGCTTCTCTCCTTCAGATGTACTCGTGATAGCAAGGCCAGAGAGCTGGTAGATGTGCTGCACTGAAATGTCCAGTAATCTGTGAACAGGACTGAATAAAACAATGCTGAGCATATAAGGATCCAGCAGATGGCAATCAGAGACAGACAGTTTGACCTTCAAGACGTAGACTACAGTATATCAAAGAAGTAATCACCAGTATGGAACTGCTAATATTTATTTTTAGTTTTTTAATTATATATTTTTATTGAATTTGATCTTAATGTCTATAGTCTGTCCTTTGACTTGACCATAGTTTGGTATTTCAAAATCATGACCTCTGATCCCATCAGTGCAGGAAATCATTTTGAAATATGTGGACTCTAAGCAATCAAATTGATTAAGTTAATCATTGTCGCGGGCATTTCCCGAACAAGTTAACAAACATGGGATGAACACTGCAGTGTTTACTGGAATATCAGTAACTCTCTCATATGTGTTCAAGGTTTATAGTTCAATGTGTCCCAAAGTAGGCAATCACCCTAAAACATACAAAAACTGTGTTGAGCCTAAAACATTAAATACTTAATGAGGCACCAAATGTATAAACCTAATGTAGAGTATCATCTGAGGTCAGGGAAGAGACCATCATACACAACTTTGACCTGTGATGCAATACAACATCATCGGATTGCTAAGAACCTCATTTAAACACATTATTTCAGATTTGTTCTTCCTCATTTAGCAATGATAATAATTACTTAAATTTGTAAAGTCATTTGATCAAGTGCTCAAAGCACCATTGTATAGTGAGGTGTTATCTAATATGAAGCACTGAATTATGAGTATACATAAAAGAGGAAAGAAGAAAATTGCTGTAACTTTGAAAGTACATGAATCTCTCTCCCCTTCTCTCTTTCTGTGTGTGTGTGTGTGTGTGTGTCTATTTGCCTATTACATTTTATCTGTGTGTTGCCTGCTGAGCAGCAGCATGTCAATAACACACTGGAGTGTTTACTCCACATTCAACTTTTTTGCGAAAGGCCCTCAACAATGATTAACTGGTCCTGATCTGAAGTAGGCCATGAGCTCTGCTTTGTCGTGTGATGTTTTAATACCTGACAAGATGTGCTTCAGATGCCTTGGGTTTGTTCTTCTGATTTGGTTTCCTGGAGCAGTAAATGGTAAGATCGTTGAATTCTGTTATGTGATTCAATAGAACCTTTTTAATTTTCCAAAAAGCATGTTTAATATTCTATTGCTTATCATTTTATTTCAGCGCAAAGTGAGACAGAGCCCTGTAATGCACCCAGACTGGATGGTGGTTTTTTTGTCCCTGTGCAAGTGACCTATTCTCATGGAACAAACCTCACTTATGCCTGTGATAATGGACGTAAACCAGCAGTGGAGGGCTGGTGGGCAACAAGCACATGTCAAAATGGCAAATGGTCACCTAAACCACAGTGTATAGGTAAGTGTTTCACAAATATCTCTTTTGGTTTATTTGAATAGGAAGAAAGGCAGCAGATGTCCTTTCCATTCTAAGAGTCATCTTTTTTTTTTTTTGTCGATTTTTCTTCACTGTTCTGGAAAACCTTGAATCCTTAGTGGCCATATATTTTTTTTTAAATGTTTCAAGTAAGCTTGATCCAAACTTAATGTATTCTGCTAAAGAACAGCATCATTTATCTTTCACTATATGAAGCATTAAAGTGAAGAGGAAAAAAAAACTGCATATAAAAAGTAATTCCAGGACACACAAGAAGTACTAAAAAATAGGTAGGTAGATTCAGAGAAAGGATATCATATCAACAGCTGAGGGCAAATTTCAAAGATTGGTCAAGAGGAGAGGCATTTTTAAAAATGGCAAAACTATTTTTTAAATGATGACCCTACACATTTTGGATGCAACATTCTCATAGAGACCCATGTCCAGGATCTACATTTAAAAAATATTAAATTTTATCTTGAAAAAGATCCCGACATGGAATCAATTACTTAAATATATTCTCTTTCCCTAATAAGTGTCTAAACCCACAATGCATTGTATCTTGGTAAAAATGGAGTGTGAGCATATTTTGCATCTGATCTGGGTGAGTAGTTTATATTCTGGTTTTCTTGACGGTCAAGTGCTGAATAACCCCCATGTTAAAACAAAGTGGAATATTGCTTTAACGCACCAGCAGACTATTGTTGAGGTCGGGTCCTGTGAGGAGTATAACGCCATTCTGTTGCCCGGCACCGTGAGGTCTTTGATGAGAGAAGCATGGGGAAATATCTCATGTGAAATGTCTCAACTTGCCAGGATGTGAGTTAAATTGCACGTCCATTTTCAAGGATGGAACTCTTAAACGTGTCCACTTGGTCTGTGTGCACCCCGAGGCACACATCACCGACAACGACCCACCCAAGTCCAACTTTTATGTCCGCCGTATGTCCGCCTCTGGGTTGAGAGGAGGGATTTCATCAGGAAGTGGACAGCAAGTGATGAATTACCTAAAACTGCTATACACAAACTACCGGCAGGGGCTGCAAAATAACTTAAACATTTTACTGCATAGTATTTCCCTTGGAGCTTTGTTTTTCAGCCAAAAGCCGACAGAGATCAACAAGAACGTTGCTCTAACTTTCAAACTTAAAAACAAACTTTCAAATATGTCTTCTATGGTGCCCAGATGCTTCATTAACCTTTAAAGAGCAAGTTATGAGTAAGTAAGTAAGTTAAGATGGCAGTACTGTGGCATCTTAACTGTGGCAGTAATCAGTCCTTGCTGACAACAGACACATTTTTTAATATATATGCAAAGATTGTAGACATGTTAATTGTCAAAGAGAGTTCATAAAATGAACTAAGAGTTCATAAGGACATTAAAGGTTGTGATATGTCTGTGAAAATTGTGGTTCAAGATGTGTCACACTGTGGTTTTAATCTCTGTGTTTCTCAGATGAAAAATCCTGCCTCCCGCCAAGTATCTCCAATGCAAAATACACCCAAAACCCTAATGACTGGTATAAGGAAACAGAGAAAATTAGGATTACATGTGACAATGAATATGAAGTCAAAAACAATGATGCCACAGCTGAATGTAAAAATGGAACATGGACATCAATTCCAATCTGTGAGAGTAAGTCTGTGAGATGTGTTGCTCTAGTAAACTGGAAAAATAACCAGCTTAATAACAATGTTTGAATGACAACAGCATTGATGAAAAGAATTGTAACATTTTTCTGTGGCAGCCATGTTTGTTCCACACTCCCGCCCTCTGGCTGGCAGTGTGACAAATGTTTACTGTCAACTGCAAAGTTTTGAGTTCTCAGTGAATAACCAATGTTACCAAGTAGCCATCCATCTGGGCACCTCTACCTATCCTTACATATGATTTATGCTTATTTACAGAGAGTAGTTATGCATGTGATGAACCCCCCAAAATCCCCCATGCAGTAATCATTCACCAAGGATACCAGGACCTGTTTGCTAAAGATGCGGAAGTATCCTATGAATGTGAAGATGGGTATGCTGTAGAAGGAACAGCAGACACACAAACAGTCCTCTACTGTGTAGCTGGTAACTGGACTGCAGGCCAACCATGCAGTAAGTGCACAATGTGGTGAAGATATGTCAACAACACTTTTAGGATTAAAAGTTATAGAACTGATTGCAAAAGAAAGATAATCCACCACAGATGTTTCACTCATGGTGGAGGAACTAGTTTTGCTCAAAAATCAGATATCTACCATTTAAATGGGGCAATTTCTCTTACAAATTAAACAAATGGTTCTGTTTACAGGACAGCAGGTAAGGAGATAACACCTGATAACACTTTGACAGAGCAGATACTCTATATTTTAGAGCTTTTGAGTGATAAACTTTAGGTATACATGCTATTTTTTCAGGAATGGATGAACAACATTTTTGAAAGAAACTCTTGTGGTTGAGCTACACACCTTTCTGGAAATACACACTTACTACCTTAAATGTCAAAGTCTCTAATAACCCTTACCCTTTAAAAGTGTATTGATTATTATTGATTATTATTGATTATTGTATTATTGTGATACATTCCTTTCAGAACTAAAGCCACCTGTAACAGATAGGACCAACTCAGGTAAGACTGAGCATCTCTTTTCTGATCAATATGAGTGAATTGAATCATGTATTCACCCATTCATTACAGCAAATATGAGTTTAAAAAACAATTAAAAGCCAATTTCCATCAACATGCAATCTAATGATTTCAACACTTGATTCTAATAATTACAGTTCCTTTATGTGCTGTGCTTTAGTAAACTATATGTTAAATTGGTGTAATGTTACACAGTGATCGCTTACTCCTGGTAAGATATAGTAAGGTCTTTCTATCTATCTTTTCCCTAGAGGGAGGAACCAGACCAGGTGCTGGACCTGGTGCTGGTACATCTGGAGTGGGGGGAACAGGTAATGCTGGTGGGGGACGTAGTACATCTGCCGGCAGTGGGACACAACCTGCGGGTGGAAGAGGTGGAGGTGGAGGTAGGTTATTCACCTTTACTGGATATCAATGTTGTAGATAAGGACAATATTCTGAATTTCAGGGTCTCTGCGAGTTAAATTTTTCATTCCTTTAGCAAGGACAGTCCATTTCATCTCTGATTAAAAAAAGCATGGGGAAAACTTTAAATCATTACATCGACAGTTCTTATCAGGAAGAAATGCAAATTGAAGAACTTTGCAGTTTGATACTAACTCAGGTATCGATACTTACCTTCATCTGATCTGTATCTTACAGGAGTTTCTACTGGCTCTGGCTCAGATTCCAGTGTGAATGGACCTCTAATCACAACAAGTAATTCATAACATGTATTTCTCATTTTACATCACATCTGTCATTCAATACCACAGCAAATTAGAATCTTTCACTGTTTTCCAGGGTGTGACAAGACGTATTTGGGAAAAAATCTGTAACAATTCAGTATTTAGACTCAGTGAGTGGTTTGGAGGAGAGCCAGGGTCAAAATCTGCTCTGCAGTCAGCTTGGCTCAATAAAGAGCTGGGTAAAATAACAGGCTGATTGCATGGAATTCATTTTATTAAATTGTGTCTTCACAACTGCTAGTGCTATTGCCCATTGATACAAATAAATACTATGACAAGTTCAAATGTTTGTATTTGTTTTCAGAAACTGACTTTCAATTGCAAAACCATTTTTCATTTAATTTCAGTTGACAGATGTGGAGAAATCCCCAAACTTATAAACGGCGCTGTGGAAACTGAAAGAATGTCTTTGAAATACAAATGCAATGAATATTATGAACTAGTGGGTGCAGCAGAAGTAATGTGTTACAGCGATGGCTCTTGGTCAGAACGACCCACTTGCAAAGGTACGAGCAAGTCAGTACGACTATTTATTTTTTAACCCCAAAGATCAAACAGGTTACCTGAAGAAAAACAGCTTAACAAACTTATTTTCTGTTCCTTTGGTGCAGAGGCTTTCTGTACTGTGGACACTGCTCAGTATTATGGGTTAAAAACACTTCCTCAAGTTCAGTATGTAAAGGAAGGACAGAGTGCGTATTTGGAGTGTCTTCAACAGGACCAATATGGCAATTATTTTGCTGTGGCTCACTGCAGGAATAGAAGAATATCTTTTCAGGGCTGTAAGTATAACTCAGCTCCTTACTTAACACATACCACAACACAACAGAAACAGAATAGGTTCACAAAGTGTTACCAAGTCTAAATGGGATGGAATGAGGACCATGCAGCCTCTTTACAGTCTGTTAACAAGTCATATGTCTGCTAACCATCCACTAGCTGATTCACTAAGCTTCTGCACCATGTATGTAGATGGTTTTTAATCAGGATGAAGAAGGAGAAGAAATCAGACAAGAAGGAATCCCAAACCCTAAGCTGTTAGTGAACAGCTAACATGTTGGGAATTTAGGAACAGCACAGATCTTCAATTGTAGGCAACTGGCAATTACTTATTAACAATTGAGGATGAAACATCTAAATTAAAGCGAAACATACAAAATGCTGTCTCCTGTTTTGTAAATGGATACTTTCCCTCTCCAATTAGGTTCAGTACATGAAAACATTTTTAAAAAAACAGTGCAGGCTGTGCAGAAATGTAGTGAGTCAGGCCTCAGTAACAAAACTCAGTGCAGTAAACTGCTCCAAATATTCACTGCTGTACTTTGTCATCTGATTCCATTTAGGTTGTTCTCGGTATTACATTACATGGGTAAGTGTTGATCTTGAATCTACTTTTCAAAGTAAGAGAACTGTATTCACACTGACGTTCTCTTCCCTCTTGAAGTGTCTCTTATCAACTGCTATTTTATAAAATGCCATGACTCCATCATTTACCTTTGGTTGCATCTTTGTTTTTGATGAAGTCTTGAAGTCATGGCTTTGTGGATTACATTTTTTTTTCTTGATACAATAGCTTAATAACTATAAAATCAAATGCTTGCATCAATTTGATTTTCAAAATAAAACAATTTTATTATAATTGTTAATTGTCTCTAAAACCACTGTCTTGTATCCAGGGCGGGTGCTAAGGCTGCAGCATGGAGGTTTAGAAACTGCTGTCTTTGGGTCCACTCACCACCAACTGAAAACAAAAACCAGCTGGACCAGTTTGGAAATAAAGCCACCTGAAAAAGTCCTGACCATGTTGTCACAGTGTGAAATATATATCTTTTTATTTACCACATATCATATTGCTTTTTTGTTTTGATTTGAATGATCTTTACATAATGTAAAAGGGAGAGAAAACAAACAAAATGCAATGTTTGTTCTTTCATGCAGTTTGTATATTTACACCCAGAGATGGAAATGTCACTGTTAATGATCTGTAGAGGTCGAGGCACTCGCACATCCGATGGTTTTTGTCACAGGTGCTTGGCTTAGGAGAACAACTAAAGAAATAGAAAAGAGTCTGCACACCGTATCTTGCTTGTAGCACCAGAGTGATTTATTATGCAATAAGCACGGTGTGCGGGCTCTGTTAATGACTGTTAATGATCTGAAAATATGATCAACAGAGAGCAGACATAAATATGCTATACATTCGATGGACAGGCCTAAATATAATTTTCAATAGGAATTTCACCATTTTGTCTACAACAAAAACAGAAATCTTCAGCTTCTCGTGACTGGAACAGTCCTCCAATATGAAAATAAAAATCAATGTGGACACAGACAGACAGACAGATAGATAGATAGATAGATAGATAGATAGATAGATAGATAGATAGATAGATAGATAGATAGAGGGGAGATAACTAGAAAACAAATTAAATATTTTTGTATATTAATTATTTTTAATATTTCATTCTGCATCAGGATATTGCAAGTTTGAAGGTGTGTTGAAACAGTTGAAACTGTCACAAAACTAAAATTCATCATCTAAAGCGTTTCCACAGTCTGTGTTCAAAAATAGAGCTACTTCATCACAGTTGATGTTTGTACTCGGTCATCCTCTAGTAACTAGAGGATGAAGGAGTTGAACTAGAGTCTAGTTCAACTCCTTCATAAAATAAATACTAATAACAAATTATTTCTCAGTTAACCAAAAAGTTAATTATGTCATTTCCAACGTTCACTGTGTAAATAGCATTAGGTTGTGGAACACAAACATAACTAAAACTGCCTACAATATGTACTTGACCAAAGTGCCCATATGTCCAGTTCATGAGTATAAAATGCCTTTCCCAAGTTAACTTGAATAGGAATATCTGAAAGACACATTCAGGTGCAAAACCCATAAGATCTCTGAGCCACATGTAGTACCGGATAGTACATGAGCTACATTACACATTAAGGCCACAATATAAGACTTCTCAGTATTACAACTAATGGTGAAAATGGCAGACTTGTTCCCAAAAGCTCCAACCAACAGTGACAAATCTCAGGTCGACACTGCAGCATTTCCAAAATAGATATGAATGCAATGACCTGATGAGATTTGTGCTTTTTGTAATCCACTTTACGATAAATTCATTCAGTCTGATGTATGTGAAGTATTCTATCAAGGGAAAAGGAAAATTGTGTAGAAATGCATGTAAAACCTACAGTAGTTTATGAAACTGTCTGTCCACTAGTTTGCTAGTGCCATTGTTATTCCAATTTAGGGTCTTGAACTTCAGATAGCCTTTATGGGATTCTAGGGTGTATGGTGGATTGCTTTACAATACTCGAGTAGAGAGAAGAATATTTTTGATAGCCTACTTACATGAAGACCTAGAATTCTCCTTTGTGTTGAAATCTCATATAAAAGGGTGCGTGAATACTTGTTTTAGTAGCTGTGAAGACAACTTCTGTTCATATTAACATGACTGTTGAAGGTGGTTTGTCCACACAGCTTGGGACCGGCACTAAAGTGACAATAATGTTTGATGTCTACTTTAGTCTCTGTTCTGTTATGTATTCTGCACAGTGTAATACATGCAGCGTTTATAGTTGAAATGGCACATTTTATGGCATTTTTCATTATTATTATGACATCAAACATTAATATGGGTGCTGACTTGACGATTTGACGATTAAATACAAATTTGGTTTAAAACAGTGCAGGTTTATTATTGATAATATTGACTCTGATTTCACTCTACGCTTAGAAAATGTATTGTTTGGCAATTTGCATCAATAAATATAATATTAATAAAGTCAGAGAAATTTATCATATAAACCTAATTATTATTTTGGCAAAATACCATATTCACAAATCCAAATTTAATCATTCTAAACCCTCATTTGTTGCTTTTGATAATAAAGCCAAGCAATACATTAAAACAATTATTTCCTCTGAAAACAAGAAGGCCATTAAGACAATGAATATGTGCAAGTCATTCAATGCATTTCTATGAATGTGAATTTATGTTTAGTCCCCTGGCTTTGTTTTTAGTTTCTTTGCTTGTTTGTTACTTGATTGTTGTGACATGTCTTTAAGGACTTTGTACCCGATATTAAATTTACAAGAAAAAATTCTGCTAAATAATGGTGTAAATGTCGGTCTTTTCAAGTCACTTTGGGATCATTTGGCTTCAAGAGACTTGGAGTAGGCTGTGAAAACTGCATGAAGCCATTTTATTTTCCGTTATTTTTTGAAGACTGAAGACAGGTCTCCAGCAACTTCAGTTGTTTTGGAGAAAGCTGCAATGTACTTCTTCCAGGGATCTGTTGTATGGACTAACAAACTTTACCCGATTTTCTACTGGCATGGGGGTGAGTAGATAATGACTGAATTTTCATTTTTGTGTGAGCCATTCCTTTAACCAAAGTTGTTGACTTGGCTAAACTTAACAGGTAGCTAACCTTAAGGTGAAAATGGCGTGTCCAATTAGTGGTGTTGCCATAGAATCCAATTTGTGTTTTTGTCGCTCAATGTAGAGGAAAGTAATCTTCACATAATTTGTGTCCACAACACATAATCTTTGTTTCAGACTTTCTCGTTTCACTAAATTCTGTAAGATCACGTTGTCAAAGCACCAGTGTGTAGTGAGGGGTTTTCTCGTGTACCACTGAAACTGAATTCAGTATACATAGAAGAGGAAAGAAGAAAATTGCTGGAACTTTGAAAGTACGTGCTTCTCTCTCCCCTTCTCTCTTTCTGTGTGTGTGTGTGTGTGTGTGTGTGTGTGTGTGTCTATTTGCATATTGCATTTTATCTGTGTGTTGCCTACTGAGCAGCAGCATGTCAATAACACACTGGAGTGTTTACTTCACATTCAACTTTTTTGGGAAAGGCCATCAATGATTAACTGGTCCTGATCTGAAGTAGGCCATGAGCTCTGCTTTGCTGTGTGATGATTTAATACCTGACAAGATGTGCTTCAGATGCCTTGGGTTTGTTCTTCTGATTTGGTTTCCTGGGGCAGTAAATGGTAAGATCGTTGAATTCTGTTGTGTGATTACACATAACTATTTTAATTTCCCAAAATAACAAGTTTAGTATTCTCTTGCTCATTTTATTTCAGCACAAAGTGAGACAGAGCCCTGTAATGCACCCAGACTGGATGGTGGTTTTTTTGTCCCTGTGCAAGTGACCTATTCTCATGGAACAAACCTCACTTATGCCTGTGATAATGGACGTAAACCAACAGTGGAGGGCTGGTGGGCAACAAGCACATGTCAAAATGGCAAATGGTCACATAAACCACAGTGTATAGGTAAGTCAAAAATAACTCTTCTGGTTTATTTGAATAGGAAGAAAGGCAGCAGATGTCCTTTGCATTCTAATAGTGTCATCTTTTTATTTAATTTGTTCTGTCATTCATCTGTTTTTCTTTTACTGTCCTGGAAAACCTTGAATCCTGACTGGCCTTTTTTTTTTTTAGTGACAAGTGTCATCATGACAATTGTTGTATTCTGTCAAAGAACAATGTCATCCATCTTTCACTACATGAAACTCTAAAGCGAAAAAAAAAAAACAACTTGCACATAAAAAGTTGTTCCAGGACACTGAAAATGCTGAAAGTACTGAAAATAGGGAAAACATATCAACTGAGGGCAAATTTTAAAGATTGGTCACTAGGTCACTTTTTAAAAATGGCAAAAGTATTTTCTAAATGATTACCCTGCACATTTTGGATTCAACATTCTCATAAAGACCAGTCCAGGATCTACATTTAAAGAATATTAAAATTTAACCTTGAAAAAGATACCAACACGGAATCAAAGTACTCGCATTTTTTTAATAATCTTAACGTTGCTGCCATACTAGGCATGTAAGAGACGTAGAGTGTGACACGGTTGTTGTGAGCATTTCGCGGCAACTATGATCGTGACAGCAGGTGTTGGTACCATCTGGGCTCGATTACCATCTAAGATTATCGTCCCTAAATTGAAGATTGACCACTCTCTTTGCCAGAGAGGGTGCGCGAACATCAATACGGAAGCTAGGTTTAAAAAATATATAGGCTATATATATGCATAGCCATGTATCCCAATCTTGTCCAGCCATTTCAGATCTTATTTGCGCTTACTGGTGGTCAGTGTTGGGGAAAGTTACTTTTGAAACTAACTAGTTACTTTACTTCGTTACTTGCCCTAAATAGTAACTAGTAATGTTACTAAGTTAGTCTTTATTAAAAGTAACGCGTTAGAGTACTTTCTCGTTACCCATGTAAAATCATGCCTTTAAAATGTGTCTTCTGCTGATGTCATCACTCTTAGTGTACAGAAATCATAACTAATCATCCTAATCATCATGTTTGGGACACAGCCTTAAGTAACATGCTACTGTTGTCTAAAGAAAACATCAAGGAGCTTTCAGTTACCTGGTTCCACAGTAAATACAGTGGGGGCTTGCCTTTCTGCTGTCACTGCATCACAACCGCAGGTGATTCTGACTTTATCAACACTGTGAAACATTGGCTCCGTGTTTCTCTCCATAAAAAAAAATCCTAATTTGAGAAAAGATATGCTAACACAGAGCTATTGACGTTAAAAGGCGCATCAACCGGTGAATATCAAACTTCAAACTAACTGTGCAGCTGACAAATCTGCAGCAACTGCGTGGTGCTATCATGTCAATATGGACAAAAATCTCTGAGGAATGTTTCCAGCACCTTGCTGAATCTATGCCACAAAGAATTAAGGCAGCTCTGAAGGCAAAAGGGGGTCCAACTCAGTACTAGCAAGGTGTACCTAAAGAAGTGGCCGGTGAGTGTATGTACCCCGTCTAAATAGCAGGTGTAGAGCCGCCAGGAGCACCGCCTCCTTCCTCCAGGCAGCATTTCTCCTGTCAGCGTCCCGATAGGTAGGGAGGGAGGTAGACATCCCACCTCTCCTGAAAGCACCCGGGAGTCTCCCGAATATTACCATTAGCTCCGCGAGTGATGACAAATATCGTGCAAATCCCTGACCCAATCCACAGACGAAAAAAAAACGTATTTTTCCCCAGTGTGATTCACGCACCCTGGTTGGTCCCTGTAAGCAAGCAAGCAAGTAAGTAGGTAAGTAAGTAAGCCTTTATTGTCCCCAAGGGGCAATTCGTTTTGCAGAACAGTGGTCCCATAAAAGCCATACAATCACAGTCACACGTGGCACAAGAAACAGCACCACAGCAGCAATGATAATGTCGTCATACCATTAGGACATGACAAGACAGAATAAATAGACAAATAAAATAAACAAATCTAAATAAGTGAGAAGCAATAAAAGAAAGTAATCAGCTAAAGCGCATTTAAAAAACTAATGGCTGATGGAACAAATGATGTAGTATATCTGTTGGATCGCCCTGATGGAAGAAGCTGAAACTCCCTATACAGAGGATGCTGGGGGTCCAGTAAGATAGCCTTAGCCTTCTAAGTGGCTCTGACTTGATAAAGATGACCAAGGTCAGATTGACGCCAATAATCTTCTGACAAGAAATTCTCCCCAGTCTACATTTGTTCGCCATGCTGAGGTTGCCAAACCAACAGATCATTGCAAAGGTAAAAACTGATTCGATATAAGAATAAAACATTTTAAGAACTCAGCATTAAAACTTCTCAGCTTCCTTAAGAAGAACAGCCTTTGCCTTTTTACAGATAAAAATCAGTGTTGGTGTCAACTGGGGGGACGACCAATCAGGCCCCACCAAACCTCGCAACTCCCAGATACACAGCACAGCGCAACTCAGTGGTAGCTTTCACAAAAATGTCTTCTTTATTCAATTTATAATTTTCACACACAACCAAAGATTATAGGTAGGCTGGGGGGGGGGACCTTAGGGGACCCAGCAAGACATTAGCCCTATCTGCCCAGGGTAGGAGAGGAAGCTCCTCTTGTTTGCCTACAAACAAGAGGAAGAAGTGCACAACCCACACACCTAAGGGCGGTGACACAGCCGGTACGCTACGTAATTCATGCAATGTACTCAATTATTCCACCCCTTTCCATAGGGCACACGTAACAAGCCCCACTCATTACAACTTCAGCTACAATACACAGTTAAGGCCTAACGGGCTATATGAAGCACTGCATGAGATTAAACCCCCGCCCCCACCCTTAGCACGTTAGCCCAAATGTCACGTGGGCGAGGCCCCACCAATAACCCGCACCCCCAGTCTACCATACACAAAAAAGGAGACAATAAAATAAGTCCGTGAAGTCTCGGTCGGTCACCACCCGACCGAGACATAAAACAATAAAACTATCTCTCTACCACCGACAGTCTTTGTCGCAGCGCCTGTCTGGTCCCAGCCTTGTATGCCCCGATCGCGTGCACGTCCCGCTCCCCGGTCCAATCCTCTGGGGACAACGGCTGAGTGGTAGGTGCTTCGCCGGTGGCGTAGTTTCGGGCAATCTCCCGGACGCTGTGTTCCTTGCGATGGTGATGACGGTGGCGATGGTCCGTGGCGGAAGAGCAGCGGCGGAAGAGACCGGGCCGCCAGACTCCGTGACGATGGCTCGGCAGACCAAACTGGAAGGGAGACAGAAAGACCGGTGAGTGAGCTAGCTGGCCAGGCTATTAAGCTACTCACACGCAAAGGAGCCAGGAAACGACCGTCCCTTTTCCTGACGGATTAGAGAGCGTTGTTCCAATCTCTGCTCCAAGAGCTACGTCTCCCTCCGGCCCGATCCGCTGGCGTCCTTTCCACCGTTCTGCACCCTGTTGCTCCCCGCCAATCGCTCCACTCCCCGGTTGGCCCACAGGTGTGACTCATCTACTCATCATGGAGAGAGCAAGAGATGTCAAGAACAGAAAAACCCCCACACATTTCCTGGGCAAAACATCAATCCTGATGTATAAGCCTACATGGCTCAGTCCATATCAAAATACACAATACATATCATACACAGGTGACATTGGCATTAAAAGTGAATTTGTCATCAAGGACGGTCCCCAAGTACTTGTACTGCTGTACTGCCTCCACTGGCTCACCTTTAATGATGGTTGGCAGAGGGGATGGGGGATTCCTACGAATGTCAATAAACATCTCCTTTGTCTTGGACATTTTAAGTTGTAGGAAGGACTGATCGCACCAGCTGATGAACTCATCTATGACTGGGTCATGGTTAAGTTCATCCTCATGCAGGAGACTCACAATGACAGAGTCATCAGCAAATTTAAGCACATGCCTAGAGTTATGATTACTCTGACAGTCATTTGTGTAGAGGACAAACATAAGCGGACAAGACACAACCCTGGGAGGATCCAGTGGAACACATGAGTTCACTGGACAGTGAGCTGTTCACACAAACTCTTTGTGGCCTATTTGTTAAAAAATCAACAAGCCAACAGACAATGCTATCTAATTTAAAATTGGATAAAGGCTGTGTGCAAGATGTGTGCCGTAGCGTCTTCCACCCCCCTCCCCGTCCAAGGCTAACTGGACAGGGTCTAACGTCCTGTGTCATTGCCATAATCTCAAGTTGGTGAAAGCCAATGGAAGCATTGCGTAATCAACATTATCTTCTTCGGCCAAATGGATCGGTTCTCACACGGTGAACACCGCACTAATTTGCATAAAGTTAACTGAATTTATGCTTTTGTCCCACCCCTTTCTCCACGTCACAAGTTTGGTTCACATCGCACATCTGTGTGCAGTTTGAAAGTATGGGAGCGGTTAGCTTAACTCAATTGCTAGAAGTCTATGGGATCAAGTAGCAGCTGCTATTTTATTTCCTCCTGTTTTATTTTGTACAGTCTATAGTTTTAACCCTTTAAACAACAGAAACAGTCCTCTTGGAAAATGACTAGACTATGCACTATAGTCTCATCTCTCAAACTTTTAAGTTTCGAGAGTCGATTCCCTGGTAATTCTCTAGAGTCGATTCCTAAAACGTAGAAGGATCCCTCAAAGCACGCAAGGAGCAACTGAGAAGGTCCAATCTTCCTGGGGCTGGAAGGAATAATGAAAGAATATTAAAATATTTATATTCCTTACATGTGGTTTTATTCTCTTTCTTTTTTTTCTCAGATGAAAAATCCTGCCTCCCGCCAAGTATCTCCAATGCAAAATACACAGAAAACCCTAATGGCTGGTATGAGGAAACAGAAAAAATTAGGATTACGTGTGACAATGGATATATATTTACAGACCACGATGCCACAGCTGAATGTAAAAATGGAACATGGACATCAATTCCAATCTGTGAGAGTAAGTCTGTGAGATGTGTTGCTCTAGTAAACTGGAAAAATAACCAGATTAATAACAATGTTTGCATGTTTACGTTTGAATGACAACAGCATTGATGAAAAGAATTGTAACATTTTTCTGTGGCAGCCATGTTTGTTCCACACTCCGCCCTCTGGCTGGCAGTGTGACAAATGTTTACTGTCAACTGCAAAGTTTTGAGTTCTCAGTGAATAACCAATGTTACCAAGTAGCCATCCATCTGGGCACCTCTACCTATCCTTACATATGATTTATGCTTATTTACAGAGAGTAGTTATGCATGTGATGAACCCCCCAAAATCCCCCATGCAGTAATTACTAATCTGGAAGATCAGGAAGTGTTTGCTGAAGATTCGGAAGTATCCTATGAATGTGAAGATGGGTATGCTGTAGAAGGAACAGCAGACACACAAACAGTCCTCTATTGCTTTGCTGGTGACTGGAGCACAGGTCAACCATGTAGTAAGTGCACAGTGAGGTAAAGATATGTTATCAACACATTTTGGAAATAAGAGTTAGAGAACTGATTGCAAAAGAAAGATAATCCATCATAGACTTTTTGCCCATGGCGGATGAATGAGTTTTATTCAAAAATCAGACATCTTTGTTTTTGGTTGTTGTTAGTGTACACTGGAAAGACCTTAAGAATGCACACTTTTAACTAGAGTTGTCAAAGTTATAAACCTCTTAAAAGACCTTACCCTTAAACAGTGTATTGATTATGTACCCACCAACCACTTTAGGTACACCTATCTAGAGGTTAGAACCCTCTTTTGCCTCAAGAACAGCCTGAATTCTTTGCGGCATGGACTCAACAAGGTGCTGGAAGGGATTGTGGCCTAATGTGTGCCAAGAAAACATTCCCCACACCATTACACCACCAGCACCAGCCTGCACCGTTGACACAAGGCAGGATGGATCCGTGGATTCATGCTGTTTATGCCAAATTCTGAACCTACCATCTGCATGTCACGGCAGAAATCAAGATTCGACAGACCACACAATGTTTTTCCAATCTTTAATCATCCAGTTTTGGTGATCACATTCCCACTGTAGCCTCATCTTCCTGTTCTTAGCAGGAGTGGAACCCAGCGTGGTCCTCTGCTGCTGTAGCCTATCCGCTTAAACGTGTTGTGTGTTCAGAGATGCCCTTCTGCACCCCACTGTTGTGAAGAGCTCTTATTTGTGTTCAGCCACAGAAGTGAGGCTCACTGGCTGTTTTTTTATTTATCACACCATTCTCTGTAAACTCTAGAGACTGTAGTGTGTGAAAATCCCAGGAAGGCAGCTGTTTTTGAGATGCTGAACCACCACGTCTGGCACTAACAATCATACCACAGTCAAAGTCACTTCGATCACGGCTCTTGCCCATTCTAATGTTTGGTTGAACAAAAAACTAAACCTCTTCACCATCTTCATGCTTTATACTATATTGAGTTGCAGCCACGATTCGCTGTTCGGAGGTGCAGGCTATTTGCGTTAACGAGCAGGTGTACCTAAGGCCAGTCAGTGTATGTGGTATTCTTTCTTGAACATTACTGTTATACATTACTTTCAGAACCAAAGCCACCTGTAACAGATGGGACCAATTCAGGTAAGACTGCATCTCATCAATATGGCAAATATGAGTTAGTTTCCATCAACATGCATGATTGAGAGTTAAATTCTTCATTCCTTTAGCAAGGACAGTCTATTTCATCTTTGATTAACAACAAAACCATTATGGTGAAGACTTTTAGTCATTACATTGACAGTTCTTATCAAGAAGAAATGCAAATCAAAGAACTTTGCAGTCTGATACAAACTCAGGTATCTACAGTATATTTACCTTCGCCTGATCTGTATCTTACAGGAGTTTCTACTGGCTCTGGCTCAGGTTCCAGTGTGAAAGGACCTCTAATCACAACAAGTAATTCATAAGATTTATTGTTCATTTTACATCACATCTATCATTTAGTACCACAGCAAATCAAAATATTTCGCTGTTTTCCAGGGTGCGATTGGGGTATTTGGGGAAAAAATATTACTGTAGTTTTGGTGTAATCAAATTTCTTTTCAGATGTTTTCTCACATGCCAGCCAAGCACAATCCTGAATTGAAAGCCACTGACCCTTTAAAAACAAACAATCTGTAGCACAAAATCTTCATATGCAAAAAGTGAGAGACATATAGTATGTGTTCCCACCACAAAGGAGACGCGACTATAAACTTCCTGTTTATAGTCGTGTCTCCTTCACGTAACCCAGAACTGACAACCTGGGTCCAATTCCCAGCATCTACCAAGGAGATTTAAAGCATGAGTCAAGCTTTACTTTTTAGCAAAACATTTTCTTATTTAACCATGAAGATTACATGTCCCACAATGACAAGTGCAGATGTAG
This sequence comes from Centroberyx affinis, assembly GCF_046629955.1. Classification (NCBI taxonomy): domain Eukaryota; kingdom Metazoa; phylum Chordata; class Actinopteri; order Beryciformes; family Berycidae; genus Centroberyx; species Centroberyx affinis. Next base: position 195,951 of record NW_027279625.1, read on the forward strand.
GTAGCAAGTTTACTAGTTGAACAAGTTTACTTGCTCGCTTCATCGATTCCGCCATTACGAGCATTTTTTCAGGAATGGGAGGATAGCGCCGCTTTTAAACAGAGAGGGAGGAGACAAGCTAGTTTAAAATAAATGAAAAGCTACTGAATGGGTCGGGAGGAGCTACGAGTCGGTCTGAGTTTTGACCTCAGAAAAGAGCTGAAAACAACAATACAGCTGGCCTGTGTGTGTGGCTATTTGTTTATATCATTACATCTCAAGAAAAGTAGTAGTTTGAGGATTGGTTATAGGGTCTGAAATCGCTTATTGCAGGTTTAACCAAAGATGTTTTATTTACCTAACCATAACCGCAACCAAAGTTGTTTTTACTAACTTAACCGTTAGCCAACCTTTAGGTGAAAATGGCGTGTCAGAATCTAATTTGTGTTTTTGTCACAGAATGTAGAGGAAAGTAATCTTCACATAATTCATGCCCGCAAAACATAATATTCATTTCAGACTTTGTGCTCATTTCACTAAATTCTATAAGAGCACGTTGTCAAAGTACCAATGTGTAGTGAGGGGTTTTCTCACATGTAACACCTAATTCAGTATACATAGAAGAGGAAAGAAGAAAATGCTGGAACTTTGAAAGTACGTGCATCTCTCTCCCCTTCTCTCTATCTGTGTGTGTGTGTGTCTATTTACCTATTACATTTTATCTGTGTGTTGCCTACTGAGCAACAGCATGTCAATAACACACTGGAGTGTTTACTTCACATTCAGCTTTTTTGGGAAAGGCCCTCAACAATGATTAACTAGTCCTGATCTGAAGTAAGCCATGAGCTCTGCTTTGCTGTAGGATGATTTAATACCTGACAAGATGTGCTTCAGATGCCGTTGAATTCTGTTGTGTGATTACATACAACCATTGTAATTTCTCCAAATTCTTCTTGTTTGTCATTTTATTTCAGCACAAAGTGAGACAGAGCCCTGTAATGCACCCAGACTGGATGGTGGTTTTTTTGTCCCTGTGCAAGTGACCTATTCTCATGGAACAAACCTCACTTATGCCTGTGATAATGGACGTAAACCAACAGTGAAGGGCTGGTGGGCAACAAGCACATGTCAAAATGGCAAATGGTCACATAAACCACAGTGTATAGGTAAGTCAAAAATAACTCTTCTGGTTTATTTGAATAGGAAGAAAGGCAGCAGATGTCCTTTGCATTCTAAGAGTTTCATCTTTTTAAAACCTTGAATCCTTACTGGCCATATTTTTTTTTAAATGTTTCAAGTCAGCTTGATCCAAACTTACTGTATTCCGTCATTTATCTTTCACTATATGAAGCATTAAAGTGAAGAAAAAGAAACTGCATATAAAACATAATTCCAGGACACACAAGACGTACTAAAAAATAGGTAGGTAGATTCAGAGAAAGGATATCATATCAACAGCTGAGGGCAAATTTCAAAGATTGGTCAAGAGGAGAGGCATTTTTAAAAATGGCAAAACTATTTTTTAAATGATGACCCTACACATTTTGGATGCAACATTCTCATAGAGACCCATGTCCAGGATCTACATTTAAAAAATATTAAATTTTATCTTGAAAAAGATCCTGACATGGAATCAATTACTTAAATATATTCTCTTTCCCTAATAAGTGTCTAAACCCACAATGCATTGTATCTTGGTAAAAATGTGAGCATATTTTACATCTGATCTGGGTGAGTAGTTTATATTCTGGTTTTCATGGCGGTCAAGTGCTGAATAACCCCCATGTTAAAACAAAGTGGAATATTGCTTTAACGCACCAGCAGACTATTGTTGAGGTCGGGTCCTGTGAGGAGTATAACGCCATTCTGTTGCCCGGCACCGTGAGGTCTTTGATGAGAGAAGCATGGGGAAATAGCTCATGTGAAATGTCTCAACTTGGCTGTTGCAGCATGTGAGTTAAAGAGCACAACCATTTTCAAGGATGGAAGTCTAAATGTGTCTACTCGGCAGTCGCTAGCGGGGTGAAAGGTGGTGACGACTATAGGGGCCCACAGCTGGAGAGGGCCCACAACAATTCCCGAAAGATGCATGAATTTATGTATTCTATAGATCCTGCAAAGGCATTTGATACAAACCCACAAATTATGCAATATATAATTAAAGTAGTTTCAATTTTCCAATCCATGTCCCCTTCCCCCTCAAAAAAAAAATTTGTTCGCTCCTCTGCTGCGCGTTCGTGAACTGAAAGAGGACAGAAGTGAAGTCGGGGTCGGGACCGTGGGTCAGACAGCATGTCAGGTAAAAACATAAATCGGGAAGTCAGAAAAGAAAAGGAGGAGGAGGAGGCCAGGAGCAGTGCAGGGGCGCAGCTCATCACCTCATTCTTTTCTAAGAAAGGTGAGTTTATCAAGCAGCATTAGCAGACAGAGGCTAACTGAGACAGGCTGGTTAGGCTGCTGGCTACTAATTGCTAAATTAACTTGTTGTCAGCTCCCAGCACCATATCACCCATCTCGTGTGATATGGAATCATCACTAATGAAGAGCAAGCTGTTGAGTTCCTTAATGAGTCAAAATCGACCGTGATTTGTTCTGTAGTTCCCTATTTAGGGATGACCAACACATATTTTATAGCAACCAAAGATCCATATAACACAAAGGCTCACTGCAGTATTGACAGCTGCTCTTAGTGTTGTCTTTGGTCAGTGGGACAGTATCTGTTGTTTTGGTTGACTTATTCAATTTTGGGACTCTCAAAACTGGACTTTTCCAACCATCTGCCAGCTATGGCATTGATAAGGCAATTTGGGCTACCTTGACACTTCAAGTTAATGTATGTCTTATTAATAGTCAGTTGTAGCTCAATTACTCTTTAAAACATGCATTTGAGTTTTGAGCCCACATGCAAAAGCAAGATCCAAGTGAAAAATCTCTAATGCACTATAGGATCTCCTGCAGACTCTGATGTGGCCCCTATTTCTTCTTCAGTAGCATAGATATTCATGAATCATGAATATAGAGAGTTCAATTTATAATTCAATGTTACTGAAGATGAAATTGAGGACTTTAATTGCTGGCTGTGTGGGTTTGTTTGTGAGTTTTTGTGGAGTTTTCAATGTCACACTACTTCCTGAGTCCCGACTGACAGAAACAAAACGTGTTGCAGGCACGAAAGATACTTCCAATCGAAATACATTAGTTTGAAAGTCGTGCTGAGTGTCACAAAAAAAATGGAAAAATCATGTCCATGTACACGAATCAATAGATAAATTTTGTGACTATTTCACGAACTGCTGTGAGGCCGGGTTGTTACAGCTGGTGCATCGTGATGATGAAATATGCTGCCTAGAGCAATGGCATGGCTCTGTGACGTGTTTTTAATCATTTTTTAATACAATGGAGTTCTATGGCTGCTGGGACATGGCTTCATTGGGCACTGGCTACATGGACGAGATTTGCTGGCAAAACAAACAAATCACAAACAAATCATTGCTGATTCTGTTATTTTCATAAGATTTGTTGACCGTAAGCAATGCATTAAAAAACAACAGCCTTATCCTTTAACCTTTAAAGAGCAAGTTATTTAAGATAACTGTGGCAGTAATCAATTCTTGCTGACAACAGACACATTTTTTTATATTTATGCAAAGAATGGTTGTTTATAATGTAGACATATTAATTGTCACAAAGAATTCATAAGGACATGAAAGGTTGTCACAAAATGTCTCTGAAAATCTCTCACACTGTGGTTTGAATCTCTCTGTGTTTCTCAGATGAAAAATCCTGCCTCCCGCTAAGTATCCCCAATGCAAAATACACAGAAAACCCTAATGACTGGTATAAGGAAACAGAGAAAATTAGGATTACATGTGACAATGAATATGAAGTCAAAAACAACGATGCCACAGCTGAATGTAAAAATGGAACATGGACATCAATTCCAATCTGTGAGAGTAAGTCTGTGAGATGTGTTGCTCTAGTAAACTGGAAAAATAACCAGATTAATAACAATGTTTGAATGACAACAGCATTGATGAAAAGAATTGTAACATTTTTCTGTGGCAGCCATGTTTGTTCCACACTCCCGCCCTCTGGCTGGCAGTGTGACAAATGTTTACTGTCAACTGCAAAGTTTTGAGTTCTCAGTGAATAACCAATGTTACCAAGTAGCCATCCATCTGGGCACCTCTACCTATCCTCACATATGATTTATTTGCTTATTTACAGAGAGTAGTTATGCATGTGATGAACCCCCCAAAATCCCCCATGCAGTAATCATTCACCAAGGATACCAGGACCTGTTTGCTAAAGATGCGGAAGTATCCTATGAATGTGAAGATGGGTATGCTGTAGAAGGAACAGCAGACACACAAACAGTCCTCTACTGTGTAGCTGGTAACTGGACTGCAGGCCAACCATGCAGTAAGTGCACAATGTGGTGAAGATATGTCAACAACACTTTTAGGATTAAAAGTTATAGAACTGATTGCAAAAGAAAGATAATCCACCACAGATGTTTCACTCATGGTGGAGGAACTAGTTTTGCTCAAAAATCAGATATCTACCATTTAAATGGGGCAATTTCTCTTACAAATTAAACAAATGGTTCTGTTTACAGGACAGCAGGTAAGGAGATAACACTTGATAACACTTTGACAGAGCAGATACTCTATATTTTAGAGCTTTTGAGTGATACAATTTCAGATGGATGAACGGCTGAACAACATTTTTGAAACAAACTCTTGTGGTTGAGCTACACAACTTTCTGGAAATACCTTCAGAATGCACACGTTCTACATTAAATGTCAAAGCCTCTAATAACCCTTACCCTTTAAAAGTGTATTGATTATTATTGTATTATTGTGATACATTCCTTTCAGAAGCAAAGCCACCAGATAGGACCAATTCAGGTAAGACTGAGCATCTCTTTTCTAATCAATATGAGTGAATTGAATCATGTATTCTGATTCTGTATGGAATCTGGAGTGGGGGGAACAGGTAATGCTGGTGGGGGACGTAGTACATCTGCCGGCAGTGGGACACAACCTGCGGGTGGAAGAGGTGGAGGTAGAGGTTTAGGCAGGTTATTCACCTTTACTGGATATCAATGTTGTAGATAAGGACAATATTCTGAATTTCAGGGTCACTGCGAGTTAAATTCTTCATTCCTTTAGCAAGGACAGTCTGTTTCATCTTTAATTAAACAAGCGCAAATTCACGCTGCGACCACGTACGCGCATGCATACACGCGTGGGGAAATTTTTGTGGACCGACCAACCAACAGACCGACCGACAGAGCGAGCTATAGAGCTGCTGGTCGCAGCTAAAAAAGCATGATGGGGAAAACTTTAAATCATTACATCGACAGTTCTTATCAGGAAGAAATGCAAATTGAAGAACTTTGCAGTTTGATACTAACTCAGGTATCGATACTTACCTTCATCTGATCTGTATCTTACAGGAGTTTCTACTGGCTCTGGCTCAGATTCCAGTGTGAATGGACCTCTAATCACAACAAGTAATTCATAACATGTATTTCTCATTTTACATCACATCTGTAATTCAATACCACGGCAAATTAAAATCTTTCACTGTTTTCCAGGGTGTGACAAGACGTATTTGGGAAAAAATCTGTAACAATTCAGTATTTAGACTCAGTGAGTGGTTTGGAGGAGAGCCAGGGTCAAAATCTGCTCTGCAGTCAGCTTGGCTCAATAAAGAGCTGGGTAAAATAACAGGCTGATTGCATGGAATTCATTTTATTAAATTGTGTCTTCACAACTGCTAGTGCTATTGCCCATTGATACAAATAAATACTATGACAAGTTCAAATGTTTGTATTTGTTTTCAGAAACTGACTTTCAATTGCAAAACCATTTTTCATTTAATTTCAGTTGACAGATGTGGAGAAATCCCCAAACTTATAAACGGCGCTGTGGAAACTGAAAGAATGTTTTTGAAATACAAATGCAATGAATATTATGAACTAGTGGGTGCAGCAGAAGTAATGTGTTACAGCGATGGCTCTTGGTCAGAACGACCCACTTGCAAAGGTACGAGCAAGTCAGTACGACTATTTATTTTTTAACCCCAAAGATCAAACAGGTTACCTGAAGAAAAACAGCTTAACAAACTTATTTTCTGTTCCTTTGGTGCAGAGGCTTTCTGTACTGTGGACACTGCTCAGTATTATTGGTTAAAAACACTTCCTCAAGTTCAGTATGTAAAGGAAGGACAGAGTGCGTATTTGGAGTGTCTTCAACAGGACCAAGATGGCAGTTATCTTGCTGTGGCTCGCTGCAGGAATAGAAGAATATCTTTTCAGGACTGTAAGTATAACTCAGCTCCTTACTTAACACATACCACAACACAACAGAAACAGAATAGGTTCACAAAGTGTTACCAAGTCTAAATGGGATGGAATCAGGACCATGCAGCCTCTTTACAGTCTGTTAACAAGTCACATGTCTGCTAACCATCCACTAGCTGATTCACTAAGCTTCTGCACCATGTATGTAGATGGTTTTTAATCAGGATGAAGAAGGAGAAGAAATCAGACAAGAAGGAATCCCAAACCCTAAGCTGTTAGTGAACAGCTAACATGTTGGGAATTTAGGAACAGCACAGATCTTCAATTGTAGGCAACTGGCAATTACTTATTAACAATTGAGGATGAAACATCTAAATTAAAGCGAAACATACAAAATGCTGTCTCCTGTTTTGTAAATGGATACTTTCCCTCTTCAATTAGGTTCAATACATGAAAACATTTTTAAAAAAACAGTGCAGGCTGTGCAGAAATGCAGTGAGTCAGGCCTCAGTAACAAAACTCAGTGCAGTAAACTGCTCCAAATATTCACTGCTGTACTTTGTCATCTGATTCCATTTAGGTTGTTCTCTGTATTACATTACATGGGTAAGTGTTGATCTTGAATCTACTTTTCAAAGTAAGAGAACTGTATTCACACTGACGTTCTCTTCCCTCTTGAAGTGTCTCTTATCAACTGCTGTTTTATAAAATGCCATGACATCATTTACCTTTGGTTGCATCTTTGTTTTTGATGAAGTCTTGAAGTCATGGCTTTGTGGATTACATTTTTTTTTCTTGATACAATAGCTTAATAACTATAAAATCAAATGCTTGCATCAATTTGATTTTCAAAATAAAACAATTTTATTATAATTGTTAATTGTCTCTAAAACCACTGTCTTGTATCCAGGGAAGGTGCTAAGGCTGCAGCATGGAGGTTTAGAAACTGCTGTCTTTGGGTCCACTCACCACCAACTGAAAACAAAAACCAGCTGGACCAGTTTGGAAATAAAGCCACCTGAAAAAGTCCTGACCATGTTGTCACAGTGTGGAATATATAACTTTTTATTTACCACATATCATATTGCTTTTTTGTTTTGATTTGAGTGATCTTTACATAATGTAAAAGGGAGAGAAAGGATGTGTTCGTTAAACAAAATGCAATGTTTGTTCTTTCATGCAGTTTGTATATTTACACCCAGAGATGGAAATGTCACTGTCATCACTGTCCAATGTCATCTAAAAATATGATATTAATAATAATAATAATAATAATATTAACAATAATCATAATAATAATATTAATAATAATACTATACCACATTTCAAAACAAATGTTACAAAGTGCTTCACACAGATGAATCAAAAAGGTAATAAAAACAGGATGAAGATAAAACAAAACAAAAACCATAGTCACCAAGTTCATTCAGTTAAACTGTCAAGTAAAGCTATTTACATAAGATGAAGTACAATAAGATAAAAATAAAATAATAAAATCAGTAAAATAGAATAAAAACTCAACCATGAGAGAGTAGAGAGGTTATAAAAAGGCCTTGTGATAAAGATATGTTTTTAGGAGTGTTGAAGGATGACACGGAGTCTGCTAGCCTTAGCTCTTCAGACAGGGCATTCCAGAGTCTAGGGGCCCTAACAGCAAAGGCCCGGCCGGTCACCTTTAGAGCAGAGCCTGGACTGAGGAACAGCCAAAAGGGCCCTGCCTGAGGATCTCAGGCTGTGCGCTGGCTTGTAGAGAGCTAGGAGGTCCGAAGTGCCAAGCCCTGAAGTGTTTTAAAAGTTATCAATAAAATCACTAAAACAAACTGGTAACCAAAGTAGAGATGCTAAAACAGGAGTGATATGATCCCGTCTCCTTGTCCCTGTTAAAAGCCTGGCTGCAGAATTTTGAACTGTTTGAAGCTGATCCAAAACTTTTTGGTTTAAACAGGAGAATAATGAGTTGCAATAACCGAGCCGCGATGAAGGCATGAATAATTCTCTCCGTGTCGTTAAAATTCAGAATTGGTCTAATTTTTGCGATGTTCCTAAGCTGGAAAAAAATTGATTTTACTAGGGATTTGGCATGCTCATCAAAGCTCAGGTCTAGATAAAAAATGACTAGATTTTTGGATACAGTCTTAATGTTATGAGTGAGTTGTCCAAGGGAGGGCCGGATCTGTCTGGATATATGCTCAGGGCCAATCACAAGAACTTCCGTTTTGTCTGAATTTAATTAGAGGACGTTTTCAGTCATCCATCCCTTGATGTCAGTTAAACATTCGAGCAGAGAGGCCAGCTTACTGAGGTTATTGGGCTTGACAGACAGATACAACTGAGTATCGTCTGCACAGCAATGGAAATGTATGCCATACATACATACCGACGAATGATTTGGCTGAGAGGATCAGCCCCAGAATTGAACCTTGAGGCACACCATATTTAGCCATTGAGAATGAGGACGCATATTCTCCTATGGAAAGAAAAAAAAAGTTCTTTCCGCCAAGTAAGACGCAAACCATTTCAAGGCTGTTCCAGATATGCCCACCACCTGTTTAGTCTGTCGATAAGAATGTTGTGGTCAATGGTATCGAATGCTGCACATAGGTCAAGGAGCACTAGTACTGAGCATTCACCGGTATCTGCGTTCAACAGGAGGTCATTAGTGACCCTAAGAAGTGCAGTTTCAGTACTGTGCTGCTGACGAAAGCCAGATTGAAATTTCTCGTACAGGTTGTTACATTCTACCACGGCAAGCAGCTGATTTGAAACCGCCTTCTCCAGAACTTTGGAGGTAAAGGACAATTTAGAAATGGGCCTGTAGTTACTGAGGTTGTCTGGATCGAGACCATGCTTTTTGAGGATAGGTTGTACACATGCCACTTTGAAATAGTCTGGGATGCAGCCAGTGGACAATGAGCTATTGATAATGGACAGTAGGCAAGGTCCAACAATGTCCATAATTTCAATGAGGAAATGAGTGGGTATAATGACAATAGAAGAGGGTCTCCTGTGAAATAATGTCCCTAAAATCTTGTGGAGAAAGCGGTGCAAACTGATTTAAGGTGTTATGGTGAGGGCGAGTTATAGGACAATTACTGGTTGTAGAGTGGGAGATCTTTGCTCTAATGTCATCTTTTTTACTGATAAAGAATGATTTAAATCTTCTGCAGTCTGCGTTTGAAGAGGCAGCGACAACAGAGGGAGTTGGGTTCACAAGGCGGTCGATAGTGCTGAATAGAAACCTGGGATTATGGCAGTTAGTGGAGATTAAGTTGGAGAAGTATGTGGCTCTCGCATTTTTAATAGTTTGATTGTAAGTAGGTAGTGGACCTCGACGTTGGAGCTTTTCCACAGTCTTTCTGCTCTCCTACACGTTCATTTTAGACCTTGGGTACTATTGTTAATCCAAGGGATGGCTTTTACTGAAGGCTTGGATCTACTTTTTAAGGGGGCAATGTGGTCTAGCATGGATTGGCAGACAGTGTTGAAACAGTTTATTAAGTCGTTTGTTAAGAAGCTGAGAAAAGCAAGGCAATTTGGTATTGAACAAAGATGAAAATTTTGAAACACTGCGATCATTAAAGAAGCGAGAGCATGTATGGCACTTAGGAGCAGCTGGTACTGAGTCAAAGGTTATGCACAAATGATCTGATACAAACATGTCAACAAGGGCAATGGAGTTAATATCCAGACCAAGGGTAAAAACTAAATCTTATGTGTGGCCCCGGGTATGGGTTGGCCCAGACACATGTTGAGTGAAATTAAAAGAATCTGTGACATTCAAAAACTCAGTAGCCAACAGAGAGAAGACATAAATATGCTATACATTTGATGGACAGGCCTAAATATAATTTTCAATAGGAATTTCACCATTTTGTGTACAACAAAAACAAAAATCTTCAGCTTTTTGTGACTGGAACAGTCCTCCAATATGAAAATAAAAATCAATGTGGACAGACAGACAGACAGATAGACAGACAGATAGATAGATAGATAGCTAAGAAGGCAAATTAAATGTTTTTGTATATTTATTAGTTTTATTATTTCATTCTGCATCTGGATACTGCAAGTTTAAAGGTGTGTTGAAACTGTCACAAAACAAAAATTCATCATCTCAAGCGTCTCCACAGTCTGTTCAAAAATAGAGCTACTTCATCAAAGTTGATGTTTGTACTCGGTCATCCTCTAGTTCAACTCCTTCATAAAATAAATACTAATAACAGACATTATTTCTCAGTTAACCAAAAAGTTAATTATGTCATTTCCAAGTTTCACTGTGTAAATAACGTTAGGTTGTGGAACACAAACATAACTAAAACTGCCTACAATATGTACTTTAGCAAAGTGCCCATATGTACAGTTCATGAGTATAAAATACCTTTCCCAAGTTAACTTGAATAGGAATATCTGAAAGACACATAAGGCCACAATATAAGACTTCTCAGTATTACAACTAAAGGTGAAAATGGCAGACTTGTTCCCAAAAGCTCCAACCAACAGTGACAAATCTCAGGTCGACACTGCAGCATTTCCAAAATAGATATGAATGCAATGACCTGACGAGATTTGTGCTTTTTGTAATCCACCTTACAATAAGTTCCTTCAACCACTACATTTCGAAATGCTTTTACTCAGGTCTGATGTATGTGAAGTCAAGAATACATGTTTTGCTGATGGATGATGGCTTGGAAGGGTGGGGGGAGGGGGAACTTTTACTTTGTTTTAATACTTTTACATGAAGATCTAGAATTCTTTTGTCTTAAAATTCCACATAAAAGGGTGAATATTTGTTTCAGTGGCTGTGAAGACAACTTCTGTTCATATAAAAATGACTGTTGAAGCTGGTTTGCCCACACACAGCTTTTGGCTGAAGGGCATCAGTGAGCGTGATCGGAGTTGGACATGTTCTGCACAGAAGAGGCTGAATCCAGTCCCAGCAGCGTCCCCAGGTAGGACTGCTCTCTGGGGTCCAGCATCTGATCCGGCCTCACGGGGTGGACGATGTTGGCGGGCTGGGGGGTGAGGGTGTACTTTTCCAGGAAGGCTAGGTCTGTCGCCGCCTGGTAGCCGGAGGTCTGCTGCGGTCCCTGGGCCTGCATGGTAAGAACGCTGTGGGTTTGGGAGGAGAGCGGCGGGGCCCCGTGAGCGCTCAAGTCGCCCTGCCCCGCTGACACTCCCGCCATCTGGACCGGCACTAAAGTGACGGGCACGCAGACGTTCGCAGGAGGGGGGGCGCTCTGGAGGGCCGTCTTGGGTTCGGCGCGGTACGTCTTTGAGGTTTCCTCGTACGGAAGAGAGACTATTTTGTCCTCGCTGAGCGGCGCGAGAGGCTGCTCGGAGAACTTGGTGCTGTGCACGTGGTCTATGTGGTACTTGAGCTTGTCCTTCCTTTTGAAGGTGGCGCTGCAGTGGGGGCAGTTGAAGGGACGGGCGTCAGAGTGAATCACCATGTGCTTCGTCAAGGTCTTCTTGATGCGGAATGTCTGGTGGCACTCGGGGCATCTGTAGGGTTTCTCACCTTTCACATGAAAAGGAAGACATGAGGGTTAGGGTTTTTTCCCTATCATTATTGCACAAGTTATATGCTGTACACTTAACGTATGAATGAGTAGAATTTAGATTGTCATCTCAACTCCATCTTCCATTATAAGCTGATGCTGGGGAAAATAACAATATGATACTATCCTATACTATTCTCAAACAAAACACAATTTCATGCAAGTCCACTGACTTCCTTGATACACTATGATCTTACCAGAGTGGGTCCTGAAGTGCATTTCCAGGCTGGACTTTCCTTTGAATTCTTTCTTGCAAACCTCGCACTGATGCACAGCAGTTTTATACCTGTCACACAATCCTTCATTAGCAGACACACAGACAGGGAACATTTGCCAAAATGTCCAGCTAAGTGATGCGGGAGGGGCAACTGCTTTGTGTTTTGTTTTTTGTTTTTTTTTAGCTCTAGGAGATATTCAGTACCAATGTGCCTTTGTATGTCAGATGAAACTTTTTGTCAGTGCATGTTACAAGGTGATGGATTAGAAAAAAGTGAATAAATTCTTGATTCAAATGAAAACATACTTCTGCCAAACTTTCTCTCCCAAGTGAACACTTTTGTAGTGGACAGTCAGATGATCATGGCGTCTGAAGCACTTCCCACACTCTTCACATTGGTGTGCTTTCTCCCCTGTGCAGAGACAACATGGGCTAAGTCGATGTAAATACTGACCTGAGACAGTGCACATAAGCCTACACTACGTTACTATTGTAATAATAATACTTGTGTAGGGGCAGAAAAATCAAGATGGCAAAAGAGAGACACTGTTATATTTGTTATACTGCACCGGAGTGTATTTTCTGATGTTTGGTCAGGTGATCATGGCGTATGAAGGTTTTTCCGCATTCGTCACACTCGTAGCGCTTGTCATCATGGTGCACTCTGAGATGAAGCCTGTCCAAGGAAAAGATTGCTTAGAATTTATAGATAACTTGTAAACTCTCATCATGCGCAGAGTTTATAAAGTTATTACAATCACCAACATCAGCAACCATGTCCAGCAGCCATAAGACCCACCTATAGGAGCTGCCATGGCGAAAGCTCTGGCCACAGATACTGCAGAGGTGAGGCTTTTCCCCGCTGTGGATCCGCAGGTGCTCCCGCAAGGTTGTCCTGCAAATAGAAAAACACAAACCAAAGAAATCTGCTTAACTTTTGCTTTGATTTTGCCATTAAACAACAGAGGAATAAACATGATAATTTGCAACTCACTTAACTCACTCAAGATATAGTTTAAGCAACATGGAATGCTTATAGGCCTGCAGATAAGTGTGTGGGCTAAGTATAGGGACAGAGGGGCCTACCTTTCCCTTACTGATTTCCCACAAACAAAGCAGGTCCATTTTCTCTTGCCCCCATGTGTGCATTCAATATGCCTCTTTCTGTTGCCTGTGTCATTGAACTGTCGGCCACAGATCTCACAGGGAAATGGACCTGAAGATGAGACAGGATACAGGGTCAAAGTTTCAAACTAACCTCTAGATTCAATTCATTATTAACGTGGTTGTTGATTACCATAATGCACTAACAAGAATCACATTTACAGCAGTGGTATTTTGTCTTATGTTTAGGCAGCTTTGCCATTCAATGTAAGTTAAATAAACAGAAAAGCCACATTAACTACTGAAAAGGTTTGTTTTTAACCCAAAAGCACAAGTGTTCATTTTCTCTGTCCATTTCTCACCTAAATGGAACTTTTCTTGGTGCTTCAGCCTGGCAAACCGGGATTTGAAGTATTCGTCACAGAAGGTACATTTGAAGGGGCGGTCCTGGGTGTGGAGGATCATGTGCTCCTCCAGATGTGGCCTGCGGGTGAAGGTCTTCAGACATATCTGGTTCAGAAGGAAAGGAAAGGAGAGGGAGCAAGGGGAGGGGATTGATCTATGGATTATTAAAACAAAACAAAACTCTAGTGCAACATTTCTTGATCACTGAGACAGATTTATTCATCATCATACCTCTACATTAACAGACAGGTACTTAAGATAGGCGTGCATCATCATCTTCCACAGGCAAACACTGAATAATATTCTGTGATTGAAACCAATTCTTACAGCACATTTCCAGCCTTCACTCTTCCTCTTCCTCATGGTAAGAAACTCTTGGATGTGGTCTGGATGGAACCTGAAAAAAACAGTAAAGATACATGATGATACAACATGGCTGCATGCAGTCCAATTCGCAGCTGCGTCACAAATCTCCAAGCAACCAAGGCTGGCGCCATCATGGATGTCCAGTGGAGAATTAGCTGTGCGCAAATAATGTCTGAATATGTAACAACCAGACGAGAGAAAGAGAGATACCTGAAAAAGATTATTGTAGCAGTGTCTACTTGAATGTACTGTAGTTTGAGAAGAGTCTCAGTTAATTTGAATAAACAGTTGGACTGCTATTCTAACGAACACTGTGCAGAGAATGGATCTTGTGATGTGGCCATGCCTCACCTCCTGACATGTTTGGCCAGGGTTTTCTTGCTGGCATGGAGTTTGTTACAGAAGGGGCACTTGTGCTCCTTTTTCTGAAAGGGGGCATCGCTGGCGTGCTTCTTCTTGTGTACGGTCAGGTTAGACTTGGTGGAGTAGCGCTGAAGGCAGATGTCACACTGGAATGGTTTCTCTCCTGTGTGCACCCTGGTGTGACTCTCATACTTCCCTGAAAAACACAAGGAGGTGTCATTTTGAAAGGTGCTGTGTGTACCACTTTAACATCAAGAAATCATGACCACATTCATTATAAGACATTAGCATGATTACTGTAAACAAATGAAATCAGATTGACAGCCTCTACGTTTTACATTGTGGTGCCACCGGGACAGATTTCTCTTTGATGCTTAGTGTAGCAAAAGTTCAGATCACAAGGGCCCAGAGTATAGGTACACATGATGTTCATAACAGGGTCATGAACAATCTTAAAAGATAATACATAAGTTTGTAATAATAGGTAATAATAATAATAATATACTACAGCTACTTCTACTATTGCCATTACTACTACAAGAAATAATAATAATAATAATCTAGACACGACTACGTTGTTCCCACCTGCGCGGTCAAAGGTCTTGTCACATTTGGGGCACTTGAGAATCTTCTTGCTGGAGGTCTGGATGATGACTGGAGCCAGACCCTCAGGATACACTGGAGCCTGGCTGGAGCTCCCTGCTACTGGAACACGCACTTCCACCTCTTGGACAGTCTGCTGCTGCGTTGTTTCTACACCTGAACCCTTCTGACATACGCTCCGGTCTGCTGCACGAACCAGCTCTGCTTTCTGGTGGCCAGCCGACTCCTCCTCGTTCATGTCCCTCTCCTTTTCCTCCTCCTCCTCCTCCTCTTCGTCTCCCCCCTGAGTTGGCCTGGACGTCTCTCTCACGTCCAGCTTGGGCTTTTGGATTTCCACAACCGCTTCTCCCTCTTCTTCTTCTTCCTCCTCATCCTCTTGCTCTCTTGGCGACAAGGTCCTTTGTTTTTCTTCGGGGTTGTTGACAGAGTACTCCATGTCATCTCTCTTGTACTTGGTGGGTGCTCTCCTCCTGCGAGCCGACCTCCGCGTGGTAGCAGTCCTCTGACCTGCCATCTTCTCTGTTTCAGCTGGGTCAGCCTGCTGCATGTCACTGTGACTCTTGGCCAAGTGGTTCTGCAGGGACTTTTTAGTGCTAAACCTGCGGCTGCACAGGGAGCACTGAATACCAGTTGGGCTTTGGACGTCTGTGTCCTCTGCTGGTGGTTCACTGGAGGTCGTTTCCACCTCGGGAGCCCCACGTGTCTCAGCCTGGGCCTGGGTCACAGTTACCGGCTGGACGTCCCCCTCTTCGCACAGCAGCTTCAGCACATCCATCATGTCCAGGAAGCGGGCCGCTTGGGTTAGAGCCGGGAGCTCCCTCTCTGCGACGACACACTCGGAGGTGTACAGGAAGCCGAGCAGGTGTTGGAAGACAGAGTCCTCCACATGGTCCAGCGTCACGTGTCCCGCGGCGGGGTTCTTGGACAGCTCGGCGTGGAAGTAGCTGCTCCCGTGGGCCAACACCACCTTGTGGGCACTGTAGAGCTTCCCGCCCACAGACACTGACACATCGCAGAATCTCTGCCGGGTCCTGTCCTCGTTCAAGAACTTGAGGAGGTTGTGACTGTGCTGCGACATCATCAGGTGCCGGTTTGGAGAGGCTGATTCTGGGACAGTTTCAGAGTGCGATGGGGTGTTGGCGGCCGACTCTGTGCCCTTCTCTGCAGCACTGACCCGCCGGCTGCGCTTGGGAGGCTGAGGAAGACTGGCCTTTCTTTTCATTGCTCGGTCTGATGGGCTGCCGTGAACTAGTCCTGAAAAACAGAGGAATAAAAACAACAATGCAGAGAATGATCATGCATAGTGACACTGCCATGTATTGGGCTTTTTTGAGTTCAGTTCTGATAGGATTTTGATAATTCAAGAGGTTTTAGTAAGACAAATGGCTCCAGATGTAAGTAGACCTGATTTTAACATTTCAGTGTTGGTAAGAATGAGTATAAAGCTGTCATGAAGGGACAATATATGGTCAAAAGTGAAAGATTATCAAAAACATGTGAAAAACGTGAATGGATGCACGACCAGAAGTATAGTAACGTTATACTACTCAAATTTGTTGGATATTTCTCCAAAGACAGGACTGAAAAAATTTGGGCAGCGATTGTAAACATAGCTAGATTGCCTCTCAACACGATATGACTAAAACGAGTTAGCTAGGAACCATATTACTATCCCGAATCCTGCAATCGCCCATGAACGTTGCATTTGCAAATTCGCTCTCCACCTCAAGGACCCCTATGTTATGAGTTTGAACGGGCCCCCCTCAGAGGAGAGCGTTGACAAACGACCCTTATTGCTACCCGGGAGCCTAACATGTAAGTCAGTTATTTTCATCTTACCTAAGGGATACAAGTAGCGTTTACAAAGCTACAATCCGTCGACATACATACTCGGATATAAACGGAGGAATAATATTTTCCTGAATACCTATAAACGCCCCAGCTTCCCATTCTACCACCAGAAATGTCGGACACCGTAATAAACCTTTCGCTCATTGGCTGTTGCAGCTTTTGTCTTCCAAAGCCCTTGTGCAGACGTAAACACAAGTAAAAAAAAAATCGATAAAAATAGCAAATTGAAATAAAAAATATTTTCTCTCATTTTCTCCCGTCCATTTGGGTGTAAATACAGTGCCCCAGGTAGACTAGTCATAAACAAATAAAGGAGAGGAATGTGTTGCGCTTTATCGTTAGGTTCACTTTACTGAGCAAAAGGTACTATGGGTAATGTAGTGTGAAAAGAACTGTTGTCCGGCTCTACCACGCAGCGGTTGCCAAAATTTGGTCCTGGGACCTGGAGGTCATTTCAGGGCCATTTAATTTCTCTGCTATCTCCTTCACTAGAAGTTAACCCAGTGAGTATATAGTATACTATAGTATAGTTTGTTTGTTTAACTATTTATTTGTTCATGTTAATTGACATTTTAAAATCGGTTTGGCTTAGCATTAGATATTGATGTATGTGCACACACACACACACACACGCAAACACACAGACACACACACAGATATAGGTACAATATATACACACACACAAACATATATATACAGTATATATATATTCACACAGATGTACACATGCATATCCGTGTATGTACATAATGTGTATTGATTTATATAATTTTAAATGTAATATGTATTAATGTATTCTAAATTTTAATTTTAATGATGAACATAGCCAACACTTTAAAGCAATGACAAAGTTTCACTTTATTTGATAGAGTTGTTTTTATTTTGCATACTGTTCTGGATTATGACCCTAAATTTAGGACTACAGAGTTTTGTTCATTGACACTCTTTTGTGAAAACTGAGCTAGAGCAATTGCAAAATAAGTAAGACTGTTATAATGTATTACTAATGCAGATTGCACGCTCTTAAGGGACTTCGGAGAAATAATTTGTGATGACGTCAGTGACGTTTAAACGACAGAGAAACTTCCCAGATTAGAACCATTGGCCACAGTTTCCTTTTTAGGCAGATTGGGCCTCGGTCCAGCCAACTGCTGTGGCCGAATAGTACGCAACTGAGAGAGAGGTAATACTAAAAACACTTCCACCACAAAGATTGACTTGTACCTGTACCAGTAGTGCAGACAGATTGACTCTGTGTGTGTGTGTGTGTGTGTGTGTGTGTGTGTGTGTGTGTGTGTGTGTGTGTGTGTGTGTGTGAGTGTGTGTGTGTGTGTGTGTGTGTGTGTGTGTGTGTGTGTGTGTGTTATTGACCATCCACTGTACCATCACATTGTCCCATCAGGTAGGCCTCTGCTGCCTCTTACATAAGCCTGCATGGGAACTCTGTCTGGGGAAGATGTTTGCAGTCGCTCGAATTAGCCTTCTGAACCCCTCCCATTGCCAACACTCAGTTTGTAAGACACTGTAAGTGCATTAGCTTAATCCGTCCTATCTGGCATGTAGCGATCCAAGCACTGCAGTAAACAGTGGACACATGCATGGAGGAGCAGAGCTGAAGATGGATTTGTTCACACAAGTATTCTCCAGCCTTCTGTGAGCTAAAATGAAGACAGAATCAAACATCAGTTAATGAGGAGGACACAATGTTGAGATTCAGCGTGCGTATTTGGATTTTATGGTTGCTGTATGCAGGTAATCTTGCTGTTCTTTAATTTCCAGTATGTTGCAAATGTGAGACAAGTAGTATTTGCAAATGTTTGTTGTTATTTATTTTAGTCTACTTAGGAGTCAGATGTGGTGTCAATACAATAAGTTCGAGAAAATTTTGATTATTTGTGATAATCAACCTACCTGGCTGTATCAAAATTGTTCTCATGCGGCAAATCATTCCTACCTGTTGCTCCATGCAGACTAAAGTGAATGCTAAAAAATATTTGTAAATACAATCTGGCTCATGTGCGGCATGTTGTGGATAACTGTAGGTTCATATGTAATACAGTATTTATAAGATATTATTGGGATTATTGCATATTGGGATGCAAGTGGCCTAAGTTTGCAGGGTGCTGCCTGTTTTCTCAAACACAATTTGAACCAGTTTGGTAAAATTTGGTGAGAGAAAAAAAGTTCACAATACTAAATTTATATCAACCAAACAATTGAGTATTATTTTAAAAAAGGTTTCTTATCTCATCTTTATTTTGGTGGCAAATAGCTCAATAAATCTGTACTACTACACTTAAATGCAGCCTACTCAACCCCAGTGACACATTAGTTCAAAACCTGCATGTAGTTTCATTTCTAATTGTTTTCAGTAATGGTATGTAATTCTCCTCCTAGGCACTTTCTCTGATGAGGACATCAATGGATGTGAACAGCAGCCATGCCAAAATGGTGGCACATGTGAAAGCCAAAATGGAGGTTTCAGATGCCTTTGCTCCCAACAGAGCCAAAATGGGCGCCTGTATGGTGGGGAGACCTGCACAGTAGCACTTTCGGGCTGTGATGAGAACCAATGCGAGAATGGAGGAATATGCTCCCCTCTACTTGAAAATGGTCAGCACACTTACACATGCATCTGCCTTGCTGGCTTCACGGGCCTGAGATGCCAGACCCCCACCGTCTTCTCATTTGAGAGCCGTGGCTACATGTACATAGAGACTCAGCTTCTGCACCCGGAGGCGCCTCTGGATGTTACATTTAGCTTCAGGACAGGGTGGCCGGTCGGCACCCTCTTGCAGCGCAGAGTGGACGACCTGCTCCTCAGCATCGAGCTGATGGACGGGCACCTCCGCCTCCGCAGCCTGCGAGGTCAAGGGTCTAGCACGCTGGTCCAGGAGCTGCCAGAGAACGTGTCCAACAACAAGTGGCACACGGTGGAAGCGTCGCTGGGCGGTGTGGTCAGCCTGATCAGGCTGCTCTGCACTGAAGGGGGCTGCAGCAGGGGCACCGGCACAGGGACCCAGCTGCTTGAGCGAACCTCTGATCTCCCCGAGCCTAGATCACTTCGCCAAAGCCTCTTCATAGGAGCGGTGGGGCTGAGCTGGGGTTTGGGCAAAGCAAGGGATGAAGCAGACCTCCCTGCTGCTTTTCTGGGCTGCTTTCGGGACGTGTTTGTGGACTCACATCTGGTGGTGCCTGGTGCGAGGCCAGCGGATTCAGACGCCCAGGCAAACGTCACCGTGGGATGCAGCGACAAAGACAAGTGCGATGACGGCCCGTGTCAGAACCGAGGCCGCTGTGTGAGCCAGGGCTGGAGGAGCTACATGTGTGAGTGCCGCAGGCCTTATGAGGGAACCAACTGTGCAGAGGGTAAGAAGGACAAAGGGAAGTGCAAGCACCAACAATTTCAAAATAAAATGAGATTATATATTTCAAAATTAATCCATCTAAAAACTGTGGGGGCCTGCTGTTTATTTTCCTTTATTGACTGTGGCATTTACACCTTGAGAAATGTGATTTCTTTAAAATAGAATTACTCTCAATTCCTGGAAGATGTATGCTGAAAAAAAGAATGCAGCAATTTCACACACTAGCGTACACCTGCTCTGCTCGTAGGTCAAGTCAAGTTCAGCCTCAGTCTCGTCACTGCAAAAATCTCAATGGATAGCTCCAGAGGGAGCCACCCTACAGGAAGATAAACTTTAAAGGAGCTTAAAGAGCCAGTAGAAATAGAACATAGAGTTCAGTCACACAGTCATGCAATGAGGAGGCATTCAGCAACACCTGGGCCAAGGATTAAAGAAACGTGGGATTTAGTAGCTGACATGGGACACCTTCACTTTGAGGAATCAGGGAGTCTTAAGAACTCGTGCCACAACCTCCCACTGTGTGTTCCTGCCATGTGTAGTAGGCATGTAGAGGCATTTTGGGTGGCTGCCATCTTGATCAGCTTCTTCTATTCAATGGACTGAATTAGAATAGAATAGAACGCATCTTCATTATCAAACCAAGGCTGGAAATAGTCAATAATCTCACCTTTGAAAAAATAAAAACGTAAAAGTAAGTAAAAGCTGAATAGATATGTCTGTCTAACGCAGTTTAATCTGTTTTATTTAGTTATTTAATAGCTGATTGATTGGTCTATCTGTTGAATTGACATCTGTTGAATTGACAAATTTTTCATTTCATTGCCTGAGATATACTTTGCATTAAGTGACTCTCCCTATTTAATGTCTTTTTCTCTCTTCCTGTGCCCGTACAGAGTACATCACCGCCAGGTTTGGAAACAAAGACTTGGAGAGTTATGCTGTCTTCTCATTAGATGATCATCCAGGGGACACCATGGCCGTGTCCATGTTCATCCGCACGAGACAGTCCAGCGGCCTGCTCCTCGTCCTGGCCAACAGCACCAGCCAGTACCTCCGCCTGTGGCTGGAGGAGGGCAGGGTCAAAGTTCAGGTCAACAACTTCGAGACCCTGGTCGGTCGTGGCTTGGTCAGCGACGGCCATTTCCATCTGGTGACTATCAAGCTGGAAGGTGAGGTAGCCGTCTTGTTCCAGTCAGCCCAGAGCCAAGGCTCCATCCCCATTAGGCGTGTCCAGGCCCATCGTGGGGACCTTGTCTACGTTGGGGGGCTGCCAGACCCGAGGGCCTCTGTCTCATTAGGTGGCTACTTCAAGGGATGCGTGCAGGACCTTAGGATCAATAGCAAACGACTGCAGTTCTTTCCCATAACGACCTCAGTGGGATCCTACAACCTGGAGCAGCTCATCAACATTGCACAGGGATGCAGCAGTGACAATGCCTGCACCGTGAGTGGCAGAATTGGTTATCTATCAATGCAATGATATCAATATAATATCTGTGATTCCTACTCTGTATTGATCTTGCCTGAGGAGGTCTTTGTAGTACAATTGATGATTGATTTGAGCTGTTTGCCTTCATCAGATCAACCCCTGCCTCAACGGGGGAATGTGTTACTCCATGTGGGATGACTTCACCTGTAACTGCCCCCCCAACACTGCAGGGCAGCGCTGTGAGGAGGTGAAATGGTGTGAGCTGTCTCCCTGCCCCTCCACTGCAGTCTGCCAGCCCCGCTCTCAGGGCTTTGAGTGTGAGTGTTTTTTTGGTTGAAGAACTGCTGTTAGTCTTAGAAAGAATATTGTCTTAAAAATACATTGCCACAGAATAGGATCCATGTTAAGCATAGTATACTGTGTATAGCTATAATTACTATTCCTATCTCAGTCCTAAAAATTACCAAGGAATAGGATCCATGTTAAAAATAGTATTCTATGTATAGCTATAATTACTCTTCCTATCTCACAGTCTTAAAAAAAACATTGCCAAGAAATAGGATCCATGTTAAATATAGCATCCTGTGTATACCTATAATTATATCAGCCCATTTCTGAACTTGGTGTGTATCCACTGAAGGGACTGTCTGCGGTGTGTGATCCCCCTGGGCACCCATTGGTGTAGGCACTGATTAATTACAGTGTGGTTAATTACAGCAGGGACAGAGTTGAGGCAGGGACCCTACACAGGATTCCCCTAAATCGTGCTAATCCCTGGTCAGATTAAGTCTTCCACCACATGCCTCTGGAAGTTTATGATGATGAGTCTTCCTGGAGATGTCACATGTTCACCGACAATGACCCAGCAGATCACATAATGTTGAATTTGTCCATAGTCTGCTTTGTGTATTATGCAGTTCAATGACTGGATAGTTATAGGAAGGATGAGTGATTTATTTTAGCATTGAACCTCTGGACCAAATGAAATGAGGGGTAGATAGAAAATTTAGGAGTAAATAAGAAACAACTAATGTATAATAATAATGACTCTCCCATATTCTTGGATTTTTTTCAAATAACAAGTTGCATCTCTAAGCGGTCTCTTCCCCCTCTCTCCTCCAGGTTTGTCTAATGTGACACTTGGGAGTGACAGCAGCATTTTGTCCTACCAAGGCAATGGGAAGATCAAGCGCAGCCTCAGCAGTGTCTTCCTCAGCCTCCGTACCAGACAGTCTGATGCCACCCTGCTGCATGCGCAGAAGGGCTCTGCCTACCTCACCGTCTTCCTCCAGGACTCCCACCTGCTCATGGAGCTCCAGGTCGACGAGGATTCCCCAAAGCTGACTGTACAAACCCCGGGAACAATCAGTGATGGGGAGTGGCACACTATTGAGCTCAGCATGGAGAACCAGAACCTCCAGAGCTCCAGGTGGATCGTGGTTGTGGACGGAGGCAAAGAGGAGCTCCAAGTGTCCGACACCACCGCTGGGAACCTGGACTTTCTTAGGGAGGGAGCGGACATCCTCCTGGGGGGATTGGGGCTGGACGCCGGAGGGAACCTGGCCGGGTGTCTGGGCCCCGTGGAGATCGGAGGACTCACTCTTCCTTTCCACGGGGACACAGAGCTGAACCTGCCCAGGCCTCAGGAGGAGCAGTTTGTGAGGGTAAACGGCGACGCTCCCCCGCGGTACAGCTGCTGGGGGGCCAGCGTGTGCGCGCCCAACCCTTGCCAGAACCAGGGTGCGTGTGAGGACCTGTTTGACCTATATCGTTGCGCGTGTCCCTCCGGGTGGGCAGGGCGACTGTGCCAAGACCCAGCAGACACCTGTGCCTCCAGCCCCTGCGTCAACGGCAACTGCACCATCCTGTCTGAGGGATACGAGTGTGTGTGCGAGTCGGGGTACAGCGGCGCCCGGTGCGAGGTGGAAGTGGATATGTGTGAAGGCAGCAATTGCAGCAAGGGCGCCACATGCCTCAGAGGCTTCCAGAGCTACGCATGCCTCTGCCCTCAGAACCTGACAGGCAAATACTGCGAGTGAGTTGCTACGCGGTTTTTCAATAGCTATATCAATTACATTAACAGCAAATTTACAGCAACACACCCCCAATGTAGCCTAACCACCCCTGAGTCGTACTGATGTCCAAACTATTCTCTTACAGGGAGAAAATTCCTGAAATCCCATGGTACATTGAGACAATTCCGTAAGTGCCACAACACAAATAAAGAAAGGTGTACATTTCCATTGCTTGACTGAACCAGCTGAATCCTCTGTGAATGAAATTCCCCAATGCCAGATCGGAGGGCAGTAACATTGTATCACACATGGATGTGTGTTCTTTTGTCTGTCTAGATTTCCTGCATTGCCTGTGTCTGTGTGCGTGGGTACGAGATGGAACTACAGCTGCTTCAATGGAGGGAACTGCTCCAACGGGAACAACACCTGTCACTGCCTGCCCGGTTTCACAGGACAGTGGTAGGCCATGCATTATGTTATTTAATCCTCTTTGCTCCCATTAGGGCACGTGCTAAAGTTTTCCATTTGGCTTTATATATAGCAACATTTCCTAAGTGTTGTCAGCATGTGGCATTACATGTGAGGCTCATTAGCGCTCTTGGGGTGTTGGTCTTTTTGATATCCAGGCACCTGTGCCGAGTCATTAATGAACATCCTCTGAATGGATATAGTAATATGACAGATAGGAATGTCATCAATATGCTGTTATGGTATGAGGCGGTGATACAGACACATTTGTCTCCATCTTTCTCAGCTGAGGATCAAATCCAGCCCATAAAGTCTTTGTTTTCTATGCTGATTTGTCCTTGTTAAGCATCCTTTGACTCAGCTCCTTCCTCTCCAGAATACATTACAATACAATACAGCTGTATTAGTTCTGTGTAAACAAATTAAGTTTACACATCAGTAAATCCAATTACCATGCTTATAATGCTTTTTTGCCTATCTCTTACATACACACACACAGTGCTACACCCTTGAGGCAGATAAGGGTTCAGTGCCTTTCACATGGACACTTTGCTCAATTTGTTGGGAACTGTACAAGTAATACCAAAGACTAGCCCTAATTTCAAACTATGCTTTTTATTGAATTTGTGCGCTATTATTGTTCTGTTCCTCTTGATTTGCTTTCCAGGTGTGAGAGGGATGTGGACGAATGCGCCTCAGAACCCTGTATGAATGGCGGCTTCTGTGTCAACCTCGTAAACAGCTTTGAGTGTATGTGTGATTTAAATTACTCAGGCATACACTGCCAAATAGACGTCAGCGACTTCTACTTGTACCTCTTCTTGGGCCTGTGGCAGAACCTGTTCCAGCTGGTGTCCTACCTTGTCATACGCCTTGATGATGGCCCAGAAATCGAGTGGGGCTTCCACCTGGATGATTAGGCTCATCCTCGGCTATGACGATGAGAGTGGACTATTGGCGTAGCGAGAGGACCAACTCGGTTTAAAGCTACGCTAGGCAACTTCACATGTTGGCGGCTCCAAATGCCAGTGAGTGGTAACTGTTTGAAAAGTCAACTTCAGTACCCAGAAATCATGTAACATCAGGTCAGTAAACTGCACACAGCATGTTTACTAACCCGGCGATGGCTTTATACCAAAGGATACCAAAGGGACAAGTAGAGTTAGGTATTGTTAGGATTTAATACATTTTTCTGAGCCATTTTTGATTCTTCTTATCAATCTGATCCTTTATTGATTCCTCTATTGATTCTTACTGTATAAATTGTCAGGGGTAAAAGACTACATACAGCTTTAGTGGAGTTAACTTTGTTTTATCGTTCAACAAAGACATTGCTGTGTAGTTACTTTTGTCTCAGAATTACGTTTCAAAACAGATGAGGCACATTTGGCATAATGCCTTACTCAAGAGAACACAATACAAGAACAGGTGAAAAAAATTCAAGTAATTGGATTCCCATTTGTATTTACCACTTTATTTGGTCACTCAGGTGTGCTCTACCTGTAATATTTCCAAGTGTATTTGAAGGCAGCATCTGCTTGCGACTGTTATGACTGTTGGCAAGGTGCAGAACAGAATCTAGAAGATAATGAGGTAAATATTGGACTTTTGGACCCATAGTGCAATCCTTTGGCTTCAGAGCACTTGGATTATGCTGTTTGGAGTAATTTTATGGTCATTGTCTTTCTTTTTTGGAACTCTACAGTACAGAGGACGATTAGGGCCACATTTGAACAATTTGAGTTCAAAGATAAATCGGGAGAATTCTGAGAATAAAGTCAGAATTCTCCGTATGCTAACTCTGTGTTTTGTTTTGGTGAAGTTCCACCTATGAAAACATGGCCATCAACCGCAGTTCTGTGAAGTGCAGTGAACCGGAGGACCACAACTATTTCTGGAATTATTACAAAAAAACTCATACAATGAGTTCACAAGTCCAAAACAGCAACAGAGATGGAGGAACCCTTAATGCGTTGAAAACGTGATTATATGCAATAAATGTAACTTTACGTGTTAAACTGTATGTCATTATAACTAGTTTACTGACAAGGTCAGTAATAGACATTTAACCTTTTGTCTGTTGTGAACAGATTTATCTAATGAATATCCCATATTGCACAATATTTCTTCATAAATACATTTCATCTGGTTTTCATACTGAAAACCACAGGTTAGAGAGGTGTCTTTGTGCCTTAAAATCTATTCTTTTACCTGGAGCTCTATGTTTTCTAATCCAGTGTATGTTTTATAATATAACTGGTCAGGGGACACATTTGCATTCAGTTATATTCTACTGGAGATTGAGAAAAGAAATGTCTATAGTTAGGAAATCATGTATATTTAGAAACTGTATATTGTATTACTGTATCCAAAACAAACCCATGAAGGCTGTAGATCAGGTTCTGTATGCAGTGCATACAGAACCTGATCTGTAAGATGAAGGACGTAAAATAAACTTTGTAACATGTTTGCAAACTGACGGGTTTTATTTCAAACTTTTATACATATAGCCACAAACAAACACCACTAATAAAATAATACTAATGATCTGGACATTGATTCAACAGCTCAACAACTTTCCTCTTCAAGGTGCCAGTGGTAACAAAACACATACATAACTTCCATTCATTCACTCTGCCAATTGGTTAACGATGATGTAAACAAACTGTAAACCACAAGGAGGACAACGTAAAATTAAAGTCTACTTCTTTCTTAAAAAATAAAATAAAACTAGTGCAAATAATGTCTACTGATCTAGAAAATAGATGGACCATGCAGGATTAGATCCATCTAGAAAACACAAGCTTCATATTCTGTGTGGTCAGTCAATTCAAACAAACGGCTCTGGTGGTGCTTTACTGTCTTCAGTAAAAGTCCAATCTAATATATGAACAATAACAAGATTTGATTTTTTTTCACATGCTTGGTTAAATATAGATTAAATAAATACAACAATCATGTAATGATTACGGTTAGGATTTTGCCCGCTCAGCTCTAGACGCCACACCTGATACAGGAATCACACTTTCCGACTAGGGTCAGCCATACTAAAAATGTGCTCACAGTACTGTAATGCGTTCAACAAGTGGCATGGACCAATGAGCGCCGCTTGACGGTCAGCTACAGAGCAGTAATGCAGCCCTACATAGAAAAAAAAAGTGTGGGGGTGTGATGGTTTCCCACCCAATCGTAAAGCAGCATTTATCGGTATTACATATAAATAAGTGGTGAGGGCTTTGGAGAATACTGGCCAGCCCTACTCATGGAGCTCACAGTCACACAGCTCTTTGTAGATCCTCTTTCGTATCCTTGGTATGTCCTTCTGTGAGAAATGGAAAGGTTTCGCCAAGGCAAGGCATCTACAATACTGAGACAGAGACAGAGACAGAGACAGAGAGAGAGAGAGAGAGAGAGAGAGAGAGAGAGAGAGAGAGAGAGAGAGAGAGAGAGAGAGAGAGAGAGAGAGAGAGAGAGAGAGAGAGAGAGAGAGAGAGAGAGAGAGAGAGAGAGAGAGAGAGAGAGAGAGAGAGAAATGATTTGATCACAAAATACAAAAAAAGAAATCATAGAGAAGTAATATATACACATGCATTTTAGGTAGGAAAAGCATGCTGGTACCTCCAAGACAAAAACTCCACAGTCATTTTCATTGGTCTGTTGTGGAATTCCCTGCAAAGGACAGTAGGGGGAGACAGCAACACATCAACTCAACACCACATCCTCCACCCACATCAAGGGCATGTCCAGTGAAACTCCAGCAGGCGGCGCTGTGGCGCTGTAAGGCTGGACATGGCCCATGAGAAATCTATTGTGTTCCTTTGTGTAACCAGCTAGTGTGCTCAGAATAAAAGGCATATCATTTCAAATACACAGGCACACAAATCAGCACAAACCTCATCACATGACACTGTCCACCCGTTCTGAAACGCTGTTTGCTGCCTCTCTCTTGCCTCTGTCATCAAGTATTTCAGGATGTTCTATCGTAAGCAAAGCATAAAGAAAACATTTTTGTGATAAGAGACATGGAAGAATGATGAATGAATAAAAGCAAAATGGTTGGAGGGTGTCATCGTGGGAAGTGTTGCCAGTCACATGAAATCTATTGTTACCCTTGCAACCTTCTGGAGCATGTTGCCTTGGGAGTCGTAGAGGCAGATCCTCTTTTTGACCGTGTCAGCAGTCACCAGACACCAGTGAACCTCCAAATGTATGGGCACCAAGAGCAGGCTCTTAGAAAACAAGTCCACCTGCACAACAGGAGACCCAGGGAAGCTGTTAAATCCACTCACTCACTCACATAGTTATAGATTCTCATTTAACATTCCCATCTTAGAGACTTTGATTTATTATGTGGACTTCTTAGCATATTAGCATGGCTATTTTGCCAAAATGTCAACTTTTCAGGAACTACAAAAAACAGCCTTGTTTTCAGATTGAACACCATGCATTTATTAGCTAAGCTTATGGGGTTCTGGAAGAGTTTCATGAACCCAAGGGTCACATAATTTTCCCCACCCATAAAGGAGGATGTAATTAATTGGAGTTAAAACTAAATAATCACCAAAACTGGGGTTATGACTTTCTTTTCACAACAACAGTGATCTATATTATGAGTAATGTCTGGATAAATGATCATAAATCAGAACACACCACTCCTATCTTAAACCTGACCTGCTTTGTCCATCTCTTGACTCCCTCATATCCTTTGGTCACAAGCTGTCGGTGGAAGAAGCTGTTGAGAAAATGGACCTAAGAGTGGAGAAAAGAGGGAAAGAAAATTCAACTGTGATGATGAAATGAATATAATCTAGACCTGTGCAATTCCATGTGCTGTTAAAATCCCATTCCAGTTAAAATTATGACACTCAAAGACACTGGGAGGCTTAACAAACAGACCTGGGCCAAGTAGTATATACAAATAATATGGATGTGGCTTGACAAATAGGGCAATTCAGTGGCAAGTTTAGCAAGTTTAGATTACAGGCAAATATTGCAAACTTAATTGACTATAATCTTCTACAATGTAACAATTCAGATGTACAATATTTGAATTGTCCTGATGTAGTAACACCCAACCCATCTAGTGCTCCAAGCAGGATAAAACCAAATGCTATTTGCAAGTACTATCTTAGCCAAGTCTGCTAACTAATCTACACGGCACTGAAAACTACCTTATGATGGGCAGATTCCGTAATCAGTTCTCCATACATGTTCATAACCTTGAAGAATAACAAACACAAAAACCACATCAGTTTTAAATATACCAATCAAATTCTACTTAAACATTAAGGCTTATCTTCCAGGCATACATCTTACCACTCCAAAGTGTCAACGATTTATATGAAATATTAGATGCCAACCTGGTCGTTGAGCCAGTTCTGATCTGCCAGCGTCGACAAGTCGTCCAGTGTCAGCATGTGTTTCTTGTAGACCACGCGGAAGGAGGGAACAGGTCTCTGAACCATCGCAGCTTGGTACTTTGTAACCTCTGAGAAGACTGCATTTTTCCTACAGGGTGGCAAAATATAAAATGATTGCTCACAGAGTGACATCTCAACATTACTGACACTACTCTGGATGCTTGAGCTCAGTGCACACACTTACAACCTTTGAAACAATGTAACAAGTGATTCAAAGTGATTCAAGAAAAGTGGAATTTAAATTGTCTTTGGATGCAATATTTGTCTCTACACTATTGGTTTTCCTTTTGAGGAAATTACATCTATACCTTGGATTAAGTTGTTAAATCTGTCGCTTCTTTTGCTGGCCATCTCCTCAGTTGTTAATTTGGCTGTGTAGCAATCAAAAATTCATGTGGGAACAGAGGGACACTTTGTATCCATTTATTAAGTCCACAAAATGAAGTCAAACAGAATTCAACTGTCAAGTGGTCTCACAAGCAACTCGACACATTGCCTCCTTTTGTGCTGAGACTTCAAAAATGTGCTGAGACTTCAATAAGGCCTTATTTACCACTCCTACATGACAGACCAGCATATGATATTTTGCATATTGCCATTTGGTGAACTCTTTTAGAACCGAAGCAGCATTGTGAGTGCGTACATGGATTCCCAGGGAGAATCAAACCTCAAAGCCTGGCAGTGCAACACAGAACCACACAAGACTACAAAACATGACCACATGGATGAAGATGTTACCTGTCACTGAAGTCCATGTTCAACTTCCTCTTCAGGTGTCTCAATACATCGCTCTTTTGTAGTGGGATGAAACTTCCATATATTCTATAGAAGTCATTAAGGAATTCTAAGAGAGATTGAAAACACTGCACTCAAATCACCATGAAAACCAGCAAAGTCAAGCAAAATATGACAAAAACAATAAAACAGTAGGTATACCATGGATGTGGGTTGTCAGTGCTTTGTGGCTGACGTCAGTTTGATGCTGGCTTTGCATCTTTTTACCGGCGAAGCTCTCAACAGTATCTCTGTTGGTAGCCTGGTCCTGAAGTGGAGTGACAGCAGTACATTGTTCTGATGGGCCAACAAGTTCATACAGATTCTGGCCACCAAGCCTTTGAGATGGCAATGTTTTCTTTGGTATGTGTTTATCTGTGATTCCCACACATATATCGCTGCCTTTTCCATGTCTTTGAGACGGTACTGTCGTCATTGGCATGTTTCGATGGGTGGTGCCCACACCAACATCAGTGACAGTGACCAGGTTCTGCAATAGGTTGGTAGTAGTACATATGTCTGACAGACCAGTAGGTTCACACAGCTTCTGGAGGCAACTGTCTTTGTCAAGCCTGTCCTCTGAGCCTCCTTGAGTATCACATCCAACAGCTAGAGGTGATTTTCTCTCTTGTAACTTTTCCGGGCTCTGTGGGCGGTGCTTTTGAACTTTCCTTTTATGTGTCTGTGACTGTGTCTTTAAACTGGGGCAGGGGCTGGAATTGATCAGACAAGCTCCTCTTTCTCGTTTCTTGGCTTTGAATATCCAGAAACGGCATTTCGCCCTCCTCCACTTCCTCCACATCCACAGCTGTAATTTACAACACAAGCGTCTCTTGGCCCGCCTAGAGGGATGGGAGACTCCCTTAATAGAAGACATGAATCTCCTCCTTCTGTTGAGGCCTTTGCTTTGCTTTAGTGGCTCTGTGGTTTGCACATGAGTGAGAGCCTGACCATTGATGAGAACGAAGGATGGGGGGTCATGTGAGTGCAAGGAGTTGTGGCTCTTCTTTTGGCTGCTAGGAGGGCAGGTCTGAGGCACGCAGCTCATATGAAACAGTCCTGAATCTGCATTTTCTTGCAGCTTCCCTGTGACAGAGAGGCACCCAGTTTCAAGATCATGGTCCACTGTCTGAGGAGGGACTGGAAATAGGTCTGGTTTAACTTTGCCTGTATAGTTTGGGTCGGCTGCTACCAGCTGCTCCAGTGTAGACTTTGAGTGGAGAGGGGAACACTTGCGTCGCATGTTGGTGTATTTGTATGACCACCCACTCCTTGGCATAGTTTTCATACTCCCCTTTGTTGCCCTTGTATTCATTTCTGCTTTTGAGGGTTTCCTCAATGGGCAAACCACACACGCTGTCCCCCCAGCTGCTGGAACAAAGAATGGATGTGTTACTACATGCTGGGCTATGCACTCTCTTTTTTAAAAAATACACACTTTTTCCCTTTTCATTGTTTTGTCTGGATTAGAAGATTTTGGTCGGTTTTCAATTTCAATGATGTCTGCTGTTGGGTAATATGGTTAATTAGGTTACCTAGGTCATATCACTGTCACTGAAGATCATGCTTCACACAACAAATACCACAATATGTGAATTGACCGTGGGTTTACAACTGCAGAAAATACAGTCATATGTGTCTTGGGGCTGCACGACAGGTTTCTCACTAAGACTTTTCAGACTTTTGGGGCAATTCAAATGCTTTTCAAGACCTGGAAATGACCAAATGCACTTTCCAGACCTGCATGGGATCCCTGTTAGGTGACTCTGTCCTACCAAACAAGTCGAAGTCAGGTAACAAGTCACTGAGCTGCTACACTGAGCCAGGTTAGTTGAATATTCTCTTCAGGCAGTGAAAACCACCAGAACCACAACATGGCTCGTAATTTGGACCGAGCTGACACGACTTCTCCTTGACACGTGCTGTCCTAACTAAAGTCCCAGCTAACTTCAGTTTACTAACACAACTGTCCGTCGCAAATGGCTAGCTAGGCTACCAGCCCAGACCACCTCGGCTTACCGTTACTTGCTTGCTTCATCGAGACTTTTGAGTGGGACGAGCCGCCATTTGGCAATGAACTATCATGTTTTATGTCCTGATATAACTGAATTAGGAAACTATTTATTTACCACGATGTTCAGAGGTTTGACCATGTCGAACGGCAGCGCATCTACTGACGTCTCCATTGCACAGTCGCATGTAGACTGCGTCATTTGTGCCCCGACCAATCAGATTTATCGCTCCTTGCTTTCTGTAACATAGGCTATATATTAACATTTTTATTTTTATTTATTTTAACATGTAACATTTATATTTAACATTTTAAGTTATTTTAACTTTTTTATTTTTTTGTTTATTCATTTATTTATTTATTTATTTTTATCTCTGGCATCCACTGTACTGTACTCAGCTACTCTTGTGTTATAGAATGAACTTTCATTGCCAATTTGCTGTATTTTTGAAGAAAGAAAGAAAACATACATATTAACATTCCTCTTTCTTATGTTGGAGTAATTTAAAACTTTTCATAAAAGGATATTAAAAGTGACAACTATTGTGTATGTTTGCATAAAAAAAAGACAAAAAAATAAATAAAGAAAGCACTATGAATGTGATTTTCTGGGCCAGCAACATTTTGCTGCAGTCACGTGTGGCAGATGCTCATGATCCAGCTGCACTTGATCCTTGCTGTTTTGTTCTGTTTTGTTTGAGTCCCTCATGCAGCGCTGTAGACCCAGTGGACGGTGTGTTGCCAATTCACCTTGTGTTTGAGGACATTGGGGGCGGCAGCACACCGTAGTGCTCTAAGAGAGCGTCCTTCAGCTGTGACCAAGGTTCAAGCCCCGCATTGGCAAACATCCGCCCTGCCGAAGTGTCCTTGAGCAAGTCACTGAATCCCTACCAGCTCCGAGCTCTGCTGCTCTCTAACTGACTCTGACCTCTGACCTCTCCGGAGACGGGAATCCAGTTCCAACACACGACATATCAATTTAAGAAACATTCATGCCAAAGCTGGCATGGAGTGCATGTGATGTACAGTGTGATCTACTGTAGAGCACACAGCGAACCAGCACAGATTCAACCTGGAGTCTGCTTACCGCACACCAGTTCACCCCACACCAGACTTTGTCAGTTTACATTTGTTTTGGCAGTAATCCCAAGACAGAGACCGGTCTGAGGGGGCAAGAATGAACCACCCACATGTGACGCAGGAGTTAGAGGGATGATTGCGCTGTTTACCTTGGCTCTGTCCTCCTGTTTAAAGTGCAAGATATATACACCATGGGCTGCATGGGCTCTGTCTCTCTGTCTCTTCCTTGACTGTCCGGCTGGTCTGAATCCTCTATCTTGTCCATTGTACCTCTGGTAGAAATGAATCCCCTGGGCATTTCTGTGGCTCTGGGACTGCTGGTGGGGGTATGGGCTCAGGTGCTTTACAAGGAGACCCCACTTCCATGCGATTCCAATGAGGCAGAGCAGGCAGCTCTGGTGGCTCTGGATTTCCTCAACGGCCAGCACTCTCACGGCTACAAGTACGCCCTGAACAGGATTGAGGACATCAAGATGCTTGCCTCTGTAAGTGAGCGAGTGAAGTTGTGTAGTCAGGGGTTTAGATATGTATACAGATTCTTTTTCTATCAGATTTGAGGTGGAAACATAGAATACAACGCATGGCAAAATACTCACCTCAACTATTACCGCTAGACCACTGGAGTGTAGGATCATAGAGTAAGTATTGTGTCAGACCAATATGTGTGACTGAGTTTGCATTAGGATGATGTAGACACAACACTGAATAAAAAAACTGATTTCTGTACTGTTTTGTATAATGATAATACATCCTATGAAAAGAAGCCAAGCCTAAAAAAAATATAGCAGGATGCCAGGGAAAATGAATAATTTATGAATTCATCCAGAAATGTGATATATTATAAAGTAGATTTGGTGAGCATAGCTTGTAAAATCACTAATATAATCTTATGTGGATATGTTATACCATCATTATATGTCCTTATAGTGTCTCCAAGCTTTATTTAATCTTTTTTCATCTAGTTTTAAAATTGAGTCTTTTCCATATACATTTGCTAAAGAAAGTATCAATATTGTGTGGTATAATAACACCGCCCCCTAAATAACACCTGCTGACATTTGTGTAGACATAGTCAGTCAGAGTGAACCAGGAACCAACATGAACATTATAACTGTGCTCCATTTCCAATTCTCATTAGTAATTTCAGTTTAGGGGCGACTGTCTCAATGGCAATCATCTGATATCCAAAAAATGTCCAACAAATTGCCTCCCAAAGGAGATATTTTTATATAACGATTGACTCTACCTCTCCTTAGGCCGATGGACAGGAGACATATGTCCTGGAAGTTGACCTGCTGGAGACAAACTGTCATGTGATGAACCCCACACCTGTTGCCAACTGCACTGTCAGACCCAAAATATTGACGGTGAGATTGCATATCCTTGGTATGCAGCAGCTAAATAAACGGATGCTACGGTTCATGTTCTCACCAGTTTGAGGGTATCAGTTAATGAGATATATGAAAAATATGAATATTGTCAATTATGTTGTTTTATATTGGAAGTACTGATTTGCTGTTTCCATTCAGGCTATAGAAGGAGACTGTGATGTGGTGCTGAAGAAGGTGGACGGAGCTCTTACTGTTGCAGCATTCAAGTGTAAAACAGAAGGTAAAGCACACAGATCACAATGACTACCATATCAACGCACACTCACATACACAACCACATGCGCGTATACACAAAAACTACTCTTTTTCTCTGATATGTAGAATCAAGAGAGGACATGTGCCTCGGCTGCCCTACCCTCCTTCCCCTGAATGACACCACTGCACTGGACTTAGTTCATGCATCTCTGGTAACCTTCAACAACCTAACGGCCAATGCAACATTCATTCTTGCGGAGGTTGGAAGGATGTCATCGCAGGTGGGCCTAAACATAATCTGATTGGAGATCTGTCATGCAAATTGTACATTATTTGGGGCTGTCAGTACACAAATATTTCTCAACCTTTTGTTTCAGGTTGTGTCTGGTGGGCTCACCTATGCAGCAGAATATGTCATAGTTGAGGCTAATTGCACTGATGATGCCTGTGTGCCCCTGAATGATGCTATGGCTGTAAGTACACAAGGCATGTGCCTTCTACCAGAGAAACAACACTTTTTCAAGAGAGTGGAGCAGTGGGTTTATTAAAAAAAAAAAAGTACATGGTAGCTATACGATTCAATTTAATTTACAACCCACACATTATGTTAATCTTGCTAAGAGACTTCCCTAAGAATACAGGAAATATATAATGCTGGTCATCAAATCTATGATAGCAATTGAGTATGATGAAAAAGGAGGAAAATCATCTTTTTCTTTTCTTCACCAGGAACGTGGTTTTTGTACTGCGAAAGGTTTGAGCTCTGGACACTCAGTGGACTGCAATATGTTTGCCACTCTGGTAAATTATTTCGATTTCCAAAAATTTGTCACCAGCATCACCCTAATTTAATATATACATGTATATATATATATATATATATATATATATATAAATCATTTCTTTTGAAGGATCTGTTCACACTTACATTTTTTTTTCAGATTCCTGTTGTAGATGCCAACAGCACTGCACCTGCAGGTCCTGGTTTGCCACAAGTGGTCCACGTCAATGCAGACAGTCTAACACACAGGCACGGTCTGAGGCACCACAGACTCACCTCCCTTCATAACCCTGACCTCAACAGCCTTCTGTCTGCAGAGTCATCAGAGTCAGGTGAAGTGGTGTCTGTGGCTCCAGTAGTACCTGCAGTCGCTGACCCCGCTGCAGTCGCTGACCCGGCTCCAGCAACTGACCCCGCTCCAGCAACTGACCCCGCTGTAGCCACTGACCCTGCTGCAGCATCGGCCTCAGCCTCAGCCTCAGCCAGTGTTGAGATCATTGCTGTTATGGTGAAGAGGGAGGCACCTACGCCAGGTGCGCCTGAACTCGAACCCGTAGTGTTGCCCTTTCCTAGTGTACCATTATGCCCAGGGAAGGTCAGACACTTCTAAGTCTTCGAGTCCCTCATACAGCACACAGACTCTCTATGCTTGCATTCTTCAGCAACAGTGGTTGTGATGTAACTTGATGATGGTCCATATTAGATAAAGGAAAGTGTCATGTGGTAGGTAGATAGGTGGACAAAACACCAATACATTTAGTCTACTATAGGGAGAGATGTGCCAATAATTGCTGGACTAACAAGGGCCACATACATGGAACATATTGTGTATTGCATAACACAATTCTGTTTAAAATCTGTTTTAAAATGGATAATAAAGATTTGCGTTCAATACTGCTGTAAAATCTCTCAGGTTGAAGCCTTTTATGTGTTTTGGGTATTAACATGCATTGTAAAATATGCAAACAAGTAGTAGCATTTATAGGTTATTGAAAATGTCTTATTTTGTTTCCTACAAATAATTAGTTGATGTGTTAAATATATTTAAGAAATCAGCAGTCAGTGGAGGTGAAAGTTTTTTTTCAGGTTACATGAGGCCATTTACAATGACAACCTCTCTACACAGAACTTTGAATGAACACACAAGTACCACAATGCGTTAAATCATTTAAGCCACATCTTCCAGGGTGATTGCAAAACACAGGGCTCCGAGCTGGACGAGTGCCACAGTTTGCCGATTGTGTTGACTCATGCCCATGACATCCCTGTGGACCCACAGACATTGCCACCAAAACAGCAGCCACTCACACAAATAAGAATTTCTACTCAAAGTCTACCTTAAAGGGCTCAGTGGAAGGTTCAGACATTTTAAACATTACAAATCTAATTAAACATGTTCACAATTTACAAAGAGTAGGAATTCTCTGAGATCCAGGAAGGTCAGAGTGTAACAGATTACATGTGATGCGTTAATCTCATAACTATTCTGCTAGTCACTGGTAAAAAGAAACAAAACGATATCATTTGATTTTTCAAAACATGTTCAAAGAGGAAAGGGTATTATCAATTTGATGAAGAAGCATTTTACATGATCAATAATACCATTAAATATACAGCCGATGAGCTGGATTCAATTGTTTAACTTCAAAAATTTTAATGGACTTCAAGACCAAATATTCAAAACATAAACAATGTACAACAGTGGATTATGTTACCAATTACAGGAGTAATGTGGAACAGATTCAATTTTTAAAGGAAGCAGCCCAAAACAGATTTTTGGGTTGCATTGACATTTGGTAATTTTTGATGAATGGGTAAATGTTAGCAAATGTCTATTTGCATGAACGGGTCAATGTTCAGGAAGCACTAGTTCTGAAGTTCATGCAACTAAGGCAAATACAAGGGCAATGCACTTTTACCTACGTTTGATTCAAAAAGGTGGATATAATGCCAACAAAAAATACTGACAAAGCAAACAGTGTTTTAACTTTGAAACTATACAAAAAGGAAATCACATGGCATTAGTCTGCTCATGCCACAAGAGGCAAGTTAACCCTTTCGAGGCATCTAACATTAGATGGTAATCCAACCCTTTTCGCCTTCCAACTTTTGTAGACAAGTTTTCCCTCATTTTGCCAAACATGTTAACCAACCATGAAACCCACTCCCAAACTGACAGAAAGCACAAGCACAAAACAGTTAGTCCGTTTCCATTATTTATTCTCAGTAAAAAGGTTAAGATTGTTTCTGCTTCTGATGACCACCTTCTCTCTCGATGGCTTGGTTTAGAAATCCTGCAAGAGACAAGCACATTAGTCCATGTGATTCGGTGAAACATTTCTGATCACATTAACAATAACATACCATTTGGTTGGTGGTTAGCTGCAGAGCCCAGTCTTTGAGATGACTGTCCAGGATCATGGGGTGGAATCCTATGGCTAGAGCCTATAGGAATGACAAACTTCCAGACGTCTTTGAATAACTCAGGCTTTAAATGTGCCGGATTGAAAGAGGGCTCCTGGGGCAAAGATGCAGGGTGAGGGCCATTGGGAGCAGAGTAATACAATGTCAAACCTTCTGTTGATTCTTCACCCATGGGGCTTGGCATATAGTCAGCATTCCCAGGTAAAAGACCATACATTGCCAACTGTTTGGGGTGTGTTCTCTGTGGTTGCTTTAAGTTCTGGGGATGTTGGGGTTTACCATTGCGATGCCTTTGATGTTTGGGTGCCAGGAACTCATGTGTGTCATGAACCAGATCCCTGGAAGGCAGTGGAGATTCAGGGGAACTGCTGGGCACCCTACCTGGTGGGCCTTGTTGAAGCAATACATAACCATTTGGTTCAAAATATGAGTGCATGTGAGGTTCAGATTTTGAGGATTTCTTTGAGTCACTCACAGGTGGTTGAGGTTTTGAGGAGCTGTTAGGTTCACTTGTTGACTTGTTATAAGGAGGTGCTTGAGCGTCTTGAAGCATGTAGTAGGGGATCAGTGGAGGATCAAATAATTTGCTTTCGTCTTGAGGATGCTTTGGAGGTTCAGATTCACTAGACCTTTTGCCAGGTGGCTGCAGTTCCTTGGCTGTTAGTTGTTTATTTTGCTGCTTTGAAATATGTGGCTGTTGTAGATATTGTGTATTGTAGGACATAAAATAAGGCTTCATGGGATGTTCGGGTTCTGAGGGATTCTTCATATCACCAGAAGATAATTTGTGGTACTGCTGCTTTGGGGGCTGTAAATTATACAACTCATAATATTGCAACATTTGATTCATTGGGTCACTAACTGCATCCTGAGGTTTAGAGGGCATATTAGAGTGAGTTGGTGATAGACTTTGTGGGAATTTTAGAGGTCCCACATCGGTGGGGCCTCCAAGATATTGTGAATTATAAGGCACAACATAAGGGTACATTGGTAGTTCAGGCTTTGCAAGTTTGTCAGGATAACTTCCAGGTAGTGCAGCAGGGTTGCCATCTGGTGGTTGGAAAAATGGCTGCAGTTCAGGCTGGCTTTCAAATGGAATTGACTGAGGTGCAATTTGGCTCCAGTACTCACCAACAGCTTGGACATTTGGGGCAGAAGTCACAGTTGTGCCAACTGTTGTTGCTTCAGTTGGTTTATGAGGAAGGGGAGCAGACTCCAAGCCATAACCAAAATTAGAATAGCCCAATGCAGGAAGGAATGGAAGTCCTGGGTACACTGGAGGGCCACCCTTACTCTCAAGTCCAGCCGGAACAATATGGTGATGATGTTCATGATAAGCGATTTGAGGGCAACAGTTGGAAAATCCAGATGGGCAAATCTGAGGGCATTGTACAAGTGGAATGTATGGATTGCCTGGCTGAGGATGTGGGAGTAAACCAAAATTACTAGGCTGTGGATTGGCAGGCTCATGGGGTTTTTCATTATTGGCTGGAGTGACCTGTTGTGATTTTTGAGGAGCGAGACCAGGGGGTAATGTTACAGGCTGGGGGTTCTGAGGATGACCTTTAGAAGCTGGAGGCTGTGCATCTGGCACTGGCTTTTTGGTAGCAGGCGAATTAGGGTTTGTTTGAGCACCTGGTATCTGGGGTTGTTGGGGATAAAAAGGTTTAAGTACTTGACCCTGAGGCGCTTCAGAAGTTGGTGGCTGAGGGTAGACAGGGAATGGGTAGAAAGGTTGGCTACCTGGAACCTGAGGTGCTTCAGAAGCTGGCGGCTTTGGTGGCTGAGGGTAGAAAGGTTGGCTACCTGGTGCTAGAGGAACTTTGCCAGGTGAAGGATTTTCAGGGGCTTCAGGTTTAGATGCCTCAGGATGCAGTGGGTCAAGAGGTTGTTGCTCTTGGCCCTTTGGCATTTGCTGTGTGGATGGCACAGGCTTCTCAGAAGGACCTTCAGGCTTAAAAGGATAGTAAAATGGATATGGGTAGAATGGCTGTGGCACTTGACCCTGAGGCACTTCAGAAGCTGGTGGCTGAGGGTAGAAAGGTTGGCTACCTGGAGCTGGAGGAACGATGCCATGTGAAGGATTTTCAGGGGCTTCAGGTTTAGATGCCTCAGGATACAGTGGGTTGAGAGGTTGTTGTACTTGGCCCTTTGCCATTTGGCTAGGGGTTTGCTGTGTAGGTGGCACAGGCTTCTCAGAAGGACCTTCAGGTTTAGAAAGATGGTAAAATGGATATGGGTAAAATGGATATGGGTAAAATGGCTGGTGCAGTTGACCCTGAGGTGCTTCGGTAGCTGGTGGAGATGGTGCTTCAGTGGCTGGTGGAGATGGTGCTTCAGTGGCTGGTGAAGATGGAAGTTTGCCAGATGAAGGTTTTTCAGGTTTAGATGGCTCAGGATACTGTGGGTAGTGCGGTTGTTGCACTTGACCCTGAGGCACTTCAGAAGCTGGTGGCTGAGGGTAGAAAGGAAATGGGTACTGGGTTACTGGAGGTTTCTGAGAAGTCCCAGGTGGTTCGGCTGGTTTTTGTGTAGGAAGAGTTTCATGCTTAGATGGTTGAGGATAAAATGGATGAGGGTAGAAAGGCTGCATTTGGCCATTAGGGGGTTGAGTAAATGGAGGAAGTGTAGTAGGTGTAGGTTGTACTTCAGGCTTCTGAGCAGGAACAACAGGATGGGTGTCAGGGGTAGATGGCCAAACATAAAATGGATATGGGTAAAAAGGCTGTTCAACTTGGCCCTTAGGTTGTTGGGTGGCTTGAGGCAGTACAGCAGGTTTTTCAGGTTGGGCTGGCCAGGGGTAAAATGGAAAGGGATGCAATAGCTGATATAACTGTCCCTCAGGGGTATTCGCCGACTTTGTAGGAGGTACAGTTTTTTGGGACTGCTGGTCATCAGGTATCTTGGTTACATGAGGCGTTGTCTGGGTTACATGAGGAGGCAGCTGTACAGCAGGTGTAGGCCTGGGTGGAGTGTCTGGTTTTATAGGATAAGGGTGAAAAGGATTGGGGTAAAAAGGGAAATAAGGCCACTGGGATTGTTTGGGAGGTTGGTCAATATCCCGCGGCCTCTGAGTTGGGGTCTGGTTAGGTATCTTAGGGTACTGAGGGTAAACTGGAACCTGGGGAATGGCAGGCTGTGGAGGAATCTTGGGGTTTTGGTGAGGAGCATGGGTTGAAGGAAGAGGATGAGGGCTCCATGGGTGAGAGGGGTATACCCCTTTGTTTGGCATTGTAGTTTGCTGGTTTGGACTTTTTGTAGTGCTTTGTGTGGGTTTAGGATGAAGTGGTGACATTGACGGACAGGAAACTTTAATTTCTCCATCTCCAGCCAGGTCAATGGTGAACATTCCATCCTGGAACACAAGCCCCAAAAGGGTTAAATAAAGTAAGCAGTTAAAGAGGGAAAACTCACTTAAACAGAACATAAACTGCTATACCTTTATTTCCACACAGGGTGCATAGCGAGCAGAGATGACCACACCTTCAGGATGAACAACCACACTGAACCCACATCTGGATGAAACCGTCATCAGTGGCTCCCAATTACCAGTCACTGCAAGACGATGAAAAATGCTGCATTACTGCCAAGCCCATGTTCCTTAAGATAAACAAATCATTTTACCTCTGCAGAATGCCATAGATACCATGAAGTAGAATTTTTTTTTTTTTTTTTTAAAGAACAAAGGTAGAAGTGTAAAATGAGAGTACTTACAATTTACTTTAATTTTATTTACAGAGATGGCCCATTCAGTTTTCACCACCATGCCCTCAGCATGGCAGGTGACCATGGGAGGGTTAGGTGAAGACTGTCTCATGACAGGGCATGACATCCTCACTGGTAAACCCCACCAACGCAATGGGAGAACGTAGCTATCCTCCTGAAGGCCAGCAACAAAAACTTTACTTTGAGTCAAGAATGGCATGAGTTAAGTGTGCTCTCTTATCCATCATTCCATCT
The DNA here is from genome assembly GCF_046629955.1 of Centroberyx affinis. Lineage (NCBI taxonomy): Eukaryota > Metazoa > Chordata > Actinopteri > Beryciformes > Berycidae > Centroberyx > Centroberyx affinis. The sequence continues at coordinate 238,020 of NW_027279625.1, forward strand.
ACCTATACACTTTTTAAAAAGTATCCCACCTCAAGAGTGACAAAACAACCATCATAAGGTGCAACCAAGACCAAATTCCTCCATGATGACCTCATGGTGTAACCACAGCTTGATGGCAACTTTGACAGAGGCAGAGGAGACAGGTGACTTCCTGTGAAATTAAACCAATATAACAGAGGGGTGTCAATGGCAATAAGGAACTCACTTAACTATGATCTCCGCATAAGCCTACTTCATAAAGTATATAATGCATGAATGGTAAGCAGTTAAATACATGAATGCACAGGTGGATGAATACTTGCCCCTGTCCACAAACAATAGAGATCCGGGAGTAGAATCAGCATCTTGGACCTTCAGCTTCATGGAGTCTCCTGTACATTCAACCTTTGGCTCCATTTGCAGTAGCCGCTCCACTGCTGCACTGTCCTGCCTCACAGAGCCATCAACCTGCCCTTTATGGTGCTTAGGCTCCTCCCAACCTTTACAAATAAGCCAAATATGCTCATACAGCTACAGTCCTTATTTAATTGATTTAATGTTGATGGAGCCAGTAGATTGGAAAGCAGCAAATAAAAAATTAACTGGTATACAATATATGTTGGACTCAATACCTTCAAAATGCTACAGGTCTAGTAAAATTTGTCAGTATATTTTAAATGTGCATTTTGGGGAGGATTATAATCAAACAATTTCACATACCCATGTCTGATTGATAATCTGCATCAGCATCCAATAATTTCTTTAGGGACTTGATTCCTTTGAGTTTAGCACCTTGACTCCCAATTAAGAGCCTTCCATGGCGCGGATCACCCGAACCACCTCCTTTACCGTTACCTTGAATTAATGTCGAGTTTTCTCTTGATTTGAGTGTCCAAGCAACGGGTGTGTCCGATGTCTGAATCCCTATCGGTTCCGTGCAATGGCAAAGTGAAGTAGCAACCACAATTAGTCCTAAACATAGCAAAAACTTACAGCCCCCTTTCTTTCTACACTCCATTGGAATAACCTAAAAAACAAAACAGTGCACACACGCCTGATCGCCACAGCAGTGTGCCGCAAAAGCTAAACTCTGCTCTATCTAAATGACTATAAAGGTGGGAGATGTGCGTTGGCCTGATTACTTACGGCGCAGGTGTTACCTATACAATTAAGGGCGGGGCGTTAATTTGTCTCAACTCAGATTCCCAAAACACCTAACAATGTAGCAAGAAAGATGAATACAGGTGTTGACCTACCCTGTCTGGCTGTCGGAAATATCTTTATATCAATTATAGATGTGGCATTTAACATGAAAGACATATCAACAATTTAAAAGTTGATAGAGAACAAAGATAAAAGTTTATTATTCTATGTTATTATTTGGCATTCTTCGTATTGTATGTTTCTATTTCTGCTTTAGCCTTAACATTTAGGTCTATGTCACGCATACACAACTTTTCGCTAAGAAAAAATAGACATGATGCCACTGCATCCTCTCAGATACCTTCATCCGCAAATCCTAGATATAAGTTATATGAATCGAACAGATAGTAGAATATGGTGCTTGATATTGACGTTTTCATTCTTCAGTTAATTCTGTTGTCTACTTCTGTGGGGTGGGTCTTGTCTCAGAATTTTTTTAAATCCCTAATCCCCTTTCTTTTCTTTTCTTGTCTGTTTAAAGGGAATAACAGTCATTTATGAATGCCTAGATTTTATTCGTTGGTCTAGGACAGTAAAATCAGTATAGGCTATGTCCTAACTGTGAATAGGCATAGCCTACGAACAACTTGAAAACAACGCCCTCATGATGCCACTGGTTATCAGGTCTGTAGCTGGCCCATCACTACAAATGAAGAAACAGTTAATTAAAAAAAAAAAAAAGAATAAAAAAAGGCAAAATATGTATTACCATGTCAAAATTAATAAAGAAAACAATGGGAGAAATGTTGGAAGTGCAAATTATTAGCCTAATAAATAAATTCATTTCATATATTTGACCTGCTGTTAATGTTACATTGCTATGGTTGCTAACCCAATCTGTTCATATTTGGGGGGTTTTTGCCTTGAGAATCAGTGGCCTACTTTTGCAGCATCTTTGAATTGAACCGGATGGAATCAGAAAGATGATGCAGGTGACTGGGGGAGCACCAAGGTGTATTTCCTGGCAACATTTTGTGAAATGACTTGCAGAACTGACATTATAGGTATAAAATCAAGACCACCACTCAAATACTGGAACATTGTGTGTTTGTGAAGTTGAGCGTCCCGTTCCTTTGGAGCCCCAGACTTAATACCTCAACAGAGGTTTGAGTCTTAATTCTGTTTTCTGGCTTTGAGAGAAAGATGTTCATGTTCACAAATAGTTTATTGATTGAGCTATCCGAGACCACTGGAATAGCATATGAGTGGTGTTCCCCTTCAAACTAATCAATTTCCCACCAATGACGGCATATCATGAAAAAAAACCCCCAAAAAATAAAGTTGGGTTGAAGATTTTCCTCTGTAGCATTTGGCATAAACTATCATAAACTAGGCCTACAACAGGGTGTGAGTACCAAGGAGTAGGTTTATACATACAGTTTATCAACTAGGCTATCCTGTGTGACACTACACCCGTTTTGTATTATTCTTAGACTTAAACAGTAAAAAGGAAAGGACATTTTTCTCCCACAAGAGTAATATGTAATCAATAAAGAGTTGAGGAATTAATTTCTATGAGTCAGCCACAGTATTTGAGGACCCTGATGAACAGGGGCGGTGACCCACACCTCCACCCCAAATTGCAATTAACTCTGTCTCAAAAGCACCTGTATCCTACATACACATAATGCCCATAAATGATGAGACCTATCAGTGGCTCTCAACCTTGTGCCATCGAGGCCCAAGAGCATGTCTTCATTTCAAACAAACACTATACCAGCCAATTTCACTGATTAGTTCCTTCTTGCTGGCTGAAGGTGTGCTGATCAGTCAAATCAGTTACTCTAGAGTTTGGTTGGAATAAAGACTTGAATACTCTTGGGCCTTGGAAACACTTTTACCTTACTTCAGAGTAGAGTGGTTGAATAGCAAACCAAAAACTGTAGAACTGACACAGTCTGCACTCCTACATTGCAACTCTTGGATAAACAGTCCACACACATACAACATTGTACTCAAAGGCAACAGACAGGACATACTGGCCTTTACCTCTGGTTGGAATAACTTTTATTTGATCTGTCTGTTAACAAGGTTTTGTCTCATCAATTCATGGCATTTTCCCCATTTTTGAAAATGCAGATTTTGTAGTAGAACGAGTTCCAATGCAAAACAAAGGACAAAATAGTGCAAAATTATTTTTCTGTCTCTTTTAATTCTGTACATATTCCACAAAGCCTGTAGATTATTACTGATGCCAAAATATCCCTTAGGAAAGTGCCATTAAAAGTTACTTCTTGCTGGGGCAGCAGTTAAAAATCCAACTCACAGTAGCAACAGATCAGATCGATTTTATGGCACAGAATACACAGTTATTCTCAGAAAGTTTTCACAAGACAACTTACAAATGTTCTTATTCCAACCAACACCATTTTCAATAAGTTTAGTGTACACAGCATCATTTTTTCTTTTTAATATACTTCTAAGTACCGTGCTATGACAGTTTCTGATACACCTTTGATGACTAAAGCACAAGGCAAATAATTCCAAGCTGTTGGAGCCCAACAGCTTGTGTTTACAGTCAAATGCATTCATAATGTTGGAAAATGAGGCTGCCGTTTCATCAGTTAACGGACTGGAATTAGCAGGAAAACCAATTACTGTTGAAAAGTTATCTAAAGAAGCAGTTTAATGTTTTACAGTCATCTGAAGTAGTGTCTTAATGATTTACAGTCAAATAAGTGATGCCAACAATCATCCATCACAATGAGCTGAAGCAATTCTGAAAATCCTCTTAAATTGACAATTGGTCCAAAGGGGAGGGGGGAAAAAATGACTTCACACAACATGGATGTGTAGTGATATACTGCCAAAAATAGGCAGCCAAATTACAAATAGCAGGAGCTGGCTGACAAATGTCTGAGCTGTCGCAGAGGTGGAAAGTCCACGGAGACTCCAGGATGTGAAGTATCATGGAAATATCTGAGACCTCTGCAATGCTGACCTTACACTACACTCAAACAATATCCCAACACCACATTAACTTTTAAGACCACATTCAAGTACAACAGCAAAAGCATGTGATGGAAGGTAAGCAACATAAAGAGGTGCGCTCAGAGTGGTGGCCAAGTGGTACACACATAGGACTTTGTCAGAGGAAATCATCATTTCTTTAATGGTGCTGTAAAAGACTTGAAGACAGAGGCAGATGAACAGATGATTTTGGCTGGAATATCTACGCTTGGGCAGGGGAGGGAAAGGGTTGAGCTCTGTATGCGAAAAAGGTATGCATGCAACTTTTAACGCCGACATGCTGATGAAAAGGAACACAATGTGAACCCGGCATCTCTTAGTAATGCTCAAAAAAAGCATCACTCTGCAAAATTACCTCCACCATTACTTCCCCTTTGAACATTTGCCAGTTGCTAAGTGATTGTTTATACAAGGCGAGTCCAAATTTGTTTTACATTTTTTATTACACCTTTGATCAATTTTTTTTTTGCACATTTTCTCTTTTGGTAAATATACATTTAAACCATTTCAATGAACATGCCATTACTGTAGTGCCAAAAACAGTGAGTGTTAAGTACAATGTTAAAGTGGGGAAGGTTTCAAAAAAAAAAAAAAAAAAAAAAAAAAAGGGGGGGGGGGGGAGGGGACAAAATAAAACAAAACAAGGTTGTATATAAAAAGTGGACTGTGGGGAGGAAGTAACATTGTATGCTATCTAATCCCGGAAGTACTGTCAACACAATGGGGTGAGTGGGAGTGAGCTGCTAAGTAGATGGATGGGTGGAGAGGTTGCTTAATATCCAGACTTCCTCAGGTAATCAGCCATGGTATATGCTTTCTTGTTGAGCTGTCCGCCATGGACCCCCTCCTTTCCCATGACTACAACCAATGCTGGAGCACACAAGGAAAAAAAAGAGAAATGAACAAAATTGAAGAGTCTCCCCCAACACTATGAAAGGGGGAACAAAGGTGACATAGGATCTTACCACCACCACTCTTCATTGCTATTAAAGGTTTCCAAGACATTTTGACTGCTTGCAGGAGAAATCTTAACAGCAATATTTCTTTTCTCTTCTTTTTGTCCCTCAAATTTAACTAAGCGAGCTTGACGACATTAAAACCCTGAATCCCTCAAGTATTTTGCCATTGAGTATGCCTTCTTATTCAATCCGCCTCCATGGACCCCTTCTTTGCCCATTACAAGAACCAAAACTGAAAGAGAAGAGATAGAAAAGGGAAAGTTTAGAGGAGTGAAAGGTATAGGAAACGCATTCAAAGTAAGGAATTCCGTCATCAGGAAGTATACAGTCAAACTGCTGTAATTTTGTGTCATTGTAACAATTATAAGCTGCAGGGAAGATGAGCATGCTTGATTGGTCAGGACACCCTGTACTAATCTCTGCTTTTAACAGTAGGTCACTGTTAGCTGAAAGCCAATGACAAGCCAGAGGATACTGCAAAGAAACAATTTGTTGTTAGAAGCTACAGCACTCAAGCAGGGATTGCCTCGCTTTACTTAATCAAGGTGACAAAAAATGAAACGCATGCCACTGAGTAAGATGTATACATCTATCTATATATACACTGTAGCATTCTCAATGCACTTGTTATAGCATATAGGAGGTATATGCATTAAGCAATAGCCTAGGGGACTGTCAATGTTGTGCTCTTTTGACCATCGTTTTTCAAAATTCACATGCATCTTATTAGGGAGCAAGGAGAGTGACAAAAAGGAAGTACTGAACAGAAAAGGGAGGAGTGTAGGAAAAAAGAATAGGAAAACAGACTTTGGTTTTGAGCGCAATTATCAGTCACTGAGGACCACAAAGGCAGACAGACTGGAGTAGGCAAACCTTGGCTTACATGAAGTTTTTGATGCAAACCTTCAGGGGCTCTCAAGTTACTTTATAGTTGGACTTGAGAAACCTGCATCCATGAGCTTTGCCTGAAAGCATCATATGATGCTGTGACTCAATTTTATTTTGCTTCCTTTGCAAGCCACAAAAGTCATGTGAGGTAGCTTCTCATACCCATGTGATGTTTTCTCAAAAAGGAAAAAAGCATGGGTTTGTTACAATCTAAAAAAAACAAAACAACAACATTCTATGACAGACTTAGTTGCAATAATATACCTGAAAAATAACAAAAATTACCTTTGCCAGCCTTTCCCACAGAGACATTGTACGTAGGCTCTCCTCCTTGGCTCTTTGTCCTGATGTCCATTGTCCAGTCAGAGTCAACGTGGAGGCTGTCTCTGATGACTGAGCACTTCTTTGAGCCCAGAGTGAGACCGTTGGTGAAGAAGGACTCCCTGTCTTTTCCAACAATGACATCAATTTCTTGAGACTGAAATACACAGAAATAAAACACAGGATTAGGGCATTTTTGCAGTCAAAGTAGTAACATCTGCAGACAGGTATAACAAATAAGCAGGACAAGCTGCCAGCTTTTTTTTTTTACATGAGCAGCAACATCACTCCAAATGTAAGGGTGCAATGTAATGTGTGAGTATGACACACGTGTATCATGATATGCATAGTTCAACCATTAAGTAAACTGTTGTCCCAGCACCATTATAGAGAACTGCTAATTTGAGACAGCAATGCAACAAATCTAACTTGACATTGAGAAATCCGCTCGGGTGAGGTTACACTGTCAATAGTAATGAGCAACCGGCAAAACAACATTGTTGTTATTGTTAGCATAGGATATAAAACTTGTGAAAGACTATGCATCTGACTGCCACTATTACCGTTAGCTTGCCACCATTGCCTGTAGTGAATAGCGGAAGTAGCGGACTAGCTCTCATACCACCTATCTGAATGAAGGGGGGGGGGACACACCACCACTGTCATTCAAAAGCTAAATACCTCGGAAAAAAAAAAACTGTCATTCAAAAGATAAATACCTCGCGAAAAAAAAAAATCGAATTAATCACTGGCTGACCAAACTTCACCCATCGTTAGTCTTCTTAACAGTACCTAGCCAGTACACGAGCAGCTTAGCTAATCAAAGCCGCCGCACACAAAAGCATGCACGCTCCCTCGAGCCAGACACCGTCTACTCGCTGGTTTGAAACGGGTGTCTGACACTAATTTTTGCGGGGTTTTGAGTTCTTAACCAATACTTGTTAACAGTAGATTTGTCTTGCTCCTGTGTGCAAGCCATAGTAGCTAACGTCTTATCTGATCAGCACGAGGTCTAATCCAAGAACGTTTCCTTTCCAGGAAATAGCCGAGACGGGCCAACGACAAGCTAGCTAGGCGGCTATGCTAGCACGGCACTACAGTTAGCTAACGCTAGCTAGTTAGTTAGATCCCGCGAGGTAATGGTTTTACCGCTATTCAGCCTTGTTAGCGTTTGCGTGTGTGGTATACAACCAAACAAGTTATCAAACGGAACAGTTGCACACAAAAATCACTTATTTTTAGTATCTTACCGTTATGTTGGTAAAAGTACCACCGGCGTGTGCTGCCCAAACATATTTGGCGTCCGTAAACCCAACAATGGCGGTATCCTGACAGCTGCCATCGGCCATCAGGTTATCCACGTAGCTTTGCCAAGACATATTCAAGAAATTGATGAAATATAAAACTCCCTACAGCCTCAGAAATAAGGTTGCCAGAGACGGCCGAATTGGAATAGGCTACAGATGAATTTAGTGTCTCCAATCTAACCCACACTTCGACGTTCTCCAACGTCAAGGCTCGGGCAGCAAAGAAAGCCAATGCAATCAGGCAGCGCCTGGGTGTAGTCCGTATCAGATCACTCCGCACAATGAGCTCCCTGCCGCTTTTATGGCAAGGAGGCGGCGGAATAAAAAGGGACTTGTCGAGCACAGCCAAGAGTCGTCTGTCTGGGGGAATGCCAATTTGCCAAAGTACATAGAGATGGTTAAGCATTCATTCATTCATTCATTCATTCGTTCATTTATTAATTCAGGGTGTATTTCAAGCTTTTGAAATAGCATAATAAAGATTGTCAGATCAGATAGTTTAGATTGTATAGCTAATGAGAATAGTGATTACAGTCAGGGCGTGCAGGAAACGTAACTTTTGCCCACCGGCCCTGGTGGTTGATGTATTCCAAAATTCACCACTCACTTCCACTATTTTACCGCCTAAATTTAATTTTGAAGTGGCAGGAACCTGGTTCAGCTCCAGCATAGCTCCAGCATAGCACCTACTAGTAGGCTTCTTTCTGACACTGCATATTGTTATTGAATTACTGATGAGTTATTGAGAATCATAAAATGTTACCCATTCTGACTGACCATAATTGTATCTGCATTGAGTATAGTAGAACTTTATTTGTCTTTTATTGCATATCCACTTACACTCTGTGGCAGTGCTGCTGGTGGCAGAGAAGGAGAAGTTAAGTGCCTTGCTCAAGGGCAATGTGACAGTGTCTGACTGACACTACCTCCAATCACCAGCTCAAAACTGGCACAGACTTCACACTTCCTCTTGTCAGCTGTGGGACCTAACCAAAGAATTCCATAGGATCTACCATTGGAGTAGAGCTGTCCTTGTGCATTGGCTCTCAGTGAAGGTGTTTGCAAACCAGACCTCATGCATGGCCAGATTGAGCATTTCATTTATAGTGATGTCGACAATTCAACAGTGACTAAAATAAACAATACAATAGTTAGACCTACTGTACGTCTGCCTTTGCTGTTAATCTGCTGACATATAGGCATATAGACAGCAGTTTAAAAGGCTCTAATTGTGTAGGTTTAGATGCTTGAGAGTTTCAGGGTTGCAATGTGAACAATACACACCTTAGCCACCAGGGGAAGTGTTTTCTATGGTTTGTGAACACTCATAATAGACTCAGGTCTATAGTTGCCTTCAATGTATGGAGCTTGTCTTAAACCCCCCTGTATGTGATCCTTGGAGGATTTTAGGGGCTGTTTGTAAAGTACCTATTGAAAATAAAAAGGTGATACTGAAATTAGTGTATGATTGCTAGTTATATATTATGTCAATATGTAGCCAAACAATATTGGTCTAGCCTACTCACATACTGGGTCAGCTGTGTCACAATCTAACCTTTTTTTTTTTATTCCAATGACTTCCCCTTTGTAACAAAAACCCTATCCTCCTAATTATATGAAGAAGACACTGGTTCAAATGCTACAATGACTCAATGCATTTTCCTTCAACCATAGCTCAAATCATTCGACTCCAGTCCCTCAGAACTGTTCACGTTCTACTTTACCACATGCTTAAAATGGTTTTATTCAGCATGACCAATTGGTGAACACTATGACCTAGTCTGGTGATCAGAGGGGCTACAGCATGGTCTGTCATAAGACTACTGCATATGCCGGCTGCTGGCATGCCCCAGAGCAAAGAAACTTCACAGAGCAACTATATGCATCAAAATAAATTGAGCTTGGAACATTGGGCAGACACTGGTTGAAAGTCAAGCAAATGGTGATATTTTCTATAAGACTATACTGGCATATGCTATGGTAAATTGAAATTTTATATCGACAATCTGTCAACAAAGGACTGAGACAAGGAGAACTACAACCAACTTCTATATTTTGATGGACTGGCTGCTGTTAACTGCAATGTTGTGCATGTGTGAGAAGACTTAAATAGGGTTAAAAATCTGTTTAGTTTACTTGCACCCTAAACAAATTAACTATAACTAATATTGCATTGCTTTGGTGTTTCATCAGTTTTCATCTGTCAGTGTAGGCAAGGCCTAAATGTTGTAGCCTATGCCTCAATCCTCTCCAAGGTGGAGGGGAGAACAAAAGCACTCTAATAAGATCCTAAAATTAGATTTTAGGAGGATACTGTACCACTATCGCAGCAAAAGAATATTACGATAATATAAGAATTTTATAAGAATGTTACAGTGATAACATAGAATATAAAAATACCGAAAGGTCTCTATAAACTGAGACACCGATAGGAAGTCCCCATTGGAATATTAAAGAAATAATATTATATTCATATATATTATTAAATAGACACACACACACACACAAATAGAGAGGGCGAGAGAGAGAGAAATGAGAGTGAAGAGAGATGATGCCTTCAAATGCTCCTCAAACAGTCCTAATTCCGAATTCCAAACTCGACTTGTCGTGCATTCAAGTGCTTTTGGAAAGAACAACGAAATGTACCTTGTGTAGTTTTTTGGTGGCTGTTTTTTTTCTTCTTTCTTTTAGAAATCATGCGGCACAGACCTTCTTTTAGCTACAGCAGCAAAATGAAGAAGAAAAATAGGCTACACGTCAGGTGTGTAATTGAGGTTTTAATTAAAAATAAATACATTTAATTAAAAAACAAAAAACAAAAAAGAAAATCAAGGATGAGAAAATAGAAACATCCCAAAAATAGCAATCATCTACACAGAATGCCATGTATGACTAATATACATCAATAAAATCTATTACTTTTACCATCAGATTTTTCACCCTCTAGATGTCGCATCTCGGGTTATAAAGAACACCAGTTGAGCAGAGCATCATGTGCCATGGTGACCCAAGAGTATGCAGGTTTTCATTTCAGCTAAACACTAGGCTAGTTGATTTCACATCTTTAATCAGAGAGGGGGGAAATAATCACTGAAATCAGATGATGTAGTGTTTTCTTGAAATGAACACTTGCATTCTCTTGGATCATGATGGCACGTGATTGAAACCCATTGTCATATAAAATTATCATTTGCTCAGTAGTATTTACCACTTTATTGGCTCGTTCATTTGCGCTCGCACTGTAATTGTATTTGTTCCGACAGCACCAAAAGGCAGCATGAGAGACGGGAGATTCTCAAACCACTCGTACGTCAATATTGTTGCGCACGCTACCCACGATGCAGCGCGGTCGCATACAACATAGCCATCTTGTCAAGAGTGGCTGAGTGAGGGAGGTAACATTAGGCGCTGTTTAGAATCTCACTTGTCTTAAAGTGTGAAATTTGACCATTCCCCCCTCTCGACTTCAACACATTTACCTTCTAAGCAAGTGTCGCTACCGAAGAACTTCGAGCTGGTAAACCGAGTCGGTAGAAAAGACTGCTTTCGGAAAGATGTCTTACATACTTGTCCCGACGTAGGGGGAGTGTTGCAGCCAGTTGGCTTGACTTGCTAGCTAGCTCGGTGAGTGGAGGGCTGCGGGCCCGCCTCAGCCTAAAGTAGCTCCCGCAGCTGGGCAACACACTCTGCGACAGCGGCCATCTGACAACTGCAGAACCGGGACATTAGCAGGCCGGTCCGGACTGACCGAAAGCTTTGGATCACTTATTTTAGAGGCTACTGGTATTGTTGTCAAAAGCCGCATTGCTGGACTAGACGAATCGAAGTGTGGTATTGCGTTAAGAGCTCATAAAATGCAACAGGAGACCGAGAGGAAGAAGGATGGCGCAGATTCATCATGATTACAGTTAGCTAGACGAAGTGAAATAGATGAAGTCTGCTGTTTGATATAATCTATCCTTGTGGAAGCTGAAACCAGCTCGTTCTTTTTTTGACGGAGGATAACCATTGCCATACGGGAGTTGGAAACAGGCTATCAATATGTCGAAAATGCCGGCCAAGAAAAAGAGCTGTTTTCAGATCACAAGTGTGACACAGGCCCAGGTGGCGGCTATCAGTGCCACCGACGACACGGAGAGCCTGGACGACCCAGACGAGTCACGGACCGAAGACGTTTCGTCGGAAATATTCGATGTGTCACGGGCTGATTACGAGCCAGTGTGTGACAGAAGTTCATCTGAAGAAACCCTAAACAATGTAGGAGAGCCAGAGGCACCCAGTGTTATGGCACCACCACACATACCTCAAGTCGGTCAGTTGTCGTTTTCCAGCAATCCCAACGGGGGCTTTCGAAACGTAGGAGTGTCAGGCTCAACTCAAGGTAGTCAGCAACCGCCGGGAACTGGCGCTGCAACTGGCTTGCCCCTTATCACTCAGCTTGGGGCAATACAACAGCAGCCTGCTCTAGCAGTGGGTGGTGGGCCCACCAGCGTGCCAGTGAACACCTCCCAACCAGCCCCAGTGACTTGTTCAACTCCTTCTTCTACCACCTCCTCCACGGTGAGTTGCAGTTCACGCTTCAGGGTCATTAAACTTGATCATGGTACTGGAGAGCCCTTTCGAAGAGGCAGGTGGACATGTACAGAGTTTTATGAGAAAGACTCCGAGGGCTCTGTTGTTAGTAGGACTGTAGACAGCATTAGGCATGCCAGTGCAACAGTGGACCCCATCACAGACAGGGACAGTGGACTCGGGCATACAGGAGGATCTGTGGTTGCCCCGGCAACACACTCAGGTCAGGGCTTGGGCTCCATGGCGGATGCTTCACTCTCTGCCTCTCGCATGCATTCGGTGGAGACACTGCCGCAACAACAGCAGCAACAAATCCACCATCAAAACTACAGTGCCGGGCAACAGGGTGTTAGTGGGACGGCCACACAGAATGCTTTCTCCAGCAGCAAGCCCACAGCTGGTCCGGCTCAGCAACAGCCAACAGTGGGAGGTCACCAACCCTCTGCTCCCCAGAACCTGCTGCCTGTCGGACACAACGGCCTGCCTCAAGGTGGTGTCCATATACAGAAGTCCCCCATCATGCCCCCTGCAGCCCAGCAGATAGCTTACCCTCCCCAGCAGCCGATGCTGCAGCAGCTTCCCTTGGGGCACCACCTGACCAGCCAGTCTTCTGGTTTGCTACAGAACCAGACAGAGTACTATCAACAGCAACAGTCTGCTTCCATGCAGGCAGGGGTTTCCACTGGCCAGTCCCTCCCAGTGTCCAGCCTCTCTGCAGGGACACAGCCTGTGGGACAAGGTCCTTCGTCAGTCATGACCCCAGCCTCTGGAGGGGCTTCTGTGCCGAGTCAGGTCGGAGAGCTTGCCGGAGCAGGAGGAGGATCTGTACCTGCTGGCCAGACAGCTCCAGGCCTTCTGCAACAACAAACTGGTGGAGGAATGGGAGGTGTTGGGGGGTCTATGTTGGTTGGAGGGTCCACTTTGCAGCCGCAGCAGACTGTGGGTCAGTACGCTGCCTCTGGACAGCCCCAGCCCCATGGCCTCCACCCCACGCCCTCTGGCGTACAAAATGTGCCTGCTGTCGCAGTGAGCTCCAGTGTGCCCACCACCGTGCCCACTGCTGTGCCCAGTGCCTCTAGTGCAGCCATGCCAAACCTGACGACCTCCAGTTTGCCTCCAGGACAGCAGTCTCAGTTGCCCCGCAGCAATACAGGGACCTTGGGGGCGCAGGGCCTCTCAGTGGCTGGATTTGGACAGGTGGAGGCTGGCAGTGGAAGGAAGTTGGAGGGTCTAGCCAATACCCAGCCTCCTGTTGTCTCTGGGAAGGACCTGGTGAAGCCCCTCATCCCTGAGAGCCTGCAGCTTGCCACACCGACTGTCAACAGCCTGTTTGGAATCCCCATACCTGTCGACGGGGATGAGGACAGGTAATAGTTTTGCCCTTAATGTCACCCTGTGCAGAGCTAAAGTTATATTTGATTTCACAGATCACTTGGTGTTAGGAAAAACACTAGGCTCTGGTCAGTTTTATATCATCATCATGCTCTTTTCCAGTATACCAATCCATAACACACAGATTCTTCACAGAATCATATATGGGTTAACTATGGCTATTTCAGTATTTGATGCAGTTTCTCAGCAATGTCACATAATGCAATAGGCATCTTATTCAGGATCAGGAAACAATGCAGTGTTTCCTCTGTAATTTTATGCAGCTGTGGTGCTCAGGGGGGATAATTCTAGTTTTGTCCCATATCTGTTGCTGTTTGAGTCTACATTATGTTTCATGTCGAGCTTGTAGTGCTAAGAAATTATTTTAATCATAATAAATAATACATTTTAATTTCACATTTTCTCTAGCATTGGGGGTAATTTCCTTGCTGTGGTGGTGCACCACTGCTAAATGAATACAGAGGAAACGCTGCATTGCAATTGTGGAGAAGCTTGTTATGGCAGGCACATTTGGCCATTTGCTGTGATCACAAGGAGGTGGGTCTTTGTGTGTGAAATGAAGACGGCCAGGGCAAAGAGGACAGATATTGAATTGCTTTCCTTTTTCCTGGCGGTCTCAATGAAATGTCATTATAAGTGTTTTAGTTTTGGTTGCTTGTCAGATAAACAGGGCTTTCCCCTTGCTGGCCAGGTCTGGGAGGGAGGGAGAGAAGGCGAGTAAGCAGGGCACACAGGAAGGAAATTTAATGTTTGGTGTTTCTCATTAGGGCTTAAGAAGTGGTGGAGTGTAGCCCACTTCAGGAAAACACCCATGGCCTCCCCAGCTTAGGAAACAACTGGTTTGAGCATACACATAACATTAATTCCTGTTATGCTGTGTGAATCTCTGTGTGTAAGGGGGTGTATTTGCATTGTGTGTGTGTCTGTGTGTATGAAAGCATTTGTGTGTTGTTTTGACACAGTTTGGCTCTGGATGCAGGTCTGAGTTTATCTAACCTCCTCCTTTTCCTCCCTTAAGCTATCACACTCCTGGGCAGTCTCTACAGTGATGGCCTTGGCTGTAAACTTCAAATATCTATTAGCTTTGCTAGTTGCTACTGTGCATGGACTGTGCACAAGCATTCCACTAGTCCTCGCCACTTAGTAAACGTGTGCCTGACCTTTTAATAAGTTAGCTTAGTTCCTGCTCCGGAAAAGACTTTCTAATACAAACATGGTGGAGTCTGATGGAGTGTTTGTTGCCACATTTTATGATATCATGGTTTCCACTCACAGCCCCATCAAGCTCCCCTCAGGAAAGCGTTTACAGGGGATTTTAGAGCATTGGCTGGATTAACTGTTGATTAGTCTAATGCTGTAGATATTATGTTGCTTGTTACTCTTTAACGATCCATTGGATTGCACAAACTATTCTGTAAATGTGCAGTCAAATAACCCACAGCAGCCGACATCATTGGATGTTTAAGGAATTAAAGACTGGTGGATCATTCAGTTAATTACCTTATATGCCAGATTGTTCTGTCAGTGTGTCTGTAAACGGCAAGATATGGCAGGCACTTCACCTTAGTGGCCTATATGTATGTTTGCACATGACTCAAGAAATAGTATTATCCTTCTACTTTTCTAATTCAGTTAATAGGTGTCATGGCATTTCCTTCCTTCTCAAAAGTGACATTTCTTTCAATTCCTGGGTTTGCACGCTGTGCTTGACTTGTAGGGGTTGGCAGGCGTGAGCGGAAATGATAAAGTGCCTCAAATCTCTTGGTGGTTTCCACTTACAGGCTTTATAGATATACCAGAATGTAGACCAGACTAAGTATGCAGAACATTAGCTCTGCTTTTTGTTCTCATGTGGCTGGATAGCTTTATGTTCATTTATTAACAGTGATTCAGTATGTGCTGCACTTTAGGGATGCTTTAACTGATCAGCCACCTATGATCAAAATTGTATGTATGTATTATCATGCTACATTATTAGATCAATGGCCTCTAGATTGGCCAATCATTTGACAGAGTTGATATATATTGTAGATATCTAGTATATACCTTCAAGTTTTTCTTCAAGTAGGATTTAGGAAAATTAAAAGTCACTAGGGAAGTATGAATTGACAACTGCTCTCAATGATGCCTATGTTTATGTTTTAGTCTTGTTGGCCTATGTTAATGTTTTATATTAGCCTAGGCCAAAGCAAAAATGTGAACAGTTCTTGTTGCTTTGTGCAGGCTAAAGCTTGTTTCATGGATTCAAGGCAGAATTATTTCAGTGTCTTTTGCATCTAATATAGCTATTGTAATGACCAAGGTTTTTGCATGTGTTCCTCATTTAACCAAATAGGAGAATTGATAATGCTGGGCTTTGGCAGGGGTTGGTGGAGGGTTTTGGGCCAGCAGAAAAAGTAATAAGTACTTAAGAATGTAGTTTTAACACTTAAAAATGCAAACCTGTGTCTAGTAAGTTGCTTGTAATCCCCTCACCTAACAAGCTTGCCTCAGGCACTGCCTACGTGAAGCACAATTCAGAGTGTACACACCCACACTTCTGACCAGTCACATTCACTTACTTACTTGGCCTCTTAGTTGATTTTTAATACAACAGGTGATCTTGGTTCATAGTTATAGTCAGGCCAATTATGCTATTACAAAATGTAAGCAGTTATTTATTGATTTATTTATTTTAATCTTAATTTTATTTCTGACAGAGGCGGAACACGTAAGCAGTTCAAGGTTTGATGACAATGTTACTCACTGTTACTGCAGACAGTGTTTTGGAAGCACTTGTGTATTGGTTGTTAGAAGATCCAGCTCCTAGGCTGATAAGAGCAGGGTTCTCTTACGACAGCGCGGCCCTATCAGAGAGTGAACAGTAGTCTTTCCACCATGCCCCCATTCTGCAGATAAGGGACCTGTCAAGGGGGTGTGTCAGCCAACTGTGCTTGTTGTCACGTTGTGGCCCTACTCCCACCGTGCTAGCTTAAATTAAACTACTTTATATTCTTTTTAGGGCCTTTTGATAGTATAGGCTAGTTGAAACACACATCCCAACATGTAGTAGACACTCATCAGGCATCGAGCTGTGGGCATGTGAAACAAAATCACCCTGAGTCTTACTCACCTGGCAATACCTGTTGCTGCTGCGGCTGCAGCAGCTTCGTAGTCCTTCACCACTGTTGCAGCATCATTGCGGTCTGTGCTTTGTACCTAGTACCCACTGATTGAATGACAGGCAAGGCACAGCAGTTGTTCATGTACAGATAAAGTGCTGAATGACATGTGTGCAGTGGTGAGTGAGTTATGCTCAGATGTGTAGGAGAGCAGAGTGAAACCTGTTGTGCCTCACTTGAGCAGGCATGTCAGCTATGCTCGATACTGTTCCCCCCTCTCTCTTTCTTTCTCTCTCTCTCTCGCTCGTCTTTCTGTCTATTTTTGTTTGTCTCTCTGTTTCTTTACATGTTACATACATTACTGATTTGATGCCCACTTGTTACATATTGCACTTTTTGCACTCCTTCATATGTCAGTGTGAAAGGGATGTGCACAGGCAACAGTGATACAATTCCGGTGACTGCTTCTTTTGATGTTTGGTTTCAGAAGATGTGTCACTTTTCTCCATAGATGGACTACTTGAGTAGTTGATAGTCTGTAGCACATAACAAGGTTTATGTGTGCACCCACACACACAGTATTGATTACAGGTTTAAGAACTACACTTTCCACAGCTTGCACAACCTGGAAAAACTCTTGGCCCGTTTGGTACGGCCTAATGTTTGTCCCGATCTGCCCCCACCTGCTAGTTATCCCTGCAAGTAATTAAAGCAGAGCGGTGGAGATATAACTTAGAGATTGAAGATGGAGATGTTCTCATACCTAGAATATGATACGCCCGGCCTAATGTGTCCCAGATGGCTAAAAGAACTGAATGCTGATGTTAAATAATTTGTGATTTTGCACAATTGTCATGATGTCTTTATGTTGCATTGACAGACATAGAGGAGTTGCTTTTATTTTTGTTGCATCATTTGCATAAAATTATCGTTGCTGTAGTCTGTATGTAATCCACCTCATGTGGGGGAGGTATATTGTCTCACATAATGTGAGCTCATGTGAATCTGACTCCTTAGGAGGGAGGGGAGGGGAGGGGGAGAAGGAGAGAGGAGTGGGGGTCTTCGATGTAGGAATGCAGTTACTGACGCTGTGAATTGAGAGACTGTGGACTAGGGGGTGTGTCTAGAAAAGGGATGGGTTTACGGAGTGTGTGCTTGTGTATATGTGCACACGAGTGTGTGTGTTGGGGGTGGGGGTCCACTCGCTGAGGAAAGTTACATTGTATAGGGTTTGATATATTGTTTTTATACAGCTTATGTATTTCATCATCTTATGTCACGGTGGAGGTGTGTGTGTGTGTAAGAGAGAGGGAACATAAAGAGACAGCGTGTACGAATGGGTCTTTCCCTCTCCTCTGTGACCCCTGGTTTACTGCTGTATCCTGTTTTGACAGAGACATATGAAATGAAAAACATGCTCAGGCAATCAGAGTCCCTCACATGGCTCTCCACCTTCTATTCATTTCATATTCTTTAGCTTGCTCCCCGCTTCCCCACTTGGGCCCTCTAGTCATATCATATGACATTTGGTGGGCAAAGGACTTTTTATCCAAAGTGCCTGACAGTGCTATGCATGAGTGCATAGTTTTGTTTTTTTAATTGAGCATGGGTGGCCCCAATGGGAATTGAGCCCCTTAACCTGGCACTGTTAATGCCATGCTTTACGCTTTGAGCTGTACAGGACCACCCCTATCTGTGCAGGAGCCAAACAATTACCTGTAATTGTAATTAGCAATAGTGTAATTAGTAATCTTCTGCCCCTGCCGTGAACTCTTTAACTGCTAACTTTGTGTGTGGCATGTTTGTCACCCCCCTCCCCCCTCTCAGCCTTTAAAGCTATTTTAAAAGAAAGGTGTATTGTTCTGGTTGGACTGACTCTGCTAGTCTGTATGTCTTTAGGTTTTCCCTCTGTCATCATCTCCACCCCAGGTATGGAGGCCCTCTATTGTTCTGACGGGGCGAAGAACGTCACAAGCACAGCCCTGGTTTTAATAGCTTGTTTGAGCTGTGCTTTTAACTGGGGATGTGCTGTACTATGGTGTACATAAGCTTAGCCATGCTTGTTTCCCACCGTCTTATCATGAGCAAGTGGTACTTGAAGTGACTTGACTTTTGAGTGACTTGAAGGTTCACCGAAACTCAATTTGCAGCTATTTTGCACTGCTGGGATTTCCACATCTGTTTTTCATTGCCCCACTTTCTTATCTGGGAAGATCTGAGGGGATAGGTAGGCCACTGCTAGTCACCTCTTTTCTCTTATTCAGTTACTTAAAAATGAGTTTGAAGATTTAGATTCTTGGCCACATTTGAGAACTTCCAACTTTCTCAGACATGCGGCTTTACCTCTGGGTCCCTGGATTTGGTCTATGCCACTGGCAAGCGAGCATACTAGCACATGACAAGCTACCATTCCCCTGTAGCGGCCATGTTGGAATGTTACAGCGGTGTTGGGTCCCTCGCTGTGCTCCATCTCCCCTGTCTCCTACCCAAAACCCTGTTGAAGGAAACTCCCACAGGACAGCTGAAATCTAAATAGTTTTGACCTACTTCTGCTGTGGGTCTGATGGATGGATGAGGCCGAGAACCTGAGGCCTCCTGAGCACCAGCAGAGAGAGCTTTCAACACCCTCCTTTAACCGCACCCCCTGCACCCCCTGCACCCCCTGCCTCCCAAGTAGCCTACTTACCTATCCACTGCCACTCCCGCTTGGTTACCTTTCCCCCAACCTCCTTCCTGTACCTCTTCCCCCCTCCCTCCCATTTTTATGTCTGCTCATTTTTCACACTCTGCTTTCTCCCCACCGTCTCTACTAGACCCCCCCCCCCCCCCCCATTTCTTCCCCTATTAAAGCTGCTCTGGCTTTTCACGTGCTCAGTGAGTTAGCAAGGTTATTAAGAGTTTCAACACCCTGAAACCAAAGCACTGACGCAGCCACAGGCATGCTGAAGGAAAACCATGTGCCATGCTCCAGATAGATGTATGACATCAACCAGCAAGAATGCACCAAAAGGTTATTTTCATCTGCTGCCGGGGTCACACTTTTGCTTTGGGGCAGTGTGGGGTTAGGCCTGAGCATGTGCAACCATCACTCTTGTGTTGAGTTAGTGCGTAGAAAGAGAGGGTTAGAGAAGAAAAGGGATTGTGTGTATGCTGGCTTACATATCTGGTAGGTTACTCCTTCATATTCTCTCTGTCTTTCCTCCTCTCCCTCCATACCAGGTTTTAAGGGGGAGACAGCACTTCCTCCACTGCTTAACACATTGACAAGTTTGAGTTAGTTTGAGTTTACAAAGAGGGTCTTTCATAAATGGATATTGACATGTTACAGTTTAGCGTTACAAAGAAGGCCATTGAGAGTCAAGTCTTTGCTACTTGAAAACAGGGGAGGTTGACTCTTCCAGTTCTGACCTCATTCATGAAGAGGTTGCCGGATTCCAAGTCATCTGAGCTCAATGATTTCTTCAACCAAAAGCTGCCTCCATCAGAGCTCTGGTTTTAGCCACGAGAGAGACAGAGAGGGGTTGTCTATGGGGGTGTGTGCATGCACACATGAGCGTGTGTTGAGGCTTTTTTGCACTGTTGCCCATGAAGTAAAATTAAGCAGAGGCATAGGAGGAGGTTTGTGAGAGTGTTTAGTCATGAGGTAATGTGACAAAGGGAGTTTGTGCCAGAGATTTCTAGGAAAAGAGCCTTGGCTCCGTTATAATATTCACACACATGCTGTAAATCAACTCCTCATTTCCCTGTGCAGTTTGTGTGCGTGCATTTGTGTGTGTGTGTAGAACTCCGCATGTGTTGGCTTGCTCCTCTGTGTGCGTACTTCCATATGCGTGAATATGCTCATGTCCGTGTGTATTTGTGTGTGTGTGTTTTGTTGGAGAGAAAGGGAACTGGTGAGAGAAATGAGTTATTTTTGATAGACATGAGTTGGGAACGGATGAAATTGATGTGTGTGTGCGTGCGTGTGTGTGCCCTTGCATGTGTGTGGGGTGGGGATTTCCTCTCCCCTTCCCGACATACATCCCTTGGCATAGAACACAGTGTACTTGTGCCCTGAAAAGCCCCATAGCCAGGCGTACAGCAGGTAATGTTAACCATCTGAGCCAGCCAGGCCTTCATCAACACGGTTGTAAGATGGCAGACCTCAACAAGCTACTATACAACTGAGTAGGCCTCCAGGAGACCAGGGGTTATATGAGTACATGCTCTGATTTCTTTTTTCAGACTATGTGTGTTTGGTTCTTTTGAATGTACAGGAAGGGTACCAATATTTGCGAATAGTATTAATGTTTGCTTTCTCAGAATGACTGATAGCCAACATACGTGAATGGCCTCAGGCAGGCCCTTTAAGTTTATGAAGCTGTCCCTACCTTTGAACATGCATTCCTGTGATTAGGTCAAGGCTCCCTTTCCCCTTCTCTCTTGCTTTGCTGTGGTTGAATGCCCCAAGTCTTTAACTGAACGCTAGCAGCCGTTTTTCACGCAATGTTAACTGTCATCAAGATGAGTGAAAGAACGGGTTCAAGGAAACACTTTTCACATGCCTGTCTTCACTATTTCAACTCTTCTCTACCCACTCCCCTTTACTCTCTTCTTCTTCTTTCTCCTCCCTGTTTTCTCTGAATCTGGTTGGCACAGGAACCCCTCCAAGGCTTTCTACCAGGCCTTCCAGTCTGGCAGCAGATTAAGGGACTCGAAGGCCCACAGTGATAGGTACAGTACTGTACTGGATTGGACTGGACAGGCCTGCGAGAGTGTAACAATGTGTGTGCGTGTGCAGTGTTCAGTAGCAGTGAGCTTTGCTTTTTCCACG
The DNA here is from genome assembly GCF_046629955.1 of Centroberyx affinis. Classification (NCBI taxonomy): domain Eukaryota; kingdom Metazoa; phylum Chordata; class Actinopteri; order Beryciformes; family Berycidae; genus Centroberyx; species Centroberyx affinis. The sequence goes on from NW_027279625.1 coordinate 259,525, forward strand.
TGCATGGATGGAATTTGGAAACAAAGCCTGGCAGCAAGGGAAGTATTGGCCAATAGACTTCTCAGCAGCCCCTCTTTCTCCCGCTCTCTCTTTTTCTCTTTCCTCGCTACTTTCTCTTTCTGTAACAACACAGTGTCTCGTGTGTGACTTAACACGTTCGACTTGTTGCTTTCAACTCCAAGTGGATGAAAGAGGCTGAAAAATATATGCATGCTATCAGTAACTCCTAGACATAGGGCTTCAACAACAACCTGAGTAAGGCCTAGTTTATGTCGCATCAAGTGACTGTTTTCTATCAGCTCTACAAAGGACAAATCACTTTTAGCCACAGTTGTATTTTAAGTGAATGAACAAAAAAAAATGCATTACACTGTAGTACTTGGGTTTTGGCCACATTTATTGCCCTTGTGCTCACACACATACAAAGTCTCACCATCCTCCTGTTGCTAGAATGAGAGAGTGCCTTCGAAAAGACGGAACATTTTTGAGATGCCTTTTGAAAAATGAAAAGGGAAGCACATGAAACCATATCTGAGTGACAGGAAATGAAACTGTTTTTAGAGAAATGTACAGCTGACACACCATCACCAGCCACTGAGGAACTGCGCATACACATGCAGTAATTTCATACCTCAGTCCATTCGCTGCCCTAACTACGTTAGTTAAGAGATGCAAACAGGTAAATCAACACTGCACTAAAGTGCGATGTTAACTGAAACATTGTGTGTGATGTTCTTTCTTTGAGACCCCAAGATCACATGATACATGTTGAAGTTGTGCTATGCTGCTTTTACCCACTTTGAACATTTTGCTGCCTTCATTTGCCGATTTGAGGTGATTTCCACCCACAGCGGACGGCGGCTGGGTGGCAAGATGGCACAAGCAGCCCTGTTACGAGCCCCATGCTTCACTTCTTGTTTTGAGTGGTGCTGTTGTGGGTTCACTGTTCCGCCAAGGGCTGCTTTTGTTTCCATGGCAGCAAAGATGAGCAGGGCTTTGTTTGTGAGTCATTGGTAGATTTCAGTGATGCCCTCTTGGTACTGACCCATTATCAGTCTATATTATTCTGCCTTATTTGGGATTGTGCACTAACCAGGCAAGTGTAGTAATTTTCTATCCCGTAGCGGGGGTTGTGAAAGTGGAATTCCACCAAAAGAGACTTAAAGGTTTCTGCGAAGAAGATATTTCCATAAAATTTGTATCATTGTACTTTATTGATCCCCATAATGAAATTCTGTTTTGTTTACCCCCCTCCACAGGGGTGAGATCACATGGTCAGCTACATAATAGCACCCCTGCAGCTGGTTGGGATTCAGTGTCTTGCCAAAGGACACTTCAGCAGGACGGATGCTTGCCAACACGGGGCTTGAACCCTGAATGTCACCCATCTACATTTTTGAACAATCTGCTTGCACAGAATGACGTCAGAATCAATTTCAGTGTAATTCTGATTAAAGATGAATGTCAATATCTTTAAGCATTCTATGAGCTTCGTTCTTGTTATGAAATTAATCTACTCTCAGTCAGTCACATAAGATTATAGAAAGTTGCTTGCCTTGTAGTCTCATGATTTTGATTGTGTAATAGTGTTCATATTAAAGCATAACTTAGGCTATTTTTAACTTAACAATTTTCCCATCACGCCAGTTGATTCCGCCCAAAATCTCATCAATTGCTTCACTAAAGAGCTGCTTATGTATTTCTTGCCTCGGTGAGCAATGGGAGATTTTGGTCAGCGTTGATAGGTGTGATGGGAAAATAGGGACCAGATTGTAAATGTCCGGAGTTACTGCTGAAAAGCAGGTGTGAAGGTTTCAAAAGTGTCAAGGTAAAATCACCTTGTCCACCTGCAGTCCTTGGGCATGTGGTCAAGCCGCGCCTTTTGAGCTTTGAGCTTGTTTTATCATGTCCCAGGCTGAGTTAAAGAAACATTGCTGTGTTTTTATTCTGTGGCAGAAGTTACCTCAAAGGACACCTATTTAAGTATGCTAATAGTTTTGCCAGAGGCAAAGCATGACAACTATTCGATGTTCACCTCTGTTTTTTGCCCTCACTGCTCCAGATTGCCCATGCTCTTTGTGACTGTAAACTCATCTGCCTCTAATGGACCGTTTTACTAACATTCTTCCTTTTATAGCTTCTACTGTATGGAGAACACCAAACTCTACCTAAACGTCAGTCCTGTTATTGCACAAGGTAAACTTTACAGAGGAGTTTGTTGCATAATCAGTGGCATGATAAGCTCTAGCCCTCGGCAGCATTCTGTTTCATCTCGGCCCAGCCCTTAGCCCTCTGGCGCACTAGCACTGGTGGTTATACACTGTTTGCCTTTTCCACCGGTAAAACGCAGGAGGTGACTTTACCTTGCATTCAACACACGTTTTGAAGTCAGTGGTTCAAACAACAAGTTCTTGGCCTTGACACAAGACCTAGAGGCTTAAACAAGATCATGTGTGTCAGGAGTGGGGTTGTAACCAAGCAAACTTGTACCTGAGCTCCAAAACACACCGCTCACTCACGCTGTGGTTTCCGAAATCTTCCCCCACTGCCAGTTGTTCTTGGAAGATCTACTTGAAGCACCAGATGGTTTTGTATTATGGGCTACTCCAAGCTGCCATCTTGGCTTCGACTAGGTTGTTATTCCCTCTCCCTTCAGTGTAGCTTGTACATTTGCAGCTGAAGTAAAGGGTAACCACCCAAACCACCATGATTTAACAACATCAGCCTCTGCTCATCTTGTCCATTGTGACTCCAAGAAATAAAACTGCAGTTTATCATCCAAGTCTTGGCTCCAGGCACTGTGGAAATCTCACACAGATACTTTGAAAAGTATTAATGCTTTACTGTTTGCCCGTCACCATAGTTACAAACCCACCATTAGCCCATCACATGTCCCAATGACAAGGGGTGTTTTCAGTTCAGTTTTTCTCTCTTTTTAGTCCTCGGTTGGGTCTCAGTAGTGTTTCTGTGGCTCCTCAGTCCCTCACTCCCATAGTTGCCTGCCTGAAGAGGAAGGCCTGCATACCTTCTGCTTGAATGGTATTGAGGAAATGCAGCGAGTTGTTAAGACATAAGGAACCATGACAACACATTGAGTTCCAGTGCAGATAACAATTCACCTACTTCTTCCTCCATTCAACATTGGCCAGAAATGACTGTGATTCAATAGATGTCTCCAGAACAGCTACCTCCACTACACTGTTCTCATTCTTATGTTATCCTATAATCCATCGGTCCCATCGCTCCCCCGGTTCACCCTGTTTGTCTTTCCAGCCATCTTTTATTAAATCATGTAAACAGACACTCCTCATTGTATGTCCCCAACATCTGAATGGAGAACATTGGGAGGACTGTCTCTCTTCACGCCCAAGTGCTCAGGCGATCTGTTCAACTTGCACACTGTCAAATCCTGGTTTTAATTCTAGATGTGCTGTTACCTCATTCAGTCACTTACAATGTGCACACGCAATGTTTCCTCGATGTTTATTCAGCAGTGGCGGGCCACTACAGCAAGAAAACTATCACTGGTAGAAAATGTGGGGGGGAAATATCTATTACAAGACAATTCAAATGTTACAAATTATTCTATACTATTAACTCCGTTAATAGTATAGAATGCCGTGTGGCAGCTCCCCATTCACTTTAATGTAAAAGAGGCGCCGACAGTTTGCAGTGGGCCCAGAACTGGAAACACAACAGGGCCCAATGTGGAAACAAACCCACAAAAACTGCGTCTACAGTGTGATTCTGTTGACGGTGGCGTATGTTTTTGTCTTTTGTTCTGTCTGAAGCCACTGGTGGAGGAGCAGGGGTGTAGCCCAGATAGCCCATTCAAGGTCTATACTTTTATGGAGTGAGAGATTCCTCTGGGCACAGGCCTATTGAAAACTCCCAGTAGGCAGGAAAACTATAGGAGGGCTTGTGTGTGACGCCCCGGCTAAATTGAAGACACATTTCGTACAGGGTGAAGTTTAGGTTTACACACGTTTTTTTTTTTCCTTTTTTTTTTTTTTTACCCCCTCAAACATTTTTCTTGCTTATGTAACCACTAGGTTAACGGGGGGCCCATAAAGTGGTGTCTGTGTGTGTGTGTGAGAGAGAGAGAGATTGAGATACTAGTGATTAGGCACTGCCTGTGTAAATATGCATGGGTTTGTGTTTTGTAAATTTTCTTTCTTAAACTGATGGGTGTGTGTCTGCCCGTATAGACTGAGTGACACCTTTGTGTCTTATTTAACCCTGGCTTTCTTGTGCTCGTCATGTAATATTTGCATTTAGCCTGACGTTTTACATCGCCATCCGACAGGGAGATCAAAGGCGGAGAGATTTGTATGGCAGAGGATGTGAGTGACAGTGTTTCGCAGCAGCAGAGGTATGGGGAACATTCCTTCCCCGGCAGAGCCTGCTGATAGCAATCTACTGAGCGCTTCCGCTGGCCTCAGACAGATAAATTGGATGGTGTGGAGGAACAGAATGTCTTGTGCTCAGGAGGCTGTAGTCAATCGGTGTACGTGCGCACATCTCCCTGCCACATGGGGGCATGGATGTTCCAACTCCTTGAGGCTTAGTGATGCTTTCTCATGACCCCCTGCTGCAGGCATAAACGTGCAGCATGGGTGAACTTTGTCACCGAGTGATGATTTTTATTGGTGCTTTTCAGGCACTTTTACGTGATTTAATTATTGGAAGAAACCTATACAGGCTGCGTGTGTTTATTTCACAAGTGTTTTGACCCTCAGGTTGAGAACCACCATTATAGGGCACCTTGTGTATATGGCAGCCACTTGGTTCTTGATGCTGGTGAGGTTTTGTGGTCGCAGTATGCACTTTTTTTCCTCGCATGAAATCAGTCTTTCTTGAGACTTGACACATCCCAGAAGGCATCATTGTCGCTACAAATGTGTTCTTGGGAAATTGTGTGATGGTTTTTAGTCTGTTAGAATACTTAACTGTATATGGTATTTTGGTTTGAGTGTAGGTAGTTAAAAGATCTTTTCACCCTCAGTCCTTTGTTAGAGGGTAGCCTGTTGAGCAGTAATTGTCACTAAAAGCCTTGGTTTGCTTAAAGCCCGTTCTAGGCCTACCATTAACAGTTTGTCACATGATGGGTGAAATTTGCGGATCCATTTCATTTTTGCGACTTCCCTTGTCTTGGTGAGTGGTTTGCTCTTAAATATTAACCAGGTCTGTAAAATTGCAATGTGATTTTTGAGCTGAGTGACGCCTGCTTGCGCACAAAGGCGACACAGTATTTGCGACTCAATGATGATCATTGTTGAGCTCATCACTCATGAAAGTAATTCTTTACTAATTAGTTTACTAAAGTAACCAAACACGCAATGATGTCTGTCTTTGTATTTGTAGCAAGTAGTTTAAGTTTAGTGATCCTGCAGCTGCAGAGAACACTGTCCTGTGACGTTATCCGTGCACCGACGTGGTGAATTAATGTTTTTAAGCCAAAGACAATTCGTTACACTGCCAGTTACGTTACTTTTCCGTGACACCCCCACAATTGGCAGGTGGGATGCTGTTATTGACCAGCGCAACCAAACAGCGTTGATGTCCAGTGTTGTCATCATTTCCAGCGGAAAACCAGTCTGAGTAGCCTAGTTTTTAGTGTGGGAAAGTCAACTTTTCTATCGTTTCTACTGTAGGATAGTTTAGTGTGGGAGGACGATGACGAAGAAACCATGGTGATATATATGAATAATTCAACTTTAATTCGATATTTAACGCAACGACTTTATTGTTTGATAACAATTACGCTAGTACTTTACTCGTTACCACCCGACATTGCTGATATAGGAGATATAAGGAAGCATCTTTCCTTTCATAGTCAGTGTTATGAAGCGGGCGGGGCCAGAAATCACTACAGAGACGTCTGCCCAGTCCCTCTGACTTCTACAACCCATCGGCTCATGTTTCATTTTTCTAAATGTGGTCCTGCTTGCCCTACTTTACCGCCTCCGGTGCGCTCCGGTGTCCCTCTTTCCGCCGCTACCTCCCGGAGAGCAGCTCTCTCTCTCTCTCGCTCGCCCTGCCAAACCAAACCATGAGGTGCACATTTTCCTACAAACTCCCGTGCTGCCCCGGGCTCCCGCACGGCCACGCGGGCTCCGAGCCGCTGCTCTCCTACCGGATACGCCGCAGGTAACGGACCCGGTTGATCCGCGCCGCTCTGCATGCAAATCCTGCACTAGGCCTACCTGTTGCTGTGTTTGCAAAGTGCGCCGGGAATGAGGTTAAACTCAGATGTTGTGGAAGGTTAACTAAGTGCGGTTTGGATTTTGATGGATGGAGCTGATGTGATTATTTATCCCATTATCCAAATAAGCCTCTATTCTGTGTGCGTGCGTTTCTACTTTGGCTTTACACATTCCGCGCTGAATTGATGGGGATTTGTCGCCGGATTCATTAGCAGACCTGCACTGAATATTGACAGACAGCTCTACACTTTCACACAACTATGCATTAGTTGGAGTAATTGTTGACCAGCACTGCAACAAGCTCCTCTCCTTTCTCCTGTAAACTCCGTGGCCTGACCTACATTTGTCTTACTGTACATGGCATCGCCGAGAGTGGAGGGGTCATTTTATATTCCCTGTCCTAGATTCCTGTGGTGAGCTGGTGACAGCTGCTTTGATTAATTGGGCAATAATGTGTATTTCTCTTTTTCTTTTTCTTTTTTCACGATTTTCGTTTTTTTTTCTCAGAAAAGGTAAAAGTCCTTTTTAATGAAGATTCTTGTTAGTTGCATTTTTCTCCAATGTTTTCTGCTCATCTGTCTGCTGTTCGGGAAAGGACAGGAAAGCAGAAAATAATTGAGGAAAGTGGAAGAAAAAAATGATTCTCTACCAAAGGTTTTGAATGTTGAATCACAGTAAACATTCTGTCCAACACCAACTTGCCTGGGAGACTCAAATTATGATAGCATTTATTGTAACATGACCTCATCCATCTTTTTTTTTTTATTTTTTTTTTTACAGTGCCTCTGGAACCAATGTTGTTGCCATTGATAATAAAATTGAACAGGCGATGGTGAGTAATCCATTTACCAATGATCATACACTTCTCTGATTGTAACATTTTGTCTCTTGTCATTTGATTAGATAATGATTATATAATTGTTTAAATGGAAATACAGTGATACTCAAGGATCCCGGGTCCCTTTATATACATTTTGCCAAATTAAAGTCATCAACTGGGTTCTTTGGGTTGACCTTTCTTGTTCTTTGTAATTTTTGAAGAATTGGTAGTTTCTACATCCAACTCTGCTGCCCCCTGCCCCACTTGCCTGGTTGTGACTTTTTAAAGCCAGAAGGCTTTTTTGTTTCCTTCAGAGTCTTTGCCTGTAAGCGTAAACATACTGGTCTACTGGGTACACAGCTAGAATGAATACATGAGCAACTAGCCTTTAGCTTCACTTTGTCCTCTTTGGGAACATCTTGATGTCATTGTCTGGTGCATATTAGAACATCATAAACAGCCCATGTTTGCATGACTATGCTGCCTCTGGTCATGTCCTACATGTTAGTGATATAATGGCACATTTCATGTCACCCTATCCTCCCTCTCCTGCAGGATCTGGTGAAAAGCCATCTGATGTACGCGGTGCGCGAGGAGGTGGAGGTCTTAAAGGAGCAGATCAAGGAGCTGTTCGAGAGGAACTCGGTGTTGGAGAGGGAGAATGCCGTGTTGAAATCTCTGGCCAACAGCGATCAGCTGTCTCAGCTCTCCGCCCAGTCGTCCGGCGGCTCCGGCAGCGCGCCTCCCCAGCAAGGACTCAGCCAGGCCCAGCCGCTGTCGCAGCTGCAGACCCCGGCTCCGACGCAGACCCAGCCCCAGCTCCAAGTCCAGTCCCAGGCTCAGTCGCTTCCCCAGCTCCAGCACCACCCCAAGCCCCAGCAGCTCCAGACTCAGCCTCAGCTTGACCCCGGCCAACAACTGCAACCCAGCGTCACCTCCGCTTGAAGTGCATCCGCCCCGCTTCCAGAGGGCAGAAAAAAAGAAGAGCATCTTCTGTACAACTTATTACAATTAGTATATGTGAAATTTTAAAAAAAAACAAAAAAACTTTGTCTTCTTAGCCACCAGCTTGACCACAAAGTACAGTGCTTGTGTGTGTGTGTGTATGCGTGTGTGCCTGTGTGAGGGTGAGTGAGCAAGCAAGCGTGTGACTGAATTGGTGTTGGAATGTACGTGTGTGTGCATGTGTACTGTGGGCCTTTCCAGTGTTAATGCAATCATCGAGAGAGAGAAAGAGAGAGAGAGTGAGCGGGAGAGAGAGAAAGCAGAGAGAGAGAGAGAGTGTATCGGGGAAGGTTGGGGCTTTTCTGACATGGCCGCTGTGCTGGGCTCCTGGACTGGTCGGTTGCTGGGTCCGAGCTCATGGACTGGACGCCTCTCCTCGGACGAGGCTTGAGCTAGACCGGCCCGTGACCCGACCTGAACCCAGCCGGGCGCGGAGGGGGAGGGGTGCACCCCCCCATAAGGGACGAATGGGAGTGATTGTCAAAGAGAGCGATATTTTTTTAAATGAGATAATTGAGTGGGTGAAGGGTGTATTTTTAGCCTTGCTGTTTCATGTTGTAAAGTAAGAAGTGGGAGAGAGTCTATTTTCGGAGCGCCACCGCTGCCATTACTTTTACATCGAGTCCAACCCTTGCATCAGTCTTGATTTCTACTGTTAATGTTTTATTTATTACAGGGCTGCTATTTTCATAAATGAACAATGTCATGAAACCTGTTTTAAAATCGACAATAGCCTTTTTTTCCTTGTTTTCCTTTTTTTTTCTTTTACAGTGTTTCAAATGATTGGCCATACTTCCCAGGGGCAATGCATTACATTGAATAGTTAAAAATGTAGGCAATGTTAAAGAAATTCTGACAAATGTGTAACACTAACTGAAATTTTACTCTGGAATTGCCAATTCATAGTTAAAGTCAAGATCCAGTATGAATGTACATTTTTTTTGTATAGTGTAAAGTATTAAGAGCCTTGCAAGGTGACTATCACCTCCTGACATCAAATCTTAACATGAACCTGCAGTAGGCATTTGATGAAGACTTCAGTTCTGTTGGTAGTTTCTTTATCTAAAAATGGATTATTATTGCCATACCCCCCTCCCTATTTCCATGGGTTTCTTTTTTTCAATGTTTTTCCTAAGGGGGCCGGGGGGAAAAAAGCTGTGAAATCATTCAACCTACTTTGTAACCAAAGATGCAAAGCTGTGTAAATTGATTATTATTTTTAAATGCACACTCATGTATTTTTTTTGTTACTTCCTCCTTCACAACAAAATATTTTGTTGCTGTTCAGCATGTTCTGCATGATCTGTAATCTTCAAACCACTTTCTTACCTCATTTTTATTCAGCACTCTTATTGTAAGGTAGTAGTCTGTGAACAATGTAAATGGGGAAAAACGACATGGAGCAAAGAGTTGGAGTTGGTGGAGAGAAAAATAACCTAGTGTTACAGACACTAGTCACAGAAAATGAAGTGAGCCATGTTTTGTTCATTTAAATGGTGTTTGAATTTCATATGCCAATAGTTTTGTTACATTGCAAATTTTAATGTATTTAAATAAAAGCAATATTCAGATTCCAAAGTTTGTGAATCTTTCTTTTGTGACAAATTTCCAGAAAGCAGTGCATTAATATAAAATCATGTGAGATATTTCGGACTGTCATGTGCAATATTTCAAGCCTTTTACTATTCAGTGGGAATATTTCATGAGGGGGAAACTGCCTTAATAGCCTTCAACCTCTGGAACCTCAAACTGCCCTTGACATAGGATTGAATTTGGACATTTTCTGGGCATGCACCTCCTTTCTCTGTCCCCCCACTCACAGTTCTCATGTTTCACCACTAGATGGCACTGTGTGATTACAAAACAAGAGAAATGTTGAAGCATGCTCACCAGAGTAGCCATGATCTACGGACTGGCTTAAAGCTACATGTTGAAAGAGAAAAACAGTGTGGCATTTGTTTATTTGAACAAACATTACAAAACAACTTTCAAAAATGTCAAAAAAGGTAGAGAGAACATACGTGCTACCCTAGCAACTACACAGCAGTCCTCTTTGTGGAAAGGAAAAACTTCATCCAAGCAGTCGTCATGATAGTGTCAACAGTTCCAAGTCCAGAGGGGGGAATAAAGAGCACTTTCCTTCCCAGCACAGGATCTCCACAATACAAGACAAACAGCTGAGTACAATGATATCAATAATGATGAATTAAAATAAAAAACAAACAAACACTGTCTTCCATTAACACTTGCACCCTGGAGTTCTCATAGTTGAGTAGTTGTGCACTTTGTACTCGTACTCCTCCCACGGCCGGCCTCCCTCCCATAAGTAAAGTCAATCAGCGGGTCAGCGCAAGACTAGTCAGCACTACTCCATCCATCAGAAAGGTGGGGGTTCAGTATGTGGGTCTGAGTGGGGCAAAAGGGCTTCTGGCGATCACTGTCCTCCTGTTGTCACTGGCTAACCCACGGTGACAAATCGGCTGCCTTTACTGCTCTGTGCCGTGGCGGTGCGCCGATCTTTCAGGATGCGGAATCGCTCATTCAAAGTCATCGCCGTCTGCTGTGGAGAAAGAAAAGACGGAGACATGTTTACGCATTTTGTTCACTCACCTTTGAGCATTAAGTTTAGACGTTTGGTAATAAAAAAAGATCTGAGAAAGAGCCATTAGTGAGAGGATTCGGGGATGCGAGTACTTGAATTATGATGCTCCTACGCTCATGTAGTCACCCGTATAGAAATCTAAAGTAGCAATGCTCTCACCGGTTTCCCAACACTGTTGATGTCAAACTGGAGAGGCACTCCTTTTGGTGTTTTCTTCTCCACTACTTCCATCTTGACGGGGGCGGAGCTGGCAGCCGGGGGATGTAGAGACCAGGCGGTGGGAGGCCTAGGGAGAATACACAGAGACTTATCATTTCATCTGAATTTGTCTGGAGGCTTGTATGTGATGTGTGATGTGAAGGGCAGGGTCAACAGCATGTGAAACTCCTCATACATATTACTGAGAATGAATCAATACTGTCAGAGTATGAATCAACAATAATCCCTCAGTGTGCTTATGCAAATGATTATTTCATAAATGACAATTTTTACTCAGGCTGTGTTCTGGCTGTGGGATTGTCAATTGAAACAGTCAAGATTCCACTGCTGTTTGTTGAGGTACGCCACCTGGTGGATAAATAGATAACATGTATTATTATAGGATATAAACACACATCACATCCTCATTCACATAGATCTCCTCCCCAACATGATTATCTCCCTCATACAGATATATCAATACTGATACAGGTCATCAGGTGTTTTAACAACTAACGGCAAAACAGACCGTTCAGCGTCTTAAGAAAACTCACTGGCGAGTTCTGACTGGAGTGGTGGGGCGCGGATTTGGCTTCTGCACCTGGGTGTGTACCTGCAACACGGAGGAATGAAGAGTAAACACAGGGGAATATTGACAGTAGGATTCGCTCTATAAATATGTTAAGTCACAAAGAGCCCGGATAAACAGATTATATGAACATGGAGGAACTGACAGGTGACAAGACTTGTGCACGGGAGTATTCAAAGCAGAATTTCTTATTCTAGAAACACATAATAACCCCCTCAGGCACCAGGATGTCACACAGGCCCTCTGATGAATATAAAGTACCTTGAGTCCCCTACGGAAGAGAAATGTCGCCTGGCGGGCTTCCCTCTGTGCCTGTTGGACAGGTGGCAGTGGTCTGCAGGAATGGGACACAAAAATTTGCATTGAGAATATAGCTTTGTAATCAGTAGAGTTGTACTGAGAATATAGCTTTGTAATCAATGCAGAGCTATCAAAATGCACTATGGGTGCAAATGCCATAAGATGAACTTCAACCATGCAGGCATTAAGCAGCAAATTCAGGTCCATCAAACTTCATCATGATTTATATCACTTCTGTTCTTTATTGGGTAATATCCAGGAAGTAACAATTCTATTACTGCAAAAATTTAACTGTAACCATGAATCTTCACACCTTAGCTATGAATTTTCACAGCACTCCCACAATCCTCTTCGTGTATTCAGAAAGAACTATAGGTTGTCGCGACCACCTATGGTCCACCGTGGGACTTAACAACACCTGTACTTGTTTTGTTTTTTTTCCTATTTGTGAAGAATCATAATGAGACCAAATTCACACTTTCAGTTCTCACCGCCGCCGCAGCTGAAAGGGTCTCCTGACTGGCGCTGCGTTCTGGCCCCTCTGCAGGTCCGCCTGCCTGTACGGCCGCCTCTGCACCTCTGGCTTCCTGTACTGGGCTTCACTGCGTTGGATGAAGGGCCTGGCTTTCTGTCCTGCTTTCTGGAAAGGGATGTTTAATGGAAGATCTTTAATGCAGAAAGGGCAGAAAGATTGTGCATGATTTCTTGTGTGCTCTCTCCCCTTGTCTGCTTCTACAGATAAACAGAGAGAAGACTGTGATTCCAAGTCAAGGTATCTCTGTAATCCGCTGACTATTTTATGGTTCTGTGTGGTGAAATGGATAGAGAATAATCCCTTTATGAGAGACAGCTTGCCTCTCACAAATTTCGTAGGAGCTGGCAGGCAATGACTGTCCAAGTTAATGTTTATGTAATGGAGTAGCTATACATGTGTACACTACAATATCAGTTTCACTTGTCTCTCCTTGTGGAAACCAAACAAAAAACCTGTGATGGTGTCCACTCTTTGGAGTCAATCAGACTTGACAAGACGTTTTAGTTTGCATCACCTTAAGTACTGAAAATGCCCGCAAGTTAGTTTGTTTTACCTTTATTGTTTTGGTATTGTTAGGTAGTTGTTTTGCTATATAAATGTGCAATGTCTCCTTGTCAAGGTTTTACAGGGGCAGCAATTTCTTTAAAGAGGCAAAAAGCTCCTTCTCCATCAATTATTTTGAGCATAGTAAAAAAAAAAAAAAAAGTACTAAATATATGTGTATGTGCTTTAATATTTTACTCCAAATGATTGTTCTTTGAACACTACTAGTGCTGACCCAGTTCCACCAGTCCTGCTGGAAGCCCAGGGGTTAAAGAATACACCCAGTGAATGAATCATGTGAATAGTAAGTCTTTACAAATACAGCACTCTCGTATCAGATACAAGAATGCATGAAGCAGAATTACTGATATATTTGCAAATAGACCATCTCCAATAGCATGTCATTTCCTTGTGACACTCTAAGGTTTGACTTTTGAAGCAAAATCTTGGTAAAATCTATTTGTTCCTATATCATTTAACGGCACAATGAATACTTGTGCTCTCCCAGCACCAATAACATGCCATGTGAGAGCCGGGGATGGAAGATCACTCCTTTCACGTCTCCCCTAGGCAGGGCGTAACAGGTCACTACTAAGATTTTGGCCAATATGAGCTGATAATATATCAGTGTGACAGGCCCTGGTGTGTGGGATGTCCTGCAGTACCTGGCTGACTGCTGCTCTGTTCAGAGAGCCGATGCCTTTCATCAGGGCAGCTGGCCGCCTGGCTGCCAGACCCGTGATGACCCCTTGACCCCGTCGTCGACCCACCGGGGGAGGGACCCTTCTGTTTCTCAGCTTAGTTACCCCTCCTCGGGAAACACCACCCCCTGGTAAATATGACATTATATTAGATGTGTAGGCAGTGTTGACAGATAAAATGTTATCGTGGGTCTAACAAAAGTTACAAAGCAAACAGACAAAGAAGCTTTTGGGCGCACCTCTTTGGACAGGTCCTCCAGTCCTCGATGTGACGTTAACTACCTTTCCTTGGGCTAAACGACCTTTCCTCATTACTGGTGGACGGTTCCCAGTGTCCTGCCTCCTCCGTGACTGTTGCTCTTTTTTGTTCAAGCGAATGATGTCATCTGTTAAAGTTGACACATGAGCAAAACATTAAGAATAAACCAGGCAGGTGGAATATCCCAGTGAGATCTAGTTAGCAGCTGAATGTCCGTGGGCTATCGGTGCTAAAATAATCTCCCAACCAGTTTACTAATGCCGTTAGTACTAGTAGCTAGCTACACTGTGGTAGTAACGTTAGCCGGTTGGTTAGGCATCGAGGGCCTTACCTAGTGACATGTCGACCTTATCAGGCACCACTGGCTTTCTCCCCCGACCTGCTGTAAACCCACTTTTACTCATATCTTAAATATAATAAACAACACGGCTTAGAAAGAGAGCTGAGACGCAACACTGCACTTCGCTTCTACCTGTTAGCAAGCTTGCTAGCCGTCTCTTTACATGCTACGCTAGCAGCCCAGAGGGAGAGGATCCTCCCCCCTCCGCAGCGCAAACGGCGCCGCGCACGCTCAGTGAAAGCGTGTTCATTTGCATTGTGGGAAATGTGGTGTTATCCAACATAAACACTGGGTTACAAAACCCAAAGACTCAAGTGCACACGTAACTGGTTCTGTAAGGGTCTGCGGGTGTTGTGTTTCTGGATGGACTGCTAAATCACCAGTGTGCTGGATATATCGCTGCTCTCTAGTTTCCTTGCTAATCTCATTCAAGCAGCTCGACTTTTACTCTCGCTGTATGCTGCATTGCACTTTCAGGAGGTATGTAACGCCGCCAGATGAATGCCAGTTACTATGAGGAGTTCACGTGTTCTTCACTTAGCTTGTCGTCCTGTTGTAACTTGCTTTTCTCTCGTATCTATCTTGTGTTTCTCGGTAGGGCAGGTTAGGGTTAGGGTTAGGGTGTTTCTCCCCAATTCCTTCTTATGTTTGCATGTTTTTGTCAATAATTGGAGAAATGGTTTAAGGCTCATCTTTTCTTCTGTACCAAGGCACGCATTGAAGCTTGTTACCCAGAACAAACAGAGGCCCGGCTTACTACTCACCTCCCTGACCGAGTTATCCCTCAGCCAAACCACCATGTCAGCAGGAAAACGCAGGGCAACTGCTGCCAAAGGTCCAAGTGCCAAGCAGCCGAAGTTTGCTCCACTGAAGGAGGAGAAGAAGGAGAGAGCAGATGGCTGGCTGCAGGAGCATGTGGTGCAGCAGAGGACAGAGAAGAAGGAAATTAAATTCAACAAAAAGCGCCTTCGTTTTATATCAGACACCCAAAAGATAAAGCAGGGCTCGGAGGGAGTCCTGTACTGGATGTTAAGGGACCATAGAATTCAAGGTAAAAATCTGACCAGCAGCACAGAGAGAAATTTCTTGGCTTACATTTTCTCCATTGGCAACATGTGTCTGTGTGTTTTTCCTCTGTGTTGTAGATAACTGGGCGCTGATCCGTGCACAGCAGCTTGCCTTGGCGGAGAACCTGCCGCTGCACATCTGTGTCTGCCTGGTTGTCCCCAAATCAGAGCTGTCCACTCTTCGACATTACAGTTTCATGCTGAAGGGTCTGGAGGAAGTCGCAAAGGTACAGACCTCACGCTTTTTCAGGAACAGAAAGTTTCCATTGTAGAGAGAGAGACACACACCTCCTCCATGTTCCCTTACTCAGTCTGGTTCACAGATCGGAGATGACTGGGCTTTAAACCTAAGGATGGGACGATATATCAAAATAAATATATCACAATACAAAAATGAATTGCGATATTAGCAACATTTTTTCCTGCTGTAGTAATCACAAATGAGACAGATTGCCCATCACAAGCTCTCCATCGAAATTCCATTTCTTGCACTTTGTAATGACATTTTTAAATTGTTGTTTACATTCTAGGAAGCCAGTGCCATTGCTAAAAATATTTACATGACAGCCATTTTCTTTGCCATTATCTCACTGATGTATGAGCTAGACATGGGCTCAATTGAATCCAAACCGTAGTCTGTGAGGCTTAGCTTTGCCCTTCTCCCCCGACCCAACAGGAGTGTAAAACCCTAGACATCCAGTTCCACTTGCTCCATGGGGCGGCGGGGCAGGTGCTGCCCGGCTTTGTGTCAGACCGCAGCCTGGGGGCCGTGGTGACGGACTTCTCCCCTCTCAGAGAGCCGCTGCAGTGGCTGGAGGATGTCAAAAAGGGGCTTCCAGAGGACATCCCCCTCATACAGGTAAAGACTCACACTCAGCAAGGTGATTTTGTTTTGGGCAGGGATGGGATGCGGGGCATTCCTATTAATTTCTACGGGAGGTTTTTGTTTTAGTCTTCCTGCCTCCCATTTCCCTGTCTTTTTTGCTGTCTTCATCACATCTCTACACATCTTTGTGTTTTCTGAATCCGAAGTAATTACATTTAAGCCTGACAGGGGATGTCATTGACCTCATACATGCCTCTGTGTATGTCCACTGTCTTTATTTGTGAGCGATCAATTACCACCTTATCTGTCCCATTAATGAAACATCTGCTTTGCCTTCCATAGGTGGATGCCCATAATGTTGTGCCCTGCTGGGTAGCATCCAATAAACTGGAGTATGCTGCCAGGACCATCAGGGGAAAGATTACCAAGCTTCTGCCAGAGTTCCTCACTGAGTTTCCTCTGGTGGACAAACACCCTTACACAGCATCAAGAACTGCCAAAGTAAGTGCTCTAATAACACGGGATGGGCTCACTGAGATTCCTATGAACACCAGTCGCTGGTTAAGTTGTGCTATTTTTAGTTTTTAGTTTTCTTAGATCAGCACAAGAAAAAACATTTAGAGAAGTGAGCTGTCAGCGAGCCTACAACAAAACAGCTGCTTCAAACCTTCAAACAGTGGTCTCCTCTCCTCTCTTGGCACATTATTTATTGATGGCTAAAGATATGCCATAGACTCTTCTGACTGTTCGAAAGTAAAATTTCTCTTCCCAAAACTACATATCGGAGCCTCAGGGGCGTGAGGTTCCACTGCAGCGGTTTGATTGATATGCCGTCCACAGGTTTGAGCTGTCACTAGCCTCTTAATGAGCTACGAGCTGAAGGTGAAAAGCCCAGACTTTCACTTCACTTCTTTTGATGTACGCACTTCTTAGTAACACCGGAGCGTATTTCAGCTCATCACTGTCAACTGTAGCCCCGACTGATTTTCTCTTCTCTTCTCTCTCGTCTTCACCTCACAGCCGGTGGATTGGGCCAGAGCTCTCACGTCGCTGCAGGTGGACAGAGCGGTGGGAGAGGTGGAGTGGGCTGAGCCTGGGAGCAGGTCAGGGATGGCCATGCTGGAGTCCTTCATCGATATGCGCCTCAAACACTTTGCTACCCACCGCAATGACCCAAACTCTGCTGCCCTCAGCCAGCTGTCCCCCTGGATCCGCTTCGGTCAGTAGAAAAAAAAAACAACTTAATGGGCATGAACTTAATGCCCTAGTGTCAGTAGTGTTTTCTTACTGTGAGCAGGATTCCCATAGTCATGGAAAACTAGGAAAATACATGAATTGTAGGGATGGGACAATATATCAAAATCGCAATATTAGCTAAATTTTATACTGCAAATGAGATGGCTTGCTCAAAACAATTTCACAAGCTTTCCATTGAAATTATCTTATTTGCACTTATGACTAGCAGGCCAATGCCATCGCTAGAAAGATTTGTGGCTCAGAAATAAACACAATTCTGCACATTCATACTTTGTTGTCATTTAACTTTTATTCATCACATCATATCGTGGTTGTATTGAATTGTGAGATAAGCATATTGTCCCATCCCTAATGAATTGGAAATACCTTGGTTAGTCATGGAAAAAAAACGTAGCATCTGTTCATCCAGAATGTGTAGGAACCCTGTTCGAATTTTTCTCAACTTACTCCTTTACCACCTCTTGCTCCCTCTTCCCACCGCTATCTGTGCTCTATTATTTCCTTCCACTCCACTTTCTCCTCTCTCCCATCTCTCTATCTCCATCCTTTATCCTGTCCACCTCTCTGCCTCCTTCACTACCTTCTTTAACCGTCTTTCCTTCTAACTGTCTCTCCCTGGCTCCGTCTCCCATCAGGCCACTTGTCAGCGCAGCGTGTGACGCTGCAGGTTCGGCACAGTGGGAAGAACGCAGGCGAGTCCGCCTCCTCCTTCATCGAGGAGCTGGTGGTGCGCAGGGAGCTGACTGACAACTTCTGCTTCTACAACAAGAAATACGACAGCATAGAGGGTCAGTTGAGATCTTATGAAATTGGTTACTGTTTGTGATGAGTATCCTCTGTAAGGCATCATTCACATGAACTTGCCAGCCAAATGAATTTATCCAAGTTTACAGTTTTGGGGTACATTTGATATTATGCACATCATAAAATCAGCTTTGTTGTTTGATTGAGTCCATTTTAAAACATTGCTTTATCTGTGTGGTGTCCAGGTGCTTATGAGTGGGCACAGAAGACCTTGAAAGATCACGCTAAAGACCCCAGGCCGTACGTCTACACACGGGAACAGCTGGAGAAAGCTAAGACTCATGACAAGCTCTGGAATGCAGCTCAGGTACCACATTTACTCCAAAACACCCAACAGACCTCACTGTATTCTTCCTATTTAAAGCATCGTATCCATCCTGGTTATTTATCACATAGTAGCTGAAGTCTTTGTTATGCGTTGTTTGAAAGTAGTATTAACAAGCTTTTCTTACCACTATCTCACCATCAGTACCAGATGGTCACTGAGGGGAAGATGCATGGTTTCTTGAGGATGTACTGGGCTAAAAAGATCCTGGAGTGGACGTCTTCGCCGGAGGAGGCGCTATCGATCGCCCTCTACCTGAATGACCGCTATGAGCTGGACGGGCAGGACCCTAATGGTTTTGTCGGTAAGTCACAGGCTGAATTGTTCTTATCTCATTCGTGTAAGGGTTGCACTGATTTACCTTAACTTTTCTCACAAATGCATCCTCTCTCCACTGCTTTCCCCTCCTCCAGGTTGTATGTGGTCTATATGCGGCGTCCATGACCAGGGCTGGGCAGAGAGACCCGTTTTTGGAAAGATCCGCTACATGAACTACAAAGGCTGCCTTCGCAAGTTTGATGTGGCTGGGTTTGAAAGAAAGTACTGTCCCAAAAACCTTTGAAGTATGAAGAGGTTCTGAAGGATGGAAAAAAAAATAGTCTGACACCCTGCATGTCATACAGGAAACGTTTTCTACAGCCTTTCTAGCTGCGGATTTTCTTCTGTTTTCTTTTGCTGCTTGTTCTCACAAAAGCATTGAGTATATAAATGCCTGGGGGACCGGGGCAATTGCTGTTACTGAATGTTCGGACAAGTTTATGTTTATCAAAACCATAAATTGTTTTCTGTTAATTTACTGTACAGTGTAGTATGGCAGCTAAACTTTTGGATGATAATAGTCGTCTATATGGTGCCTCGGTTGTAAGCATGACATTGTTGAGATTGTTTGGATGATAGACAGACCTTTTTATACGTTTTATATTACTGTATGTTTTTTTAAATTGAACACTACTAGTGCAGTACCCGTTCAGGCGTAGGCCCGGCTATTCCCAAAGTGGGGTACGCGTACCCCCGGGGGTACGCCAAAAACAAAAATCTGTAATACCCTCTCTGTGTCAAAAATAAACCCACACTTTAAAAAAAACACTTCAGTCACAGTAATTAACAGTCGGCAGTCGCATGATCTTTAGCAGTGTTTTTTTTCCCCACCTGCATTCTGCGAAGACCTGCCCCTACTCTGCCTCTGATTGGCTCTGACCCTGATCCATCTCGCTCCTCATGCCTAAACCTAACCAACCAAATATGAGAGGGCTTTTTACGAGGCTGAATAAAGAGCAAAATTGTTAATAACACTGTCATGTCTTCATATAGGCCTACTTTATGTTTGTTATACCGTAAAACTTCAATTAAAAGCCGAGTCCCAATTAAACGCTGAGTCCCTTTTACTGGCTGGGTGTGGCTACACGTTTTGACAAATACAGGCCGGTCTCAATTAGAAGCTGGTTGCCATTGACAAGTAATATTCATACTGGTTTAAATAAACAATTTGATAGTATTTCCCATCTTTGCTGAGCAAGAGTTTTGTGCGAAAGGAATGAAAGGCCTGTCCCATATAGACGCCTGTCCCAAATATAGGCCGGTTGATTTCAGCGTTTGAAGCAAATAAAAGCCCGGGCTATTAATTGAAGTTTTACGGCACTTCCTTTTTGTAGCAGGTTTGGGAACCACGGGCGTAGGCTATCAGTCGCTTGCTTTGAGCCCCGCTGCTGCACAGAGCGCTGTTCGCTTGTTTATTCAAAGTTTATTAATATTGAACGTGACAAGTGTCCAATCCGACACTGCACGTCCTTGGGTCCCCAGCAATACACCCGCCAAGTGTGAAGTAGATCGGAAAAACGGTTCTTGAGATATGCGAAGGACTCACATACAGACAGAGATTCCTTGCTTTATAGTATGATAACTAGACTTTGTAATCACCTCCGCCAAGGAGGTTATGTTTTCGGTGCCGTTTGTTTGTTTGTCTGGTAGCAGGATTACGGAAAAACTGCTGGCCCGATTTTCATGAAACCTCGTGGAAGGGTGTAGCATGGGCCAAGGAAGAGCCCATTCAATTTTGGAGCAGATCCGGATCCGACTTACGAACAAGCAATAATAGCATGCCGTTCTAGTTTTGTCCTGTCTTAAAATACTTGCTGTGCTTTCAGACTCCTAAACTATGTCCTCCTTTCATACCACTTAACTGTTCTCAGCAATGACCTCTCACTGTTTACTTATGCCAGATGTTGCTACTACACTGTATTTTATTTATAGCTTAAAAGAATTTTGCTTTTAACAGAGTAGACTGTTCCATTTGAGTAGTTATCAGTATTTTCTCAAAAGAATATACTCATTCAGTCATTTAGACTTCATTAGACTTAATTTTATTCAGAATTTATTATTTTTTTTAAAGTTACGTTTGACATGTGCAAGCTACTGTGTGAGACCTGTGGCATTCAGAACCATTTAATGTGTTTCCTTTGCTTCAGTGAACAGACTCTATTGAACTGTATTGGTTTTAAAACATATTTCTGCACCATACCTGTATAATGCCATCAACAAAAGGGTGACAAAATATAATTTGGATTAGACTGATCCTATGCAATGAATCCTAGTTTTTTCCATATACCCATATAGCCTCTAATCCAAAGAAGGAGACCCAATGTATGTACAGTATGTTAGTATGTTTCTGCCCTTATTTTGCAAGGCGAAAATTATGTCACAGTTGCAAATGTGGTTTTATTGAGCGCAGTAATTACACAGAGAAACACGGGCCGTTTCTAACTTACATAATTAACTGCACCCTCGGTATAAGTGGATGAAAGCAATCCCTTCAGGTGACAATGTGCTTTACAAAATCTCACAAATTACAGTATGAAACTTTGTGTTCCAGGCTTTTTAGTTAAGTTAGTTCATTCCAGAGGAAGGAGATAATATGTCTCCCAAGATAGTACTTTTTTGGTGCTAATTAGCCAAAGCAGTCCTGTGGTGGAGTTACAGGGGATGGCATTATCAGAGTGTGATGTACTGTATTACCCTTCAGTACAGTGGTTTCCTGGTTCCCAGGACCTGCTGTTGGTTTCCTTTTCCACCAGGTAGTTAATTGCATCCGCCTGGCTTCCCAGGTCTAAATCAGACTCTATTAGATGGCTGTATACCAGCAGGGCTCTCTGTCCCCAGGACCAGGACTGAGCACCACTGCTCTAGTATTAAATTAAGATACATTTTTATTCTTTTGCTCTTTTTATCATTGACAAGCTCATGTGTGCCTTTACCAAACAGCAAACCTGACTGTTCATGCCAACATAGAACATCTAATTACAACTTTCAACTACGTTTCTTAGACAATTACTATGATTTTGTTGCCTAAACCCAAAAATCCCTGTATGTAAAAGATAAAAGCATCCATGTTTTAATTGCCTCCCTTGGTCCTATATTGCACAGTGGAAAACCAATTATATTCTTACAAACTTGTCACATAAAAGAATAAAAGTAAAAATTCCTTAACAGCATGAGTCCAGTTGGTAGTGGTCTCTGGTCTATCTCCAATACAGCATGGCTTATTTGAATGGGTTCTTCCAACCAAACCAGTCCAACAATAGCTTCATTATCTTCCTGATGAAGTCCAGCGTGGGAGTACGAGCTGAAAGGATGCCCATATATAGATGTTCTTCCTCCAGTGCAACTGTAAACACATGTGCCATGTTTTATATAAAGAGTTATTTCATACAGGTGCAGACACTCAGTATTTCACTAAACACTGAATACACACTCAAATAAGATGTTGCTGGAAATCTTCAAGCTCAGCTGTTTTTTTTTAATGTTTTTTTCTTTTTGATGGTGGCATTTCTGCTTTATTAGTTTGCAGCAGAGAGTGACAGGAACATTCAAACCCACAGTGTTGCTCAGACATACTGAGGGTCTTCAGCCCACTGAGCCAGCAGGGCGTCTGACATGCTTAGTGTTTAACCAGCTGCAGTTGAGGAGATGTGGAATCTGCCAGAGGGAACTGGCTGGCTCTGATGGGCAGTCGCTAAGTTTTAGGAATTAATCTATTCAGCCACCCATTGCTGAAAATAGCTCAGCTAATGTTAACATGGTGTCTCCGCACTTCAGCCAGCACACCGATCATACAGCTTGGACTGGAGCCCTTTCTCACTGAGAGAATATAAAGACTGTCTCAGTGAACTTTGTTTGGTGCCCACATTACCAGTCTGCTAGCACTGGAACTACCTCAGGTAAATGTCAAAAAAAACAACCAAAAAAAAAAACCCATGACTTCCCCACTCTCCAGGGGACAGTCTGCCTCCTGCCTGTGCAGTAGTATGAGTCATATTAGTGCAAGAGCACAGGACTATAGACATGAGAGTGCAGTCACAGCACAAAGCATGTGTCCTGGGATTTACCTGTCTTTTGTGCAATAGCTTGCGTATGAATTGGGCAGACAGCTAATCTCGCCCGCCAAGACTGATATGACAGGGAGAAAATGAAAACGACGAAGCAGTGGCAGAATTCAATCACTGTGCTGTTGATATCCCTCTCTGCCAATCCCTCATATCTACCAGAGTTTACCCTCTGAATTAGGTTTTAGCTGAATCATTGCCTGCATTGACATTCAGCAGTGTCTTAAGTACATTTCTCTACATGTGAGCTCACTGTACTTGGTGCTCTGCTGGATGTTGGTAACCTTGACACTCCAGTATTTGAAGGGGAGAAAATAGCTTCAACAAATGTTTTACTCTCTTAAAACATTTTCAGTCACTGGCAAGGTTATCTTAGAAGAAAATTCATTCCTCGACGTCCAGCTTTCGCCCGCCTTTGGAATCTGTTGTCCCCATTGGTGTTGAGGCTTTTTTCAGAATCATTTTTCATTTTCTTCGTGTTCAACCTCGATTTCAGAGACTCTTCAAGATAAAAAAATATGTTTTGAAAGGTACAATTCTAGGCCCAAAAAGCTCTCAGTAGTACCTGGGGCTCATATCACCATAGTGTTGGAAGAATGTTTTTTTACAGATTGGTGGTGACTATAGGTATTTGGGGCTGCAAATATCAGTGTTTTCACTGTTTTTGTGATTATCTGGAGGTACGCATGCAATCAAATGTTATGACGAAGTAAATTATCACAAGTTCAGCATTTCTTATGCTCCACTCCACTGCTGGGTTAGGGTATTATAGGGTTTTGGGTATCTGGCTGTTTGTATTGAATTGTAAACCAACTTTCCAACTCCAGTCAGACCAGCAGTCTCCATTCTTACCGTAGGCTGAAACTCATCTGTTTCACATCCCCTCTCCCATATAATCTTCCTCTACTCTGTCTAATATGCTTTTATCTTGAAGTAAAAAAAAAAATCCTGTCTACTGCTCATTTGCTGTCATTTCTGTCTTTTCTTTCCTAGCACTTGTCTTACATGATGATTCTTGGGTCGCAATATTTTTTGGCTCTGAGATTTTTGGCTCTGAGCTTCACATTCCTTACTATGCGTTGCTTGTAATGTTGGTAATTTATAATTTGAGGCTTAATTTACTGTTGCACTAATTGAACAGGAGCATCAGTTAAGGTATCTTCTGAGTCAAAACATGTCATTGCGGTGCATATAAATCATTTACATGAACTTCTGTGTTGGCTGGGTTTGCTGTGATGTGTGACCAAAATCTTGGCAAGCTTATAATTCATATTGAGATTCACATCTACTTTGTATTGTTTCCAAAAGAAGGGGACAAAGTGAATCCTGGGTGAATCCTGAAACGTGAATTTTTGTCCAAAACAGAACATGTTGAAAATCAATATCAGCTTCTAAATTTCTCTTCTTCTCATTTTTGTGAGTGAATGTTAGATATAAAACAAACCATATTTCTCATTTGGGTTGATTTTTATTTTTGTTTTGCAGAGCCCACGTCCTGCTCATATAATTCTTTGAAGTTTAATGATACTGTCTGATTGTTTTCTATTGTGTCAGGGGTGGTACTCAGAACCATGCTCATGACTGAAAACCATTACGTGGGTAATATCATAATGTAATCTCTATTTGTGGATCCGCTGGGCGCAAACTAAATGTTGTATTCTGTCATGGTAATGGAAGTTGTGAGCAGATTGCTTTTCATTAGCGCTGATGTGGCACACTGATAACACTCGTCTGTCAGTATCAGTCAATTTGCTCATCTCTGTCTCTCCGTCAGTCTGTCCTCCTGCTTCTTCTCCTCATTCATTCTTTACCTTCATTTATCCAAATAAAAAAAAAAAACATTCTGTTTCATAAGTGTAGCCTGATTGCATCTTGACCTGGTGACTTCTCCTTCTTCTCCCCCTCTTCCCTCCCTCTCCTCCCCCTCAGCATCATCACCAAATACAGAAATCTGTTTTCTCCTGTCACCCAAAGTCGTGATCAGACGGCACACTAGAAAGCTTCGGCTTTTGGGATGGAATACTTTCTTCGTCTCACTAATCATAAATGACTTGCATTGCAGGCAGCAGCTAACGCACCGTCAGGGAAGCATCTCTCTGCCCCGCAGCTGGCCGCTCTGTATGAGCCTGGGCAGCGTGAACACTGGAGGAGTGCAGCGGCAGAGAGGTATGTATGTTTCAGGGCTAAAATAATACCAGGAGCATTGGGTCTGCATGGCACAAAAGGACTGCCATGGAATACAGTAACCGTATAATCATATGTAATATTTTCAAGGGTACACACTGAGATACACATACATGCTTATTTTAAATAACAGAAAGTATAACTACATCAGATCCTGTACATTAGCAAAAGTGTTGCTGATAAATACTGGTGTGTTCTATAGAACTGTCTACAAAACCATTTACAATGTAAGACATTTACATAAAACAGCCACAATGACAACAATAATCAACCTGTACAATCTGTTCCTGTCAGGAGAGCAATAACTTAGGCAAATACTTACTTATGTGGTCCGGACGTTATTATGTACATTTTGTTGATTAGGTTTCAAATCAATTCATAGAATTCTTATTTATAGATACATCCCTATTATTGTAGCCTGCCGCATTCATAAATAATAGCATTGCACAACACAATTATCCAAGCGATATGCAAGGGACTATATTATGACTCATGTATTATGCATTGGCTTTTAAATACATTATGCCTAAGGTATTTTCAGAACATATTTGAAATACTTGGAAGGCACATGATTATTTAACTTTCTCACAAGTGATAAAGACTGTAGGCCCAGACATTCATGATCTCATGTTGATTCTTCAGTCAAGACCGTTGCCATTGTCAGCTCCTGATGAAACCTATTCATTCCCAGTCTTTTCAGACTGGAGGACGTCAGCTATGTTCCTGCCCTTGGTTTTATGCTGGAGCCTCTGTGCATCCATTCTCTGCTGTGAAAACATGTCTGGCTGGTATTTGCACTCTGAGCTGTACAGCAGTAAATAAGAATGGCTGGAAATATGAAGCTTTATATTAGACATGCAATGAATACATTCACTTAATTCACAAAATGGTAATTGTTTCCTTTAGAGTTACATTCCCCATGCATAAAAATGTTGTTGTCACATTATTTCTGTGGTAATTTCATTGTTCACCAAGGCTTTTTCTGAGAGGTCTCATCTTGTTTTGGGTCTAGGATTAGCCTCAGCCCATCTCAGTGTTAGATGGGGCTTCCGTCGTTGTGTGTTTTCTCACACACGGTGCTGCGCGGGGTCATCTGCAACCTCCGGAGGGCCGGTGCTCCACAGGTGGCGGAGTGACACGTGACGTGCCTGAACATCTCTCTGAAGCGGGTGGACATGAGGTTGTACAGGATGGGGTTGATGGCGGAGCTGAGGTAGAAGCACACCCCGGAGATGATGTGCACGTGCTCGAAGATCTTGAGGTGCTGCGCGGACCAGGTGTCGATGTAGCTCCACATCAGGCGGTCCACATGGAAGGGAGCCCAGCACAGGCCGAACACAACCACCAGCACACCTGGCAGCCAGGACACAGAACAGATGAATGATGGGAAAACGGACAGATAGGTTGCACTGCATCTTAACAAGTCATTTAGTCTATTATTGAGTCCTAAAATCATAATTTTCCTTAACATAAGTAAAAAAAATCTGCCAATGGGGTTAGGTAATTTAATTTGTTTCCAATGCAAATCAACTTGTTTCAAGATATTGACACTCATTTCTAGAAAACTGAAACCAAATATGAAGGATATGAAGGATTTGAAGGTTGAATATGAGACTAAATGACTTGTTAAGATGGACTTTTTTTGCAGTGTGATGAAAAAAGGAACAAAGACAAGGCATATGGGCACAGTATATACATGCTCGTACACACACACACACACACATAGATGCACATGCACACGCTCATCCACACATTTACATGCACGGTCGATTTAAATTCACCTCGCTGCTCATTAGCAACTTGGGGTGAAATTTTGTTTAAATGACACCTTACACAGCATTTTGGTGACTTGCCGGTGGCGCATCCGCTGCTTCTGCTTGTTGGAGTCGGAAAGGCACTCTGGCCCAAAGCTTGACCTGGCCTCCACCACCCTCATTACCCTCTCCCTGTGCAGCCGCAAGCCGATGAGCAGGTACAGAACGCTGATTATCAGCATGGGCAGCAGGAAGAAGAACAGCGTGGTGATGAGGATGATCAGGTTGTACATCCAGGTGGGCTTGACCAGACCTGAGGATGGAGATCAGCGGAGGATGTAATTACTGTTCAGCAAAACATAATATTCACTGTAACAATGTGGGTTTTATGCATAATTTTTATGCTTTTTATTGACTGTATTGAAACAGAGCTGTAGATAGGCTATGGTTGATCCCAGATCTATCATGGGTATTATGTAGCTCCATACATGTGTGTTCCCATCAGGGCCGGCTCTAAACTTCTGGAGGCCCTGGGCAAAATTTTCTGTGGAGGCCCCCATTTAAGACAAATCCTACCCACCATCAAGCAATAAAGAGTAAAAATGTAGTGTTTAAAGCATTGTATGTTTGTTACCTGTTATATGATACAGCACATCAAAATAAAAGCACATCAAAAAAATCAAAGGTGAATGTGGCTCTCTCCACTTGTGGGGACATGAGCTTAAAATGAAGACTTTCAAGGAGGCCTTTTGATTGGTTTTATGATCACTGGCATGTAATGTTTCCAATAAGAACAGTAACACATTTTTTTGTTTGAAAGTATAAAAAATACATTAAAGGATGCGTGAGGCCCTGAGCCTCTAGGGAGAACCGGCTCTGGCTCTGTACTTACCACACATGGCAGACTGGGGGAACTCCCGTCCGAACCTGGGAGGCAGCACCATGACCCCGTGCAGACTGGTGTTGGGCACGGCGCACAGCATGGACAGCACCCACAGTGTGCCGATGACCCGCTTGGCGTGGGCGCGGGTGGTCACGCGCCTGACCTTGAGCGGGTGCACCACGGCCACGTAGCGCTCCACGCTGAGCGCCGTGACGTTGAGGATGGAGGCGAAGCAGACGGTCTCGAACAGGAAGGTCTTGAAGTAGCAGCCGCCCTCGCCCAGCAGGAAGGGGTAGTTCTGCCACATCTCGTACAGCTCCAGCGGCATGCCCAGCAGCAGCACCAGCAGGTCGGATGCCGCCAGGCTCAGCAGGTAGTAGTTGGTGGGCGTCTGCATCACCCTGTAGCGCACGATGACGGCGCAGGTCAGGGCGTTACCCACGGCGCCCACCAGGAAGATGGCGAGGAAGGTGAGGCACACCGGAAGGAACGCGGGGGACCTCAGTGGGCCCAGGTACTTGGCCAGGTACTCCTCCTCACTCAGGCACATATCATCCAGGTCCCGTGCCGTGGCGTCGGCCAACGCCCAGGAGATATTCATCCCGCACGCCACAGCGGCCTCGGGGCAGCCCAGGTCATCCTGCAAAGCGGTGGCAAGGGAGGCGGAAAGAGCCACGAAGGAGCAGTTCAGCACAGCCATCGTGGCTGTCGGCAAGAAGGACAGGGGCTACCGAGCCTAATGGGGCGAACAGAGAGGAGAATGAGAGGTGAATTTTACAATAAGAAAGTGACAAATAATGATGCTGTGGCCCACTGAACAAACAGCAGCTGCTTACCTTGTTTATAGGAGGATCTGGAGAAAGTGATTGAGAAAGAGAGTCAGAGGTAGACTCAGTAATGGGGCCATAACTGTTAAAATACAATCAGATTGGCGGCTGTTGGCTATCAAATGAAACACTTTAATCTAATTTAAAGGAAAAAAAAGAATGCTGAAAGTATTCATCCTCGAAAACTTCAACAATACTTTAGCACACCTCTTGCTTTTTTCTCAACACTGTTAATTCTGTTTCTTCAAACACCAAATCATCTGGTCTGTTGGATCTAAAATGTGCTGTTTTCACATAAAGGGGGAAAAAGCAATGACTATTCACTACTGTGACTTCTAACTAAGTCAGAAAATGAATTGTACAACTGTTAGTTGTATATTTCTAGAGGTAAAAACAGCCCACTTTTTAATGCCTTCCCTACTCTATTTTCAAAGAACATATCCCCCCAAAAAAAAAAAAAAATAGACATGACATACTGTACCTTTGTCCAGTGGCAACCTACTATACACTCATCGATCACTTCACACACATTATTCATATCAGTATAAATGCAAATCTCTCTTCTGACCATCGTTGCCAGGCAGCCTTTACTTAGCACTCACTTATAACAATTAGCAGTGATGTGATGTTTATGCTGAAAACCTAAACTGGTTCATTTATCCATCCGACATGCAAAAGAGTTATTAGGATAAGTTCACCTCTGTAAGTGAAAACGCACCTTCAGTTTGAGGTTCTCCTCTTCTTCCTCAGAAGACGAACGAGAGAGGAGAAGTGAGAAGATCTGTGTCCGTCGTGTTTCCCTCCATCCTGTAGTTTGTTTATCTGCCACTTGATCTTTAGTGCTTGAGTGCATGAGAGCTGCTCCGACTTCCCGTCTTTGTGCGCTGGAGAGCTGAGAGCCACAAAGACTTTCTCTTCACCCCACCTCTCTCTCTCTCTCTCTCTCTCTCTCTGCTCTCTCCTCTCTCTCTCCCCACCCCACTTCTCTCTGTCTCTGTTTCTCTCTTCATCACTGGAGCATCAGATTTTGCAACCTTCTGCCCTCTCTCCATCTCCACTTCCACCACTTTACCCTTCTTTCTCTCATTTGCACACACACACACACACACACACACACACACACACTTTCATTACCATCATGTCTATCTTTGAATCCACTGGGACTCTATACCTCTTCGTCCTCCATTCTATTACTTTTCCCCATTCTAAGACCGCCATCCATTCAATGTGAAAATTAAGGTTCAGATTGCTGTGACCCTGGAGCCATCACCTATGGCCCGAGTGTGTATATGAAGTGGGAGCGTATATAAAAATATCCCAAGTCAAAGACAAACAACAGAAGGGGTCTTGCTGAGTACATGAAGTCATAAACCATCATGAAAATGTAGAAAATTACATCCTATCTCTCATTTGCTATTGCTCAGAGAACAGGCAACAAATGGTGCCAATAACTGTGGATGCAGTGAATAGCACAATAAAGCAATAAAGCGTGTCAGTAATTGTGGCACCTGTCTGTTGGAGTATACAACCTATTTCACAATGAAAATAAAAGTTTTATTTCACCAAAGTCTAGCATATACAGCATGTTGCTCTTATGCTCATTAGTTGCTTTATCTGTCATATAATTTTTAGCTTTTTATTTAGTCATTTTTTACCATATAGCAATAAATATGAAGGGAGATGTTTGCCTGCCACTACACAAGTGAATACATGAAAAATACTAAGAAAAGAGCACATTTCATATTTGGATGGTTTATTTCAGCCAAATACAGCTACAATACCATGCTTCAAGCAGCTGGCCACTGAGGAGTCGTGTTTAGCAAATGAATTTAGCAAATGTTAGTAGGCTTTTAGTTCCAGCTGTTGGAGCAAGTTGGTATATATACATAGGGACCATAATACATAGGGACCAATGCATCCTGTGCAATATGATATGGTACGATATTGGTATGGTATGATGATGTTATTTTTGTTGTTATTTCCCATCATGTCCCTACATCCAGCCCAATCTAAGCTGTGCTGTGTGATCAGCAGAATCCTATTACATCTTATTTCATCACATCTGCAGCCAGTACCAACAGCCAGACAGGGAAGAAATTCATGGAATAGAAATAAGGGTAAAAATATCTCGACAAGACGCGCCGATTTCAACTGAGTCACATATTGCTCCGCCATACCTTATGTTCCGGTGTTAAACGCATGTGAGTCATCAGGCTTGTTATTAGGCTTGAATACTTTAAAACACTGTAGTCTTTAGAGCCTCCATGAATATTTTCCCTCCACTGGACATCAAAAGCCTAAATAACCTGGGGGGTGCTTTATGTTTGCATTAGCCTTCTACTGGGGAATATTTCTATATGTGTACAGGGAAGAGTTGAAATTATAGCTGACATGCTGAGGTTTGGATGGCTAATGAAAGCGTAGGTAGGCCCGACCAGAAGCTCATCCTATACAGTGTATTTACAGACAGGCAAGAATAGGGACGGGGGGAATTATGGGTGCAATCAATCACTGACAGAGCTTATGTCACAGAGCAGAAAATTCATGGTTTTGTCTGGCTGCACACACCCAAATGATTGTCTCCTGTATCTTGAAGCTGCACCCCCCCCCCCTCTCCTCTCCTCTCCTCTCCTCTCCTCTCCTCTCCTCTCCCCTCCCCTCCCCTCCCCTCCCCTCCCCTCCCCTCCCCTCCCACACACACGCACCCTCCCACTGCCCTGTTCCTCTGTCTCCCTCTGTCACCTCCCTCCCTGGTGGTATGTAATTCAATCACATCTTTTAATCCCAATGCAGGGGGCTCCAATATTGCCCTGGCATGAAGCTGACATATTCCGGCTGCTGACTCCATTTAGCCGCACGATAATTAGGCTCCTGCATCGGAGTGAGTGAGACCCAAAGCTCTTAATTGCAACGTTACGCCCTCAAGAGCCAGTCTAAGGCAACAGTGGCTATTTCTTTATTTAGCATCACCGTACGTTTTATAGTGTGCCACGAGTAATCTTTGTGGAAATTATCCGTTGTGATTACACAGTATCATATAAGAATGGATGTCAGTGAGCATGTCAAAAGGATTGCATTGCATACGGCTCTCCGGTGTGCTCATTGCTTCCTTTTTATCACTTATGCCAGTGGAGCTTGCATAAAAGAGTCGCGCCTCCAATTGAAGCGCAGTCTAGACTCAGTATAGCAACACCTGTGGCACGAGCATCACCCAAATAATAGCTCTGTTTGTCTCTATTGTCTATTTTTGCACTGTATGGAAAACATCCTCGCTCATAACTGGCTGACTGAGCGCTAACTAAGTGCATGCGGAGTCTTCAAGCTATTTTTCAGCTGTAAATTATTTGCTTATGCTTGTATTGTTTGCAAAATGAACAACAGGAGTGAATAGGCCTATTGCAGCGTGTCTGACAGAAAGGTTGAGAACAACTCCCACGGCTTCTCACTGTTCTGCCTGTATCCAAGGATGTTCCTTTTAAATACCAAACAGTGAATTAGTATCCAATAACAATTCTCCTGTTACCAAGTTACACAGCTACCTCAACTCTCCCAACACTGCACTTTTGAGCTTTAAGCCGCGCCACTGGCTAACCCATTCATCTGCAGTATTTCCATGGTTTATGGCTGCTAATGAATTTCATTATAAGTTTGAGTAATTGTGTGCTATTTCACCGTGAGAGCTTAATTGCATCCTTCTCATTTGAAGGTTTTTTTGTTATTGCCGGTGTAAAAACTGGCACCTTAGAAATACATAGGTCAGTATTCAGGGCTCACTCTCCATTAAAGTGGATGGAGAAAAGAGGTTGTTTTTTGTTACTGAGGGCTGTTAATGAATGGACATTATTTATATGCAGTAATGCAGCACTGATAACAGGGACGCTGGCATTTTTCTAACCATGAATCCAATTACTTTTAAACAAAATTGACATTTAAATGTATTCTTTCAATGTTAACTGAGTGCATTTTGCATTCATTTTCAAATGTGTGTGTGTGTGTGTGTGTGTGTGTGTACCTGCATGCCTTTTTGAGTGCGTCTACGTGCGCGTGTTTGCAATGGGTCGATGTATTAAAGAGGCCAGCAGAGAGGTTCTCTTTCATTTGAACTCAGCCAGCAGCATGCCTCCATCACAGTGTCCATTACGAGGAGTGACACAGTTGGAGAAACATTAATGCCTGCTGGAGTGTGTCCTGCATCACACTGATCAGCACACCAGTGGCTCTTCAGAGCTGCAGCTGGTGAGTGGACAGTGGAGAGCAGCCTCTTCCAAAGCAGGGAGGGGAGTGCTGCTGTACGGCCAAGCAGGAGCGCCAGCATTTCACGGCTGTTGCTTTGTTTCTGGTTATCGGTTTGCTCATTTAATACGAATCACATTAGAAAGGATTCAAAACCCATACAAAATGTTAGCTTTTTTACATTATGCTGCATTGTACTGGAGAGACTGTCGCGAATCAGTAGACTTAGCAAGCGTTCTTAATTAACATTAACAGAAGCATGTGGCGTGTCATTCCGTTTCTGCATGAAAGATGATGCTTCACAATAAAAACATTTGAAACATGCGTGTTTGTGCTCATGAAAAATAACTTCTGAAGTATATGCCAGGTGCTTGTAGACAGATAAATGATAAATGTTTTGTTTATAGGGTGATTAAATGTTTGGCCTCATGGTGGCTCAGTGTTAGGACTGTGACCTCACAGCAGAAACATCCCTTTCTGTGTGCACTTTCCTCTGGCTGCTCCTGTTTTTAGATAGGTATTTAAGATCCCTTGTTCTTTTTTCATGCAACCCTGATTTTTTTCCCCTTTTTCCTTTCCTAGTTATCTCCAGTTCACGCACCTTGGTTTAAAGACGAATTAAGCTGCGACAGTTCTTCTTCTTGCTCCTGTTTTCTCCCACAGTCCAAAGACATTCAACTCAGGTGAACTGGAGACTCTAAAATTGCCCATAGGCCTGAATGTGAGTGTGTGTGATTGTCTGTCTATCTGTGTTAACCCTGTAATCAACTGGTGACCTGTCCAGTGTGTCCCTGCCTTCTGCCCAGTTGCTGGGATAGGCTCCAGCCCCCTGTGACCCTGAGAAGAAACAAGCAGGTGAAGAAAATGAATGAATGGCTAAGTGCTATTTGACAATTATCTATTGCCAGTAATTGTTGAAGTGGTATTAATGGCTTCCATTATCAAATTAGTTCATTATTCCTGTTAAAAATATAGAAATAACTCATAAAGCATAGATAATAAACAGAAAAAAAATAACCTTACTACTGCCAGATTCCAATTTCCAGAGCCAACATTCTGGCTGTTACAGATTTAAGCCTTTTCAGACTCCATTTACAAGCTTTTGAAGCCTCACCAGTTCCACATCAATGATAGATAGTGTGACTGTGCACATGACTGTGATTATATTTCAGTATAGTGTGAGAATATATATTTGTGTCCCAAGCATGTACAGAAATGTCCAGAAATATGATACATATGGCATTTTTTCAGCAAATCAAAATCAAATGTCAAAATGAATACATCAACATATTACTTTGGTGCATGAAGCAGGTAGTTTGGTACATGAAAACGGAATATGCAGTAAATATCAGTAGCTAGAGTTAGGGATTAGAGATGTGGGCAGACATGGGCCAACAACTCCCAGCAGAGATCCTCAGCACCATCCTGGTTCTGTGGTCCAGTTACAATAGATGTCTGCTTTCTATGGCTCGGTGCAATGGGAAAATAGTGTGAGCAAGGCAAAGGAAAAGAACACACTTAGAGGCACTGAACCAGGAGCTGAGCCTGAGCAGCAAGGCTGGAAAAACAAGTGACACTGTAAAAGTTGGATACCTAAGAACTGTGGCAGCATACATTTTTCTTTCTTTCTTTTTTCTTTCTTTCTTTCTTTCATACATGGGCACACACACACACACACACACACACACTCACAATCAATAATAGATTGAAATCTTCAGTAGATACTAGTAGGAATTTCCTCTGAGGTGCAGGGAAATTGATTCAGAAGGGCCGTCAGAGTGTTGTGCTTCATGCCATGAGATGTGCTTTTGATCCTCCGGTGGCTTGCATGAGCCCATCTTTGTTAAGTAGTGTTCGATCTGCGTCAGCCCAATGTCCAGTATGTCTTGAGCTTTAGAGAGGTTTAGACTCAGCTTTTATCTTGTTTAAAAGTGTGAGGACTTATGGGAAAACACACCCATACACATACATGCATGCACAGACTCCATCCCAAACACAGTATGTATGTATATATTCGCTGTTGTCATGTGAAAACCTCAGAAGGATCACATGGTTCCTCTATGGTTTGAGAAAATGCAGTGACCCATAGTCTTATGAAACCCTTTCAAACCTCATTAGATTCAGAAATACATGTTGGTTAGTCTGAAAACAAGGCTGTTTTTCTTAGTTCCTGAAGAATCTACATTTTGACAATACGAGTTATCGCCCAACAGTGACGCTTCTATATTCCAGATTTATTCGCTCTGTGTCATGCTGATAGACTGTGAGTCTGACAGACACAGACTGCTGGAGTCAAATAAATTCAGTCTCTTGGTGGGTTCATCAAGCTGGAAGTTTTGAATGGAGCCTAACTGATTGCCCATGGCCTTTAGGTGTCCATTTCCAAAAGAGAAAAGATTGTATTAGCTACAGAGAACAGGAAGATTTTGAGTCTGATTTAACCTCAGAGTCGTGTCTAACCAAAAGCAACATGAACGTGAAGAGATGTGTGAATTTCTTGCAGCAACAGCCACATCCCTTTGTCTTTTTGTGGTGTATGACATTCAGTTTTTAAAAGAAAGAAAATAGATTCTTGAATAGAATGTAGGCTGATACAGATGAATAGCTCAGCACAGCATATTTGTGGTGCGGTTCAACTATTGGTCCTCTTCAACAGCTCAAAGTGGCGTAATCCACAATTATGTTTATGTCCTCTTCTGCAGAGGTTGTTAGACTCTCTGTCATTGCCACTGACTTCTTGAGGAGGGCAGCAGTGATGGGGAGTCTTACCACTGCTTCTCCAAACTTGGGTAGAGACCATTTTTAGATTTAACAAGTTTGAGAGTTTACAGGAAAGCACTTAGCATTGGTTCTGGTGAACAGTATCCACTCACTAGGTTATATAACACAGAAATACTGAAAAGAAACATGTGCTGCATTGGTATATCATTTGATATATATATGCATTATATCCTGTTGTTAGATTAGGAAAAGAAACCTGAAAAGTGTTGCATTTAATAACATGATACAGTTTGACTACATTAATTGTCCTGCCAGGTGGGGAAGGTCCAGTTTTTACCCTGAAATATACATATAATATATATATAACCCCCCTAATATATACATAACCCCCCTGGGCTTCTAACATTACAGGCTGGGTGCACTACACTACCTTCACCCCCTGTATTTTCTTCATGTACTATGGTCATTACAAATAACATCACAGCATTGTATACAGGGGTACTTCTCATTGGTCGAGGCTCTGGTCAGTTTATTTAGAGCCTATGGCTGACTCTATACAAACAGTCCTTTGCCCTCCAGCCTGTGACTCAACACTGGGAGTTTAGTCATTGCACTAAGCCCATCCGACACTAGAAGGCGCTCAAGTTCCATAACTAAATGAACATCCAGTGAAGGCATTAGGAGGCATGCTACCTACTGAAGCATACAGCATACAGCAGGTTGCAACGTGATGCGATATTCCCTGTGTCCTCATGCCAGATAGAATTACACAGTCCCCAACCCAAATTTCAGTTTGTGTAGCAACCAACCTTCCCCCCTCTCCTTCCCCTGTGTCACCCGTCGCAGGGATGAGGAGAAGCAGAGGGCTCAGAGGCGGCAAGCAGTCAGAAGCACTGATCATCAACATACCTTTAAATTTGGCTGCGGAATACACGTCATCGCCCTGGTACATGTAATTTATTACTGCCCGCACTCGTCCCAGGGGTTTTGTCCGGCTAATCCACTCATACATGAAATGAACCTTTCTTAAGGCACTTGACTCATACGCACGGGGGGGGGCCACAGGCGCAGCATCACCCTGACCTCATTATGAAGATGTTTCACAGGGCCTTCGACCCGCAGATTGACCGCTCTGCCTTTTTCATCAAGCTGAGGCTCACCGGTTTGTTACTAGGTGGGTCTCCGGGGGAGAAGCGATGCCCTTTTAATGGGACCACAGGATTAAGAAGTGTTGTTCTGTGGGGGGAAACGCAGAACTAATATTTGTGTTTGGTAGGTGGGACAGACTATAAATAGATTTCTAACTGCTTTGTGTTAATGATGGAGGATTCGATAGATTTTATAGTGCCAGAGGAACATACTCTATTAGCTGCAGAACATACATTGCATCATATAACTCTGCTGCCTAATCATCACCAATGCAAAAAAATACATGACATTTTTACGGTCTGCCCCTCTTAGCCTTGGGCTTGACCTGGCCATCTGGTGTTCAGGGTTTTAATGGAAAGGGGCACAGGACTTCCTGTGCTGGTTGAACTTATAGCCTGCGGGGAACACATGAGTGGGCTCTGCACCAGTCTTCTGGGCCCGCCTGATAATTTGTCCGCTTGAGGAGAACCTGAAGTGGAGGACGCTGCCTGACTCCCATCATTTTGCAGGCTGTCAGGGTGAAGAAATACTCTGCTGAAGTGTGGACCTTTCGCTGGAATGTGGCTGCCAAAAAACCAAGCGGGGATACCAGAGCACAAGACAGTTTTAACTACAAATGAGAGGTGTGAGAAGCGAAAACCGACTGGATGACACCAATTACTCAACCTATGGGGAAGTGGAGATGCCGTTGGATCCTGCAGCAGTCACCACTTACCTGGACAATTGACGTCAGCCTGTTGTCTGTATACACACCCACATACCTGCATGAGCTGCTCGCTGTGTGATCATGGGTAATCGCATCCGACGAGGGGTCAAATGCCGTCGGTTTTCTTGGCATTAATCATTAGCGAGTGTTCATCCCACCAGTAGAAAAAGCTCTGAATGTCACATTAGTACCTGCATGCATGAGACTAAGAATGGCAGTATGGCCAGAAATGTATAAATATATGGTATGTATATATATCTGGCTCCCCCAGATTTCCTTTTATACATTTTCAAATATAAAATACTATTTATACTATGGCTTGGCTGAATACTTGGTGGTTATTATTTACTGAGAAATGTGCATCCATATTGCCCAGTATGCCCAGCTAATCAACATTTTAAATTCAATATTTAATCAATAGTCAATGTCAATCCATTGCTTTCCATTTTGCATTAGTCCAGAGTTGTAACTAAACCTTGACTGAGAGACTAGATAATCATTGTCGTGTTTTAAAATTATGTGTGCCTATGAGGAGTGGCATCACGCCCTTATACTGTCTGGACTGGTCCCCACAGAGGTTGCTGCTGGAAAGCGCGAGTTTCATTTTGTGCACGTGCATATGAACGCATGTTCATGCGCGATGCGGTTATCTTTTCTGAGCAGCAGTCCATAAACACCGTTGCCCGTTGGCGTTTATCAGACGGAATAAATAGTTGCAACTCACTCTCATGGTGCTCCCCCCCCCCCCCCCCCCCCCCCCCTCTTTTCGTGACCAGAAGGATAGTTCCGCTTCATCCTCTCATCGAAGTTGTAAACATTGACACCAAGGACGCTTTGACACGAGGGGGAGGCGGGGCCCTTGCGTAATTTGCGGGGCCCTACGCAACTTGCGTAGTGAGCGTATAGGGCCGCCCGGCTCTGTATATAATTCACCATGAAACTATACTATTCATTAACAGGCTGTGTGATCAACTTAAAGATAGAACCACATATCACTTTTACAAAACACAAAGAGCGGCATAGCAGGCGTCTTTCAATCTCAGTCGTCTGTTATCTGATTTGTCTCAGTCCCATCTGATCATTTCCTTGCTCCATCTCAGTTGATGAAAAACACAATTGTCTCTATTCATTTTCTGCCTCCACCACTCCCCTTTTTCTCTCCCCTGCCTTCCTGTGGGAGCCCAGTTGGCTCGCAGTCTCAGCTGGTGAGGGATGTGAACATAGAAAATTAGCAAACAAGCCAAAGCCAGTAATTGTTAAATTGCAGCAAATGGACCCCAAGTGAACCAGGCAAATAAACTCAGAAATCAACAAAGCCTACCCAGGCCCAGTTTATCTAAATTCCAATACTATGCTCAGTAATGGAAAAACACCGTAGAAATGCCATTTCAAATAGACCCCAATGTAATCCCTAGCCCACTGGGGTCCATTTAATCAATGCTAGAGACATGAGCATAGAGGAGGCACAGTCTCCGAATGGAACTGGAGTTCTGAGTCAGCTCACAGGAGATTAAAAAGTAGAGGGGGATGAATAATGGAGGAGGAGAATGGTGGGAAAATTGCCGAATGTGGCGAATCATCAATAACGCCTCCTGTGAATAATTCTGAAGGAAAAAGACTTCTGCTGAAAAACTGTATAGCCCTACTAAAATGGAATTGTTTTTAATTAGTTTTTGCTGTGTATTGCTTCATTTTGTGGATGAGCACTCATTATTTCACTACCGGGCTCTCCTCGTTCGCAGCGCGGGTTACCTGGGCTGCTGAAGCCTCCGCGAGCTCCCCCATTATGCGAGCTCCTATAGGCACAGCGGCAAAATAGCTGACAACTTCCCACTGATTAGCTGTGAAGTGGAGGTGTCACGGGAACTACTACTGACATTCGGTTGAGCTCGAGCCCAACCTGGTGCCGTGGCTGACACTGACAGCTTCATGAGTAATGTAGATTCAGGACCGGTTTCAGTGAGACAAACACAATGAGGTTGCCAAACCAACACCAATTCATATTTAATCAATCAGTGGCGCGCAGCACAGCGCAGCGCACTGACAGCAGTTTGTGAAAAGCCCAGCAGTCTCCGTGCCCTCGAGCGCCAGCCAGCAACCGACTCCCTCTCTGAACATAATCATGTATCATTATTTTGCCAATCAATGAAGCAAAACGCCACCGCTGCAGTATTCCACGTCTTGTCTCGCTGGATGCTCTCGACGAGACTGAACTCTTTATTTTGGCCTTGTTAGCAAACGAGGAACTCGCACAATGACAGCTATTCAAATATATGCAGAATTATGTGAGGATTCATTGGGCAAAGTCTTTTTTTTTTCCTGATTGTTTCTCCCTCATTATCTGTCAGCGTGTGCCTCACTAACTTTGTTTCTCTGTGTTTGTCGACAGATCATATTTTGGTTGTCTCACATCAGCAACCCCCCCCCCAAAAAAACCCAAAACAACAAAAAAAACAAAAAAAAAAAAACAAACAGAAAATCTACATTTTTGTTTTGGTCTATGTGATACGATTTGATTCTCTTTGTTTTATGCCCTGAATTTTTTTTAGCAGCTTTGCCATTGTTGTTTTTCTATTCTCACTCTCATGTCCTGATATAGAAGCTTTAGTGGAAATTCAACATGATTCTTATATGGAACTTGTAAGTAATGTATAATTACCATGGGTTGGTGAATTTGTTACGTATGTCATGTGGTGCAAGCATAGTTAAATCTTTGTGGGTACAAGTTCATGATGGGTAAGGTTTCGTTTTTGTATACTGGAGCTCTGAAGAGGGATAAATTGCCTCTTAACATTAGACATATCCAGAATCTACTGATATTCACGGGCAGAATTAAAGAGAGTTTATTGGAAAGCATCCTCTTATAAGGGGCTGGCTTATGTAACCCATCTGTTCCCTGCTGTATGATATTAGCACTAGCCTACTTGTTTTTATAAATGATGCATCTAGGAAGAATATAGTTGTATTTGATGTTTTTCATGTTAGCTTGTTCTTCTCACGCATACATGATATGTTTTTAAATGTGTGACAGAAAGAAAGAAAGAAAGAAAAGCATAGAAAACATAAGCCTGAAACACCAGTAAGGAAATGGCTGCATTCATGTAAAAAAAAAAAAACTAAGAAAGTGGCCACATGTATAACACAAATGCACACAAACTCTCATATGTGTGTGTATACATGCACAAGCTCACAACACACACACACACACACAGCAAGTAGAGGATTGGACCAACTCCATAATTCACCAGTAGTTTGCAGGATACGGTCTGGGCTTGTGGAGATGCTCTGTCATCCCTTCTTGTCAGCTTAACACCACTGTCCCACAGAGCTGCTTTTTATTCCCTCCACCTCATCCTGGGCTCTTCTTGTCTCTTCTCCATGCTCTGTAAAATATGTATTTTCCCCCCTGAGCCTGAGGACTGATTTCTCATCTGCAGTAGGACGGGAAGACTCTCCGGAGCAGCGATTCTTTATTCCACCTGTCGCAGCAACAACTCAAGCACGCAATCTCAGTGCAGTCAGCAACTGTGAGGCTTGGGACTTTGACTGCCGTTCCATCATGTCGGAGGGGTCAGAGGCTACTCGCTAACAACACTTGGAGAAGCAGAGGAACTTGAAGGCATCGATTCAGAGTATCGTATGGGGCCCTTTGGCAGTCAAACAGACACAAAAGCACCTATTTTTCTCCCCTGGTGCAAAGCAAACATAATGGCCTGAATACAAGCGGAAATGGAACTGGAGGATTCCTCTTCCTGCACTATGTTTCACAATAACAGGGAATTTAAGGGCTGTCAGGAACAGATTTTGTCCAAAACTCTCATTAAATCTCTTAATAGCCCCCCTTTCAAAACACAAACACACACAAAAAACAAGAAATCTGTACAGTCAATGAAGGACATTTAGCAAATAGAAAAGACCCACACAGCAGCAGCACCCGCTGATATCTGGACCGTGCCAAAACGGTTCAAAACAGCTTCCCTCTGCTTCGCTGTATGTGTGACCTATTCACAATGGCCTTATTGATTCTGCCATGAAGGACACTGTCATATTTTTTTGTATTAATTTATTTTTTTTGGCCTTAGTTTCAATATAGTTGCGCTGGTTAAAGAGAGCTGTCCATCACTGGTTTCAATAGCGGAGGCTGACCCAAGCCTGCTGGGAACTGAACTGTAGTTAATTAGCGCACAAAGCTGGGGGGACAAAAGGAGCTGGAGGGGGTGGGGGTGGGGGGTGGGGGTGGGGGGGTGGTATGAGCTCAGAGGGTCTTAAAGAGGGGTGGGGGGTGATATGGGGGGGGGGGGGTATGGGTGAAGATTTGAGGCTGGGGCCGTGGTGGGTTGGGGGGTAAGGGTGGGGGAGGGCGTCTTGAGTTTGTGGCACAGAGGGAGGTTTTGGGGTGGGGGTGTGAGGAGTTTGTATGTGTGTGGTGGTGGTGGGGTGTGTGTGTGTGTGTGTGTGTGTGTGTGGGGGGGGGGGGGTGCTGGGTGAGTGGGGGGTAGGGGGTGTAGCAGACAGATGAATTAGCAGTGTGAAGGGGAGCCTTGTCTGAAGACTATACCCTGCCAGCCTTTTCGCCCTGCCAGCCATGAGCACACTCTCTACCGGAGCCTGGAGAGGGACAAAAAGACTGGGTGGGTCCGTTTGGTAAAGGACCTGAAAAGAGAGGAAATAAAGGCAAAGACCTGCAGAGAAATAGAAAGCCCCCTTAAATAGAGGGGAGCAAGGGGAGCAACAGACTGCAAAAGGGCAAATATGACAGAAAGTGATGGAGGTGGAGGTGGCAGTGAGGAGATACTGCTTTGCTTTGAGGATATCCCTTTGCTTAATAATATCTCCTTTCATAGTAACCCCAAAGAAATCTCATGATATTCCTGTAATAGTAGTGTGTGTAGTACTCGGTGGTGAGTTTACAGTGGTTTTATCGTACCTTAATGGTATTATTTTTATATCCCTTGGCATCATAACACACCCAGGTTATAATAGGCTATTCCTACAGGGACTTATAGTTCTTAGTGATATTTGTATTGAATCCTTAAACAATCCCATGAATTTTATTATAGGCTTACCGTAGTTCATTTTTGTGAGGGAAAGTTATAGGTGAGAATCCGCTTTTGTTGAAACACATTGTCCCCCTCGGTCGTGTAATTCAAATCACAGTGGGCTATGCAGTATCAGTCTCACAAGCCACTCAATAACCCGCGGGAGGCGCTGTCTATCCATTGAAATCAAAGCGTATTGACATTCGCCGCCAATGCAGCCACAGTCCATTTAATGCCAGAATTGATCCAGATTTTGTTCGGGTGAATTGAACCGTCCATGCGGGTGTTACCTGGAGCCGGGGGAGATCAACACCGTGGGCTAGTGGCTGCCTCTGTCTGCTGGCCCGCGAGCCTCCTCCCACCACCCCCACCATCCTCCGCGCGCCCCCGGCAACTGCGTCAAGCCAGACAGAGACAGCCAGAACAAGACCGGAAATACGGCGGCTTTGCCTTCAAAAATAAAGGCGTAAAATGTCTCACTCGATAAAAGAAAGCTGATTAACAGTGGGGTGTAGAGAACAAAGAAATGATTTCGAAAAAAAATCGAGTAAAATTATACTGTTTGTTGAATTGTATTATGGTGCATGGAATTTCCTGACGAAAGAGTGTCTATTTTATGGGCTATTTGATGACTTGAACTTGAAAAAAAAGTCACATTGTGACATTGTAACAATTGTGCCTAAAGGCTATTCTATTGCATTTTTACTGCATTCTCATTTACAAAATGAAATAGGCTAAATAAAGCAATTAATTGAAATCCTCCTTATATCTTAGCCATTCTGTATTTACACTTCTGTGCTTTGTGTTGCTCAAAAACATTGACTGTTGTCAATAGGGCTATTATTTTGAAAATCATGACCGGCAGTGTTGCGTTTTATTCTGGCCAGCTTGACGCCGCTGAAGCCCCCAGCCCCCTCTGTCCCAGAATTGCCATTCCGACGCACATTCATTCCTGGAGGAGCAACAGCTACACGCGGAGTTGGCAAAGTGGATTACTGAGATTTTTGGGGATAGAAACGTTTTTTTCACCTGTTTTTTTTGATTATTTTTTTTTACCTGGCGAGAGCAGGGACCGAGAGATGCGCCCTCGGACAGTGGTTCGGTGTCGGTAAAGTGAGATAAAGAGAATGAGAAAGGGCGCAGTGTAGCCTAGTGGTCCGTGGCATCGCGTTCATAACTCCGTGGAATAACAGCATCATTTGAATGGGAAAGATAAAAAAGCGCTTGGTTATTTGA
Source organism: Centroberyx affinis (assembly GCF_046629955.1). Taxonomy (NCBI): domain Eukaryota; kingdom Metazoa; phylum Chordata; class Actinopteri; order Beryciformes; family Berycidae; genus Centroberyx; species Centroberyx affinis. The sequence goes on from NW_027279625.1 coordinate 303,013, forward strand.
CGCGTTTGGATTTAGTGGAATGGGGCGGTAATAAGCCTCATGTTGACTGAAGACATGAGAATTGGGAGTGTAAGCAAACGCTCGGCTGCGGCGATCTGTGTTTGAGTCTCCATCGGAAGGGTCCAGTCTACACACCTTTATTCATGTTGCAAGACCCTGTTTTATGACAATGGATTACTTGCTGTGGGTATGCAGCCTCCTTCTCCCCGTGGTCCTGGCTGTAGAAGGTAGGCTGTGCCATTTTACATTTTTACGAGTACTTTTCCCTCCCGCAAGATGCACAATGGGCTGTTCGGGCTGGATTGGATGTTTGAAAATAAAACTCCACAATCATCTACCATTGTCAGGAAGAAAATCCCTGTGTAGGAATGAAAAGTTAAGAATGAGCATTTTTTTTGACATTTTCAGTAGTTGAATTTAATCGGGGGCGAGTCTGTTCCATCAGTTCACACAGCAGATCAGACTGTATTTTGGGTGGTGAAATGGCCTCGGTGTGAACAGTGTTTAATTCATGTTTGGGTTAATCAAGGCTGTTAGTGTAATGCGGACCCGCTCTGTTAAATTGGCAATTCCGCTGAGTATCAATTTGCTTTGTACTGTATGATTGTAATCAATGCACACATGTATCAACAGCGCTCGCAGCACAGCCCATTCCATATGTGTGTGTGTGTGTGTGTGTGTGTGTGTGTGTGTGCCCCGATGACACCCCTGTGTTTCCATTGCGGCTGAGGGACTGCCCTGTTGCTATTGTCCCTTTTGTTGTCACAGCCACCCGCTCAGTGAGGATGCCCACCTGCCCCACCTTCCCTCACCCACACCTCTAACACAGCATCATGGGTAGATTCTTACCACGGACCGAGTGGGCGTCCCTCTCAAGGAGGTCTCCTGCCGGTGTAGAACAGAAACATTAGGCTCGTCTGAGATGACTACCTGCACGCCTGGAGAATAGACGAGAGTAGCCGAGTGCAGTCAGGCGAGGAATCAACAAGCCGAACACTCCCGAATGCACACTCACTGCTCTTTTTCTTCTTCTTCAGTTTTGTTTAACGGCGGTTGATAAACAATTTAAAAGATGCATTACCGCCACCCACACTCATTGCTCTAACGACCCAGACCTTCACGTTACTTATTTTTATTTTAACGTAGGCATTACAGGTGGCATTTATGGAAAATATTACATAGCGTTCTAATATACGGACTGCTCATGGAGTGATGTCTTGGAACAGATATAAAAACTGAAGTTTCTTCATTTCACTGTGGGTGTGTGATACAACTGTGTCTAACCATCATGCAACGGACCGAGCAGTCGCTGGTCAAAACTGCGCAGGACTTGCTCATCTCAAACGAGCCTATTGGTATTCATCTTGGACGCCTTCGTATGACGATGAATACCAAAGGTGCCGTTGGGTTCAGGTACCACACAGTGCTGTGAACGCAGACCAGAGCGGATCAGTCCCGGCCCCAGCAGCGCCACAGGACTCACATGTGAAACATGTTAGATGACAAGTGTGAATTAAAGGTCAATGGCTTAACAAGTAGTGCGCCTCGGCCCCTGAAGCTGTGTTTATCTGAGTATTGCTTCAGGGAGCAGCCCACCCGCACCACAGCGCCTTCACTCACACCCAGCAGCATCCCAGCAACGCCGCTCCTCTGTGTGCTGTAGCTACATTTCTCTGCCTGCCTCCTTCTCCCTGTCCAATCTGCTTCTCCTGGACCGTGGCCAGCTTGATCCCTCATCAATTCTGGTGTCAGCAAGTAAATCAATGCAGCGGCAGCGGCCCTCCGAGTCCCAGTAGGCCCTCATGGCCCGATGATCAGCCTGTTTCCAACCCAACAGCTCCCAGTTACTCAGCGCTCGGAGGTTAACTAATGTTTGTCCTCTGAGGATAAACATGAAGGGCAGATGAGCGGATGAGTTTGAACGTGGGAAGGGAGGCGGCGCGAGGTCGAGCTTTTCGCTCAGTTGGACGTCGTCGTTTAGCCGCTTACTCAGTGAATTCAACACATGGCTTGAGTCTCAGATTTGTTTTTCAGATCGTCAAGTGTTTGTGCATGATGGATGGTGTGACTTGGATCGCAACTTTAAGTACATTCTTATGTGCAGTGCGTACAGTGATTACAAATCTCACATTCTCACCAACAGACAACAGTAAAGCCTTCAGCAATGCAGTGTTAATGTAATTTATAGTGAGTCTTTAGCGTACAGTTTAAAAGCTCATAAAATAGATGGATTACTACTTGGAAAACATTCTATAGGAGTCATCTAGCATAGGCGTGACTGAAGGAAATGCATTAATACTCAGTTTTCAGTCCAGCCTTTGTGATTGTTCAAAAGCAATAGTGAATTTCCACATCAATAGCGAGCTTCATCCTCATCTGCCTTCTCTCTATACATCAGAATGTAAACATGAATAATTATTTATTGACCCGTAAGAGCAGATGCAAGCGGCCCTGAGGAGAGATTGAATTAGGTCAGCTTGACTTGTTTAAAAAACTGCTCATCAAGCATCAAACAGAGCATCACACTGGACTGTAATTACATGTGATTCTGCAGAGACAGATGCACTCAGCTACAAATTAACTGTTGCTTAGAATTAGTCTGCTGTAGCTGTAAACTCGGCTCCTCAGAAGTTAAATCACAAGTTAGATGTTTGAGTCAAAATGCCAGTGTTGTATGCCTATTTATAGACACATATTTGATCATCCTCCAATCACTGAAGATGATGTTCAGCTCTTAATATTTCATGTGTTTGCTTGTTGGCAGTGCGTGTCAGAGTAATACAAGGAGAGTTCTCCCTTTCATGATGCACCCGCTCTCACAAAGTGAATAAAACATTAGCATGTGTGAGCTCCCAGAGCGCGGGGAGAATGCAGAGTTGTGTGGCATTTTGGCTCCGGCGATCAAAAACAGTAAATGCCACGGGTGGTGATGCTCTGAGGACAAGTTCCCACTGGAGCGTTGTTTTCTTACCCCAGGGGTGGACTGACTCCAGCGCCGCTGCAGCTTTATGGGAGAGGAGGGGGGGATTGCTGGATTTGAGTTATAGCAGCAAGGGAATCTCACAGGCACAGTAAATTTAACAGGCGATGGGAACTGTAGAACAATTGGGATATTTTTTCGATCTAAACCGGTTTCTGGGAACCAGCGAGTTGTCAATAATATACTTTGGTAATAAGAGACTTGACCATGTATTTTTAGTGCATTACAGCAACACATAACTCAGATTTAGAATTTATCACTCTCTTCTGCTGGCTAATAATAATAATTGTAAAAAGAATATGATTTATTAATCTCCTTAGGGAAATTCTCTTTCTGCCCTCCTCCACAGGGAGGTCAAAGTTCAGTTCCAGAACTGCGACCTGGAGCTGGTTCAGTGTCTTTCTCAAAGACACTTAAGCAGGGCTTGAACTTATAGGTCCCACGGGTGCAGGGCGATCTCCCCACTCACTATGCCGCTCTGTTGCCCCTACATGTGCTCTTCGTGTCGCGCGTGACCTGGCAGGTGAAGCCTGTTTAGGAGAGCGTCAGTGCAGACTTCTAAATCTGAGGCTGTCAGAGTGTCGTCTGACTCTGTTGCCCGCGGGCGCTGGGAGTAAAGGGGGGGGGGGGGGGGGGATCAGACACCCAAGAGACGAGCTGGATCTGGGGATCAGCAGCGCGGGCATGTCGTTTAACCTGCTGGATGTACAGACTTGTATTCATTATTGGATTATTCCCTGCCTCAAGAATGATGAAAAGCCGTTGCTGTTTCTAATGCACATGTAGTTCAGACTGTCACCATTGATAGTCTGATCCCTTGTACATGTAGTTACTTCCAGCTCAGTGTCTACAGCTATAGGTGAACGGACCAAACAGTGATCTGTTCGCTCAATCAAAGAAGAAGACACTCAAGCCAAGGATATACTGTTGACCGAATAGTCTTCTGTGTTTAAAGCAGTGTATAGGCAAAATATCAGCTGCCATTATGGCACCAAAGCAATGCTGCATTCCTTAGAAAGACATTAGTGTGGCTAGAGCTGGGTGATATATCGTATAATATCGATATTGTGATATGAGCTAGATATCGTCTGGGATTTCGGTTATCCTAATATTGTGAAACTTAAATGTCACTTCTTCCTGGTCTTAAAGGCTGCGGTACAGTAAAGTGATCCAATTTTCTGAACTTACTAGCCTGTTCTGGCTGAGTAAAATAAACATTGATTGGCTTCACCTGATCATCATATCCACATTACTTATTACTGATTGCACATTACTGATTACTAATGATCATTACTTATTTTCAAAATGTTCTCAAATATCTTATGGTCACATCCTCAATATCCAGGTATTCGGTCTAAAATATTATGATATTTGATTTTGTCAATGTTGCCCAGCCCTAGTTGTGTCTTTATTTTGCAGTCCTGCTATGGTGGTTCTTCACAGGTAGTGCCATTTGTTTACCAAGGAGACCCTCTCACCCCCTCTCACCCCTCTCACCCCCTCTCACCCCCTCTCACCCCCTCTCACCCCCTCGCTTTAGCACAGTTAACAACGACCTGTGAGCAAATGGCACACAGCAGGCCTCATGTCATTGAGTCCTCGTGAAAAAAAAAAAAAGTGTAATTGTTGCAAGTAATTATGCTTTAACAACAGCGGAACAATGGCAGTAAACTGGAGTACAGCTGTATATGGAGAATCAAGAGGGCCGGTGCTTCAGACGCACCTTTTCAGGTTTAATGAAGTCGCTCAGCCGTCACACAGATAACAGCTGATTGACAGCCTGACACACAATGCCCATTGATACCGCTGTTTATTCTCTGCCTCTCCTCCGGTTGTCTCGCCCTCTCTCGCACCTCGCCGCAAAGTCGTAAACAGCCAGGTGAGGGGGGGAAAACCCCACTAAGATCACCTGTTGCTAGGAATCGATAGATCTCAGTCGGTTGACTCTCGCACAAAGACGGAGAGCACACACACCGCCCGGGCCTCCCGTGAAGCACACAGATGGGAAATTCATGGTTCTGTCAAGCGCTTTGGGTAAAAGCATCTCTCCAAATGGGATATGTTAAATTTCCTCAAGCTTATTTGACCTCTCTGAACGTGCGCTAGTTAATGGAATATTTTCTACTGACAGTATCTTAGAGCAGTGGTTCTCAACGCGGGGTCCAGGGACCACCAGGGGTCCTTGAGGGGGTTCCAGGGGGTCCCCAGTATATTGATGAATTGTTAAACTTCAGCATTATTTCATTTACAAGAAGTTAACACAATTAGGGAATGTAGAAGAATGACTGTTTTGAGTTTCACTGTTATCTCTCTACCTACAATACAGATAGTCATGGAATTCTGGACAAAATCATATCTATCAATAAAAATATGCTCAGATTTGGGTTTGAGAGACAGAATCTCATTAAATGGGGGTCCATGGCCCTAATGTGGACTAAATTAGGGGTCCTCGATATGAAAAAGGTTGAGAATCACTGTCTTAGAGGATGTCTAGTACCGCAAATGAATAGAGAAAAGAATGGCCGTTTGCATGTGTCACACACTTTTTTTGGGATGAGAGAGCTTTAATTAGGTGACATCACAGATATGTTGTGGTTGACAGTGTACTAAGGCTTTCAAAAAGTGTGTGTGTGTATGTGTGGGAGGAGGTTATGAAAGAGAGCGAGAGAAAGTTTTACCTGCATCCTTTATAAAGCAAAAAGGACTTCTGTGTGGTCCTTAATGTTGTGTAATGATTTGTGTGTGTGTGTGTGTTTTTTTTCCTCTCACCACTTTATTCAAGTTATAGTTTGTCAACCCTCCTACTCTTGATTTGCAGAAACCCTAATGGACAGTCGGTGGGCAACCACAGAGCTGGCTTGGACCACATTCCCGGAGAGTGGGGTGAGTTTGTGTGTGTGTGTGTGTGTGTGTGTGTGTGTACCCATAGCTCGTTTTGCCTTCCCTTTTTTTTCTCACAGCATTTGTTCCATTTGCTTGTTAATAGAGCCCACTCTGCCTTGAACAACACACCTCCCACTGTTTTATATCTTTGTTTACGCAGTGTATGTTTGTTTTCTTGGATACTAAGAACAAATGAGAAACACACTGTGTGACACTTTTGGAAATGAACCACATACTTAGAAAATTTAGAAATGAGAAAACTCTATATATATATACTGTATATATCTATAGAATCTGTGCATATTGGACCCCTACCTAAAACAAACAAACAAACAAACGCAAGCAAACAAATCAAACCCCCACAGTATGTAAGAGGCTATTAGGCGGGCTATACCTTGCATGTCTCCCCATGAGAGAAGGCTTGATAATTGAAAGCATGTGTGTCTTTTATAATCCGGACCCAAGAGCGCATTACAGGCAGGAATTAAGGTTTTCAGTTGATACCCCCCATAGGAATGGCGAGAAAATAAAACAACATGAATTTGACCCCGGGGCTAACAGCCTGACAGACCTCCCCCACTCCCGGCCAGTGTAATTTGTCTTTGCTACGTGAGCGCAAAGTCAGTCAATGGAAACGGTGGGTTGCCATGGAAACGATCTCCGGCAGCCCGGCTTCTTGTATCCTACAAGGCCCGGCTCTGAATGTCCCGGCATCCATGAAGTCATATGTCAGGAGAGGCGAGGCAGCCCTTCTCCTCCCGCCTGACAAGCCCATACGTTTGGGGCCGGCAATTATCATATTTGTCAGGTAGTGCATCAACGTGTTGCCGTTGATTTACGACATGTAATGCTGACTCTTGGACTCATCGTTTGGGAATAAATTGCGCGCGAGCTCATGGGACGTGAGTGGAGTTATGCATTATTTTCTTCCAGTTGAAATAATCAATTTCTGGGAAGCTCATTTGTTATGGAAATGAAGCATTCAGTGCAAAGGGGAATTAGGGGGGAAAAAAATCAAAAAAGATTGACTTCTCGCAAGGTTATTTCCTCATGGACAAAATGTATTGACCAATGCAACCTGTTCATAATCTGGATATACCTTTTGCTCTCAAGTGGTAGACTGTAATGTTAGTTACCATACACACAGACTACTATTACCCAAGAATAAAGCTTTGAATTCAAATGATCTCTGATTTATTTTATATTGATGTACAGACAGGAATATCATCATCCTTAGGTCACTGTTTTGAATTTTCAAAGCTAAACATCCTGAGAAGATTCCAGTCCTAGGCATACTAACCAGATGGGATGCAAATATTTGCACTCGTGCTGGAGGAGCAGGCATGTAAAATATATATGTATATATATATCCCACTTAACCTGAAGTGCTCCAGAGTGCTGCCATGATGACATTGCACATCGCACTTGCCTTTTTAATAAATAACTCACTGTTTGCATTATAGAATAACCACTTGGATATATGGGAAATGTTTCCATTTAAAATGCATACTCTCATATCTCTTAGTACAACTAGCAAATTTATATGTTATTTAGAAACCAGATTTCCTGGTGAGGCTGTTTTGAGCAATATTATATGTGTGAGCACTGCGGTGCTTCTTATAGATCTGCCACAGTCTGCAGGTTATTTACTAGCTGCTGTAGGTTTACCATGATAAAGGCCTTACCAAGACATTTGTGATGGTTTGGACTACAGTACCTCTACAGTACATCTGATCACAATCAGACCCATTAGTCAAATAAGGCATAATGCGTGAAATATGTCTTAATAATAGTGCATAATGATTGGAATTTTCTGAATGATTCATGCAATTAGAAGCATTTTAGCTGCAAATTATACCACACAGGGCACACGTGCGGAACACGCTTGTGAACGTGTGTGTGCATGTTTTGCATTTTGATTATGAATTTTATATCATGTTTCAGACATCTGAACATTTCACTTGTTTGAATGCCCTCTGTGCTTGTTTTGGATTAGGCTGCACTGCATTTGATATGACTCAGTAGTAATTAATATTAGTAAATGAGTCTCTGGAAGAATAGGAACTTACTTGCATTAAAATAAATAATATCAATACATAAGGAATTAAAATGTCTCATTTCACACTTCAGCTTACCCTACTCTTTTCTCCCCATTGTTTTCATCAGTCTTCCATCAGTGCTTTTTTTGTATAGTTTTGATATTTTTTCCAGTTTCACTGCTGTCATGTCTTCCTCTGTCACAATGCCTCTCTGTTGTCTCCACAGTGGGAGGAGGTGAGCGGCTACGACGACTCCATGAGCCCCATCAGGACCTACCAGGTGTGTAACGTCCGGCAGCCCAACCAGAACAACTGGCTGCGGACGGACTTCATCCCCCGCAAGGGCGTGCTGCGCGTCTACGTGGAGCTCAAGTTCTCCGTCCGCGACTGCGCCAGCATCCCCAACATCCCCGGCTCCTGCAAAGAGACCTTTAACCTGTTTTACTACGAGTCTGAGGGGGACACGGCCACAGACACCAGCCCCCTCTGGAGGGAGAACCCCTACGTGAAGGTGGACACTATCGCCCCGGACGAGAGTTTCTCCCTGCTGGAGGCGGGCCGGATCAACACCAAAGTGCGCAGCTTCGGCCCTCTTTCCAAGGCCGGCTTCTACCTGGCCTTCCAGGACCTCGGCGCCTGCATGTCTCTCATCTCCGTCAGGGTTTTCTTCAAGAAGTGCTCCACCACCATCGCCAATTTCGCCGTGTTCCCCGAGACGGCCACGGGCGCGGAGGCCACCTCCTTAGTCATCGCCCCGGGGGCCTGTGTGTCCAACGCCATGGAGGTTTCCGTCCCTCTGAAGCTCTACTGCAACGGGGACGGGGAGTGGATGGTTCCTGTGGGCTCCTGCACCTGCATAGCCGGTTTCGAACCGTCTGCAGACGATACCCAGTGCCAGGGTTAGTGTATTTAAGAGACATTTCGACTTTTATTTAACTAAACCTTCTTTATATGCTCAGCGCAAGTCACCTCAGTCTATGCCCTCTTCTCTGCATTTATTGTGTGGCTCCTGAAAGGGGGTGAAGGAGGGTGGAGGAGAGTATGAATTAATGAGGTGTTGCAGAGAGGAGCAGCATACAAATATTGTGAGAGCAGGACAGGAGGGAGAGAAAGATAGCGGGAAGGCACAAAATAGAGAGCCAATAGATTTTGCGCGAGGAAAAAGCAGATAATGGGAGGGAAAGGTATTTGCGGGCCAGGGAAGAGAGATATTAAGAGAGAAAGAGAGATAGTGAGAGTTAAGAGGTGTGAATTGCCAAGGCAGGGACAGAAGCGGTGGCCAAAAGGAAGGGAGAAAGAGAGGGGGAGGGGGGCTGCAGAGAGGCAAAGAAAGACAGGGGAAGCGTTTCTCTCACCTGGGCGTGAGAAATAGTGTAGAACACGTGCTGGAGAGCTCATTCGTTGCCATTTGGCGGCTCAAGGTTAAAAGCTTGCCGCCAATGCCTGATAAAAAGCTCTCTAGGGCTTTAGCCAGCGGTTACGATGAGGAAGTGTAATTTCCTCCTCGGCCTCCCGTTAGTTAATCTACAGGCGGCCACACTCATTAACACCACTCAGACCAACGTGAGCCAACACTGCCACGCTAACATTAATCACTCAGACATTTCATTTCTTACCTCAGTCCCGCTGCTGCTCACAGCCAAACACTGCATGAGATGGAGAGAAGGCAGAGGAGGAGAGGAGAGGAGAGGAGAGGAGAGGAGAGGAGAGGAGAGGAGAGGAGGGGGGAGGGAGAACAGAGAGACAGAGGGAAGGAGGGAGACCTTAGTGTATCCAAAAAAGGAAATCATCATGCCCTCCAAAGAGGTTAATGGATTGAAGCAAGACAGTGAGGTGATTCAGCAGCCGTTTGAAAGAAGCAAGGAAAACAAACAAAACAAAAGAAAATGATGATGCAGTGTGTAATAGAAAAAAATAAATCAGATCAGAGAGTGTGCAGGGCCTTAAGGTCTCTGTGAATTATGAGAGGGAGAAAAAAAAACTACATTTTCATCTTATCTTCCTTGGCTTTTTATTGCATGGTTTTTAGAGCTACATTGTGGGCCATTAGCTACACTGATTTCCCTAAAAGTGGCATTCTTGGGAATTAGGGTGGAACTTGAGTTCAAACTGAAAGACCACTTAGCCTAACTAGTTAATCACACTCCCTCGCTGGCTGGGTTTTATGAGCCCTCACGCTGATAGGACAGATGTTTGCCAGAGTCCCCGGTTTTACACCGCGAGTCAGGAATGTGGCAAACAGTAAAATCTGGGGCTCTGGAGGCTGATATATCCAGACCCTTTACTGCTAATCCCCTTTATCTGAATCCTTCTTTAGTCTAGGCTTATGTTGGTTTATCCCTAAGACTAGATATCAGCCAACCTTCAGCTTGACACCTTAGAATTTGAATTAATCGCTTGGACACATCGTATAAGATTATGCCGCTTTGTATATTTTTCTAATAAATCTCCTCGGCTAATTCGCGTTGAGTCTGACGCCCCTCCATTTGAATTGATGTATTGGTTTATTATTGAGCTGTTCTGCATGCATTTGGAGGCCTTGTTTGTATTCAGCAGTGTGGCTTGGAGAGCTTAGCACCAACCAGACGCTGATTGATGGGTTTAGGGTGTATCCCTTTTCTCAGAAGCTTTCTCAATCCCTGTTTGTCTGACAACAGCAATCTACTGTCAGCAGTCTATCTTCATCTCTCTCCTCCTCCTTTTCTTCCGCTTCCAACATGGAACTTTGCTGTCATCCCGGCTCTCTTTTGGGGAGATTAATGTCACCTGTTAGAGAGAGCGAAAATGCGAGAGCAGACGCCAACGTATAGATAAGAATTCGGGCTTAACTGTGCGCCATTCCTCACATACATCTCAAAAATATTCTCCATAAATATTGGGTTTACAGGGTGCTTTAGAATTGTCAGCTCAAGCCTGACTGTCTTAGATTTGACAGATGTGATAGCGGCTTGTTTCTACGGCAGATTGACAGTGACAGCGTCCTTTTCTTATTGTCCTTTTTTTTTTTTGCTCCCTCTCGTCTAGCTTGCAGCCCTGGGACCTTCAAATCCAAATACGGGGAGGGATCCTGTTTTCCCTGCCCTTCCAACAGTCGCACCAGCGCCCGAGGAGCCAACATCTGCCCCTGCCAGAACGGCTTCTACCGCGCCGACAGCGACCCCCCCGACTCTGCCTGCACCAGTAAGCCATCCTGCAGCACACAAACAGCGGGGTGGAAAAAAAATAAAGAAAAACCTGAATACTGGAATTTACTTATGCACACGAAATCTCTTTTTCAAAGGTGAAACGAGGGCGTGGGTTATATAAAGTCTATCATCGCTGTATGTCAAGAAAAAATTGTTTTAGCTTGATCACAATGCATTTTTGATTTTATCCTGTGGATTTTCTTTTGGTTTCATAAGCCTAAGCCTAATTTTCTCAGCCCTCTGAGGAGCATGTAATCCTTCAACTGAAGTGAAAACATGAAAATCAACAAAATTGGAGCTACATGGTTTTCACAGGACAACAGCGATATTATCAGTGCCAGGTTGCCTCTGTTGTTGTGTGTAGACGTTGCTTGTGGAATAAAATGTGTGTTTCCAGAGGGGGAGAGGGGGGACTTCTGCATGTGAAATATTACAAAAGGCAGTAGTAGTGCGTTCGGTGTTAACTAGGCTAGTGCGGTGCTGGCCGCGGCGTCCACGGCCGTTCCTCACAGACAGGTTTCTCAGAGGGAGAAGTCCCAGCAGTCGTGCTGATGGAGGACGACATGTGCTGCCTTGACCGCGTGAAATCCCCCCCAGGGGCCGTTCACTGCCTTAAATGACACACACGGCCCGTAACTGTCTTCCCCAGATCCTCGTCACAGGAACACTTTGGACTGTGACATTGACCGGCGTGCGCGGGCAGGCGGGCAGGCACACAGGCACGACCGCAGACTAAACACACACACACACACATGCACGCCACCCTGACAGCTCTGTCCCGATGGTCTGTCAGAGCTTGTGCCAGGCAGTCTGTGCTTTGTGTTGGAAGTGGTGTGTTGCACAAGAGAGCCCCGGCAAGTCAATGGCCGGCAGCTTGGACTCAGCGTGTGTTTTAGATGGGTGTCCAATTAGAAGAGGCTCCACTCTGAACCGTGTCTGCCTAATTAGAAAGGACAGGGCAAGCGAAACGCGGCTCAAGGCTAGCTGGCTGAGGAACTGAACTGAGCGGACAGGCAGTTTTGGCTGTGAGGAGCAGATTGAAGGGAGATGCCCCGAAAGCTTTTCCTTGTGTGTGCCATGCAGCAGTTGCCTCTCTCTCTCTCTCTCTCTCTCTCTCTCTCTCTCTCTCTCTCTCTCTCTCTCTCTCTCTGGCTGCTTTGAGACAGGTTAGATTTTCCCCAGCTGGAAGCTTAAGGGAGAGCAGTTCTCTTCTTTTGCTGTAATAGGATGAAAAGAGTGTCGGCTGAAGCAATCTTTGTTGCCTCCCTCTGCAGTTATCATACTTTATCCAGGTTTCAAACACTCTTTACTCAAACTGCAGCACTGCTTATTGAGAAGCGCTGGCCTCAGGGTATACTGATACAAGAATATGAATTTCTATCATCGTGGATTATCCAACTTCCATGAATAGCGATAGAGATGTTATGCGTGGGGATGGACGTGGGTTATACTCCATAGCTATTTATGCAGTTATGCATAGGAGTGTGTGTTTCCTCGGAGAACATTACCAAGTGACGAGCGGTGGATTCGGCGCCGTTCTTGTTATGCATGACATGTCCTATTTATCCTGTGTTGATTTATGTTCTTACACCATGAAAAGAGATTTTTTTCCCCCCCAAGATGTTCCCCTCTTGTGATCTTTTTACATGCACTCCATGTCCTCCACTTGATCCTGAGGATTTTGTCCGGGGCTTGTAAAGCATGCTATCTCTTTGTGGAAAAGGCCTCTATAAAAGGAATAGGATTATTTTATTGTAAAGCCTATTTCTGTACATGAAATACTACCTCGTGTCACCTTCTTACACTTTATTAAATATTAAAAACAGGTTTTTCTTTCAGAAGCAGGGAGAATACTGTAAGCAAGCACTGGATGGGGAGCATGACTAAAGCCTCTGTGGTGTGTGTGTGTGTGTGTGTGTCCGTGCCTGTTTCTCTATCCCTGCCCGCCCGCCTGCTTGGACACCTACGTGTTTGTTGCGCGTGTGTGTGTGTGTGTGTGTGTGCGCGTGCAGCTATCCCTTCAGCGCCTCAGAATGTGATCTCTAGCGTGAACGAGACCTCGCTGTCCTTGGAGTGGGAGGAGCCCGAGGACACGGGCGGACGGAGCGACCTGGTCTACAACGTGGTGTGCAAGAAGTGCCTGCGAGACCGGAGCCCGTGCACGCGCTGCGACGACAACGTGGACATCGCGCCGCGCCGGCTGGGGCTCAGGCAGAGGAAGGTGGTGGTGAGGAACCTGCAGGCGCACACCCGCTACAGCTTCGAGGTCCAGGCCGTCAACGGGGTTTCCGGGAAGAACCCCTCCATACCCAGCTACTCCACCGTCAACATCACCACCAACCAAGCCGGTTAGTAGCAGAAGCTCTCCCCGTCCGAGCCGATGCATAGCGGCGCTCTAATCAATAACACTTAACATCACTATCAGACACGCTGGTTAGCGGATCCTCCGTTCAGTCAGTGTCAATGAGTGTCAGCTCTCAGTATCCTTAGTAGTATTAATGCTGTGAGTCAACATGGCGGGACAAGCTCATCAAGAGCGACTCATGCGGCGTCCCTCGCTGCTGTTCCCAGTGAGTCTCGGGAAAAGCAGGTGAAATGTATAGTTTACGCCACATTTCCACTGTCAGCACATTATCAACCAGGCAATATCTTATATTTCACCCCGACAATGTCACCTTTCAGCATCACCACCTAATATCTGCAGCGTCACCGTCAGCCAAACTGGTCAGCACCTTTCAGAGCCTGTCATTACTCTCCCAGTTAACCTGCACTTAATCCACCTTAGTGCAGTTTATGGACCCGTGACAATGATTGTCGATTAAGTCAATTTCAGGCCTCACTAATCAATAAGCTGCAGGACACGATGAAGGTGAAACGTGTGCCATTGTCTTAACCTGTTCAGGTTGGACAGTTTTGAATAATAATTGTCTTAACGATACTGTGATGCTTTAGTGACTCCCAAAGGGAAATTCTGGTTTCGCGGCCTGAGAGGTCAGGGAGTCAGGGTGACTTCACAGTAACACGTCTCCTCTGTTGTCCGACCCCAGCGCCTTCAGCAGTGCCTACCGTCCATCTGATGAGATCCACTTCAGACACCCTCAGCCTGTCATGGCTGCCCCCTGAGAAACCAAACGGGGTCATCCTCGACTATGAGATTAAATACTATGAGAGGGTAAGCTCCCACTTTTTACCCTTTGCCTTAATGTAGGTCACAGCACTAGCCTTATTGACACTGAGAATGTCCTTTTCAAGAGTGACCAGCCCAGTAAAGAAAGTACTTTTTTGTTTTTGTATTGTTTTTTTGTTAGATGGTGTTGATTTCAGTGTGTGTGTGTGGGTATATATGTGTTGTTGGGGGGGGGGTTATGAGTGTCTTGAAATTCCAATGAGTTGAGTCATGTTGAGTATTGATCAACAACCCTATCAAACCTATCAGATATATTATGGTCGTTTTGTGCTATGGGACAGTAAAAATCGTACTTATTTTCCCTTAAAATAACAAAAACGCTTTGATTTAGGCTGAATACTGACACATTGTTATTGCCTGTCTATCCTTCATTCATTTAACACCAGCAGTGTCTAAATTTTGTCTTCTACCATGTCGCTAACAGAGAACCAAAAGGTCTCTGAGGCGAATCGCCCATCTGAAAATCACAAGGGAAAAAAGTTCTCCTTTAACGGTCCTATGCTGTGCCACAGGGCCAGGCGATGTCCCACACCGTAACGTCCCAGCACAGCTCAGCCAGGGTGGAGGGGCTGAGGGCTGCCACGCCCTACGTGGTGCAGGTCAGAGCCCGCACTGTTGCGGGGTACGGACGCTACAGCAACCCCATGGACTTCAGCACCAGCCTGCACAGTATGATCAACCTTTCTCCTAGTCTCCGAGTCTAATGCCTATAATCTGGTGGTACAATTTTCTTGATGCGTGTTGAGGCTAAATAGGTTTTATGGTTTGATTGGTGGCCATGCAATACAAGCCTTTCTATAATCCCTAACAGTACTTCTGTTATTTACTTATTTGTGTGTGTGTGTGTGTCTCCCAGGTGACCCTCAGAAGTCGGTGCAGGACCAGCTGCCTCTCATCGTGGGCTCGGCCTCTGCAGGTCTGGTGGTCATTGTTGCCTTGGTGGTTATCGCTGTGGTCTGCCTCAAGTAAGAGTTTGATTTTATTACCACAACCCTGAACTGCATGTTTCATTTTATTAGTTGCATTCTCAACAGAGTCTCATTCAATTTGAAGTTGTTTTCAAAGGGTATTCTTGAGTTCAAACAGGAGCACTGAACCAAAAATAAATAAATAAATAAATAGAATTTCTTCATGAGTTCCTTCCTTGGCAGTCGGTGGCATCATATGGTAGTTAAGTTAGATATTAGTTTCATTCCCTCTACCTGGAATGGGTCGAGGCTGAAGATTCATGATGTGAATGTGATTTTGTTTGTGTGCTTCTTGTTTACAGGAAGCAACGCAGCGGTTCTGAGCTGGAGTACACAGAGAAACTGCAGCAATACAGTGAGTTTTGGTGTGCGTGTGTGTGTGCGCGCGCGCGTGTGTGTGTGTTTCACATCTTTCTGGCCCTCTGGTCCTGTCAGGTGAACTGCGGCCTTTTGCTCATGCCAGTACAGTTAACCAAATGATTCAATCAATTATCCAATCACCTGACTGACGCAGGAAATCATTTCTCTATTTGCTCAATGAAAGTCATGACCAGACTGATCAGCTGAGCTGTAAAACACAAACAACAAGACCAAACTTCTAGACCATCCACATGCATACAATTATATTTATTACCAGACTCCTATGACAAAGGCTATGTTCAGACTGCCAGCTCAAATCAGATTTTTGGCAAAAAACATACACCAATTTTTGCAAATCAGATTTAAGCCACATTTGTATGTGGTTTGAAATGCAATTCAAATTGGAATTCTGCAGTCTGACCGCTCTGGACGCGGTTTTCAAACTGTCCTTCATGTCACTTGCAACACGACACCTGACGTTTTGCCGCTTTTTGGTTTGGTTCCATATTTGAAAAAACGTGCCATCAGTTACCATACGTAGACACGCCTGCGTCGTTACCACGGCAACCAATGCAGATAGCTTATTGGTGCCTGAACACACAAATACGACCTGCTCACTTGTAAATGAGAGTGTGGACAGTCAGTCCTAAAGATTGTATTTGAGAAACAAATCGGATTTGCCTGCAGAAATGCTGACTTTGACTCTTTGATTTTTTTCCTCTCCATCTCAGTTTCTCCGGGGGTCAAAGTGTACATCGACCCCTTCACTTATGAGGACCCCAATGAAGCCGTCCACGAGTTTGCCAAAGAAATCGACATCTCCTGTGTGAAAATAGAAGAAGTCATCGGTGCAGGTAAACAACGCCATCGGCTTTGTCCGAGAGAACGGGCAATGAATCGGTTTTGGAAGGGGCTGAAGTCAATATCTTCTCCGCAGCTCTCCCCCCCGCCTAGTCTGTTGTTTTTTTTGGGGTTTTTTTCTCAGCAGCATGTCGTGTCCTAACTTTACCTCAAATGACGGTCTGCTCCCGCTCGTTCGTCCTCCCTCCCTCTCTCTCTCACTCTCTCTCTCTCTCTCTCTCTCTCTCCCTCGTAAACACTCTCATTCAGGCACCAAATGCAAAACCCCCAAGTTCCTCACCCGTCCTCTCTCTCCCTCCACCGCCTCCAGGTTGCACTCTCTATCGAGACCGGTCACTCCTTCTCTCCCCCGACATTTTGACCTCTGACCTCTTGCCTGGCGCTCTCCTCTCTCACTCTTCCCTGTACGGTTGAAACCGATCCCCCAGCTCTTTCAACTCCACTCCCTCACCGACTTTTCTCCTCCTCGTGCAAACCAGTAATGTTCCCTCTCCCTCACTTTCCCCCCCGACTCCCTCCTTTTTCCTCCACTCTCCTCCTCCTCCCTCCCCCCTGCTCACTCAACCCCCCCCCCCCCCCCCCCCATCACCCTCACCCACCCACCCCCCACCCCCCCTCGCCCCAGGTGAATTCGGTGAGGTGTGCCGCGGGCGGCTCAAGCAGCCCGGCCGCAGGGAGGTGGTGGTGGCCATCAAGACGCTGAAGGCCGGCTACACCGAGCGCCAGAGGCGGGACTTCCTGGCCGAAGCCTCCATCATGGGCCAGTTCGACCACCCCAACGTGATCAGGCTGGAGGGCGTCCTGACGCGCAGCTGCCCCGTCCTCATCATCACCGAATTCATGGAGAATGGAGCACTCGATTCCTTCCTCAGGGTAAGCTCGGTCGGGAGGCGCGCGGCACCTCTGACAGAGAAGATTACTGCTCTGTTTGTATCAAAGCTGCGAGGAACACACACACACACACACACACACACACACACACATACACACAGTCATTCACAACACCTCTGGGTTATCGGGATGTTTTACTCTCTGTAAAACACCCCGAGGCGCTCGGTTGCTGAGTGATAGAGATTAAATGTGTAATATAACGCCTGGAGACAGGCATAGTCTTTCTGCTTGACGTGACTGAGTGATACTGACAGGCTTCCAGTGTACAAACTCCTGGTGGAACAGTGTCACATGCTAGACCTTTGGATGGTCTCACTTCAGTGTGTTTAGAGAGTCTTTGTGCAGCTATAGAATACATAACTGATTGGAGTTTCACCACCACCTACACACAAACTAATGCTGAATAAAGGCATGATGGGAGAACAGGGGTCACGCTGTACATTTCCAGCTGCGAGAGGGCTTTTATATGTCTTTCACATTCAATGCTCTTTTGCGGCTGCATACATTAGTGCGCCGTGACGAACTCTTGTTACCTTGGAAGGGGTTACTTAACGCTGGAGGTGCGCTGATGTTCTGCCGCTGTTCTTTAAAGCAACATAAAGCCGACCCTTCTCCATCCACACACACACACACACACCCCGATCAGACCGTCCAGTCCGTACATGATCAAAAGGACCGGGCAGCGTTTGATACAGATTAGCTTTGAGATCTATATCGAAAAGCAGCAGGGTTTTTTTCTTGATACCTCTCGTCTGAACTCTGGTAGGGACACACACACCGCATCTGCGAGTCCAGCCTGAGCCTCTTCCTTCCTTCTCACCCACTCCTCTCAGTCAGCTGTCCGGCCAATAACACAAAAACAAAAAAAAGTCCAAGGCCTGTGCTGTCCCCACCCCCGCTCCTACCAATGTCACACAGCGCGTGACTCAGAGCAACTCTGAGTACTGATCTAATGAGGGAGGGCCCTTCAGAGTAGCACACACACACACACAGACAGATACAAACATACAGACACACACAGACTGTGGTGTTCATAATATGGTGCCTGGAGACACGAACACACACACAGAAACACACAGTGGACCACACATAGGCACAGGCACATGTATGTATGTATGTACACACATGCTCAACCCAAGAGCCAGTGAAGAGAAGAGCTTTGAAGGCCTGCTATGAATCATGCCTGTTGTTTATACATCCATCCATCCCAGCTTGTTTCTCTGTCAGACTTCACTGGAGTGTGCAGAGTACAAAGCAGAATGTTTATGCTTTTGTCATGTCGAGTTTTCTTCTCTCCTCTCTCCATTTTGTAGTTTCAAAGAAGGGATTGATTTTGTCCCAAACTGTTGTTTTTTATTCCGCCGATAACTCAGGTCACGACAGGAAACCTTACGTCTCTAGCTATGGAAAAGTTCACAGTGCAGTTTCAGCATCATAGAGGGCTGGAAGGATTTCCTCATTATCTGTCAGTTAATTGTAAATTGACATCCCACTGACTAGTATTAATTAAATGTACTCTTATCAGGTTTGTAGTTACAATGGGCCTCATTTATGAGCCTTCGCAGGCTGGAGGGCTGACCTGGGATCACTGGCCAGTGTTCCTTGACTCTCATTCATTACGATCTACAGAACAAAGTTTATCCTAGATTAGTGTTCCTACTGTGGCACTCTTCATAAATGTGGACCATTGTAAGCAAATTAAACCCTCAAAGCCCTAATCTCAGATTTCTTTGAGCTTCTGAGTTTTGAACATAAAAGGCTAGATTCTGCAAGTCAAAGGCTTTGAAATGGAAAATAAGCTTTGCGCAACCCACTCAAACCATTGTAATTCAGTTGACAGGACAATTTTACTTTAATGTTCACAAACTAAAAATGCAAACAGAGCTTTTTGCTTCAGAGAATACATGTTAACACGCGCTCTTAAATATCATGCACTGCCAGTCCCTCTAACTAGTTTGTCAGTCAGTTTGAGAATGGAAAAAATACCTCCAGTTCCATGTTTTTAATTTCAGCGTTGCGGCTCTCTTTTTGTTTTTGTTGGGATTAAATATTGAGCCTTTAATGCCTTCAGTGTCACAGTAAGGAGTCTAATTATTCAGCTAATTGGACAGCATGCATGAAAAGGTCAGCTGTCAACGGCTGACAGGGCCAGCCATGAAACATTATGACAGATGTCATGTTTATGTAGACTCAGTGACTGACTGTTTCTCTTATCTCCCTTCTCCCTCTCTCTTCTCCCCTTTCCTCATTTCTCCACCTTTTCTATTCATTTTAAAACTTTTCACTCTCTTCCCCCTTTTTACCTTCCCTCTCCTCCCCTCATCCCCCCCGCTCTGGCTCCGGCTGTGTCTTTGCAGCTGAACGACGGGCGCTTCACAATGACCCAGCTGGTCGGGATGCTGCGTGGCATCGCTGCAGGGATGAAGTACCTGTCAGACATGAACTACGTTCACAGAGACCTGGCCGCCCGCAATATCTTGGTCAACAGCAACTTGGTCTGCAAGGTCTCCGACTTCGGCCTGTCACGCTTCCTGGACGACACTTCCGCTGATCCCACTTACACCAGCTCTCTGGTCAGTGTGTGTGTGTGTTTGTGTTTGTGTGTGTGTACCAACTCTAGTCTGCTCCTCTGTGTTTGTACATTCTGTGCATGTTTAATTGAGCTTGTTAATTTGATCCCCTTCACTTGTTTAACATGTGCATATGCATGCATGTGTGACTGTTCTTGTGTGCCAATGTTTGTGTTAGTGTTCAAGACCGTCTGGGAAATTTGCATCAGCTTCTGTGTGTGTGTGTGTGTGTGTGTGTGTGTGTGTGTGTGTACGCATGCGTGTATGTGCAAGCCAGCTTGTGCGAGTTTGTGCATCTGCCTGTTTGTGTATCTCCTTCCCCCTGTGTGTGTGTGTGTGTGTGGTTACAATGCCTGCAGCGCCTCCTGGGGTCTCAGTACCATCCCCCTCTGTGTGTCTGAGCAGGGAGGGAAGATTCCCATCCGGTGGACGGCGCCGGAGGCCATTGCCTTCAGGAAGTTCACCTCCGCCAGTGACGTGTGGAGCTACGGCATCGTCATGTGGGAGGTGGTGTCCTATGGAGAGAGGCCATACTGGGACATGAGCAACCAGGACGTGAGTTACACTCCCTTTACACCTGGCATGAACACGTGTTGTGTCTGGAGTGTGTCTAGATCTGATGGAGCTGGGTTGTATACACCTGGCGTTAGAATCCATCTACTCACCCTTGTAATAATTCAGGGGAAACCATTTTTAGTAGTATGTGACTGTCCAACCAGCCTGCTGCTTCCTGGTTGGATCCACACGCAAACGTTTATTTCAGTTAGCGTAGCTCCTATATGTGGACGCTGCTATATTGTAGACGCATTGCATTTACACTTTGTTGTTAATGTGGCCGAATGCGTCCCTGATCAGCTCCAGAGCTGGTTTGGGCGATCGGATTACAATCTGTCCTCCGTGCGTCTTGGCCGCATTTACACCTGTATTTTTATACATACTGTATATGTATACCAAACACAAACACACACACACAGACTGTTATGTGTAAGTTTAGGGCCAGCAGAGTTTCAGCTGAGCTGTTGTGGCTGTGATTTCCAGCCTGACATGTTGGATCTGGGCCTGTTCTGTTCTGTTCTGCTCTGCCGTCTTTATCTCCACACTGCAGATGCTGGTGCAGCTGCGTGCCTGTGTTCTAGTTTTTACCACCTTATTTACAACCCTAGCCTGCCCACCCTCTACAAATCCATACTGCAAAGCCTCACAGACACACACACACACAGAAGCATATTCCGGAAAAGGCTTTTTTTTTTTACGGACGTTGTTACCTGTAGGCTATCTGCACTGCACAGACATTGTAACTACAGCAGTGAGCTTGCAGGAAAGAAAAGAAACCTCTCGGTTCCTCCTCCCCTAACAAAGTAGCGTAGCATTGTGTACACCTCCACTTCACTCTCCGTGGAATATGTGCTCTGTATTGTGCTTCAAAAGAGAGTTGTAATGCTGATGGCAATAAAGCAAAGAAGCTAGAATGAAAAATGCCAGTAATGTATGTATAGCTTCAGTAACCGAATCCACATGCAGTAATGAAAGCATCAAAGTAGAGGTCTTTTATTGTTCTCTATAGCCTTTGTACCACAGTCATCGCTCAATAAGCAACAGAGTCAACAGATAGTGGATGTAAACAGAGGTACTTGTAGACTAGAAGTACAACATAAAAATCAAAGGACAGGCAGCAGGAGAAGAAGAGCCCTGCAGAGATGCTTTATTGCTCCCAAATGGCAATTCTCATTGTTGTGGGGACACACAACATATGGATGGAAATGCAGTTGCTAGGAAAAAAATCATATCAATGAGGCACACATTTTCATCCTCCACTTACTTATCCTCCCTATCAATCATGCCTCTTGATTTGACAAGTTAGAGAATACTTTCTAATAACAATGTTTTTATAGTATTGTGAGGATAGTTACAGGGAAGAGGAGAGGAATGTGTGACAGCATATAGCAAGCGCTGAGAAAGAGTTTAATGCGGGACGTAATACAGTAACTGGAGGTCAAGTTTTCTACTACATAGCAATCTCCATCCAATCCATCCCAGAAACACCGTATGAAATTTGCATTATTCTCTCTATGCAGGACATTCTGGGTACTCTACAGTGCAGTGTTTTCACCAATTATTTCCCGCCCCTCAGGTGATGACGGCAGTGGAGCAGGACTACAGGCTGCCCCCGCCCATGGACTGTCCCATGGTGCTGCACCAGCTGATGCTGGAGTGCTGGGTGAAGGAGAGGAACCTGAGGCCCAAGTTCTGCCGCATCGTCAGCACCCTGGACAAGCTGCTCCGCAACGCAGCCAGCCTCAAGGTGGTGACCAGCACCTACTCAGGGTGAGTGGAAGTACAGGAGGCTTGATGGTTTGTTTGGATAGTATTTTCTCTCACTCACTGGCTTTCTCTCCCGCTTTTCCTCAAATGAGAGAGATGCATGTCATGATTTGTGCCTAAGCTTGCGGTCACACTGTTACACTTTTGTTTTGTTCCACTTTTCACATGCAAATTAGCGCATGATGTCATCTGGCGACTTTTCGAGCAGCCAACAGCCACTTTCCTGGGAAGAGAGCTGGCAACACTGGAGCGATTTCTAAAGTTGGGAAAAGTTGAAGTTGTTAGAGGAGCACACATGATTTGGATTGCATTTATTGTGAGCCAACCAGTGACAAGTAAGAAGAATCAGAGTTTCACAGTAGTTTCACAGCAGTTTACAACAACAACAACCAGAGCAGAAATACGAAAAGTAGCAGTGGAAATGTTGGTAGTATTTGTTAATTCCCAGCAACTCTGATCATAGAGACTCGGTATGGGAGCGTGTTGGCTGTGCTGTGGGAGTTTCTGCTACGTGTTTGTAAATTGTACCTAAGTGCTGTTTGCTGACAGCGGTAGCTACTGCAGCCGGTCATTATGGAAACAAAGTATGCATCGTGCAACCGGCTTTTTACCATATTGGCACAAAAAGCAGTTGAGGCTATGCTTTTTCTACAATGAAAGCAGAATCCTGTGAACACACCCTAACAGGGTGATATGATACCCTGCCTTTCACCCTCCAAACTTGTCCCATACTGTATATACGATCTGTGGATTGGGTGAAGAAGACTTTCTAGTACAGAGAAGACCAGAGCTTTGCCTCTGGGAGTAAGATGTCACAGTAAAAAAAATCATGGTTGGCCTGTAAAGGGGCACATCAAGGTTCATGCTTGTTGGTGTTGGTGTTTGCTTTATGCTTTTGGCTGTTGTCATCAAAGAGATTAGCTGTTTGAATTGAAGAGTTTTCATGTCAGAAGTCTGGTTCTTTCTCGCTGATTCCTTTTCTTTGGAAGTCACGAAGTGTAGAAGCTGCCTTATTCATAGATAGTCCTCCCTGCATTGACAAGTTGTTTTTCAGCTTTGTTTTGAGTGCACATCTCCTTCAGGGTGGAGTGCAG
Organism: Centroberyx affinis; assembly: GCF_046629955.1. Lineage (NCBI taxonomy): Eukaryota > Metazoa > Chordata > Actinopteri > Beryciformes > Berycidae > Centroberyx > Centroberyx affinis. Next base: position 326,353 of record NW_027279625.1, read on the forward strand.
TGAAACTTTCTGCAGTCGCTGCTGTTGGAGTGGCACAGTCAAACAGGAACAGCCTCGGTGGAACGGCTTCAGTGAATCCAAATGTTGTTCCAGCCATCTTCTGCATATGGTGAACATTTTTACTGACGTGTTTGTTCTGAGTTTTGTAACCCTGGCATCCAGTCAACAGTATCATTAGTGTTGGGTTAGATGGTAGATCTTGAGCTCTATAGTGATGTATAATGCATCAAGTGCACATCTTCAAGCGCGTGGCTCCGACTACGCAATAGTTTCCTATTTCCCACAGACACAAAAGGCAGAATTCATACATACAGTAACCGGGTCCTCTGCCAGCTCCTTGGCTCACAGTTTCACTATAACACCATGCCCCAAGGGCGACTCCTATGCCAGGATTGGGGCTCAGTGAAGCTAATTGTGTGTGGAAATGTAATGGCTGACCTAGGTTTAATTCCCCCTACACTTGGCTGGATCCTGGAATGTAGGTGATAGGACAGACAGCAGCCAGAGCTGCTGATGTGGAAAAGCAGGAGGTGATGAAGTGTGAGTAATAAGGGAGATTGAGGAGAAGCTAAAAGAGAGGAATGTGTTTAATTAGGTTGCTAATGAGCTTTTTAATGCGTCGGGGGAGGGCGCGCCCAATGCTACGACTAGCGAATGGGAGAGGGTTGTGCGTGTGTGTCTGCACACGCACGCTTGTGTGTGTGCATGTTATGCTACGTGTCGCTGTATGCGGATGACATGCCAATGATTAATTTATAGCCTCATCTGTATGCGACAGCGAGAGATAGATGGAGAAGGAGCAACAGAAAGAGAAGGGGAGAGAGAAAGGATCATGTTGTCAGAGTGTGATTTAGAGAGCGTCTGCCGTGTTTGCGTGTGTGAACCTGTGCTTCTGAGGCAGCCAATGCACATGTGTCGCCGCTGCTGCTCACCTGCCATTGGCTGATCAATGATGTCGGGGCAGATAATGGGAGAGAGGGAGGATATGAGATGCATCCCTATCTCTAAAGTATCTTCAGCCAGGAGAGCCTTAAAGACAAGGACGCTGGCCGCGGAACAAAGGACACTCCGACACTGTATCTTGCCCAGATAGCTGAGATATATGCTCAGCTTTTATTAAAACCTGCAGTGTGATGAATTGATCTGGCTTAGTGTTTGAATTGGACTTGGTAAATAGCAGAGGAGGGTCAGCATCAGCAGTTTTGAACATATTCTCATCGTGCTGTATTTGTTATTTTTATTGTCTAACACATCATCGCTCTGCCCTGACATTTGAGGCTCACAGACTGTGAGGATTTTGCACAGCAGCCAGTGAACAATTTATGACTAAAACCGACTGGATCAGAAGGATGTCTTTATCCGCCGCTTCGATAGCATCAAGTGTAATTAGATGTATCCTCTGTGTTTTGTTTAAAGTGTCCGTGAACCTGCTGGTGACCTGTGTGTGTGTGTGTGTGTGTGTGTGTGTGTGTGTGTGTGTGTTGGCAGGGATCTGCTGCGGCTGGGAGGGACGCTGCCCGGCCACCACAGGAAGAGTCCGGACAGCAGTCAGGAAATCGTTCGACAGCAGATGAGCCAAACTCTCCCCATCAGAGTGTGAGAAAATAAGAGGCAAACTGGAGAATACAGAGCGCAGAATGCGTACAAACTACCTAGAAACTCTTAAACGTGAAGAGCCTGATGTGTGTAAAAAAAAAAAAAAAAAAAACAGAAGAAGAAAAAAGAAGGAATTTCCTGCTACACAGAGGACCTTTTCGGAGATTTCTTTCCGCGAGCAAATGGAGATTTTAATGTCCGTGAAAACAGAACTTACCATCGCAGTGTGTGTTCATTACTTGACACTTGTGGATTTGTGAAAAATGTCTACTGACATAAACTGACATAAAGCCAAACTTCCTATTGCCCCTTCTCAGGTTGTGTTTGCATGTCTGCATGTGTTTTCTGCTGGTTGGGAAGCGCTCCCTCCCCCTCAGTGAAATCAGTCCCTCCTTTCCTTCACCTCCTCATACCTGGTTCCTCAGACTACGGATGGGAGAAACTCACAAAAATGACAGACTTCAGTGCCAAGATGAAGCGGCCTTCTGCTTAACATTGACTCTAAGAGAGCTTGACATCTGTAGATGTTCAATCCAATTACCTTTTTAAATCCAAAATCAACTCTGCTCTTTCTTTTGCTGTTTTGCTTTTTTAGGGGGAAAAAAACAAATCTTTCGTCCTTCCTCATAAATGTCGTCTTCCACATGGACTGGGAGATTTTATCATGTTACAATTCTGTACAGTATCCGAGTATCTGAGTCTTCATACAATCTCTCTGTCTGCTCCGGCCAATGGGAGCGGCTCAGAGATGTAACTGACTGGACACTGTGCAGGCCACATCATGTGCATGCCAAAGTGGAAGCTTTATGGGAAAAACAAGCAAAAGTAGAAATAGATTCCACATAACTGTCGCTTTGTTGGCATTTACTGTATGGACTTTAATGTCCATATTTTCTTAATCTTATTTTATTCATATATGCATTGTTTTGAATGCTAAGTTATTACCTATTACTGCAAAAGAGTCTTCTGTGTTTTTTACAAGTATCGGGGCTTATCTTTTTTATTCTAATGCTTGTTTTTTTTCACACATTAACAAACTAGACAGACATGAATGAGTGAACGAGAAGGCAACGCTCTGCCCAGGCGGGACGAAAACTTTCAGAACACTGAAGATATTTTGTCAAGATTGCTGTTCCGCATTTTCAAATGAGAAGTGCCCGTGGTAGTGGTGTGTTGTATATTTACTTTGGCAAATGTGTTGCAGATCAATGGGAATTAAAACGGTCACTATCCAGATGACAGCTTTGTGACCTTAATATCAACCTGACCTACAAACATTAATGTGGTTCGAATTGCTCATTGGTTAATTTCTTCTGACATGTATTCTGTTGAGCACGCCGGCTGTCAGTGCAGTTCATATTTAACAGACTGCCTGTATATACTATATTTCTATTAGACCAATCTGCTTAGCATTCACAGTCATTTGACCTGACTTCGGCCTCTCCATGACCCTCGTTTATATGCTTGTTTGTTTATTGTTGAGAAGCAAACAAATGGAAAATTACAGTTTAATGGTCATTACATATCTAAAACTATATGTCACAACGAAAGAAGAAAATGTGTGTCTGTTAGGGCAGACTTTTTCCTGTGCAATTAAAGGTGTATTAGATTGTAAAAAAAAAAAAAAAAAGAAAGAAAACTAGAACAAAAATAAGCATTTCTCTTTCAGTATTTTTACGATAATCATATGCAAATAAATTATTAAACGGATATCTGGTATTCTCTTTGATTTCTCTGCGGGTTCACCAGGCTGGATTTCCAGGTCTTCTCTCATCCAGCCGAGGGATGAAAAGAGGGAATAGCAAGTGTGCTTTACCTCCTCAGTCAGAATATCACAGCAGCTTTGGATGGACTCATTAAGTTTTAAGATTAATCAAAGACCAGTCCACACAGCTTGCCAATTAGTGAGACCACATGACTATTCTGGGGATTTCAGCCTCTGCTGTTGGAAAGGCTTCAAGGAGGCAAAGTTAATCTGGCTTTACACCAAATGTCAGTGTTGTTTGGTTTTAATCTGGCAGCTCACAGAACACAAACCTAGTCTCTCCCCTTACCAGTATTGATGAGCTAAGCTGTCACCCGCTAACCTGTGATGTTCTGTCTTTATTGACTGGGAGGAAACTCATCTGTCGGGGGGCGCAGAGGGCTTATACTTAACCGTTTTTGACTTGATGCAGAGATAGCAGCTGTATGATCATCCACCAAAGGGAAGATTGATGGTGGCGTGTTCTCCATCTCTGCTGCTTTTACACACCGGATCGGCACAGAGAGGCCCTCAGAAGCATGCGGATACAGTAGAAACATGCAGCACATGCAGATACAGAGCTGCTGCATGTCATTCCACTGGAGCATCTAACCAAGCTTGGCATTTACCATCCGGCTTGGTGATATAGCTCCTCTCTTCAATGTTGTTTGTAAGAAATAAGATATGTAGGAATGTTTGACCTTGAGAGTTTTGTACTCGTTGACCTGGTATTACAAGGAAAGCCTTCCAGTGAAAAGCTCTTCACTGTGTTTAAAAGGATCCACCGCACTGCTGAGAATCAAAGGGTAAAACACACTAAAAGTCTCCATTTAAGAGATTTTTTCGCTTGGCATTGGCCACTGCTTTTGAGATTTGACACGGTGTCAAAAGTGGGATTCTGCCTGTTCTTTGTTAAACAGCGGAATCCACACCAGTCTCCCACACCTCTCTCTGGCTCGCCGTTCACCAGACAAAACATTTGCAGTCCTCCACCTCACACCCCCATTTCATTCCTCCAGAAATACCTCTCACTGCCACGTCTTAAGCATAATGAAAAATGGCAGCAAACCTATAGGAAAATATCTCATTATCTTATTACAGACCAGTAAGTGATGAGAAATCAACTGAGACAGTTCACCCATAGATTTTAATGAGTGTGCTTGCTGGAGTAAAAACCCGAGGACACCATGGCAAGTTGACAGACAATTTTTAGGGCGGTTTATTTCATGGTTGCTAGTTGCTCATCAATGGCCAGACACTCTGCAGTTCAACGTCAAATCCCTACATCACCGGAGTGATCCCTATGATTACTGCGAGATTAACAGCAGCTAGGCTGTTACACTAGATGTACATAATCACACACAAATACTAGCCAAGACAGCACACACAGAAAAAAGACATACACACACTGCAAACACACATACATGCTCACATGCATGACTATACACACACACACACACACACACACAAACTCCTAAAGCGTATGCACACTCACACACACAGAGATCTGGTGGATTGGCAGTGATTTGTCAGATTTAGCTGTATCTACTTGTGTACCCCTTCTGAATGCAGCAGCCAGTTCTCCTCCAAGCTCAAAGCACTCATTTGCCATCCTGTCCAAAGCAAGTTTAATGCCTCCAATTACAGGGGGTCTGCAAGCAGGCAGATTTGGAGCGAGGAGGCTTGGCAGGAGAGTTTGCTACGCATCAGGGCCTTTTAACAGAGTAGTGATTTGCTGCTGGTGGTGCTGTAGCTGCCTGTGCAGGCTCATCAATGGAAAACTACCCTCTTTATGGTGAAACGCATGCAGCACTAAGCCGAAACTGCGAGGAGAGACACAAAAATATCAGGCTTTCAACCGGGCTCAGTACCGTCTCTCTTTCTCTCGCTCCATATGAAGGAATTTCTGCATCTATGCACTGCAAGCACAAATGAAAATCACAGTCTTTTCAGCGGCCGTGGGATGTAAAAGGGGCTGTATTTTAATTGAATATTCTGACACACTGTACGTCTCGCAGCATAGTGTCGTGCTGTAATGCCAACCCATGACAGAAACATAACATTACGGATAAGATAGCGACAGTAATACAGAAACACATTTACGTCCGTGTTATATGGCACATGTAATCCATATCAGTCATGTGTTTGTCACGTATGATGAGTCTGACCGCATGACAGTGTGCACCACGATGAGAGAAATGTACATTAAGTGGCTCTGCTGTGTTGACGCTCCACACAGCATGAAACATTAATTGATCACAGCTGTGCCTAATGCAGCGTCCCTGTGGTATTTAATTAGTTTTGTTTGTTTGTTTGTTTGTTTGTTTGTGGATGGGGGGGAGGGGGTTACTTCATACTGACTACCTGCTTAAAATTGTAATCAACTATGTCATCTATTGCTAAGTTATTCAAAGTGGAAAGTTGTTTTTTTTCCCCATCCACAGACAATAATTAAACTACTGTCATTAACATCATCCACAACCATTATTAACCATTATAAAGAGCTGTATAATTATGTTTGTGCCCATAATTTTACAATTTAATTCACAATTCGGAGCAATGCAACTTGTAATGACATTTTTTTTTCCCCTTTCAACTGTGTTTTTATAATCCAAATTAATGGATTACATTTACCATTTTTTGTAACCAGATTATTGTAATCTTGTTAACGATAATCCATTACTCCCTCACCCTGTTTTCCAAGCATTATATTTACACATTTCAATGAAGCCTGACACTGAATGCCTCTAAAAGCAACTGTAATCGTCGCTGCAATATCACGTCTAATGAAAAGATAAATGGGTAGTTGCAAAACGTCTCATTACAGGAATACTCAATTTTCCCCTCAAATGATTTGTTCACATTTAATTAAAGCAGCAACACACACACACACACACACACACACGCACGTGCACTGTGGCAACTTTACGTCTGCTATGGTAAACAATGGTTCCCAATTTTGCCTTACCTCCCAGCGCTTCTGTCATGAATGCCCTCAGTGTTTGGGGGATTAGCATGACAGTGCACTTTGTGCTTGGAGAGGCTTCCCCTCGGCCCCTAGCTGCCTCCTCTGGCTGCAGGATCAGTGTGCTGTGTGACCCGCTAAATGGCCTCCTAAGCCCCAGCCATTGATTAACGGGTGTCAGTACCCTGCTGGCCTGAAGGACAGGATACTGTGCATCAGAAAGTGGCTGCTAGCTGCTAGCACTCCCCCCCCCCACACCCCCCACCCCGCTCTGAACGATACGCTGTTGCTGCCACGGCTGCTGATCTGTGGGCCGTAGCCACCCACGGTTTGAGGAGAATTAGCGGGGACAGGACAGCGAATGAGGTCAGGAGCGAGGGACCGAGGGAGAGTCAGAGGAGAGGAGCAAACGTAGGGATGAGGGGTCGGGGATAAATCACTCATCTGCAGTTTTGACGCATCTCGTGTTAATTGGAGGTGGCTAATCGTGACTCGGAGGGGTGAGGATGTGACATTTCACTGCAGCCTTGTGCTTGCGTCCAGCTAGAAGGCCATGACTGCACTGTTACTTTGCCGTGTGGTGAAACACTCAGGGTGTCTGAGTGCCATTATAGTTTATTATCCTTTAAGAAACAATGTGACTACTCTGTTCTACTAAACTGCAGTGCTGAGCATTGTACAGTATAATAGAAAACCACTCTATACTAAATCTAGTACACTTTTTGATGCAGCATCTTAGAGGAGCAAATGTGGCTGCCAGCTTGTGTTTCAAAGCACCAGAGCAATGAGCGCTCGGTCAAAAGAGGGGCCAGCAGAGATCATTAGCATGCATGTGAATGGGCCGGGAAGAAAGGACAGATTATGCATTTGTATGTTTGCTGATGAGATAGAAGGGTTTAGGTCCCACAGACCAGTTTGAATCACAAATCCCCACCAGGGAGGGGAAGGGACAGGGGATAGAGAAGGGGAGGAAGAGACAGGACTTTAGGCCTTTGAGTAAACTTAGTGTGGGTTTTTGAAGCCGGGGTCTCAGAGCAGATGTCCCAAATTGGGGAGAGAAAAGAAAAGAAGACCAAAGGGATTGATGGATCCTGAGCTTAACTCTGCGAATCTCTCCAAATCTGAAAAGTATCCGAGGAGCATCGGGGCGGAGAGCGCTGCCAGGCAGCCAGTCAAAGTTTTGAGAGGTTGTTTTCAGAGCCTCTTTGTTGTGGCCTGTGGGGCGTGTTAGCAACAAGGCTGTGAGTGAGAAGGCTGGCGTGGCTTCAGGGAGCTCCTCTACATGTGGAGGGTTTCACAGTTCACTGGAATGATGAGGAGAGACAAGGAACAAAAAACATTTCCTCACCATTTGAGGGAGCGGGGGGGAAAGCGACGAGCCGGCGTGTCACCGTGTCGCATCCTGTCACCGAGGTCAACCGAGCCGCCGCTGAGAGAGCCAGACAGTGATTTGTGTCACTGCGGCTTTGTAATTAAATGGAAAGAGGCTCTCTGAATGCGGCATGATCTCGCTTTATCTCTTTCACAAAGAGGCAAACACACACACACACACATACAAACATCAGATCAAATATACACACACATACACTCACATACCCTCACCCACACACACACACACACACACTGTGGCAGATTCTTATCGCCTGAAACTACCTGTATATTCGAAATAAATGGCCTGCCAAGCATTTGATGGGTTGGCTAGAAATCCCACATGCTTATACTGCCTTGGCTGCTTTCAAGTAATCATCCCCATGGTAACACCTGACACCAGCTATTCATCATGCAGCCCATATAAACTCCCGCATATTCACAACAAGTCACACATTTAACTTTTAATACCCACCGCTGACAAATAGCCACACGTAGTAGACCTATGCACACGCACAATGATGCAACTGCAATTAAATGGCCTCGTTAACATATAAGCTTAGTTACATGTCAGTTGTGTGCAGGCGTGTGTGTGTGGGTGCATCTGCTCGCACGTGTGTGTGATATTGCATCATGTGTTTTCATCCTCTTTAATTGGCAGCCACTGGTTTAAATGTGACAGGTGCCGTTGGATGTGAATTTGCAAAGGCGATCTTGACTTAAATAAGTAGATTGTTGATTATGATGTGCAGTTCATTTTGGCCTGGGTGGCGTAAAGTGACAGTGTGGTGACATTTAGCTTGATGGATGAATATTGAGGAATCAGAGCCTCGCTGACCATTAATACAGGACAAACTGGACATTTCCTTAGCTTTAAATTAGGCTAGATGAGGATGTATACATAGCCTGAGTATTCATTCTGTAGCTGTTCTTTTTTCCTCGCTCTCACTATGTTTCTACCATCTGTCAGTGGTATTGATGTTTCTCACTAAGGGCTACTGCAGTCATCCAGCCATAGGGCTCAGGATTAAGGAAAGGAGGCTGAGTGAGGGAATATTTGTGCGATGCAGTCATACATGTCTTCTCATCACTTCTTCATATAGAGCTGGGGGGGACAGGCATTGAGACCCGAAGTTTAACCTTGATGCTGGACTACAATGTCTTTTTGTCAGATTTAGGGTTTTTTTTCTCAATAAAACCTGCCAGTCAAAATTTGACAGGAGGAAGTATTGCTTTTTAAAGGGTTCGTCAAGCTGAAATTGTTAAGTCCAATTTTTTTTTTTTTTTTTTTTTGCTTAAGCTTGAAAGGGAATAAGTAGCAGAAATAGCAGCTCTACTTGCGAGCGGTGGAGGTTTCCTATCTGTCGACTGCAGATAATGAGGTAGTATCTGATAGCGGGATGAGAGCAGCGCAGCCGGACCAGACCGCGAGCCTCATCCAGTCAAACTGTACCGCGAGGTTTTGTAAGGTACATCCTGAATTCCTCCAGGTTTAATGTCTCCATCAAAAGGAGATCAAAAGGAAGGGATTAGAGCTACATAACAGAGGGAAGTGTGGAGAGGAGTCTTTGCTAAACTCCAGAGCGCTTTTGATACCACTCATCCCTGCCAAACCGTAGCCATGGCAACAGTGGAAAGGGAAGTGTGCGGCATTGATAAGAGTGCGACAGGGGATGAAGGGGTTGACAGATCATTTTGGAGAAGTCTGACCCTTCTGCAGAAGGACCGCCGTCTTGCCTGGGAAATTAATACCGTACGCAGATGGTGTGTAGAGATTGACGGTCTCGGACCCGGGTCTCTCTGTGGGAGCAATTTAACACATATCGTCCCACAAAGTGTTAACTTCAGACGCTACTGAGGGTATTTTCACACTGTAAATGTCTGTGACTGGAGGTCTCTTCCTCAAGTCCTTTAGGATTTACTTGGCGTGCCGGGCTTACTTTTCCTCACATTGTTAGGAAAATATGCACAAAACTCGACTACTGTGCCTTTAGCGCAGCTTTGACACAGTAGCACAGTAGCGGATGTCATGCAGAAAATAGCCGACGTTAAACATCAAGAGCTCAGGTTCAAAAAGGAGAGTGATCACATAAAGGCAACAAATGAAATATCCACACTTTCATTCTGGCCCAATTTGTTCAAACTGTACTCTTTGTGAATAGGATTTTGGGTAAACAAGACTGAAAAAAAGTAGGTACCAGCTTCGGAAAACCGCTGGGAATTCTTCATTTCCTCTCTTCCTCTCTGAACACATTAGGAGAGAGACACAGGTAGAGAGAGAGAGAGAGAGAGAGAGAGACATAGGTAGAGAGAGAAAGAGATAGAGAGAGAGACATAGGTAGAGAGAGAAAGAAAGAGAAAGAGAGAGAGCAACCTAGAAGGGCCTCCAGCCTGCCTCAGGGGCAGCAAGCCAGATACAGCGTATGATTTGACAAACAACGTTAGTTTTTGCACCACTGATTCAGGCAGAGTGTACTTAATTAGGAAAAATGGACACTAATTGAGCCCCAGCTGTATGTAAAAAGATGTGAATCTCTAAGCACACACCCGCCCAAGAGCTCCAAGTCTCTCTGATCCTCCTCTCCCCCCTGAGCTCCTTCTGTTCACTCACAGAGCGTAGCGGCTTGTTAGCACACTGGGAGATTTGTAAGGATAATGAAAAATGGGGAAAAGATGGGAGATTCAGTGTGGAGAGGAGGGATTTTAGGACTAGTTCTTCTCTGCAACAACATGTTGTACTGCCAGTGCTTAAATAGCTTAGTCTGATTCGCGCTGGAAACTCCCATTTTCGTCACAATGTAAGCTGTAAAAATGTGGACTTTTAGTGATTTATTTCACTACAAATTTAATACAACACTACTACAAAAACTTAAAATCATCTATTACGTTGCACCGGGCAATTCACAACACATTAATACACATAGTTTGTTTTTCTGCATTATTTACATATGACTTATTTGGTGAATGAATGCAGCACTGTAAATATTATTTCAGAGTCTCAGTCAGACTGACTCAGCAACTTTACCTAAATTAATCAATACAGCAAACTTGAAAGCTAACTTTACTAAAACATGTAAATGAGCTTTACTCAACTTTAATAAAAAATGTTAATTTCCAAAAAACAAACTATACAGCTAGAGGGCAAAGTAGAAACAGTTAAATACAATTAATTTCCCTATGTATGTCTACAGGGAAGATCTACATTTTACACTGGAATACTTACAATACTATCTGAGCTGGGCACAAACCTGTTCAAATTGAGTATAACTTGTTTTTTTGTTTTTTTTACTATTTGTAAGTTGTTAGTTGTGATTAATTTTGTAGGTTTCATATATTTTCAAGTGATTGTGCTGTTATTGGGTTACTGGTGGGACTGACTAATGTTTTCATGTCAGTTTCATGTCATGTTTTCACACAGATGCTCTCACATGCCATACAGCATGATCACGATGATCACAATCAGTACATTTGTGTGAAAATCAGTGTTTGCTAGCGTCTTTCATGTTGATTTCAGTCTTCTGATTGTTTGGCTTGGTCTTGTGTAGAGTATGGCGCACACTCTGTAAATGTGTGTGTTTCCCTTTAGACTCACTTTGTGACTTACTGGTTGAAACTTCTAACACACTTAAAAAATCTCTGTTTCTCTGTTCTTGTCCTTCAGTTCCTTGTCATTTAGTGTGAATATGCTTCCTATGATCTGTACCTGCATAGCCTATATTTTGTGCTGTCAACATAGGTCAAGCACAAGGTAAAGCTCATCTAAATTACATTTTAGCCCCAAAAAGTTTCTAAAAGCAAAAAACGTATCAAAATAACTCGCTGAAAAATCAGCTTTTAATTTTGCATGTGCATCTCATACAGCCTGCCGCTCATATCTTAAGTAAGGTCAAATGTCCAGAGAAACTGCACTATATTTTCTAAAACATTTTGATAACTTATTTTCACGGGATATGAAGGAATTCCAAATACTGATATGGCAGAAAATCTGTTGAATGTCTTGATGAAGTGAAGATGAAGTATATTCAAATGACTAAACTGATTTAACTGTATTAGATAAATTATTTTTTAGTCAGTGTATTATTAATGTTACACTGACAGACGTTTTTTCTTTGGCAGGAAAGCTTGTTGATCATTCTTCTGATTGCTGGTACAAAACCTTTGAATGGCTAAATGCTCGGTCTAAGGGCCATCTGCACTGCGTTTTGATGCTGACTGTTAATAGCTGCACGCTTTCCTTGGCAATACTGCAGAAAACAGAAATTGACCTTTTTGCTGAACTGAACTCATTGAGTTAAATACGTTCGCATAGGGTTCTGAGAAAATGATTTTCTGTTTTTGTGTCTTGGTCGTCGGAGGGCTGGAAGGAATTCAAACCTGTGAACGTTCTCTGTCATCTGATTTTAGGGGGGCCGCTGTAGAAACCTTCACTCTGTATTTAGTAGAGAGAGAGAGAGAGAGAGAGAGAGTATGTGTTTCTGCACAGATCAGTGTTAAAGGATAAGGCTGGTGTTTTTTTAATGTATTGCTTACTGTCAGCAAATCCTATGAAAATAACTAAATCAAAAATGCATTTCCTCTACTCCCGTTACTTTCTACTTTCTTTCTTCCCACGTACCGTTTTTAGCCTTCAACCCGGAAGTCATTGGCTCCAATTGTAAGCTAAAAACCTTGAAATACAGCTCACAAAGACATATTTTCAATTTTAAAAATCGCTAACTGTTACCACGAAAAGTCAGGCTGTTATAGTTCTTACCAAATCAAATTCAAATGGGAACAAATTCTTCATTACGCCGGGGACTATTTTCTGTGCTACGGAACTACTTTCCTGAGATCGCAAAGTGTTCACAGACGGCTTATTATTAAGTTGTTTGAGGAAAAAGTCGGCTGGCCCGGTGCATCGTGATGATGAAATATGCTGCCCAGAGCAACAGCATGGCTCTTTGACGTGTTTTTAATCATTTTTTTAATACAATGGAGTTCTATGGCTGCTGGGACATGGCTGCATTGGGCACCGGCTACACGGGTGAGATTTGCTGGCAAAACAAAATCATTGCTGATTTTGTTATTTTCAAAGGATTTGTTAACGGTAAGCAATGCATTAAAAAACACCGGCCTTATCCTTTAAGGGAGAGAGGGCAGAAGGGATGAATGTAGAAGACAGTGTTGCTTTTCACATGGTAAATAATCACTGATGGTCATTGATCGATGTACAACACACATTTCAACCCCCAATCAGATGTTTAATAATGTCATACTTTATTGATCCCTGTAGGGAAATTATCTTTTCGCTTGTCTGTCCATACTTAGAGCAGTTAGATAGATAGATAGATAGATAGATAGATAGATAGATAGATAGATAGATAGATAGATAGATAGATAGATAGGTGGATAGATAGATAGATAGATAGATAGAAAAATCTGACATGAGGGCCATATTCTATGATGATTGGAAATTTAAAAAAGAGGAAGAACTTCTTTGTATTGTGTATTTCTCATAGAATTCATAATGTTATCTAACCCTAACACCTCATGTTCAGTCCTTCAGAGGCCAGAACTTTCAAGTCATACTCTGAAATTCTAAGAAATTGTTTGTCCTTTGATAATGTGAAACATTACATAACCATAATGGAATTTGCACCAGACTAGCATTCTCCGTTCTCCGTTTTCTCTTGAATGGAGGAGGGGAAAGTGCAGTGAAAAAAGATTAATCAACTTCTTTTTAAGCCTTTTTGATTTGTGTTGGCTAAGCCTCTATTCGGAGCCGACGTCTTAGCAGCAGTTGTCAGTTAGTGTTCCGGCATGAGGAGTTTGTCATTTCCGAGGCTGCGAACTTCTGTCTGTATGATTACCCCACGTTTTCCAAATAGGAGCGGTGTGGTTTCCATTAAGGATGCTGAGTAGCTCATGAATACAGTAGGGACCGGGACTTAATCTAATTCCAGAAGTCTCAATTCAGGACTTTATTTTTCAAATGTCCCATGCAGGTTACCGTGCTCTGCGGCGATCTGAGGACAAGTCCAACATTCACTGGGAGATAATGAGAAGACGTGGAAGTGGAGTTAAAGTGAAGGGCACACCTGATTTAATTAGGAAGGAGATTTCTCCTCCTGCTGACTCTGCTCCTCTGCTCCACCTTCCCATTGTGTTGTGGTCTTTAACCTACTGGACCTCTGACAAACCCTGTGGTGATTACAACTACTTAGATGGATACTTTACTCACTTTAACATGTTACAAAGTTTACACCAACTAGATGAACTCACAAATAGGTGATAGCGATTTGATTAGAAAATAGTGCCTAGGGTAAACTGAGGATGCTTATGACATACAATACCTTAATTAATTAAAGTCAGAAGAATGTAAGAATATGGCCACTCACTGTACCTTTGCTGAAAAAGACCCAATCATAGCAATGCCCAAAATAATTCAGTTATTATTCACATTACTCCCAATTTTACATCCATCATTTTGGCTGTATGGGGAAAAAAAGAAATCCCTCTTTGATATATCAACAGACTGTCAACCTGAGAGCTGATTTTCTGGAATCTTTGCTGTTATCATTTGTATCTGTATTGCTGTCACCTTGACATACTGTATAAAGGCTAATAGATCATGAAGTGTAGGTATCGAGGCAGCGGTGAGGTGAACTGAGTAAGGAGACAAGCTTTCAACCAGAAGACCGGGGTTCAAGCAGCTGTGTTGGAAAGCATCCTTCCTGCTGAAGTGTCCATGCACAAAATACTTATTTCCTACCCGCTCCAGGCTGCTGCTCTGTAGCTGACCTGACCTCTGACCTCTGACCTCCCTGTGGAGAGCAGCGACTGAAAAGACAACTTCCCAATGGGGATCATTTAAGTATCACAGTACTAATAATAATAAACCAGGGACATTGGACAATAGAAAAGAGAGTTAAAACAGAACACAATTAAAAGTGTGACTAGAGTCCTAGCAAAGAGAACAAACTGGGGGAATTCCAGTGAGGTCAAACTAGTTGGGTCAGTTTTAATGCCAATAAAATCAACCTAATACACCATTCAGTTCAAGAGTGACCGAATATCAGCTTCCCTCTTTCAATTAAAATGAGCTCTTAGATGATATTTTAATGCAGTCATTCAAATCAATAATTAAATGATCAAAATGTAAGATTCATATTAAAAGACATGCTTTCAAAGAAGGAAATCAAATCTAATGATTATTTGTAAGAGAAACTTTGCTCTGGAAGTCAGCAAATATCTTGAGAATCCTAGTTTTGAACAATAAACTCATGAAAGAGGCAACACCATGACCTTTTCTTGAGTTTTATCTGTAGGAATGTTTTAATGGTACAACAAGTTTTTTGATGAATGCAATAATATCACGCAAAAACTATTTCTGACAAATTAGTGAAAAGTGCGAAAACTGAAAAGTGTTTACCCTACATAAATCCTTTTAATGATCATACAACTTGTTCGGTATCGGCAAATCCAACACATTTGCCCTTTTTTCCTAAAAATGAATTTATGTTTTGCCATTACTTTAATATGAATCACAACTGGAGTCTAAAAACACCCTTAGGGCAAGAAACATAAAAACAGCAAGGTCAGTATTTACTCTGGAGTTGGAGATATAAAGCTCATCTCAGCGCTAGTGTCTCCAATTACGACAGACCACTGCGCTCGCTGCTCTTCCTTAATAGCTTCCCCCATATCTGACACTCTTCATTTCACCTAATGAGAGTCTTCAAGATGTGAATGAAGGTATGCATATGATTTGGTACAGGGGCTGAAAATGAGATGCGCCTTAGGGCTCGCTTCAAAGACCAAATTTACAGCGAGAGGAATTCTGTGGCTTTAAACCAGACATCTGTTCTCCGGCCCTCACCGGACCGGGGGAAGCGGCTCGGGCCTGGGTGCCAAGCAGCCTCTCTCTCTCTCTGTCCGTGCCAACTTATTTGTCACTGCGGCCTCATTGACCAGAGAAGCAGCCAGCCACTCAGCCTAATGGAACGGTCATCTGTCGGTTCATCTCACAACTCGCAGCTAAAACATTATGACACAGAACATCAGTGGGAAGTGGAGGAGGAGGAGGAGGAGGAGGAGGGAGAAGAGAGTGAAACCAAATCCCTCACTGGATTCACTCCTTGCTGTTAACACCGTAAAGTCACCTAAAGTTTATTGCCTGTCCATTTGCAAGCAATCCAAAGCGAGGCTTAGTCTCCCAGGAAGCCTCGGAGAGCTCTTTAACTGCCTGACCTTCCTGTGTTTTTTATGGAGCCGGGGAGCAATTTAACATGTTTAAGATTCTCTGCTACACCGGCAAAGATGTAAGAAGCGATATGACCCGACCGTTGGAAATCAACATTAGCTGCCTAACCACAGTGAAGATTGCCGTGTCTCCTCTGCAAAAGCCACTATCTGGATCAAATAGTTCATCTTGACCGTGTCGTCGGGGCCTGGCCCCGCTGCCCCCCCCCCCGCCCCCCCTCATGTGAGGAAGTCTGTTCAGCTACAGTACATCATAAAACCACCATGCAGCAAGACCTGGCAAACTGCATAATGCAATTACCTTGGAACGTAAGGGCCGGCAATAAAGATATCCGCCAAATACAATGCCTGTTGACTGAGGCTGGGAGAGACGTTTGAGTGAACGAACAATAGACAAGGAGACAAGGTCTGACAAAAAAAAAAGAGAGCGAGACAGACAGACACACAGAGAAAGAGAGAGAGAGGGAGCAAAGTCTCCAGAAGCCCAGTGACTCCCAGACAAAGAAACTGTCATACAGCCACAGCTCCAGTTTATCTTTTAATTAACATCTCATACACCAAGACAAACACCCCATCAATAATGCAGCGGTAGCACGCTACAATATTAATGTCAGATGAAATGAGGTAATTAGAGGGGAAAATATTACAAGCACATGTATGCCTATCTAGCACGCCGAGCGCAATTATTCTGCAAAAGAATGGGTCCCGCTAAATAAAACCATGAGAAGAGGAGTGCAGCTGATCCCATGTGCGGCGGCGGCCAATGGGAGCGACAGAGGGCCAACATTTTGTTTGTTGGGCGAACAAATGGTGACAAACGATGGCAAATTGGAGTGAAGGCCCCCTGCTGAGCCATGGTCTGCCGAGTGGGATCACAATGGAGCAGAGGTGCTGGCTTGGGAGAATACACATACACATACACACACACAGACATGGTTATCGAATTGTAATAAAGTTCAAGGCGTGGCGTGCATACAGAAACTCTCTCACACACACACACACACAATGGCATAAGGGCATGGAAGCCGGGGAAAAGGCCCGTATCCATTTGAAGCACACACAGATAAATGCACAAAGGCTCAGTGACTATCTAATCCAATGTTTCACACGAAAGAGTTGAGCCTCCGCTGAGCACTAAACCAGCGTATGGCCTAATCCTATAAATCTATATGATAGCGACAGATGGAAAGTAAGTTCTCTGTGTCTCTGCCTCTGATCGGGGAGCCTTGGGAAAAATCCCCGCACTCCTCCACCTATCCCGACTCCCACACCGTTCGCCGGGGAAACTGAGCGTAGAAAGTGGCAACCACAACACAGTCATAAATAGATTCCGGCGGCCAGCTCCAGCCATGTACAAAAAGGGTATTTCGTTTAATTGGCCGGATAAGACAAAGATTTTAATTTCCCCTGAGATCCGCCTTGCCAACTTTTGTTTTTATGCTGCGCAGAAGAAGAACTGCATTCAGAGCAGTGCCAAGAATTTACAATGTTCTCTTTTCCACCGGCGATGCTGTATCTTTTTTTCCTCAGAGACCTGCAGAGATAAGACTATTGGATTAATTATGCAGATGTTTGAATATCAACCCCTCTGAAAGACTCTTGCTAGTCTCTGAACCTTTCTCTCTTTGTCTGGCCTCTGTCTCTTCAGGCCGATCATGGCACATACTCTGGCACAGAGGACATGCACTTATAGCTTTTCCTCTCTCTCCCCTCTCTCTCTCTCTCTCTCTCTCTCTCTCTCTCGCTCCCTTTCTCTCTCCTCCACACAGACAGGCCATTGTGTGCGGGCATAGATGAGATTTGCATGCATGTTAGACTGGATTACACATGCAGGCTCTGGGAACCTGGACCCCTGTGGTCTCTCTCCAGTGTTCCGGCCCTGACTGGCAAGCCTTCCTTTCAATGTAGAACTTCAAACAAGCCTCACAGCTTAATTGGCTCAGGAACATACAAAATCTAAGGTTAAATTCCTCGATTTTGGGGGAGGGAGAAATGTTTCTGCCCAGCTTTTGCATAGATACTGGGATTTTAACTGTGTGTCAAAATCAACGTCACAACCCCCTCATCAAATCCAATATCCACTAGTTTTGAGAGACCAAACTCGGGGAAATGAGTGTGTGTGAAAGGGTTAATCCTCCAAGTGATATGTATAATAAGTAGCTTAATCCTTGAACTGAAGATGCTGTGTCTAAGAGGGTGGAGATAGTAGATAGGAGCAGCCAAATCTTCTTAAAAGATAGCTGGGGACTACACCATACTATTATACATCAACAGGCCCCAAACTGGTGTAATGAACATTAACTAAATGATTTGACGTTGTTTAAGTGACAAAGTGGTTTTTATTTAATGTTGCTTCTGTGTCAATTCATTTCCCCCGATCACATTTGCGTGTGTGTGTATAAGCCTCTCTATCACCCATCAATACATATATAGCGTATTTGTTGACTAATGGATAGGACTGAAGTGCCCGCAAACAGATAATAAAATTTCATCTCCAAGCACTTCTATGCCATTACATTTATTCATGTGAGCATTAAAGTAAATTGTCAAACGCTGTCTTCTTTAAGCAGCTAAGCCCCGCGGTGCCTCTCTGCTCAGCAGGATTAAAAATGAGATAGGATTTAATATTGATCCTTGGCTGACCTCCTATGAAGTACTCATCATTTTATAATATCCTTCACGCATACTGTTAATGAGATCAATGGTGTCCCGCAGGTCCATCCACAGATAAACCATGACCTTAACAGTGTCAGGCAACAAGCATGACCAGGCACTTACTACCATGTGGGAACAACGTGGGGAAGTTGTGTGACTCGGTGAAGTGAAATATGAGGATGCCATTAGATGTTTGTGTTTAATTGATTTTCTTTTTCAGCTGCCCAGGGTAAGAGGCTATTGATTTTTTATTGTTATTTGTTTAACTTTGTCTTGGTGATGGAAGATGCCGCTGTGCCCGCGGCAGTCGCTGACAGACAGTAAGGGATGGGAAGGCATGTGATGTCAGACGCAGGCTCGGGATTTCTAATCTGTCATCATTCGTTAACTGCAGCAGCTGGTCGGACGGGGCATGAAAACGAGGCGGCAGTTTGAATACCGATGTACGCTTCCCTATTTCACCTAAGAGCTTTGCTGACTAATGCTGCCATCAGAGGGCCGTGAAATACTAATTTTACCTCACACTGGAGCTGAGCAGGTTTATGAGCATATTCACTGTCAGCTGTAAGGGCCTAACTGCCTCTCCTCTGCTGCTGGGAGAAAAAAAAACACACACCCATCTCTCCCTTCTCAAGGCAGCACAAGCTACCTAAGAAGTTTCTTATACACAAATGAGCTTACTAATTATCTGAATATATTTCCATCGCTAATACAATGGGCTCCAATCAATGAGCCTAGCCTCCTTAAACTCAGTGCTGGAAGTGTATGTCCCAGAGGTATTAATTTCACAGAGGCACACATATGAGTATGGGGGTGGATGGTTGGTGTGGGTGGAGGCAATTGATTCAATGTATCTGAGGCTATGCCAGCCACACAGAACACAAACACAGTGATGGGAGCCGAGCCTATGGATGAGAAATACAGCAGGGGCTAGCTGAATAATTGTAGCCACTATATACTGTATATATGCCCCAGTGCATTGGCATCACATGCAATAAATCAAATCATTCGCTTTCCCACCAGCTAGTTTTGAATCTCAAGCTGCTTATGAGAAAGGGACAGGCAGAAATTGCGATTTGCATTCATCGATATCAAGCCCCCTCTTCTCTTCACATTCTCCTTCCGTCCCTTGTCACCTCATTAGTATCCTATCTAGATATCGCTATAAGGTGTAGCAATTCAAATTCTTATTCATCCAATTATGCCCGTTCACACACATAAGCCTGTGATTTAGAGAAAAGGATAGCTCTCATATCATTGATCGCAAATTTTCCTTTCTGTGTGACAAGCAATAGCTCTCGCCCACACACTCAATATTGAATAATGAACTTGAGTCACAACCTGGCAGCAGCACTGGCAATGACATCCAAAAGTTAGATTTCTTTAAAGCCAGCAACAACAACAGTTTAACAGCAGATCCTTAACCAAGCTGGCTGGAGTATATAGCTCCAGCCACTGACATCTATTTAAAAGGTTTTTTAATGGATAGCCTCAACCAGGGAAACAAAATTACACACTGAACAAATATATTCCTGCAAAATGAAATCTCTTCATAAATGTATTTTAAGGACATATCTTTCTGTACAAAATATGGATAGCAGCGGAAAAAGTGAATTATGGAGTGAATGTAGCTGGCCTGATTTCATTCCCCTTCATATTTTTCATCTGACTATAACCCATCTATCATCTACGGCCCATTAACAGCCATCCTCCGTCCAGCTAATACCATCAGGAAGAGAAGAGCCACTCTCTGCCCCTCTGTTGCCGGTAAGATAATTGTTATACATTGGCTCTGGTCAAATGATATACTGTTTTTCTTTGCGACCAATTACCTTTATCTTTGTTAGATGACAAAGTCAATTTACCTTCAAAGCTGGCTAATTCAGAAAGTGAAACATACTGACGTTTTCAGTCTAGACACTCCAGAGTTAACATGACCCAAGTAAGAAAGAAAGAAAGAAATATCCAACAGAAGCAGATTATTCCCATAGAAACAGCCAGGCACCAGAATACCCTGCTGTAAAAATAGAGATATTTTATTCAACAAATCTCAAAATCATTCCTTTAAATAGGGGAAAACCATCCAGGGATGTAGTTAATCACAACTATGCATGATGTGATTTGGTAATGATGGACTACTGTTCATTGCACAGCACAGTTACTGTACAACAGCAGTGAATTTTTATTTTACTGTTCTGTAAGTTGACCTTGAGTGTCTTGCAAAGCACCCACACATATAATATATTAGTATTATTATTTTATTATTATAACACTTTCCTACACATGGCATGGAAGCAGCAGGCTACATGGAAACAGGACTAAGCTACTCATAGTCACATACTAGTGCCACATACAGGTGTCTCCACTAGCTGCACTACACCTACATCAGGTCCACAGTCAATAACATTACAGCGACTAGGATTCCCTCTCTCAAATTACATTGTAATATTTTATCACTGGCTTTTTACTTTCCCTCAAAAAATTTCATTTCCACAGCAAAGAAAACCCTCATCTCCACGGTTCAAAGAAATAATTGTTGGCTCTAGCATCAAATGGTTCTTCTGTGTACCTTTAAAATTTCATAACTTGTGCTTCTGTGCCTTCCTTTGGTATATTTAACATAAAAGCTCAGGACCACTGACTTTTCCATTTATGTCCTTTGGGGTTTGTGTGTCGCCTGTATAGACTGTTACAGAAGCTGAGTGGGAAGAAAAACCCCGGGTTAGTTGATACATCAATCTGGACATCTTCTGCAGTATCATCACAATACAAAATAGGACAGGTCTGAGCAATTTTGTCTCATATTCTGGTGCCATATAGAGAGAGTGAAGCAGAATAACCTTTCATCAGTTTTCTTGAAGTATATCTTATGAGTTAAAGTTAATGCAAGCTCTTTTAAAATGCATATTGGTTGCAAACGTTTGAATGCCTGTACAGGAGTTCCCTGGACAAAGACATGAAAGCTGGACTCATGTTGAAAGAGTGAGCTAGTTTAAAGAGAGTAAACTTTGAGTTTGACCTAATTCTGTGAACCCTGCTATCTCCCTTAAAATGTCAAGTACCTTGAATACGCTGATCAGGGCATGAAAGTACTTCTATATTATGTCCTGGAGTCCCAGAGATTAGAATTTCCATTTCAGGAGAAAGCCTCTGGAAAGCCAAACATCACATGCTGAGTGTAGAGAACTGGAAAGGTTACTCAGTCTTATCTGCAATTATGCAAAAACACAGAGATTAGCTGAAACCATGGTCACTGGTACAAAGGGAATCTACAACCCCTTGATGTTGCTTTGAGCGTTCCCCTCTCAGATGCATGTGCGTAGCATGCAGCACATCCTAGAGGAGAACACACGCCAGAACAGCTGACAGAAACAATGGACCAGTCGCACCTTGTCATGCTTTGAATTATGAATGCTGGTAATTAAACTTTAAAGTCCTCCCATGGTAAATACATAGAAATCAATAATTAAGCAGGATTTCGTTGTTTTATTTTAATGTAGGGAGTTTTCAATTGCATATAAGACACGGAGGGACAGATTCATGTAACATTAAGCTGATTTTGCTACATTCAGGCATTTGTTTCAGTTTTTGATTCTCACGATAAAAATGCATCATTTTACTCCAATGCTGTAAAAATAAATATTAGGAAATGTGTAACGCTTCGTTCTCTTTGACCCTCTTAATCCATCAGGCATGCTGACATGGAGCTGTTAAGATGCTGATAACTCCACTCCTGCACTGCCAGTGTCAGCTGCTTTATATGCAGTGAGGTTTCTCAGGAAACAAGTCTAGGGACAAGAAATTAGCTTTGCTACATGGGTCACATGGAAAAACCTGCTCTATTATCTTTTCATCATCACCTGGGAGTATAAATAGTACAGGTTAAAACTAATGGCTTTCATCTTCAATTACACCGCTCTTAATATTCAATATGAGGGCAATGGTGCCCCCTTGTGTAAAAATGTAATTAATAGTCTGATACTGATGCACGCATATACTGTGAATACCATAAAATGCTGCAGAAAACAGTCTAAACATGTTTGATCATCATTGCTGAGACTGTGCAAGGCTTAAAAAACATAAACAGTAATTTAGTCTGTATGATTGATTCTATGGCAAGTTGTGAGGTATGTTATATGAACATTTTTATTCCACAGACATACATCTTCCTCTGCAGTGAACTTGCATTGATTCTGTTGGAAGTGAAGGGCATCTCTCTCCACACCTCTGTCCATCTTCAGCCTCTGCTGCTGTGCAGGCAGAGAGACGGAGAGCGGCTCTAGCCTCCGCTGTCGGAGCTCTGGGCGCACTGCACCGCCCTGGGCTCAGTCAGACGGCCATAGGATAACGCCGTCATAACCTGGAGACAGCACAGCATAATATCACTACAGAGAATAGAGAGCGCCAAGTAATAAGTACAGGCTATCAGGGACGTGCTGAGATAAGGATTTTGCTGGCCTGCACGCCTGCAGCTAGTATTTTTCAGTCTGGGTTTGTGAAAAATTGTCCTCATTAGCCACAATTTTGAATAGTTTCTAATGTGGAGGGAAGAAAACTAGGCGCAGTGGGCTAACGCATTAACTCTGTTAGTTCCATCTCTTGGATAGTATTAAAATTACTTCAAGTGGTCAAATTGATTTATGCTTTCTATTATTATTATTATTATCCATTTTTTTTAATTTTTTTATTCCATTTCCAACCTGACTGATGCGATTAAGCGTACCAAATGTGCTATGAAACACATTCTGAAAGGTGCTGCAAAAAGTGTTGTACTTACTGTGATCATAGTGAGAAGAGCCAGCATCATGCCCAGCATTATGTATAAGTTATTGGTCAGTCCTCCAGCCCACAGCGGCCCCAAGATGGTGGCCAGGCCCCCAACTGAGCGTCTCACACCTTGACTGAACCCTTTTGACAAAGGCATCGCAGCACAGATACGCACATATTTGAAGGGATGCGAGGTTATTTCTTTCATCTATAAACATCTAAAACATGGCTAAAAAGCATACATTCAAAAAGACAATATAGGTTTTTATTGCTGTCTGTGCATCACTCATACTTAGAGGCAATATATTGGTTTGACATATTAAACCTTTCAAACAGCGGCAAGGTAAAATGAGCCAACCTTGTGTTTTCTCTGCAGTGACTTTGGAGAAGAGCGACACCTGAGACACGGCCACGAAGGGAAGCCCCAGCAGCTGCAGAAACACACCGATGATGAAGGCCGTCAGCTCCCACCCATAACCACCTGGCAGGGGCGGAAACACTGTCTGTTACAGAATACTGATTACTTGTCTAAACTTCTGATCAGGAATGGAATCCAGTTTAGTACTATTAGGCAACTACAATTATCCAGCAGCCCCTAAACAGAATAAAATAAATGTGTTGCTTTTCATTTCTGATATGTATTCATGATAATTGAGAGTATGTGATAGAAAATACTTAATCCAACCCTCCCTCCCCCATTTTTTTTAGTTCCTTCACCAAATGAGCTGGCACCATCAGACATAGCTGTATTTGAAAATGAAACTATCGCCAAGCTGGCAGTCACTATATTTTTGTTCTCTACTGATTTGCATCATGCACATTTGTGTGAATTGGTGCCCACTCAAAATGTTGGACGCTCCATATCTCTCTGTAAAATGTAAGTAGGGAGGGATGGAATCTTCGGTATCTGCTTTCTATGTTTTATTTTTGTGCTTGATTGTCTTTTCAGCGACTGTAACATATAGCAAATGCCGTCGTGTTTTTTTTTCTAATTTGATTACTGTACTTTCCCTGTACAGTATATGCATTCAGGCACTCCCCAGCTGCTGCACCTGTCACTTGTGATCACAACAGCAAACGTGACAAGCTCCAACAGACGCAGGCCAACACGCACATACAGGATCGAGTTTGCCTGTATGATCTCCTGCCACTGCCGAATGATATCGCTTACAGAGCGCAGTCAATTCGGCTAGTGTGTAACCCAATATGGCTCCACAGTCTCACACAAAGGGTTTGGCTAAGAAAATGAGGCATGTGTGAGTCTGTGCGTGTGTGAGAGAGACAGAGAGAGACAGACCGTGTGTGTGTGTGTGTGTGTGTGTGTGTGTGTGTGTGTATGGGTGTGTGTACGTGTGTGTTTTGTGTATTCCCCAGCGTCCCACCTCGGGGGTTGGTGAGGAAGATGAGGCACCAGATACAGGCGGCGCAGCAGATGACCAGGCCCACGGCCAGCACAGCGCGGTCCGCCACCTTGCTGCTCAGCCAGCGCACGAAGAAGAAGCCCAGGATGACCTCCACCCCACACAGGCTGTACATCAGGCTGTTGCCCAGCTCCCCGAAGCTGAAGTCGCGCTGCGTCAGGGGGGTCACCATGGTCTGCAGGGGATTTTTGGGGAAGATGTTTGCAAGGTCAGCCAGTTAGGCACAGCGATTTAGAAAGGGGGAGATGAAATGTGCATGTTTTAAGTCCTTTAAATGCTTCACCCACTCCAGATCAGAAGGATTATACTGTTTTAATATTAAAAAAGATGTTATGAACCAGGTCAGTGTTGTGTGGATATTCAGCCACTACAGTTTAGAGGTGAATAGAGGAAGCGTCTTCATTATTCATACTTGGGACAGAGACCGATTAATGTGTTGCTCATACACTAGTTTGACTCTTGGCATTGAGCAACACTCGTCTTCTCGAAGTAACATTGCAGGTCTTTCCAGGTAAGCTTCAAATTGATGCAGTGTACTAAACCCAAAGGAAAATGGCATGACATTGTGTGAAATGTTTGGAAACTTGGGCTGATGGATCTCAACGGTGGCTGCTCTCACCTCCAGCGCTGTCTGATTGAAGAGAGTGATGAACTGAGCCGTGAGGAGAACGACCACCTCCTCTCTCAGGAACTCTACCGAGAAAGAAAGAGAGAGAGAGACACACAGAGAGAGAGAGAGAGACACAGAGAGAGAGAGAGAGAGAGAGAAACACTGAAAATTGGAGAAATTAAATAGAAAAATCAAAACAAGTGCTATTCGCTTCGAAATTGAAAGTTTCAATTGGCAAGTTACCTTAGAATGAAAATGTTAAAGACAGAAGAAATTGCACAACTCAAGACTATCTGACTGTAATCATGAGATAGAAAAATCCTCTGTGCCACAAGATCAGAGGCTGTGTGATTCAAGCAAGAGGCAGAAACAGAGATGCATTTCTTATGTGAATGTCCAAAATATGGACAACAAACATTTATTTAATTAAACTCCAAATTTTGATACCAGATTTCTCTGTCCTCTCCCTGGAACAAAAAATACCCTGTGTACTTGGAGAGGAGGATAAATCTGCTGGGCTTGCTGCTAAAAGTGTATCTGTTTGCCAGATGGCTGGGGAAACGGTTTGAATTGACAAAGATATCACACTGTAGCCTGCTTTACTATGGTGTACTTTGCTTTGTTGAGTGTTTGCACTGTTGTTTCATGCTTGTGATCTACTGTATGTGTGTACGTTCTCTGTATGTAGGCGGAAATATTACAATGATAATAGTATTGTATGGCCTATGATGCTTTTTTCCTAAAAACACTGTATTTACTCGAGTTCTGAATGCTTTGGCAACACATAACCTTCTCTTGTCATACCAATAAACTTGAGTTGAAAAAAAATTGATAGAAAGAGAGAGAGAGAGAGAGAAAGAGATGATAGACAGAGAGAGAGAGAGATTCATATGATTTTCCACATTTCAAAAACACAAAAATCACACAGGTATTGCTTGTGCTGTTTGTGCTCAAGAACCCGGACTACAAAGAAAAAGACTCTGTGAAAGTGGAAGATCCACCTCGGCTTCAAGGGTTCCTCATCCTTCCACAAAACATCAGGGAAGATCAATAATTCAGCAGCGAGAATACCAGACGCAGTATAACTCCTAACGTACAACCACTGGAGCTGCAGAGGTTCTACAGTTTGCTCCAGAGTTTCTGCCGTTGTAGAGTTTCTTCAAAAACAAAAAGGAATCAATGAGAAGAATGTCGGCCACATTACAAATTCTGTCTCTATTTCATCCACAAGTCAACTACAGCAAGCGAGTCAATATGAAAGGAAGTCTGCTATCCATCCCTCTGCCACATCTTCAAAGAGTGAGAGAATCAATAGGAGGGTCTGACACCAGCACACACACACATACACACACACATAAGTGGAGAGAGAGAGATAGAGAGCTTGGAGAACAACAGAAAGTACAGAAAAAGCCAATCAATACCACCACACAATCACTGCTTGCATCCCATGTAAACTTCCCGTGACACTAATCCAATAGGACACCTGACAACATACATACATACACACACAACATTAAAACTCAGTCGACATAGTGGTTCTTTGAAGTTTGAAAGAATGCAGAGATTCATAATGTTAACAATAATCAGATATACTGTAGGTGTACTGTGTGTGTGTGTGTGTGTGTGTGTGTGTGTGTGTGTGTGTGTAAATGCAAGAAAATCAATAGAGCAGATACAAAACAGGTGCATTGGCAGTGACACCTCTTCCTACATGAGCTCCACACACAGGGGCAGAGGAGGAGAGCTAACATTCATTGTTCGGGACAGGCAAGTCAGACCTCCTCACTCACCTCCACTAGCGCTGAAGTTCTTGAAGGGGTTCAGGGCCGCGGAGGAAGGGGGCGACGGGGGCCCGCGGAAGGGCTCGCTCTCGGACGAGACGCAGGTTTCCAATTGGTCCGAGTTGACGGCGCTGTAGGTGTGCGCCGGCTCCTCCTCGGACCCCACCAGCGGCACCTCCTCCTCCTCTTTCATCTCCACCAGCGCGGCTCCCCCCTCCGCGGAGCCGATGGGCGGGACATCCCAGTAAAGAGCCAGGACGGCAAACTGGAGCAGGGTCCACAGCAGACACATGAAGATCTGAGAGTGCAGGTGTGAAGAGTAGAAAAGGAAAGGAAAGGGAAAAAAAGGAAAATGTGAGAAAAAAATGTTTTCCGGGTCCTCATACGTTTGATAATCTTACAACGGCAAAACAAAAATGGCTATTTTTACAGCGTAGAAATAGACTATCAGGAGAGATAACCGGTTTGATAGATGGTGGAGGGATCTGAGCGTTCAAACACTGGAGTAACCTTGTGCAGTGAGATCCAGAGATATGAGCAGTGTCAAACTTATGTGGAAAAATGGAAGCAGGCGCAGAAGGGCATTGCTACATCTCATTTGAACTATATCCATGTTACAGGTGTTTCATTCAGAGAGAGACTAGTGAGATGGAAATAGATTGATATGGGTGGCTATGGGCTTGCGTAGCTGCAGGGGTTTTGTATTCTTCTTACTCGGAAGGAGAACAAAAGACAGAAATGTGAGCCAGCTGTAGCGCAGAATGTAGCACGATGAATTTCTGAGGATTGTTTCTGCGTGCGAGAGCGACGCGAGCTGTCGGAGGAACTTTAGATTACTGATAATCTGGATGCCGTTACCCCAGGAGACGTATACTTGTTCACAACAAACGGCCCCAGCTTGAAATCACACAGCCGCAGGAACAGGTTGAACGCCGGCCCTGCAAAAAACAGGAGGAAACGCATATAAAGGAGATGGAATAAAGACAGAGAGGATGTGCTGCGGAGGAAGTGGTACGTCTTAGTGGTTGTACACGATGCCAGTTGAATCTGAACAAAAGGCCCATCTGACATGAAAGAGGACATCACAAAATCATTCCTGGTGTCTGATATTAGAAGTCCTAAAATGATAGAGGGAGGCTGGTGGAGAGACTGACCGACGAGGAGGCCAGCTTGTCGACAGGCCATGATGGCGGCAAACACACCGGCGCGCTCCTCTGGCCGCGTGCTCCGGGTCAGGAAACCAAAGATGGAGGAGCCGGCGCCTGCACCGACACCTGAGTGGCATCAGGACAACAGCATCCTCCTGTTAGACCTGCACAGTGTCCACACATGCTGATACTAGCAGTCTGTGTATGTGTGTGTGTGTGTGTGTGTGTGGTATTAAAAAACTACTCTTTGGTAGTCACCTGCTACAAGTCGACTGCATAACAACAGCCATTTTGAATATCCCAGGAAATACATGAAGTTACCTGAGGACAAAAATGAAAAGATTACCATATGTTGTTATATGTGTGATACTGTCCAGAGTGAAACAAATGCTTGACTTTGAGAATGAACTATAGAATTTCACTTCTTTCTTTGACATTCTTAACATTCCCATACCATACTTTGACATTTCTTTCACACACACACACACACACACACACACACACACACTAGCAGCAGGCTACACATTCATCTCACTGCCTTCCTTCCAAGTGCAGCTCTCTCTCCATCATGTGATTTTGCCCCTGCGGCTCGTGTACTCGCCAGCAATCTCAAAAAGGTTGGAGAAAAGGATGATGGTCTTTGTAGTTCGGCTGCGGTCTGACCAGAACCCGAACAGCGGGCCGGTCAGCAGCCCGCTCACACTGAAGGCTGACAGGCCCAGACCCAGGAAGTAAGGAGGGGCCTCCAAAATCTGGAGGTATCGCCATATTGTAGGGAGAATGACAGCTGGGGGGGGGGAAGAAACAGGGAATGAAAGAGGGAGAGAGGTAGAGGAATGAGATGGAGAAGAGAGGAGAGGATGCCATGCCTCATTTAACTTCAGCACAATACATTTCAATTAATCAGATGCTGCTGGTGTGTGTGATCAGCGAACACCATATCCTCTGTAATGTGAGCATACAACCACAACGCCAGACATCATTTTATTCTAATTTGCTCAATGAGACTGTTAGCCCATGTCTTCAAGTCTATAAAGCCGTCATAATGAACTCACCATACTCAATGCCGCTTAGCAGAAATATCAGTCCAATGGTAAAAAAAGTTAGATTCCTCTTTTGGTGATTATCCATTATGCTGAATGACTGTTACACATCAACTTCTGTCTCCGCATGTTGTTCGAAGATGTTGTTCAGGGGCAAATTCAGAAAATAGGAGACACCATGCGTCCAATTAGAACTGCTTCCCCGGATAATGAGAGGAATTTGTTTCACCATTTTGGAGTTTCATCTCAGAGCTTTGTCGAGTTAGAAAAATAGAGATTACACCAGGCCTCCCCCAGTGGAAGAGGCTCAGCAGGGGTGACACTTGAAATGAATATGCCTATCTTGATGCCCACTTTCTCCGCTGAGGTAATGCTTCTATCTGAATGATAGAATACGCCAAACCATCATCCAAAAGCAGGGGAACAATGCAGTCCTGTCAGAAGCGATTGCAGTAGTCCTTTTCCATTAAGCATTTATGTAAAAGAGGAAATTCTGTTGGAGCCAAGTCCACAGCGCGGCACCACGCGGCGAGCCTCACGGTCAAGGCAATGTCTCGCGTTACCAGGTGAGGTAAAGTACACTGAGCTTTATACATTTTTAATAGTGTTTTCTCCTGTTTCATCAAACACAGTTGATTCTCTCACAAGCCCATGAAGACACAGAATGTGCCAGGCTCACCTGCCCTCCTGTAGGTCATAGATACAAATCACTTTACTATTGTACAAAAATAAACTCCACTTGCCAGTCCACAATTACAATAAATGACATACACATTAATACTCAGATAATGAATTATATCAGATAAACATGCAAACATGATTACAGTTCCCAGTGACCAATATGTGGAGGCTGATAGCAGAGTATGTTGTAAAGGATGTGGGAAAATATAGTCAAAATAATACTCCATTGTGTTCAATACTGAATACATTAGGCGTGACAGCGCTGTCTGGCTTATTGAATAGCTGGCTCCATTTTCAAGCTGCTGTGGTTTTCCTAGCCTTGGGCTTGTTATATTAAACAGAATTGTCACCAAGTTAATACCTCCATATGTTTTTCCGACTCACATAATCAACAACCCATGAATAATACAAGTTGTTTCAATGTAGAGGAGTCATGAATAATGGATTATTTGAATAACATGTACAAACTTCCCCAATATCTGCCACTGATATCATGCAGTGGTGGGACAATTTGAGAGTTCCTGCTTCAAGCTCAGCTCGCTGCCAGCATGGTGAGATGTCAAAGGACACATCCATTTGGGTCAGTATCCCTTCTGTGTTTGTCTGTGTGTGTGTGTGTGTGTGTGTGTGTGTGTGTGTGTGTGTGTGTGTGTGTGTGTGTGTGTGTGTGTGTGTGTGTGTGTAAACGCATGACTGTCAGCGCATGCTTCTTTCTCTTCTCCTCCTTTCAAACCGACTTCTTAGAGAACATGTGCTGACTCACCTGGGCAGTGTCGTCATGTTATTTCATCCGGTATAAATCCAGTGGGTCCAGTGGGAGGCCATTAGCATCCTACCTGGCTTACCTGTGACAGTTTCTATAGAAACAGCGGAGAGATGAGGATGGAAGGTGTTTTGCGCTCACCTTTGAGCCTTGGTAAACAACAGGGAGTTCCCCAGTGAGCAAACTGCAATCCAGTCCATTGAGTGAGTCGTCGTGTCACACTGGAGCCCGCTGAAGATAAGAGATTATCAGAGTATGCTGTTGACAGAAGGCCATTTGACTTACAGATAGAGAAGAGCTTGTTTGGTTGTTATAGGCTGCTTGGGTCCGACAGGTGGCTGAGTTAGAAGCGGGGATGTTCTTAAACACAGCCTCTCCCCGGAGGTCCTTTAGCATCCCCATTAACATCAACCTGCAGGGGGCTCGCAGGCGGCAGACACGGTAAGAGAGGGACATCAACTGGGCTTGGCAACCGTATCTTCAACCACTGTTGGGGGTTTATTATGAAGGTAAACACTGTCAGTTTCAGATTCAGATTTCCAACTTAACGTCTTGGGTTTTGTGGGTTTGTGTATATGCAAGTTTGTGTGTGTATGTGCATACAGGCTCGTGCATATGTTTCTATGCATGTATTCATGTGTATGTGCATCCCTGTGTGTGTGTGTGTGTGTGTGTGTGTGTGTGTGTGTGAGAACCACAGAGACCTCTTCCACCCAGCGGCGGTACAGGAGCAGGTGTGGAGGAGAGGTGGGGATGGGCGGGGAGCGGAGCGGGCCAGGAGCCAGGTGACGGTGTCCAGCGTTGGGGAGGACAGAGCCGTCCTGCTGGGCTTCACCATGATGGCCTTCTCTGTGCTCATGTTCTTTGTGGTGGGAATCACTATGGTCAAGCCCTGTGTTAACAGGTACGCTGTCTGCTCATGCTGCTAAGATGCATACTTTTTTCAACAATACTAGAGATTTTATCATAATTGCTCACTCCTGCAATTGGCTTCAAGGATTCCAAGTTCAAGATACTCAAATATTATTTCTATTTCCCCAGCTGAACTTCCTGGTTGTTGTTGTTTTCCAGTAACTGGGAAGAGGAGGCCCGCTGTGTGCTGGTCCAGGCTGATATTCTGGAGGAGTGGGTGGACTGCAGAGGGGTGAGCTCCGTGCCGTGCCTCAGGGTGACGGTGAACCTCACAGGCTCCAAGCAGAAGGCTCTCCTCCACTACGACGAGGAGTCGGTCCACCTCAGCCCCGCGGTACGGCTCTGTGTGTGACATGCAGGGCCACACCGTGCCCCAGTGCATCAGACAACTGATTTTGATCAGCGTTGCCAGCAATACTGAAAAGGTCAAGCCTCTTGATATAAATGAAACCTGAAATGTATCTTCTTTTTCTAGTGTTTCTACATACCCAAATGTCAGATGAACAGGACGGAACTTCAAGATGAAGTCCTGAAAGTGAAAAACAAGTTGGACGCTCAGCTGGGCGGCTCCCTGCCTTGCTTCGCCGACCGCACGCGGCACCCGGAGCACGCCATCTTGAGCAGGAAGTACACTTGGAGGATGGCCCTGTTCGCCTTGCTGTGGCCCAGTCTGATGCTGGCCGGCGGGGCTCTGCTGGTGGGCCTGGTGAAGCTGACGCAGTGCCTGGCCCACCTGTCCTCTGAGGTGCGCAGCGAGGCCGCAGAGGGCCGGGCGACTTCCAGATACACCCAGGGCAAACTGTACAAGCTGCTCAGGAGGTCCAGCGCACACTCCCCCTCATAGGACTCTGCCAAATGACCAATATGTATGCAGCCTACAGCAGTCGCAGTGAGAAGGCAAAACAATGGAGTTTGTAATCACGGAATCAATATGTAATGCAAACCAGTTGCCAAGCCAAGAGTGAATCTTGCCTCTAGTTCTTTGGCAGAGATGGTTCAATAAGTTTGAGTTGGCTGAAGAAGACATCTTTCCTGATTAACGATTTTTCACATAAATGGGAGGATTGATTGTAACTCTGATACCAGCCTTGTCCCAGATTTACTTTTTTGTCATTTTTTATAATATGTGCATAACCCCATAACCCCCAGTTTTTTACATACACCTTTCAAATAAAGTGTGAAGGAATTAAAGAATATTTACAGGAGTTACAATATCAGATACAGAGAAATGTTTTTATTTAACAGTACAATGAATGAATGAATGAATGAATGAATGGATACAGTTTCTCGTCAGACATGGTCATATGAGGATGAGTAACACGAGTATTCTAAGAGGTTCTATGATATTTACAGATGCAAAGAAAACTAACATATGGATCTGACTCTTTAAAAACATGCAGGATAGCTTCTCTCTCCTTATTGTGCTTACAGACTTTATCCATTTGGGGCAAGAGACCTTCACTTGGTGCTCTCCTCAGTCCATCACACTCTGACAACAGCATCAAGTTCTTGTCCTTCATTCAGCATATTCTCACTTCTGGTTTGTCATTCATATCATTTCAACAACTAGAAGCTGTCTACTGGGTTTGTACGAGGATGTTGCACATAATGTATAATTCCACCTTTTCTTGCTTTTTTGGTTAGCAGTTACATATATATGAGTTTGCCTACATTTAGAATACAAAAATATATTACCTCTGTAGTTATTCAAGGAAAGCATTTGCACATGTAGTAGCAGTATCAGTATCTGTTACCTTCATTGTGACATTTTTGTACCTCACACAAGTAACAAGGTCATTTTCATACATGAAATTCAAGTAAACAACATCAGGTCAAACAAAAGAGGATATTCAAGGACCTCATGCATAATGCAGTGTGAGAAAAAAGATAAGTATAGCAAGTACAAAGGAAAGAAAACATCTTTTAGATAGTTCTTCCATATAGTTTATGTATGGGGTCTAGTTCTCTCGTTTTGAATTGAATGGGTCCGGCCCACTGGTCTGTATCCTGTACAGAAACACATGCATTCCATAGGATCGGTTTCCTGAGCAATTTTTAAGTCCATACCCAAGTTAAAAAAACATCTTTAGAAGATAGTCTCCATTCAAAATAAATTTGGACTGTCAGACAGACTTGAGTGTCCAGGAAACCGCCCTATGTTGTATCATTTGGTAAAGCTGGGACATTTACTGACCACTTATGTGTCTATGCAGTGAGCGAGCTGCATGGACCATTCTTCCACACATAAGGGCAACAATCATAGGAAAGATGAGGGGAAAAAAGACACTTGAAGGTAAAACCACAAAATTCACTTCGGTTACATGTCTTTCCGTGGATTAACTGTCACAATCTGGGATTATATAGCAAATGTAAGGAAGAGAAAAAGCCTATCTTGTAAATACTCTGTTATATGTACTATGTCAACTTGAGATCTAGAACGAAGAGGCTGAAACAAAACACGACAACTCAAAAACAAACAGATTTCTCAGATGGCTAGATGTTCCACAAATCAAATTTAAAGACTAAAAGAAAAATCTGGTGACAAGTAAAAGGCAGGGTCAAAAGGCGTTTCTCACAGTTCTTTTTCAGATTCACCCTGTTGGGAAGAAATAGGTGATACTGTTACAGTGCATAACTGTGCTTTTTTTTCTTCTTCCATGTACTGTCTGTACAAATTTCATTGACACCTTTAATGGCTATGTAAGCACGTCGGGGAGATACTTCGCTCTCTTTACTACTTTACTCTGACATCAGCTTAACATGTTTGCAGTGTACAGTACATATTAAGATCACAACTTGCATAGTGTAACAGCACAGCACACAATAAGAACATTGCACATCCTTTCCCCCTGCACTCCTTACCCTTTCAAAAAGAAGAAATTAAAAAAAATCAACTGAATAACAAAGATCAATTCAAAACATGTCATACAGCTGGCCATCCTCTAGCCTCAAAAGGGCTTTCTGAAGTCCTTCGGTGTTCCAGCTGTGTGGGGTGGATGACAGACATTTGTGCCTCAACATCTGACACAGAATAATACTGATAGACAAACAAAACAAAAACAAAACACAAATACTGCAGAGATCAGTGCTATGAACACACACGGGACTGGAATAGTAGTGACTTTTTTTTTCTCCTTTTTTTTTTTAACAATAAGACTGCAGAGTAGTGGGGTTACATGTCTAGTACTTTGGCTCAGTAGAAAATAAAGACTCAAAAAGGAATAATATGTGCACAGTATGCATACAAGACTATGGATATACCGCTGTACAAAAATCTCAAAGTCAGGAATCTGTCATGACGTGATTTCTAAACCGAGGGCATGCCGTGTGTAGGCTGTGAATAATGAGCATTAGTCGTCATTTCAGCCGAAGCAAACATGATGCTTCGGAAGTATTAGATGCTATTTTAGTGTTTTCGACAACAGACATCTTGGTAGAAGTGACACTCTGTCAGTCCTGTAATTAGAGCGTTGGTGATTGTTTTCTAAGATTGTAGGGGGTAATCGTGATTTTGTGGGCACCCGCCCAGCTGGACAGCAGCGTCCCTTCCACTTTTGTCTCAGCTGACAAACACCAACCGAGATCTCCTCTGCCTTCATCAGTTCGAAATCGGTAGTGGGGGATAATGCAGTTATAATCTCTCAGTTCATAATGAGAAAAAGCTGGCTATGATCGTGGTATACCACTTCATGATGATTTCCTGTTCCTTAATGCTGATGGGTGTAGATGTTGTACTGAAAAACAAAACAGATTTGCCCATAGTTTGTTCACATGAAGAAGGCCAACGTCGTTAAGGTCCACTATACTTGTCTAGTTCTTATGAAGAAGACGGATGAAATATAAATCCACCCTGCCTTCTTAAGTTCATAGTGCAGGGAGATGATATTCCGACGCCTGTAGAAACAGGAGCATTTGAGCATTTATGTCCCTGAAATAAACCCTTCTTAGCACACTTGTTTTATGGTGCGCTGGCAGGCAATGTTCAGAGTCACACACTGGCAGAAATAATATTATCTAGGCCTTAGTGTGTATGGCAAAACAACTTGCCCCTCCTCGCTACTCTGTTAGTTCACGGCGGCGAGTGTTGTGCCACACTCCTTTGCTCGTCTCTTCTCTCCTCTTCTGGTCGGCATTTCAGTTCATGGCGTGCTGGCGGATCGTGTGGAAGATCCAGTCCATCTTGGTGGTCCAGCCGCCGTGGTGGGCGTCGTTCATCTGCTTCATGAAGTAGTCGAGGGCCTCCTGCTCGGACTTGTCCAGGGCCAGGGTCTTTCGGATGTAAGCGATGTCATCAAACGACTGCAGCTCGGGCATGCCCGAGCCCAGCATCATGGAGAAGAGATTGATGAAGAGGTTGGCGTGCTGCCGGATTGCCAGGTAGGCCTTGTAGCACATCTCTTGGAACCTGATGGGAGGGACAGAAGGTCAAAATGATAAGAGGGGGTGGAAGCAGGGAAGGAAGGCAGGGGACACAGAGGTGGCAGTAACGGGGGGGGGGGGGGGGGCTTCCACAAATACACCACAAGGCAAAAAAAGGAGAAGGAAAGCTTAATCTGACAATGACAATGACAATCTGACAATGACAGATTTTGTTTTGGTTCTGGTGCGTTTTAAAACTCAGTAACAATTATTCTTTAATCCCCAAGATAATCAACTCATACAAAGCGTAGTTGTTACCTTTCAAACTCCCTTGTTTTGGTGCACTCCTGGGTTCCTTTGCTAATAACGATCAAGAAGTCCTGTGTCAGCACGAAAGGCACTCGTTCTCTCTTGTACCCAAACTTCTTCTTTTTGTGATCAAGGAAATGGCCAAAGTCTATGTGGAACAGCTGTGAAAAGAAAAAGAAAGGAATAATACAATTATAAAACTGCACAGAAATAGAAAGTATTAAAAGAACAGAAATTATGTCAAAATATAATCTTTACCTGTCCATCATCTTTGACCATAATGTTGCTATTGTGTCTGTCTCCTATGCCCAGGATAAACGTGGCTACACAGTAGCCCGCACACGACCGAGTAAACAGATCTATTGCCTGGTCATACCTAAGAAATAAAACACATACTTAAATAATATATACCCTGAATCCCTGTTCAATGCAACCATAGCCCTAAAACAGTGAATCAAGATTTAGTAACATTTGAAAGAGATAATACATGGAAAGAGAGGTTACACTGCAAATAAAACCCACAAAGAAATTGAGCAACTATTCTCACAAGTGAGCGAATGCAAACGCTATGTATATTATCCAGATTAAGGAAATCCATGACATGATCAAGAAGCATTTGGCATATATAAAGATAATGTATTCATGATATTACCTCTATAATAATAATCCTGCTCCATCTAAATTACCACTACCACCTGTACTCCATGCGAAGCACAAGAGAAGCCCCATAAATCATCATTGTTCTTGCCACTCACATCTCTCCCCTGTTCTTATCCTTGAGCCACTGGTGCAGTGTGTGGCTGTTGAACTGCAGCGCCCCCTTTAGGCCTCCTTTACACTGGATCTGCATGATGGTGTGGGAGTTCCTCACCACCTCAATCAAACCCACACAGTCACCAATGGACAGACAACCGTACGGCAGCATCCTGGGAGGAAAAAGACAGACATTTGACCATATTTGAACATACCTATAGACTGAAACCTAATTACTCAGATACAACCATATATTTGATGTCTTTCCTTTTACCTGGAGGTCAAACAAAGATTGGCATGTCCTTTCATCAAAAAAATACATTAGCACAAGAGGAAGCAGTCAAGGAGTCAGAGGAGCAAGATTGCAAATTGAAATCACTGCTTCTTCAAATCTCTCAAAGCATACTATGGCACGGTGAGCAGTTGACCTACATGGACTCTCTGTGTAGCTCATTCAAACTACACCACTCAACCGCAGTAATAATGGACTTTATATTAAATGAACTGGGTGGGTGGCAGGGGTTGCCGCTAATCTGCATTCAGGCATGGAGTAGAGAACACGAAGGGTATCCAGTGCCTGTTCATGTCTACCTGCATCCTTGCTGTCATGGTAAAGAGGGGCGCCTACCTGAGATCAAGCCCCTGGTTCTGCCAGATGTTCTCCATTATCCTAATGATCT
Organism: Centroberyx affinis; assembly: GCF_046629955.1. Taxonomy (NCBI): domain Eukaryota; kingdom Metazoa; phylum Chordata; class Actinopteri; order Beryciformes; family Berycidae; genus Centroberyx; species Centroberyx affinis. Next base: position 364,149 of record NW_027279625.1, read on the forward strand.
GCAGCGTCAGCATGTCCTGCCTCAGATCTAGAGGAAGAGGGTGGGTGGGGGAGACAGGGAGGGTAGATGACAGTGAGGTGAATATTAGCTGCTAAGCCGCTCTTTGATCAACTCCATGATGCATAATGGAACAGAGCTGTCAAAGTTAGTTTGGTCATACATGGTGTAGCAAAATGCACAAGCAGCTGCGGTAGGGTGAGATTCAAATAACACAACTTGTTCTTGTTCTTGTCTGTGTACTGTGTAAAGTGCAGAGATGAGGTTGTGTTTGGATTTGTATGCCATATGCCATGCAGGCTGGCTCAGGCTGTGAATTATGCTGCATGCTCAGCAACAGCATATCCAAGTCTGTGAGTGTGTCTGTGCATGTGTGTACACTGAGAGAGAGAGAAAGAGACAGACAGGGAGAGACAAATAGTGAAACAGAAAACGAAAGAGACAGTGAGAGAAAAAGGCGAAAGACTCAGAGACAGCTCACCATCTCCATTTTTGAAGATGATTTCATTGCTTTGGAACAGCAGCTCTGACATCATATCTGGGTTCTCCCAGTTGAGCCACAGAGGTCGCTTGGCCGATGACATCATCCTACACTCCTCCAGGCTGAAACAAACAGAAGACGGGGATATGTTCAGGGACACAAAATACAGGCAAAAGGAAGACAGTAAAACAGGAATGAAAAGGGAATTTATGTCCAAAACCCCTGAAATCCTCAAGCAAAAATGGTGATTTAGCATGGGACCAAAACCCCCAGGATTGTGGTTTTGCTTGCAAGTTTTGTATCAAAAGAATATACATTTTTTTTACTTCAACTATGTCATGTGGATTGGTCTGACTATAAAAAGGGGCTTTGTTCTTAGAGATTGCTCTAAGAATATGTGTTTTTGTTGAATATGCTTCATCCACACACAAAACACACAAAGCTGTTTTCATTCCATACAGGCAGTGATATATTTTAAGCATTTGTGCAAAGGGACTTGAGGAGAAAAAGAAACACCCACAGACAAGTAACTATAAAATATTAGCGGCCGCCCGTTTGGGATGAGGAAGAGATAGTGTGAGATAAGAGAGACTGCTGATGTACCGGAGGTTGCCCAGCTGATGTGCTGGATTCAGAGGAGAGGTGAAACTTTGCAGTGCGTCCATGTAGTCGGGCCTTCTCATCTGCTCCACCAGAAACTTCATTTGAACCTTAGAGGAGACAAGAGACTGGATCAGTAAGTAATGCTCTGGTAATACACAGCTGGAGGAGTCAGTCGGACTAGTGAATGCATGTGCAGTCGGTTCGCTGCCCCTTTTCTTCAGTAAAACCTTTCAGGTGTTTTTCTGAATGTTTCATAGTGAGACGGCGATGCGTCACAGAGGACTTTCAGGTGATGTAACACACCCTCTGGTGGCAACGGCTGAAAACAGCTGATGAGATTTTGAAACTTTTGACTCATCTGAACAGTATTGAATAGATATGGTTCATTTCAGTGCAGCTTTTGACTGGGCAGTGATCATTTCATCACTGATACAGCTGATCAATTTTGTGGTTAGATCCTGTCAGCTTGTTAGTTAGCTAGCTAACCGTGGCATCTGCTTAGGTTACCATCATCGGTAACACATCTGATTGGTTGGCACAGTAGCTAACGTTAGGTGGCTTGTACCTAGTAGTGTCCAGTAGTTACATATTAAGGTTAATGTTAGTTGCTTTGCTAACTTAACTTGCTAGCTAGCTACCAATGCCAAAAATCAACTAGTTTAAGGTTAACTGAGCTGACACTTATCAAGTTACAACTCGGAGTGCCTTTTCACCTTTAGCTATAACATTACTGTATGGAACAATTTATCTTTTACAGATAGCTTTCTGGTCCACTTGTAATATATTTAGCTATTGTAAGATAACGGACAATTCTCCAAAGAGACCTCCAAGATAGCACCAGCTGTGGTTACTGCTAGGAGATTTCTCACTCTATATCATGTTGCAGACCTTGTAGAACATAAGATGAGAGTTCCATTTGGTTCAGAAATGGTCAGGGTTAAACTCTGCAATTCAGTGGATTATAAGCAACAGTTTGGCGGCAGTCAGATTACCTTCTGTGCCTCATCCTTTTTCTCCTGTTTGAGGAGGTCGGTGAGGTTGATGAGTTTCTCCATGGCCTCCACCTGTCTGCTCAGGTGCTTCAGGTACATGCCACAGGCCCGGCAGTACGACTCCAGCAGCAGGCCGAACCGCTGGCTCACCGTCTTGTTGTGCATCTCTGACCTGGAGATGTGGAGGCGAGAAAGAGGGAGCCGTCAGCAAGCTGTTTGTGTCGTAATGGAAAATGTGTACGAGCCTCCATACATACACACACACACACACACAGTATTTGAAAAATATTGACTGAGGTCAGCTTTTTCCACAGAACTTAATTCAATTCAACAGGTTTAACAGGATCTGAGACCTGACAGTTAAGTGACATTCAAGCAATCGCCTAACCTTTCAACTCGCACACAAACAATTCCAATTGTCTAGGAGACCTTTTGAAATCAACTCACTTTAAATGCCAGAAGAAGAAATGTCCTATCCTCTGATTGGTTAATGCTTTTTTCAGCAGGAACCGTGCAAGTGGGTTATCAAGGTACTGCTCATACTTCAGAACCTGGGCACAGACAAAAGGATTACTCCACAGTCCGTTTAAAAACACAGCATGAAAACGTCATTTATTCCCTAAACACTGTATCATATCAAGCTGAGGGTTTGGTGTTCAGCAGTCTTCTAATCAGACTAACATGCCGTAAACAACAAGCTTCATACTATCCATTACATGCATATTTACAGCACAGCCAGTCCATAGATGAGGATGCACCACACCTGAACCAGTTGAATGAGGTATTGTGAGAGTCTGTCATCGGTTAGGTATTTCTCAAGGCACTTCACGGCAAACTCTCTGATCATAGGGTCGGGGAAGTTGCAATCCAGCAACTCCATGGCTTGTTCTGGCTTAATAGCTGGCCAGTCCTTCAGAAGGCAATACATCTGAAGCAGAAAAACAGTGCACAGTACATATTTTTGTTAAAAAAATATACTTTTCATTTAACATTGTTGCACTTTTTAACAATCCTAGAATGCATGAGAAGGTGAGTTACTTTGCACTATCTGCATAAAATCTGTTGAGTTGCATCACTATAACAAACAGGCCTACTGCAGATCCTGTTGCCCATATGCTGTCCTTCAAAATAAGGATGTGTCAGCAGCGGAAACCTGAGCTCGGCCTACCTGTGCAACCTCATCTCTGGAGTTCCATTTCACAGCCAGCAGGATCTTGGGAAGGATCTCTGGCATATTGACACAGTAATGTCTGAAATAGATCGGGGAGAGGTTAGGTTTTTTTATGGAAATAACATCTAAATCAGCCCCATATGCGCAATGGCTTTTGTGTAAAATGTAATGGTTTGAGAAACGGTTTGTTTAAATCCAAATGTTAAGTCAATCTACCCTTCACACATCTCAAATTAAACCTCATACAATGGTACGCGCACACACACACACACACTACCTGTGCCTCCATAGGAAGTCTTTCTCCTGCTCAGTGATTTCAGACAGTGGGTCTCTGTTACACACCAGGCGTAGCTGCTCATTGTCACTGTCCGTCAGGGGGTTGTCACGCGCCAACCTGTTACTCTTTTACACCATATAAAACCGCAATTAAAAAAAAACCTCAATGACTTGAGAATCCTCTTTGCCGATCTAAGATTAAGATTGCTGCATCAGCATTGCATGAGGTCTACAGGGACTTGCATGTACACACAGCACATACACACAAAACACTTGAATGAATGGGTAAAACAATGTCATTGTGGGTGGAGTGAGAGAACTAGGCTGTGGCGGTTGTTTATGCGGTGAAAATCAATTCCCATGATGAATTTACTCATGTCAAAAGTGAAACAAGAATCCACACAAAAACAGCGCACAAAGGCCTGTTAGCTTACCAAACTGGTGTGGCAGCAATTAAAGCCAAGCTCTCTGGATATGTTCCAGTTTGCATGGTCCTCGATGGTGGTCATATCAGGGAACTTGACTGGGCAACTGAAATGGTCAAACTCCAGCTCCAGACAAGGGGTTTCCTGTGTGTTTGTAAAGCAGTGAAAGGAAAAGGGTCATTCAAGGTGCTTACTGTACTCAAACAAAGGTACCTTTGGAGAGGGTGATGTGTCAATGAGTAATTAATTAAGTGGGATAAGAAGCTTGGTTACTTAAAGCGAGGCAGCTTATGCCCAGCTCTGAAACTTTGCAGGTTGTCACCAGCTCTGCAGAACTAGGTCACAAGGCTTAAAGGTCAGGAGCAGACCCATGCATAATGCACATCTGAAAAGCCGCAAATTGTGAGAAAAACTTGGTGACGGATGTAATGTAATTCACTCTTGTTTGGTATGTCATGATAATAATGGCAACCTGGAAAGACTGATCTTATCCATGTCACTGAAACACATTCACTTTGGAATCCTGTGGTTTGGACTTTTAATATTTTTGAATGTTTATATTATTTGGTCATAAATATTTCTCACATATACAGTTTTGCACTTTTTCAGCAAACACGTGTTTTCTGGCTAACTAGCAAAAAAAATCTACCAGGACAGAACAGAGTACAATGTCTGTTTACATTTCAAACCTCTCTGTCCCATCAATATTTGACTTTTTTTTTGCCCTGAAAGAAAAATACAGACACTACTGGAAGCACGAAACAATGAGTGAGCAGTATTTAGTTTTTTACTGCTTTTCACCTTGTTGGGGTTAGAGCCTGTGACGCCGATAGGATTCAGTAGATCTTCCAGGCCGTGTGGAACGGGCCATAGGTTGAGAGCCATCTTCCCTGCCACTAGTGTGTGGGTGTAGTCAAACAGGTTGATGTTGCCCCAGGCTAGAGGGCAGTGCTCCTAAAGGAAAATACCAGTAAAACGATTATGAAAAGCAACAGCTCAAGGCTATGGAACAGACAGGTGCAATGTGGAACACAGGGAAGTTGTTTATTTCCCATGCATACATTAACCTACTTTGTTAACCCTTCTGAATTGAAAACAAAAAAACAAAAGACAAAATCACATCTTAACAAAAATTACAGCATTTTCAGCACTGTTAGGAGAAAATTGCTCTGCTCACCTCTTTAGCTCCCTTCCTCCCTTTCACAGAGCAGATGGAGAGGCAGAGCCGGGCAGCACGGGGGATGTCTGGAATGTACATGTCGTAGTTCAGCCACTCGTTCCACCTGGAATAAACATGGAAGAACACATTCCCAAAATCAAACACACTATCGTCGCAAAGCTGGCCCGAAGAGAGAAACACCATCCGATGGAACGCTGAGCTCAATTGTGTAATACCTGGGGTTCGAGCATGGCACGCGCTGAGTGTTGACGTTGTCACACAGCTGCTCCCCACCGTGGTATATCCCCGTCCTGACGTAGATCTAGAACAGCCACAAGGACACACAATTTGACAGCAATCTATCTCTTAAGAAGGATATCTTTCACTTCAATTCTGACTGGATGAAGTGAAGGACAATATAAAATATCTTCCAATATCCGACAGTTTATTGGAGACTAGCGAGTCCAATAAAAGTGAGATTACAGTCAGGATTTATCTCAACTAGTGCAGGACACAAGCACTATTGGACACTGGAGACCAGAGAATCCCTATAGAAAGCGAGATAAGGTAGCCATGGGACCACGCTGGTGTATCTGTACCTTGTCAATGTCTCTGATGTTGACATTGACATAGGTGGCACACAGTATCCTGATTCTCAGCGTTCCATTGATAGTCCACAGAGACTTGGTGGCCGTTTCCCCATTCATGTAGGGCGTTGCTGTGGAGATTCGTCGTGCATATGACGGCATGGTGAAGTTGTCGATGGGCAGCTGGGAATACAGGCTGTCTTTCGCCATTAGCATCAAGTTGGGCATCCGGCCCAGCATGATACAGCTGCGCACGTACTGTTGAGGAAAGACAAAGGGAATATTAGTAGTGCTATTTTTAAGTCGTTCATACCATTTATAGGTCATCATTATTTAGCTTACTGGATTTTACAATTACAGCTACAACTGAAACATCCTGCACTTTGTGCTTATATACCATGATATCCCATGATCTATAGTGTTGTATCAGCACATTTTACAGACAGCACATTTTCTAATAAGATTCAATTCATGTCATGAATGCCAGGCTGTTTTGGATTAAATGTTGAGTCCATCTGAAGTGGATCTCTTAGCCACTAAGTAGCATCAGTTGCAGCTAGCCCAAGATTAAATTAGATTACCTTGTACTGACTCAGAGGGTATTTCTCCAGCAAGTACTCGTCACAGCCGCACACTTTGAGGATGTACTTGCCCTGGTACTCCTGCACACACATCTTTAACTGCTCGTGAGAGAGCAGCATGCTGCGAGTCTTCTTCCTGATGGCTTCGGCAATCACCTGCTCCGGCACATAGTCGTGGTTGATCTTCAGGGTGTACTTCTGTTTGTCATTGCTGGGCGACACAATTACCCATATCACCACGATTATTTGACCTGAGGGAAAGAAGAAAATAAAATATTAAATCTAACAAATATGATATCATTTTTTATGCATAGAGACAAAAAGATGAAATATTAATGTTTGAGAATATATTGACACAAGAAACATTTGGCCCCTAAAAAGTGACAATGACTTACCCTTATCTAGCTTGTTGAAGATGTGCTTGGGAAGTTCTGCTGAGGATTCTACATTGGGAGGATAGACGTACAAAGCTCTACTGTGGGGTCCGTTAGTGTCTCTAAGGTCCACAGCCTCTTTGCAAACGTTCAAAATGTTCCTTCTGAAGTCCTGCACTTCTGGATCTTTCACCAGATCAAACTCGCATATAGGCATCCCAATAGCAAAACCTGCAGAAAAAAAATGAATGTAATGGAAATTAACTGTGTAGTCTTATATCCATGAACCTCATTAGAAAAACAAGTTCGGGATGCATCTCATGACATCTGGATGCAAAAATCAGCATATGCCATGGCATAATAGAATGAAACACAAAACAGAATACATGTGATTTAATTGTCTTCACTTGGGCAAAATGACATTTGGGCACCCCTCAGTGCCATACTAGGCTTTGGAATTGTAAATTGGGGCAAGACCCGTACCAATCTCTCTGTTGAGAATTTTCTCCTCTCTGTTGCCTACTGGCTCAATGACTTTGAGGAAAGCCTGGAAGAGCCTGAGGTCGCACAACCTCCTGGTCTCATCGTAGAACTCCTCTCTCTCTGCCTCCTGGGTGACACTGACAAAGATGTAGGAGGTCTCCTCTTGCAGCAGATGGTGAAGAGGGTACTTCCTGGCCTCCTTGAACAGTTCATGTTTGACTGTGATCAGTGTGGACTCCCTCAGGCACTCCAACGTGAGAATCATGCCATTTGGCAGAAGGCAGTCCACCAGGATGCTGGGGGGCATCAAGTGCATACCCCATAGTTCTCCTGAGGATGGCCTGGGAGGCATGGTCGTGCCAGCAGTCCACTCTTTTCAACGTCTGGTAATTACAAGATGAGTAATGTCAACCTACTGAAAGAGAGAGAGAGAGAATTACATAAGAGCCACTGACCTGTTTAGAATAATGCAAAATGTTTGTGGTAAACATTTAGCTGGAGTGAGGGTAGAGTTGCAAAGTGACAGCATAAAAAGATGCTAAATATACACTCCTAGGAGTAACTCTATATAAATGGGATGTCAAGCATTTCATGAACACATAACGTAGTTAAGTGATACAGGGGAAATGACAGATGACCAATGTATTGTAATGAAATATGTTTAGGCCTATCTTATTACATATATCAGTTAATATAAAATAGAAGTTAAATTGACTTATTAGTGGTAGTAACAAGTTTATAACTTCGTTATGCGTTCGTGATGAAATTAAATACTACAACTAGTCAGCTGCTTGCTATGAAGACGTTACCACGTTCATTCCAAGATTAGCTAACGTTAACATAGATGTCATCACATCAAAGATGGAAAATCTTAACAACTCCGGCTTTAGTAAGTTAGTGCTAAAGTGGCTGCTAATATTTATTCAAAGTCAGCAGCAAGAAGCTGGTTGTCAACTAACAGCTAGCAATACAGATGTCGAATGAAATGGCTTATAAACAATCATGTAAACAAACCAGCTAACGTTAGCTAACGAGCATTAGCATCGGTAAAGTACAGCTAACATTGCTAACGTTAGCTTTAGCCCAGGCTTGCCAGTCACCCCGTCTAATTTATGTAGTGCTGCTGCTGGGTGGGTTAGGTGTTATTTCTTAGCTAGCTAACCTGGCTAGCCAAGTTCACTAAGCAAATCATTGTAATTTGCAAATTTAAAAGCTCGCCTTGCACGCATTTCACTAAATAAAGGGTGTGGAAATTAACTTCATGCCTTGCGAGTAATGGTGTGGTTATTTTAATATCGTTGTGGTTCACACATTTCACGACCAAAACACGAAACAACAAATATACAGCTACCTATAGCAAGTAGCTAACCGGTTAGCTACGAAGCTATTAGCCAGCACGATCATTAGCATTCGCTAGCTCAGTAAATCCCATATGTACCCGTTCTAGACGTCTCGACCAGGCGCTGCTAGCTCTACTCCATTCAAGCAGCGGTTGTCAGGAGTCGGGACAGTCCAGCTTTTCAAGACAGATGCCCCTAGCTATCGGCGATGTTGTCAATATATCGTGGAGGAATACGTCTATAACACTCCATGATGTTATTCATCGTGCCGTCCCGAAATAAACTGCAAATTTTGGTAGCACGCTAGCTCCACACGGCTAGCTTGCTCGAAGCTGGCTAGCAGGCTCATCATCATGGACCGCCCTCCCACACAGTCGGTGTGAGGAGAAAACAGTTTGTCATGAGACAAGATGAGAGGAATTCACGGGAAACCGCTTGTTCACAGTTTTCCATGAGAGGAGAAAATGCCTCTAAAGAAATGCCACCCAACAGCACATGAGAAAAACAATGCCATTCATTACAACAGTGTCTTCATTCATTTTATTTCAGATTCCATTTCATTTAGAAATATGATGGGGAGATCACAATTTATTACAACTGCAAGCCTATCAGATTTGATGCAAAAAATAGTTTATTACAAAAGGATATGTAGTTTGTATCACCATCATAGGAGGGTTGAATTCCGTTCTTCTTGTGAGATAATACTTAAGTGGATGTAGTAACATCTAGGTGTTTTATTAATAGTAGTACTTTGTAGCTTAGGTATAACTAACTAAATGTTTTTCTATACATGTATAGGTAGGCTATATATGTTTGTCCTAACCTATCTGAATTAATCTAGTTTTCAAAGATCTTCCGTACTATTTCATATACCCATGTCTTTCTTAGATATATATATATATTTACAGTATTTCTACTTTATTATGGTTCAGACACAATAGGACACCTCCAAAAAACTCTAGATGTTAAGTTATTGAGACAAGCACTGAAGTATCGTCAAAGACAAAAATTACATTAGGCTACATGCTTTCATCATGCTTTCATCATGAGCGACAATATCTGCTACTTTTCATAAGAAGAGTTATATTTGGTCACTGAGAAGGTGGATATAAAACAAGAAAATTTTATTGAGTGTTTTAGAAAATAATCACATATAGTTTATCAAAAAAAAGTAGGAAAGTTTGAGAAAGTTACCCAAAATATAACATTGCTAAACATTAACAACTGCAAATACAGGAGACATTTTAAGAAAGAGAGCCCGTGCCTTGTTCTGTCAGTTCAAATTTAGCCTGGTATTATCGTATGTGAGATAGCAAGCACATGCTCATAATATACCATATTTAGGATTCCAGAAAGAGGTATACCAAACGCCCCTGTAAACACATACCTTCAAAACATTTTACAATGGTTTGTTTCTTTAACAACATGCAAAAGGTCATTTATAGTGTTCCGTGTAACAGCCAGTTACACATTTGACAGTTACTGCCTTGGAACATTCAGTTCGCTTTTAAAAACAGTCCCATCCTTGGTGTGGAGAGCGAGCCAGCTGTTCCAAATGTCTCAGCCGGAGAGGAAAGTTGCGAGAGGTCACGGCGGGGTCGTTTGGTTAAAACAATCCCTTTCATGTCACATGTCCATCACCAAACCATATGCCCGGCTCTCTCAGCTGCTGTGCCCGTTTCACCTCTTGAGCTTCCCTATCTCCTCGCACAGTATGGAGAGGTACTGTGTTAGCTTAACCATCACGATGATGAGGGTCCCTCCTGTGAGCATGCAGGAGGGCCAGAAGAGCGAGTGGAAGACGGCGCTGTGGCCGTACAGCCGGGTCAGGAGGACGCTTTCCTGCTGCTCACTGGGGTCGTAGTAGCATGGGACCTGCTGGTTCACCTTCAAACGCTCTGAGATGTTCATGATCATGGTGTGCATGACCACGCTGTCCTTTTGGCACTTGGGCACATAGAAACACTGCAAGGAGAGGAGTGAAAGACACTGACATTATCTCAAGGGCATTCAGTCAGTCATACTCGCTGTTTTTGTGAACGTCTAAGTTCCTAATTTTGTTTCACAACACTAAGTATATCACCCCCGTATATCATGTGTAGAACCAGCACTTCATGGCAATTCAGCATGACCAGGAAAAACTCCAAGTCGTATCTACTAACATTTTCTGAATCGGGAGAGTAGATCTAAATCAGGTAACCAGGCCAACATCTGACAGCCTGTGTCAACATTTGAAACGGTTCAGTAATTCCCAGTATTTTCCCTCTGGCACTGCACTCACTTCAGAGCTGGCGTCCTGGGTCTCTTCATTGTGAGATAAACGGCTGACACGGCCCGTGTTATTGACGCTCACATAGACCTGCAGACAAGGGTATTTGGAGACTCTCCAGCAGTCTGACCCACAGTTGTAGGAACAGTTCATGTCTGCGGCGATGGTGGAGTTGAGAACAACACACACTCCCTCCTCTGTCCACACGCTGCGTTCACATTTAAATGAAGAGCAATTTGAATGCAAAAAGGAAAGAACATGTTGGCGTCTGATACTATGAAAACAACTAAACTTGTGGTATGAATTGGTACAGAATGATATCTGGGTCTATAAAGCACTTATTTTTGTGATTTTCAGGTAGAGAGTGGTTTTGTCAACAAGCACACCTAATGAATAAAACAGTATCTGACAGAAAATATCAAAGTAAACTCCCAAAACAGAGATCAGGCCTGTACCTGTCTGCATAGGAGCGCAGTACAGTGATACCCAGGACAAAGTACATCATGACTGAAGAGAGGATCATTCCAAGACCCAAAAGAATGGCCCGATCTTCACCGGGCTTCAGAGCCGTCACCGTCTTCTTCTTGTCCAATATGTCTACCTCACGGAACTTCTGGTAGATTGACCTGATGACGGGAGCAGAAGAAACGAGGAGGAGGAATCACAACATCATTTGAAAGCTGTGGCATAAAGGTTGCGATGACATGAATTTCCAAGCGCGTGATGGGCGACAGAGTGAAGAGATCTTGAAAACGCATGCTAAATTATTAGGGCTGAAATAGACTGAACCTGTTACCTCCTTTCATTTCCTCTGGCGGATCCTGCTGTATTTTTGGCCCCCGCTACAAAGAACATCTTTCCTGATGACCCTCGTGCTCCTTTGCTTGCTGAAGGGGTGCGGAAAGATTGTTGAAAGGACCTGAGTAGAATTATAGCCAGTTAGATGAACTATAAAAAAAACACCACAAATTGACTGTGAAGTCAGTTTTGTGACATTCAAATACACTTTCAATACCAAGACCTCAAACCCCAAGTTTCCATTATTTGATTTGCAAAGAAATCTTTCTCTGCTCTAATTTAAATGAAGAGCATGAGAAATTATACCATACCTTTGGTGCATCTTTGCTGTCAAACTCACTACTCTTGGAAATAAATCCAATTTTGTACATAGGAAATGGAAAGTATGTGTTGCTCTTAACAACACGGCATACAGCAATCCCTCATTGCCACAGGAGAGACCTCAGAATGCTATGATGTGTCAGGGCAGAAACACTCACTGCAATATAGTGGACTCTGCGGTCACAGCTACCAGGTAAACATCCCATTTTGAACACAAAGAAACGCTAATAAGGGTAAACAAGATGATGGATTGCCACAGATGAAAGGTGTGAATGCTGATGAAGTGCTCATGAAAAACATACCTGCTGTAGCCTGAACCCTTCTGCTGTCAACACAAAGTCATTGGGTCCTCTCATGGCACAACAACAACACCTCGCTCCTGCCTCCTCTCTGTCCCCGTCCTACCGTTTGAAGCGAACACAGCATTCAATACTGCACAGGTTTGTTCCTCTAAAAGACATTAGGCTTGATTCATATGCAAAGGGAACGGGCGAGCAAGACATTATGAGTTATTAGTTCTAGGTCGGCCAGAGGTTAGCGTTAAGGTGAGGGTCGATGCAAATCCACTTTCCAGATTGCCACGCTTTTTTTTCAAAAGCGTCATTTGGAACAAAGGCATTTACCATTTACTGGCCATGTTGCCAGTCCTGAGTGTCCATTTGTTAATATCAAAATAGTAAGGTAATTTGCCTTTGCTCCACCTTGATCCAAACTTGAATTAGAAACACTAATACCAACCAATAATCAATTGGAGAATCAATAATCAAATCATATTGTTTAGTTACTCAGCCACAGATGTAAATAAACAATGTAGAACAGAGTCACTCAGTTATTCAGTCTGGTCCCAGGCAAGCAGAATGAGCAGGCCTGCTTCATTCTTGTGGGGGATAACAACCTTGCCTCACTGCCAGGAACAGAATAGAGGGAAAACAAGCCAACAAGTTCCACAAAGATGAGTAATTTCCTCATTGTATTACATTCCCAGCTGCTTTAGGAGAAATGTTGCTGAGAGAGAACTTCAGTGTCAAACAAGACCTCCAAGAGAAATGTAAATGTAGATGTAGCTACAACATGAAGTCTGCAAGCCGGCATGCACACCCACAACAAAGAATCAAACTTACATTCATTTTATGTTCTGCGTTATCATAACTTCCCAACTTTTCTCCTCCGTAAAAGCATGCTGACCATTACCTCCTGAGTGCCTCAAGTTCCACACATAACTGTATTGATTTCAGCTAAACATGGACACACACTTTCAGAATGACCGCCTTACTCCATCTACCAACTCTGGAGTCAAGCAAAGCTTTTAAAGGCTTTTGAGGGCAGTAAATTTGTTGCTAGCTGCGCTTCATGCACCATGGAGGCTGGACTTGCCGCGGCAAGTGACTTCCTACCTAATAATAACATATAAGGAATGGCCAGTGACGCTCCCTTTAATGATATATGGAGCAGGTAGGCTCATTCAGGCTCAGCGCCTGACCTTGGGCTTTCCTAGTTAGGTCCTAATGAAATGAAACAAACTTTAAAACATTTGATAATGTAATATAAAAATAAAATACATACTTTCCAAAAATGACAAAATGTTCTCTATAATGTTCTGTATAAAAGATGGAAATGTTTGAGAATATTCCATTAATATCGTAGATCCATTTCATTAGTAAACAAGGATGTTCAGCCCAGTAGAGTTCATGTGACACTTGAAAATGTGAAAATATTGAAGCGCCATGCTGAAACGGTAGGCTGGACTGAACTTCATAAGAGATAATATAGGCTGGTAAGTGGTTCTGAATGAGAGTTGCATGTATGTCTTATTCTAATCACCGGCTTGAAAGACTGGTTTTGGATATATTTGCGTCCTTCTCATTATCACTGATTATTGAAGAGATACTGAGTGAGCAGCGTCATCACATGAAGCGCTGGAGGCAGAAAGTCCTTCTGTGTCTGAGGCAGAGATGAGATGCTTCAATGCACAGGACTGACTGAAACTGCTTGCCACAGCAGGAACGTATTGTTCTTTCCCATTATCTTTTTAATGAACTACATGTCCTAGGCCAGAGGCAGATAGGACAGTGGACCTCACTGTAAATTCTTTATGGGTGTGTCCTTGGTTCATATTTCTCCCAGCTGCCTTTCTCCCGTCTTGTGAGACTGTGAGAAAACACGAATGAATGAATGATAAGCCAAACCGGCATGTGGCAAACCTCAGGATCATACGGCAGGTGTATCTTGTGTAGCTATCTATAATTTCCTTTGATTCCATTGAGCACATACTGCATGTAAATCAGAGAAAAATAGAGAAATAAAGGTTTGTGAAAGTGATCAAAACAGTGTGCATAACTGGTAGAGACATGGTAGCTATGGGGTTTACTTTTTTAGTTTAACGCCTGAAGGCTCGGCTTTGATCAGGCAATTTTTGGTTTAGTCAGTGCTTACTCTCATCTTCCACACTAACATTCACGCTCGCACATTACATTCAGCGCACAGTGGGTTTCAAAGCTTGGCCTGCTCTTTGATAAAGAATGTCTCGGGATGTATTTTTTGCCTCGTCCTTCCAGTGATTATTGCCGTCTGGGCAGGTGTCCTCGTGTTTGGTGACTTTAAAAAGACACAGGCTCCACTGCTCAGCAGAGGTAGAACAGAGCAGTAAACACTTAACAACCTGAGGTGCACAAAGAGGAGAGTGGCAGTTTGATAGTATGAACAGTGTGTGCATAGTATACAGTATATGACATATAGTACTTGTTGTGAGCATATTGTACATGCTGTTAATATAATTGTAACACAATGTAATGTCAGAACCCAATCATCCATTCATTATTGAATTACGTGTTACACTGTTTTATACACTGTTTTTGTTCCTCAAAAAGGGCATGTTCCAGACAATGTAGGGAAAATAATCCAATCATGATTCATCAGTGCACTTCTACAAATAGGCAATGAAATGAAAGTTCAAAAGCTTTTACTGTAGGCCAATCAGGGAATTCCATACTGTAGCTCATTCTGAGGCCTTATAAATTTATTTAACATGTATGAGAATGCTAAAGATAAAAACCCACTGTATTTGCAGTCATATGCTTTGTGTTGACCTATGCTCTATTGTGTGCTATACCATTTCTAACCACACCGTCTGCTCAATCTGTGCCTGGCCTCAGTGTTTCCCCCTGGCGCCTATAATAATGTATCGCTTTCCCTGCACATCTAAATTATAATTAGGTTCAGCTCCTGTGTGACTAATGTGTGCTGAGCTGAAATAGCGGATGTAATATGTCTAATCTGTGAGGTCCTACCTCTTGTTGGTGGGTTGTTATGATAATCCAGATTTGGGGCTACAACTGTCAGCAGTGGCTCTCCAGCATGCTCTGGGCTCTCGGGGACAGCAGCCGGCTCCCTCTTATTTAAACTGTTGCCCCAAGTGAACAGGATGCCTGTCATACCTGTGTACGTAATATGAGTTCCCTGTACAATGCCGTCATGAGTTGGTCAAGCACAATGAATCTCAACTGTACCTCCCAATAACTGGCTGTGACTGGCTCCTGTGTGGGCCCATTGCTATCTTTACTGCAGACACTACTGCACATCCACAGATGAATTCAGCAGCAGCTCAATCAATTCAAACAAACTTGTGTGTGAGAGCTTGAGTGCCACGGCTGCAATCAGCATGACAGGAAAACGTTGCTACATTCTGCCACTAGGTGTCCCTGCAGCCTCAGAAAGTACAGACACATAAATGGGGGTTTCCTCTTTCAATGAATTATTGCTAACAACAGCTCTGTGATTAATGTGGAATGTCTTTGATGTTTTGATTTGGGGTGACTATTGTAATTTGGTAAAAAAAAGTGAAAATGTTAGTTGGTGTGAAAATCTATTGGTGTTGCTAAAGAATAAGACATTTTATATCCCATTGTTTCTCCTTTGGGGAAAAGGGCTCCAACATGATTCTATAACAAACTTTCTTTTTTTCCTGAAAGATTCACAGTAAGGAAGATGAAGCGGTTATTTAACCCCTGTAAACCTACCAGTTTATTGCACATGTAAGATATTCTAAATTCTCAGTGTATGATCAGAAAACCACTAAATCCAAAAAAGCCTCAAGAGAAAACATGTTATTTGATTAGGTCATCATTGTTCCAGTCTGTAGGCTATGAGAAAATGCACTGGTTGAAATTATAGTGTGTTAATAGGTAAATTCATCACACCCATTTTCAGAGGATCTCATCTCAGCATCTCAGTAGATGAAAATTGTAAACTTAAATTAAAAGGTGAAGGTCCTGTAGGTATGATGACCCATGGCATTTTACACTTTTCCACCAAATCTAGTCCATCTAGGCTATTCAGCTGCCTTCTGTGTCTTCCTGTGTTGACAGCTTAAGTGATTCCCACCACAGTGTTGGTCTGGCCAGCCGGGGATTTCCCCCAGCAGACCCCTTGATAAGCCATCTTGGATGTAATCATTACTCATCTCCCTTTTGTGTGTGACTGTGAAAGTCATTCCCATGCAGCAGCAGCAGACTCTGCTAGAATGGCCGTTCTCAGAAAGTATAAGAGCGACAAGACTGCAGATCTATAGAGCTGTTTCCTGCCTCTTAGCTTGAAAGCTATTCCTTTAATTATACTTCAGATTTAGCCCTGAAGAAAATATAACTCCCTTTACATACAGGGAGAAAAAAAGGATTAAACAACATGCAGGGTCAGGGACAACACAAGGGCAGATGTATATGGCATTTGTGTGCTTGGGGTTAGGCCTAAACATAGCCACAGAAGAATTGCAGACTTGTCTTCGTGGGCCACATTTGGAGGTGAAACAACATAGTTACAGGGGGGATGAAAGGCGATTCTGCTCCTTTGTTTCTCTGGATCTAAAAATAGCTCTTGCTGAGCAGGCAGTGAAGCCAAGCAGCAGTCTCTCTCTCTCTCTCTCTCTCCCTCGCTTTCTCACAGAAATAATGCACCATGTTAATGTTGCATGTGAGATGCGTTTTAGTTCTAATGTGTTACAGTTATTGTAATGTCAATAGGGTCTTGTCCTGTGTGCATAACTGATGTGAAGCATATAGCATGTACATTAGTGAATACATTGAGCATCCTTGTTGTGTTTTACTGTATGGTGATTGAGCAGCGTGTCACCAGTGCAATCATCTATATGTGTCTGCTGAATGATATAACACAGGGGTTCTCAGTCTGGAGGATGAGTTTGGAAGGTTAAAGTGATTTATGCAACGTGGAAAAATATATTTCCAATGTACAGATTTCTCATCATGTTTCTAATCTTTGTGATAAATGCCTTTTCCTTGTGAAATAATGACCATCTGCAGCCTCTAGGTGAATAGGGAAAATAAAAACCATCATCTGGTGTCAGAGTTTCCATTCTGCACATTTACACCTGCAACAGAGGCTCGGCAAGTAGGCATTGCTTCATTTCGGGGTTCACAAGCTGAAAAAGATTGGGAACTGCTGATATAACATTCTTAGTTTGACATCTTTTCTGTAATGAAAACGAAAAAAAAAACAGATTAGAAATTGCCTCAAAGGTTTTAGACTATTCCTTATCACCAATCTCCTCCACCCAACCTACTTCCCTGTCCATTTTCTTTCTTCCTTACACACAAATACAGAGAGAGAGAGAGAGAGAGAGAGAGAAAAAATTAATAGGCAATATTGCTGTTGCTAAGGCAGTTGACAAAGCTTTCACTTGCGTGGCTGTATCCAAGCAATTACACAATGCCAACAGGTCCAACACATATTTATCAGAGCTGCTGCTGTGCTCATATCCCCAGCAACCTCATGTTACGGTCCTGCAGATTAGTCCCCCGCCCCCACAAAGATACCACATCTATAATACTGTACTCTTCTTCTTCTCACATTTAAAAAACAGTGATAATCTCAGTTTACAGAGTACTATAATGGAGCTACTGTGCAAACCCTATGGATGGATCTTCAACATTTTACAGTTTTCACACACATACGCCTATATACATGCATTTCTCACTCCATTTACGTCCCTGTATGAGTGTGTAAAAGTGGAATAGTAGGATTTACGGTCATAGGGAAGATGTGTGGCAATTCACAATACCCCTACAGTGAATCATACATTGCATAAAGCCTGGCATTGGAAATTAGGAATTTGCTTCACATTTCTTTGCTGTCAGCCAAAACACCCTCACACAGTGGGAGTGATGGAGCACATATTTCTGTTTCTTCTGGCTTGAGGAGAAAGAAGCGAGGGGCAGAATGTGGGAAAATACCCATGATTGAACTAATGGAGATATATAGTCCTAAACCCTCTTCTGCAGCATTTAGTGCAAGGCTTCAAAACAATATACACATGAATGTGAAATAACTAGTCCCCTTTTTACACTCTCATAGTACTCCTTAGTTTCTCAACACATTCTGTATATAGTATGATTTGTAGCCTAGTGGGTGGGTGCTTTTATTCTAAGCACTGTGCCCTTTTGTTAGTGCATACATTTTTAGTATAAAGGGCCGCTATAAGAATACAATCCCTAATCCTGTCAGTGTTAGTCACATTGACAGAAGACCAACTATAGTACAATCCTTCTAATATTGCTCTAGTACATCCATTTCTACCATAACACGATATCGTAACTCCCCGTCACCCACCCATTTTTAGACAATGTAAGGACAGTGTTGATTTTACTGTATCCATTCTAATGATTAAAATGCAGGTGGTGTGAATGCGTGGCACATCCAGAACGATATTAGCCTGGGAGGTCTCTGATGGTCGAGCTGCTGGGATGTTGACAAAGGGCCAGATGAGCACTGAGATAATTGAGTGGGAGGATCAAAGACAGCTCACAGCCTTGGAGGCAGCAATGAGGAAAACCATCAGTGGACTGCAGCAGCATACAGTATCGGCTACAGCCCCATCCATCACACACCAACACAGAGTGGAGACAAGGCTGCAGAGCTGCTTATCAGATGTACAAGTAAATGTCAACCTTTCACACTTTCGGTATTGCTATCTGATGGCTTGAGATGATATGCCGGCTATTGTTTTACAATAATAAATGGTTGATCTCATGTAATTACACACACACATTATTTTGCTGCTGTGGTGGCTGTTTGGTGTGTCTTCTTCTTGTGTCTGCAGTGCATGGGTGTGAACATGCAGTGAATGTGGGAGATGAAGAAGGGATGTTGTGTGTGCGTCTGTGCTTCCTGCTGAGACTATACCATTCCATAGAAGCAGGGAAAAATCAACTGCAACAAAGGATGTGCTGAATATGCTGCACGGTGGCTGCTGCTGTACAACTGCTGGCCACAAATTCAGCATTTCATGATATGTCATCATCTCCCATAGGAAAAAGACGGAGGCAGTGAAGCCACTCGCATGGGGACAGACGCTAATCACATTCAGGCAAACACACAAGGTGCATTCTGTGTACATTAGGTAGGCCACGGCATCTTGACACTGACAGTGTAACTCTGAAGGTCAGAACCTAATTTGGATGAATGGGGAAGGGTCTCGTGCCATGTACAGAGTGGGGACAGTTGCAATGAATCCTACATATGGAATAATAACAGGATCATCGGGGTGGGGCGTAAATACTTCCTCGCTCTCATCTCTGACAGGAACATGGCGCTGGAAACGTGATGTGATTATGGATTATGTATACAGCTACAAAATATCAGTGTAAAACACAGATTTCAATGATGATGTCAGCTTGTTATTGACTTTCCCAGTCTGAATGACTGAGCAAAGGATAGGGGGTGGGGTGTAATTAATCTATGGCTAGTGATGACCGCACAGGCGAAAATGAGGTGTAGTGGGGGATGGGCGAGGCACTGTTGTTATGACTGGTGCTTGGCTGCGGGACAAGCATCCGGAGGCCTCAGTCCTTTTCTCCTTCCTGTCTGATTGGTCGGGTTTGCCAATGGAAACGCTCTGTTTTGCTGTGTGAACGTTTAAAACTGACCACGAGCTAATATTTAGACTTAAACTATGCAGCGTTTTTATTAGTGACGTGTTTGTTGCATTAATGCGAAAAAGGTTAAATCTGTGTTGGCTGTTTTCTGTCTGGTTTCGTTTGTGATACATTAAAAACATCACTGTCAATAAATATGTGTTTATTAGAATTTCGCAAATATAAATATTCGACTCTCTCCAACTTGTCGCATTTTCCGGTAAGATGGTGAGCACCTTGTACACTGACGCCGTCACGGGTTTATCGTCACATTGGGCTTCAGTGAGTGGTGTTTGGAAATAATACTGTACTGTTTCAGCCAGCGCATTTTCGCAGGTCGGGTCACTCCACTGTGTCGAATGTCTGAAGCCGTTGCTGGCTTCTTACCGCCTGGCTCTTTAGCTTTAATATGATCGTTAATTTCTGTGCGAAAACGATCATTCTTGCGATCGATAAAAAGAGATAACATGGTTTGATTTAAACACAGGGGCTGCAGAAGAAATCGTCTATTGAAAGGTTTAACACAAGTAGGTACGGGATTACGGCAACACTGTCGTTAGCTTAGCCTGCTAGTGCTAGCTAGCGCGCTAGCAGGTTTTGAATGGTAGCTAGCTGATGATCTGATGGTAACTTGCTAGATATGCTATTTCAAAAAAGCTGTCTTAGCCAGGTCCACTAACCTCAGTTGAAATCAGCGAATATTGTTAAAGTTAATGCTAACCCATATAACTACATTAACTAATTTTGTAGCTGACGTTTGACGACTCACTTCAAGTTAACCAGATTTAGACCGCCTTGCTTGGCTGGCATGTGTGGTGATGGGCACGGCCGCCAAGACAAACTACCAGTTAGTTAGCTAGCAAGCTAGTTAGCTCACGGTGATGCGGACTGGCTAAGTCGTTAACCTGAGTCGTAAATAATATGCGGCGAACCCCATTAGCTAAATGACTCTAGAAAAGAAGCTGGGGCCATTTGTTTGTGATGTTTAGATTAGCTAGCTTTGTGCAGAAGTAGTTTTTAATAATTAAGACCATTTTCCATTTTAGGCTTTCCCGCATATTCACTTAGTGACTCATGACATGTGGACAATTGGCAGTCTAACGTTATCGTTACGACCCTCACGAGTAATAATAACTAATGATAGCATTAGTTAATTCTTAGCCTTCATTGATGTAGAACTGCATCACCTCATTTCTACTTATTGAAAAGAGGAAGTGTTTTATTTACACCTGTCAGGTAAATAAAGTAAATTTTGAGCCACACATTCTGGCAGCTAGCAGCTAACACAGGCTATCTGGTGACGCTCCCTCACCTAACGTTAGCTCAAAGAGCACGCTTGCTCGGTAGTTTGCTGAGCCCATTCACTCGCTACCGTGTGTGGGGGATGGGTATTGTATTTCCGCAAGTAGCATGCAATGCTAGCTGGCTAGTTTAGCTACCGGTAGATTAGCATGGTGACATAACTTGCATGCAGTCAACTTACACGAAAGCAACCAGACATGCAGAGGGGCAACTGAGCCCGGCCTAGATAACTCTTTCCGAAATGGCGACAAAAGACACAATCTGGATGACGCAGATTAGCTCAGTTAGGTGTTCATATAAAACGGAGTCTCTTGCTTTAAAACTAACCACTGTACTCCTTCACCTCAATTGTTGATCCAGCACCAGTAATAAGATGTTGGCAATTGTAAATCATTAGGCGGCTGAAATGTATCAATTGTAAATGAATTGAACTATGTCCGTCTTCGTCTACACTATCGGTTCTGAAAAGATAAATAACAAAAAATCGGCATAACATACTACTTCCTTTCATTACTATCCTCAAGGGCTATGGTACATGTTGCTTCCTGGCCCAGAGCACAAATATCCACCGGCTGTTTGGCTTCTACGCTGCTGACCCAGTTTCTCTGATTGTGTAGTGACACACCCCTTTTTACACTTTTCTCCTGCACCCATTCACTGACATTCTCTTGCATCTTCTCACCCACTCACTGACACACTTCCTCTAAAATTTCCATTGCAATAATGGCAACTTCTAGTAACACTGATTGTGAAATACCATATGTTCTGTACAGTGGTGATGATTGCTTGGTCGTTGTATTACTTAACTAAGACTTGATTAAATAGTACACACGCAAAACATTTTACTTAGGCATTTCTTGGGAATTTGGGACTTAAAGAGCGCAAAACTCCCACCCACGGTGGTTTGTCCAAAGTTTGAAGAATCACAGAATGAAATTAATCACTTTTGATTTAACTTTGAATTGTTCTTGAAACATTCATGGGGATATATCAGTTAAAATATTTAAGATTTTGCCTACACGAAATTGTCATTTTGTTGCACAATTTGGAGTGCAAGTGATTTCACATGTTAGACACAAGTACAGACTTAGTACTTGTATAGATGTAGAAGTACGGTATAGATGTGATGTGCACCATTAACATGGCTTTATGTGCCTATATTTCCTTAGTTGTAAAACGCTTCCATTTTCTTCTCTTTTTCTCAGAGGCCCAGAGTTCCTGCTCAGGACAACGGAGCTATGATGAGCATTTGAAGACATCTTGATCACATGGGTAGTGTATCAATGCAAATGACACCAGTAATCTCCCTGCAGTGTTCTAATGTCAGACCTTTGTCATTTTTTTCCTTTCCTGCATAGTTTTTTCCCCCCTCTTTCCATTGTTGCACTCTTATACTGGAAGATAGTATTCCCTTGGCAAGGTGTCAGGAGTCACACAGAGGAGGGGGATGGGTCTCACTCAGCATTGTAACTAACCGGAGGGGGGACAGCGTGCGTGCGGGGGGGGGGGACTCACACATGTCCATCAATGATCCGGCTGCCGTGTTGTTTCCCCCACGACCTGAAGCAGCTACAGTGGGTGGAAAGAGAAACATTTGCCATTCCTGAGTGTTGTGACTGTTTGCATGCGGGGTTAGTTGCTTCCATCCGTGACGATAGTAGACAAACAAACACGCCAGCCGCCCCGTGAGGGATTCTTAGAGCTGACATGTTTTTTTTAGGAGTTATGTTTGGAATGTAGAGTCCAAATTGAGTGTTTCAGCAGTGAGATGGTGAGAGAAAGAAATGTCCTTGAGCAGTGTGTGAAAGAAAGGAAGGGAATTACAGAGCCGATGCAATGTAGACCTCCTTGGTTGCAGATGGTTGAGTGTTGCGCATGCAACACCACGGTTTCAGATGCATCATTTTGGCTATGGCAGTGAATGGCTCTGTTCTGTTTTCTGCCATATGTACGTTGTTACATTACATTGCATGGTGAAGATTTTTACTGAATAAACACATTCAGTGTTTTGGAATGTTTCACTGGGACAACTGTGCAAACAACATGGGTTCAAGGTTATGTGGTTCTGTTGTGGGAAGAAATGGTTGTTGTGGCCGTCGGTTGTTGTCTGTGCTCCAGCAGAGGGAGAGGGAGCTTATAGTCTGGTTCAACCCCATTAATTCCCACTGAAAATTGGACCTGTTTCATCTTCTAAGAAGGCACCCTGCCGGAGCAGTAATCAACACAGACCAACACCAACATATATAGGTCACGCTGTACTTGTGGTATTTCATTAGCTGTCCTGAGATCAGAGGTTGATCTGAGTTGGGTTTTTTAATATGGTTTTTCCACTGCAGAAGTACTGTACTGTACCCATGCTGGGTCTGGGTATGGTTTGGCTCAGGATCAGTACCGTTTGGTTCTCCACTGCAATTTTAATCTTATGGGACCCTGTTCAGAACAGTTGTGTAACTATAGCAACTGCAGTTAACCTAGGTTTACGTAAATAATAACTTGCCTGTTTCTTCTCAGCTGCCATAGTTCCACCAGTTGTTGCTCCTCTGAAAAGACCTTTCTAGAGCTGCAACGATTAATCGATTAGTTGTCAACTATTAAATTAATCGCCAACTATTTTGATAATCGATTAATCGGTTTGAGTAATTTTTTGAGAAAAATAAGTCAAAATTCTCTGATTCCAGCTTCTGAAATGTGAATATTTCCTGGTTTCTTTACTCCTCTATGACAGTAAACTGAATATTTTTGGGTTGTGGACAAAACAAAACATTTGAGGACGTCATCTTGGGCTTTGGGAAACACTGATCGACATTTTTCACCATTTTCTGACATTTTATAGACCAAACAACTAATCGATTAATCGAGAAAATAATCGACAATGAAAATAATCGTTAGTTGCAGCCCTAGACCTTTCAATATTCTGACATAACCTACAGTATGTCTTGACTTATGTACAAAAACATTTTACAATGCACACTGCGGAATTTAAATCGTTCTGCACTTTCTTGTTGGCCCATAATGTGATTAGTGCTTGTATTTCTTCCACTTCCCATTGCTGCAAAAATCCTGCCAGCACCCTTTGAAAGTGGGCTGGTATCAGATACATGAGATACATGTATCAGTACGCTTTTACTATACCCTTACCTTACTGAACCGTGAACAAAATCCAGTGGAAAAACATACTGTACTGTGACAGCACGGGTGCAGTGTGGTACACACACCTCTTTTCTCTTTAAATTCATGCACTGCGTTTTGCGTGGTCATATTGTCTTTTGTCAGTTATTTTCAGTTTCATCCTTACCAAAACCTTTGTCAGCTGTGTGAAATATTCCGATTTTATCAAACCATTTGCCTTATCCTGCTGGCACGGCTTCGCTGTGAGAAGGTCAAACCACCAGGATTTCATGACAACCTTGTCAGTGATTGGTGAGGGGCTTTTGCTAGATTCCAGGCCTCTTGGTCCAGTTGGTCTTGGATCTCAGCCTTTGGGAGGCAGCAGGAGGTAGACATGTTGACTTTTCCGCGGGCTGGCATGATGGAAGCAGTGGAAATTCTGTCCCTCTTCCAAGCCCCTTGTTTATTTCCACAGTCCCATTTAAACAGTGCGGGTTCTGCTTGAATAAATACGGTGCAAGGATGCAAGCTACGTCGGGGCTGTTATTGCTGCAGTTTAAAGCCCGTTTCCTCCAGAAGTTTTGGTCCACGAGAGCCAGCCTGCCTCATGAAGAAGGCTGGTAATTATTTCCAGTTGTAGGTTAATGAATGGAAACTGGTGCCCTGCCTAGGGCCAGGAGGCTTCTCCAACCACCAGACGTAGAGAGGAATTAAACATCATTACTGCTGTGTCAAATGACGATCACTGTTTGTGTTTGCCCACTTTCTCTGTTATGAAATTGCAAGATCTAGGTCAAGCAAGGTGATGGATTCCCCCCCCCTTCGTCTCTCTCTTTCATCAAGCGTGTGCCCATTTGGTAGTGAGCTACGTAGCAAGCTGGTGGTGTTACATCATCCTCCCTCTGCGTGTGACAGTCTCTTTCACACCTGCCTTAATGCCCCTAGCATGTCATCTGACTATTTACTATCTATTTGTGTGGTACTGCAGGATGTTAGTTGTGAATTAACAGTGAAGAAGATACTTTTCCATCTTCAAAGCGAGCCCCCTTTTCTGCTCGACTCTCCTTAACAACACAGTGTGTAATAACCACTCTGAGTAAGCAAGGCTTTCTGTTCTAATGTGCTGTGTCACTTCCACAGGCTCCTATCCTGCGCTGACCCAATGGTTTAACCACCAGGACTAAAAATGAGCATAAGCAGTGATGAAGTCAATTTCCTGGTGTACAGATACCTGCAAGAGTCAGGTAGGTCTCAGGAAGAGTTTATGGCTTGCAATGTATTGCATTGGCTTAATTTAAATATGGTTTTATTTTTAATGTTATATACAGTATATTTACAAATTATACACATATACACAATTAAATGTAGTGTTTCATGCAGTATATTTAGGAGAGGTGTGTGTGGGGGGTTCTCAGACCCATGGGCCAATTGCAGAATCAATTCAAGGAGATGTAGTTTAAAGAATGTTATTTTGACATTTATAGCATGGTAGTTGTGTCATAATTACAATTTTTTTTTTTTCATTATTTATAGCAGGCCAAGAAATGAGGCCAGATAATGGGTCTTAATTGTATTTACACTTTTATTTACATGTTTTTATTTAAAGGAAACGCTGCAAATGTTGTCCAACAAGGGATGTAGCCACTGCAGGATATTGCTGCACCGCTCCTGTTATATCTCAATCATTCTCTCTCCCTCTCCTTCACTCCCTCCCTCCCTGCTCTTCTCCTCTCTCAAATTCTGCGCTTTCCCTCCATCCCATTCTTCAATTCCTCCTTATCTCCTCCAGGCTTCTCCCACTCAGCATTCACCTTTGGCATAGAGAGCCACATCAGCCAATCCAACATCAATGGAGCCTTGGTGCCCCCTGCTGCCCTCATCTCCATCATCCAGAAGGGCCTGCAGTACGTGGAGGCTGAAGTCAGCATCAACGAGGTCAGTCACCTTTCTTCACACTAGCAGCCACTAGCTGGCATAACCTTCCGCTGCACTGCCAACTGCAGCTGCAGTGTCAGCTTTATATTTTGACTCGGTGTGTCTGTTACCTTCTATCTTTTTAATACCTTTTACTGTATTTGGTCCGTTTTCTCATAACGTATCATCTGTCGTAATGGCCATAATTAACAACATGTATTTTCCATTTGCAGAAGTCTATTTATACTTCATTAGTATTATATTTATAAGTTGCACAACAGTGAAGTGGCTTCAGCGTCGGCATGTTTTCTGTGCAGGACGGGACCTTGTTTGACGGACGGCCCATTGAGTCCCTGTCTCTGATCGACGCCGTGATGCCGGACGTGGTCCAGACCAGGCAGCAGGCCTACAGGGACAAGCTGGCCCAGCAGCAGCAGGCGGCGGCGGGCAGCGGCAGCGCCACGGGGCCCCAGGGAAGCGCCAAGAACGGAGAGGGTGCTGCCAACGGGGAGGAGAACGGAGCCCACGCCTTAGCCAGTAAGGACGCTGCACGGCTGAAAGGAATCCTTGAATCAGCACTTAAAACAGGAGGGGTTTTTTTTTTTGGTGCTCGGAGTTGACCACATTGTGGAAAATTTTGATGATTCTATCCAAGATATTATCCCTGGCTTGCACAGAGGTGTGGCTTGGTGTGGTAAAATTAATGTTTACGAGAGGCTGTGTGAGCCGTTTGGGATTGGCCTGTGTCTTTTATTAGGGTCTCTATGTGTATTTTTGTGCCTCTCACTTGTATGTGTGTATGTGTCAGAGAGTGAGGGAAGGGCATTTCAGCTTGTGCTGCTGACGTTTAAACAAAAGGTGTAATGCTGGCTAATCTCAAACCAGAGAGGCCAGACAGACATAATTGACACATTTTTTAAGTATGTCCAAATCAGGCACAACAGGCTGTCACTGTACAAATGTCCGATAGTATAATATATTTGAAGAGCTGTGGAATAACATGTAACTGTAGCTGAACTTGCTGCCTGAAACTTCAAATCAATATCTTGCCCCACTTGGCCAGTTCCCAGAGAAACCCTGTTGGGCATCATGTGTTGACCCCCATTGTTGATTGTCTGCTTTTTCCACTATGTTTGGATGAGCGTCAAGTTTTCTGCTTTTTCTTCTCCCTCAAAATAATTCCTTGTCACTGTGTTTTTCTCCCTGATGGCAGCATTTATAATGCTGCTGCTCTGCATTTCAAAGCAAACATGAAAGCAGAACGGGACTCAGATATGGTTGAAATCATCTCATCAAAGTAATTTATCATCCATTTTGCATTACTTACTAGGCACTAGGCAATTTTGCCCATCTGTGGCCCCAAATGGCAGCAAGAGGTAACTGTTTGAATTTTGAGGACTTCAATACCCAGAGATTATGTAATGTTACGTTGGCAAGCTGCGCACTCTTTGGTCCTAAATTTATTTTTCTTTGTGGCTGGTGTGGGTAGAGGTGGTGAAGGGGCTCAGCCATCATATGTGAGTCCAGCTTTCTCTTGATGGAGTGTGCTCTCTCTGCTGTTTTGTATTTCGCTCTTTAGTTTCTTAGATTTCCGCAGTGATCATACCCAACGGCAAAATTCACTTAGGGAGCATGGGTCGCTCTTCTCTGTGGCATCCCCACTCTGTGATTTTGGCTGATAAGACGGGTGTATTTTTACATAAAAATCTCAGTGCAATTTTAACAGTGGTTCTCTTACTTACTTACTTACTAATAGCTGGTTGCACAGTACTAACAGAATCCACCTAACCCTAACCCTTTGCATACTGTTTCCTGTCATGTTAAATATTCCTTAAAATACGCCTGTTTTCTGTAAAGGTGTTGAATGAAAAGTGTTTGTGGTAAGGACAATTTGTAGAAATTAATGATGGAGAAATTGGACTTACAGGACCATTTTCTACCCTCTTTGAGTGGACAGCAGAGCTTATTACCTTTATGGAGCTGGAGCAAGTGTAGAAATGGCACAAGGTGGATTCTGTCTCTACTTTCACTTATCTTATTTGACAGTAAAAGAACTGTTATAAAATCATGTCATCTCTTTAAGGTCAGACGGAGGGTTACAATTAATGAGCAGCACTATATAGAACAGTAGATACATGAATACGTTTAGTTTAACTACAATGTTCAGTGTCAATTAGTAAGTCTCTTCGTGGCTAGGTGTGTAAATCTGTTATATTCTGTGTGTGTGTGTGTTTATCTGTAACATTTTGGTCTCTCGTTTGCTTGTTTCTGTAGACCACCACGCGGAGATGATGGAGGTGGACCGGGACGTGGAGATCCCCCAGAGTAAGGCCATGGTCCTGAGGGGCCACGAGTCTGAGGTTTTCATCTGTGCCTGGAACCCAGTGAACGACCTCCTCGCCTCCGGGTCAGCATCACCACTCCCCCCTCTGTTCCCTTTCCCCAGGGTTTCACTTAGGGCTGGGCGATATGGTTGAAATCAATATCATGATAAGGATTTGTCTCGATATCTATATATATCACGATATGGTTCATGTATGCAAAATCACGTTAAATAATCAAATTAATGTTCATCTCATTGAACCGAATGGTAATGTTAGGTGTGATGTCAAACAAAACAGAAATATTCAAATAATATTCCTACCATACCTCATTTTAAAGAGTAAAATTTGCTTGTCATCAATTCAGAAAGCAGAAATGTGTGTCATGATATCAAAATATTTTCATATCATCACGATATGATTCCACTGAAAGTCGCCCAGCCCTAGTTTCATGTAGTTTCTGGAACATCATGGAAAGGTGTAATCCAGACAGGGAAAGACAGATTCCTAAATTCTATCAAGTCACAGAGGTGCGGGCCACTTCACAGGAATCTACCAGAGCGTACATTAGTTTGTTTCACGCACGTTCAGTAGATAGTGTTTATCAGCTGGTTTTTAAATTCAATGGCAGGGAAGCTTAAACTTTTCAAATAGCAAGGCCAGACAGGCTTTACCAGGGCCAGTGTCAGCTCAGAGTGTTTACAACAGAGGCTGAAGTACTATTTGTCTGTTTGAAACTAGAGCCTTGCTAATAAATCATCCCTGTAGTTAACAAGGCGTAAAACGAACAGCACATTTTTTGCCTTGGAGGAAATTGAGTAACTTAAATAGTAAGCCCCGTTTGGGACTATAGTGTAAATCAGACTATTTCTTGAAAACTTTGCTGAGACGGAAAAGGGTACAACCATGCCAAATGTCATAGAATTTTACATCTGGTCCAGAGAAGGAAGCCTCCTACTGCTCTTTTTCATCTGTTGGTTTCTTTTCTCATTCATTTCTCTCACTCTCACCTCTCAGTTCTTGCCATCTTGATTTACCACCTTGAGCAGTCTACCGAATGTGTTTTTTGGCTTTAGCAAAAACAGACAGATAATCTTAAAAGTAATGATAGTCAGTTTTAGGGCTGCAACTAACGATTATTTTCATTGTCGATTTATCTGTCGATTATTTTCTTGATTAATCGATTAGTTGTTTGGTCTATAAAATGTCAGAAAATGGTGAAAAATGTCGATCAGTGTTTCCCAAAGCCCAAGATGACGTCCTCAAATGTCTTGTTTTGTCCACAATCTAAAGATATTCAGTTTACTGTCATAGAGGAGTAAAGAAATCAGAAAATATTCACATTTAAGAAGCTGGAATCAGAGAATTTTGACTTCTTTTTCTTAAAAAATTACTCAAACCGATTAATCGATTATCAAAATAGTTGGCGATTAATTTAATAGTTGACAACTAATCGATTAATCGATTAATCGTTGCAGCTCTAGTCAGTTTTATTCCATTTTCAATGCTGATTTAAGAGCTATATTACTGTGCCTAATGTTAGTTTGTGTGTGTGTGTGTGTGTGTGTGTGTGTGTGTGTGTGTGTGTGTGCGTGCGTGTGTGTGTGTGTGCGTTGACACATGCAGGTCCGGGGACTCGACAGCACGGATTTGGAACTTGAGTGAGAACAGCACAGGCGGTTCCACCCAGCTGGTGCTGAGGCACTGCATACGGGAGGGGGGCCAGGACGTACCCAGCAACAAAGACGTCACCTCACTGGACTGGAATGTGAGTGTGTGTGTGTGTGTGTGTAGTTGTACAGTATGATAGAGGATGGAGTGTGTGTTGCACTGAGTGCAGTTTTTAGTAATCTGATCTTGTGTGGTGTGTGTATGTGTGCATGCATGTGACCACTACGTCTGCCAAAGGCATTCCTTGGCTCTCCTTCCCAACCGGATATATGGGGCCGAGTCACTCCCATGGGGGGGGGGGGGGGGGGGGGGCTGCTCAGCTGCAAGCTATTTTTTCCCTGGGTAATACAAGTTAATGCACAATGCCAAATCAGCACAAATATTTTAACTAACATGAAATACCCTCTCAGTAATCGGAACAAGCTGGGAGCCACATATTAATTGAGAAATTGTAAGATACTCGTGAAAGTTAAATGAGGCAAAAAATGATATCCGTGCCGCTGCTGGAATCAAAATATGCGACTGCAATTGAGAAAGATTGTATGCGATTGATGGCAACATAATGAGAATCACCTGTGTGTTTCAGAGTGAGGGAACATTGCTAGCAACAGGCTCGTATGACGGCTTTGCCAGAATATGGACAAAGGACGGTAAGACTTTCAGCTTCTACTGCATCACTTTCAGCTCTCCAAAACTCTTAGTACAAATCGTATGTTTAAAGCAATGATCTCTTATAGTCCTTTTCCTATTAATAACTTGCATGGTCTTATGTTTTCAGGTAACCTGGCCAGTACTTTGGGTCAGCATAAGGGTCCTATATTTGCGCTCAAGTGGAATAAGAAAGGAAACTTCATCCTCAGTGCTGGTGTAGACAAGGTAGGCAAATAGCTGATTCAGGGTTGAATAAGTTGACATGCTGAGGATTTAATGGCAAAACTGTGAGTATCAGTATTCACACCTCAGATTTCTGTGTTAAACGCTTCTCAAGTAACTGTGCGAGGGGTGCAGCTTCCCCAAAATATAGTCGTTTCCCGAGATGTTCCTGATCCAGACTTGCCACTTAAGTTCTTTTGGGATGTTCGATATTTGCTCTTGAGGATCAGGGTTAGGAGGTGGAATAGTTCTAGAGAACCTAGTGGTATTTTGAAGAAAAGCACAGATAATTTGCACTAAAAGGCCCTAGTCTAAGACGAGCTGTGGATACATAAGTTGCTTCATGATAGTTAAAATAAAATGCAATGTCGATCTTCTAGACTTCAACAGTAGTGACCACAGTAGCTCAGGTCTGTTTTATACCTATAGTATAGTTATATAGTTATGGTTTGCGCAGCATGTGTGTTGTGTGCATAGGTTTCACAGATGTCACACACCTCCCTCAAAATGTAACTGTGTGTCAGGACCCGAATACACTGCACAAATATGATGGGTCGACGGTGAGGTGGGATTTCCACCAATAAACATGTAGCCGACCTCACCTTCTGTCACAAAATCACAACAAACAAGCATGGAGCAGTTTGAAGAAAGACTAGAGGTCCGCCGCTGCCGGCACCGCTATGATTCAGTTCCCTCCAAACTTGTGTATGCAGCCATTCTCATAGCGGTCAAGTTCAAGTAGACTACAGTTTCCTCTGTGTAATTTATGGACCTTGTTCAACATCGCCATCTAGTGTCCGTAAGTGTAGTGACATGCTCTGTGCAGCACAGGCAAACTATCCAGACATCGCAGAGGTATAAAAAAGGCCTTAGGTGTGTGTGATTTATAGCTTTCCCGCATATCTCCTGTCTTATCTGAGGAACTTGTGCACATCATTTAAGTTTTAATGAGAAAAAGAACAATTTGTATATATTTTGATTTCTTGTCTTTATTGATTTACTCACGACTGATGCTAGTTTAGTGTAAATAATGAATATCTCTCTCCTGCTCAGACTACGATTATTTGGGACGCCCACACAGGAGAGGCAAAGCAGCAGTTTCCTTTCCACTCAGGTGAGTGACAGGAGTCAGCTGGATCATCCCACTTTTCATGCAAGAGTCCTTAGGTTTTTAGACAGATGTTACCCTATGCTCACTGCAGTGAAGACACAGTGATAACTATGTTCAGACCTGCTTGGAGAGTGACAATGGTTCTCTAGACCGCTAAACTAATGCACAGCAAGGCTTATTTATTCCTGAAGACAACTAACTGTAGTCAGAGGGGAAGTAAGTGAAGTCAATCATATCACACTCTGATTATACACAGACTGCACCTTCAGGAAAAAAGAAAGGGGATTATATTGCCACCTTGCACTCCTGAGGCCAGGCTGCAGAATACAACTGTCACCTGAACTCTGTTTGTCATAGATAAGTAAAACTGACAAACTGTTAGATGTGTGTTGGAAGAGGGAAAGTGTCCAGATGGTGTAACAGAATTTTATAATCTGTTGTCCAAACTATGATCTTTCATTGATTATACAGCTGTGATTGCCTATTTATCCAAATATTTGGTTATTGTTTATTATCCACTACATTTTCACTGCCAGTTCATGAGCTACTGTAAAATGTTGAACATTTATTTCAGTTACATGCACATGGTCATTTATCCGAAATATACAGAACCAATTTTTGATATTGAGTTGAAAGCGTGAAAAGATATGGAAAACTCTCAATGTGGCATTTGTAAAATGACAGCTCAGGTTCAGAATTTGAACTGGGTGAGTTCAGTTGAGCGTGCTCAGAATTTATTTAGAAAAGTAGACGGCATGCTCAAATGTCAATACAATTGTAATTAGCACAAAGGTTACAGAGATAATAGTTTACCTTATTGCATGTCAAATGTGCTTTCAGTCACCTAAGAAAGGAAGCGAAAAAAGTATTGTTAGAATTGTCGTCAAAATTGAAGTATCGGACGCAGTGTTGTATGAAAAAAATATTCCAGAGACAGCCAGCCCTTCATATTAATGCCATCTTGCTCTCCCCATGTCTCTGTCCCTCTGTCTCTGTCCTGTGTGCCTCCTCACAGCACCTGCCCTGGACGTTGACTGGCAGAGCAACAACACGTTTGCCTCCTGCAGCACAGACATGTGCATCCATGTGTGTAAGCTGGGCCAGGACCGACCTGTCAAGACCTTCCAGGGACACACGGTAAGGCAGCGCTCCTCCTTCTGTGTAACCGCTGCTCTCTCACAGGGAAATTTATACCATCCACCACCAAGTACTGTTGTATTTTGGCAGAGGCTAGTAGGTTTGCTGTTTCTTCCAGCCAGCAACCAACCACTGTATAAGGTTTTTTTTTGTTTTGAAAATATTTTTTCTTTCTGGAAGTGGTAAACCTCAGAATTGACCAGCTGCCATGGCTCGTGGACAACAAGTTCAATAACTTCGGGGTTAAATGCACACATACACAAACTAATTTCTGCCTTATTGTGTCGATTTGGTCTGTCTACCTTTCAAGACAGGTTTTGTATCACAAAAGACTTTGATTTTTCATATGCTGCCACCCCCATTCTTAGGAGTAAAGCACCGTGATGGATTTGTAATAGTAATGCAACCTTATGTCTGTAGTACAGCGTGTGTGTGTGGAGCATGTACTTAACTAGGGCTGAGCGATATGGCCAAACATGCAAACATCCACATAGGATGTGGAATCAAGGATGTGTCCCTGTTAGTGTCATAGTTATTGCTAACAAAAACAATAATTGTCCTAGATCCAGATCACTACCAAACTATAGTCAGTTGTTCCTTGGCCCAAGGCCTATCTGTCTAATTTAATGGAAATCCATTCATACGTTTGAGTTGAGATATCCTGCTGACAGACAGACAATCAAACTAACTGTAACATAACTTCACCGTGGAGGTAATGCACATAAATTACAAATCAACATCTATCTTTTCACATGATGGTAGAGGTTGGTGGTGTTTCTTGTTGTGATTAACACAGGCCATGGACTTATTTTCCATACAGTGTTGCACACAACACATTCTAATCTTAGGCTACATGCCAGTGTAAAAGTCAGTGGTCCATAAGTGTTGTTGTATAGCGTTTCATACATAACAAAGGAGCGCATAATATAAAAGGCTGGTGTATTCTCCACCCCAGAGCACCCACTGACTCTGTAAGCCTGGTAGATAAAGCTTGGTATAGCACCACAGCGACTCCTTTTCCACAAATTAAGAATTGCATTCCTGTTCTTTGGAGGATAGCTGATACGACTGCTGGCACTGTGCAGACTGGCTCAGTTGGCTTCTCCTCAAAGTGAATGAACTTTGTTTGGGTGGTAGAAAGGATTAAAAGTAAAGTGATTTCAGTGGAAGACCCACCGCACTGCTCTGAAATGTCAAGCCGTGGTTTTGCAGCATCCATGGCACCCGCTACGTGGCTTGGCACGTAGCCACAAGCTGCACGCCACATGCATGACATTCTTATATTGATGAGGACTTATTGAGATATCTTGATGTATTGATATAAGAGCATTCATTATTCATAAATAGGTAACCTTGACCTTGCTGCTGCCTGTGTAGTTTTCTCACGTTTGCAGTTTGTGTTTTATTTTTTTCCCTGCCTCCTCTTCGCTGCAGAATGAGGTGAATGCCATCAAGTGGGATCCCACTGGGAGCCTGCTGGCCTCCTGCTCCGATGACATGACACTGAAGGTCAGTGCCAGGAGTGCACACAGCACACACTCACAGTGAATATTGCACAGTGACCAAAAGAAGCACAAAAATCAGCCTCAGTCACACACACGTTCCAGATTAAATGTGTCAGTGTGAATTGTGTTCATATCCAGTCTAGCAGTTGTTCTTATATCACTCCCTCGTCTCTTGTGCCGTAGATCTGGAGTATGAAGCAGGACTCGTGTGTCCACGACCTGCAGGCCCACAGTAAGGAGATCTACACCATCAAGTGGAGCCCCACGGGCCCCGGGACCAACAACCCCAGCGCCAATCTCATGCTGGCCAGGTAAGATCGCACCGCAGCACTGGAACACCAGCCTCGCTCTCAGGGGAAGGTTGCATCTTCTCCCTCTCGGTCGTTTGACTGTAAATGCTGCAGGACAGGAACGATGCAGCAGCCAACAGGGTGCGATATGTGAAGTAAGAAATTCCTTATTACACCGTGTGTATGGTACCCTAAATTCATGAATTCTAAAAATAATTTCTAAATCATAGAAATTTGAAGCTCTCTCCTGCACATAAGTCAATTAGATAGATGTTATAATTTGATTTGAAGTAGCTGTCATCTCCAACTCACACACCCTATACATGCAGTAGCTTGCAGCTTATCCTCATGAGGTATGATTCAGCTTGACTCACTTCCGCTCCCCCTCTCTCTCCCCCGTTCCAGCGCATCGTTCGACTCCACGGTGCGTCTGTGGGACGTGGAGCGCGGGGTGTGTATCCACACACTCACCCGCCACCAGGAGCCCGTCTACAGCGTGGCCTTCAGCCCCGATGGCAGGCACCTGGCCAGCGGCTCCTTCGACAAGTGTGTCCACATCTGGAACACTCAGGTGCAGGATGACACACTCCACCTATAACCACTCACACACTCGCACATAAACACAGCTTTAAAGAGTACAATATGGAAGTCAATTGAACGTTACTGGGAGTTAATTTAGCCGTCCTGGTTGTATTGTACTAAAATGACAGAAATAAC
This sequence comes from Centroberyx affinis, assembly GCF_046629955.1. Lineage (NCBI taxonomy): Eukaryota > Metazoa > Chordata > Actinopteri > Beryciformes > Berycidae > Centroberyx > Centroberyx affinis. The sequence goes on from NW_027279625.1 coordinate 399,877, forward strand.
AGAAATACACAGACTACAGTAAGGAAAGTTGTATGTTTAAGTTGTTGCCTTCCATTGCTAAATGTGTGTGTGTGTGTGTATCTGTGTGTCTTCAGACGGGTGCTTTAGTCCACAGCTACCGGGGGACAGGAGGGATCTTCGAGGTGTGCTGGAACGCCACGGGGGACAAAGTGGGAGCCAGTGCATCAGACGGATCGGTGAGTTGTGGAACCCCTTATAATCATTGATGAAAGTAGTCCCTCACATATAGTCACGCCTCTTTATACCCCCTTCACACCAGGCTAGTGGCCCAGGAGGTTTGTGTGAATCTGTGTGAAAGTTTTGACCCATGTACACTGACATCATAAAATGCCCCTGATCAAAATCGGGGTTGACACCCGGGTCAAGCTCTGTTCTGCCTGGGATGATTGAGTATTAAATACATTTAAGTGTTGCATAGGAAGATGTATTTGTCCATCTTCAAGGTGTAGGCCACGGTCAAATCTATTTTCAATGTCAGCTTTTGTAACGGTGTCTTCACACATTACACCGCAGTAGTGCAGTCATGAAAATTTGGTGTAAAGTTATGGAAACATTTTGGAATTGAAATGTAAAATATGTGCGGGATCCTGAACAGTGTTTCCCTTACACTGTTAATATTTGGGCGGCCTGTGCAGGCAAATCCACACCCCAGCAGGTAAATATTTTGAATTAATTTCGGGTTGCCGTGATGCATGACACTGCCGAATCCTTCCGATGTAGTCTTCAAACAATCAAAATTTTATGTTTCCAAATGCAGAAAGCATGTTGGTGAATTACAATGACCATAATTAATTGCACACACAGGTGCATCTGTGCTCCTCGGAGTCGCGGTGTGTGTGTGTGTGTGCCGACACAAAGTGAATGAAGAGACAGTTTGAAAACAGCCTCGATAATCAGCTGGAAGTATAAAAGTCAGATAATGTTGCAACACCACTGGCTTATACTAGATTGAGAGACTTTAGTGCCTGAAAAAATTACCGGGCTCGCTAAGTGGAACGTCAGTAGCAAGTTGCCGTCGACTCCCCTCACGATGCCGCCAAAGTAAACTGACAACTTGTGGGAAGCATTGTCATAAGGTGACAGCCCGCACCATGAAGGAAGCAGACTGATGTACAGTATGTGGGTTTAGTGTGAACAGTAGTGAATCAGGACAACTTAACTTCTTCAAAACAACATGGGCCTGGATCAGCGTGTGGTAAATGAATTAATTGCGCTGACATGACATGAAGGTGGAACCATTCGTGGCGGACAATGTGTTGTTATTTTAGCCCTGACGCTCTGCTCCCTGCTCCTTCCTGTGTTCCAGGTGTGTGTATTAGACCTGAGGAAATGACGCTCGTCTGGGGGAGCCATGGACCGACTACGAATGTGTACATAGCCAAAATGACTGACTGTCCCTGCCTGTCCGCCACACTGCTGTAGTCCCATCAGATGCCATGGCCCACCATTACAGCCAAACGGAGCGCTCCCTCCCCAATATACACACACACACACACACACACACACACACATCCAAGGACCAGACCCTCGCCACATACACAAGTTCACACGCACACGTGTCAGACATCTAACCGGTCTGTTCATGGACATCGGTGTTGCTCGCACAGACCCGCAGGATGAACGGATTCCTCCACGCTCACACAGTACAAAATTCTTGGAAGAATTAAAACGGACCCATGACATGCATACCAAAATATCAGGATTTTTCTCCCTTTGCTCTTTTTATCCTTTGTACCAGAATTGTAATGATTTTGTTTTTCCTCCGTTGGTGTGTGCATATTGCACATGTCAGCATTTAGTGTCCTGTGGCCATTGTTGTTTTGAATTAGGATTTTACTGATCTCTGTAGGTTTTGTATTACATGTCGGGTGGGAGAGAACAGAGGGGGAGTTGAAAGTTGTTTGTTTTGTTTTACGATTGGTGTTCAAAGCTGTTATTGGGAGAGAGATCCATTTACTTTTTGGCACTCTGAATTTATTATTATTTTTGTTTAGTTTCAAAAACTCAAGATATATATCTCAAAAAATTCAAATTGTGAATAATTTGTTTCAACTGTAATTTTTATCCCATCTGTTTTCTTTCCATTTTTACCATTTTTTTTTTTTTAAACAAATTAGAAAGCAGTTTATGAGAGGGTAAGCCGTTTGTGGCTTTTATCCTACTCAACCTCAGAAATGGTTTTTCAGGTGTTCAATATTTATCAGGTTAATATAGAGCTCTAATGATTCAAAACCTCTAGGCTGAAAGATTATCTCTGTAGCTGTTACACACACCCTGTCGATCGCAAGTGCTAACGGCGCGCCGGGCTCAGGGTCGAGGCGTGGCGGGAAGACAGACGCTGATCTGCAGTAAGTTTCGCGTTCCCCCTCAGCTACTGTGAAGGGCAGAGTCCGTGGGAAGCGAGCTCGTCCTGGCTGTGCTTTTTGTGTAGTCTGCGAGGTAACGGGCGCAGGAATCGCTTGCTTTCTGATGTCATTGCTGCCTCTGGGATCTGTGGGGAGAAAGAGAGAGGGGGGGGGGGGGTCGGGGGGGGACAGGCCCATAACCACTAACTAGCATCCATTTGCCGAGAGCGTTTCATAGCCATTAGTGTACTCGTTTCCTCAATTCATGGCTTGTCGCTAACCAATGCTGAATGATAATCAGACTAAGCCATTTTAATTATGCTCCTGTTTTTCTTTTTTCGCCTCCTTGCTTGGTCATTAAATATTATCAGGACATTATCAGGAGCGTCGCTGTTCCACACCGGCTTGTGCACAGGGTCGTGAGCGCACCTTCTGCAAAACACGGCGCAGGCCCCCGGCAGGCCTGGCTGGGACGATTCCAACCGGGGCCCCGTAACGCTTCGCTCTCATCACACGGTTGATGGATGATGCTGGACTTCATATCACAGTTTTGTCATGTTGAGCGATTGTTTACGACGTTCAGTTAGCTTAAGTGTCTGGCCTTTTCTTTTGATAGCGTCCCCGTCGGTGTGCAATGTCCAGTGTCGACCTTCGTACACACTACAGTCCCTGCTTCGGTTTGCTGTCGTCGAGCAGTTGTTGCCCAGCATTAATAACAAACTCTATGGAGACAGGCTGTCGAGGCCTACGCACGGATAGATGGTGCTTTTGTTTGTAGTGTTCAGAGGTGGCGTTTTGAAGCAAGTCTGTGTTTTTGTTCCTAGGCAGGGTGAAAAGAAGGCAGACTCGCAGCATATGACTTGATGTAACATTGTAACTGCATATAATATATATATCTGTGCTATCACAGGGGATTCTTTTGTATGCCACTCGTCCGCTAAGGGTGGTTTTTAAAATTCTGCGTAACTTTTTGAAGACACGCTTGAAATCTGTGATGTTCTTACGCATCATGTGGGGTCTCGACCATGAGGAATGGTTCTTTATAAAATACCATTAAACAGTCATAGCTAAACAAAAAAAAAGAGCAGCCCTCCGCAGGGTATTTACAGGTTCTTTTTCTCTGCACTTTAGACTAAAAATGGAAAAACAGGGAGATGTGTTTATTCAAGGCATCTTAGATGCATCCAATGTTAAAATGCTCTTAAAAGACGAATCAGAATTGATATGGAAAAGGTGCAGTGTTTCAGCGCAATTGTAAGGGTGAATAGTGTCTTGTCTGGTGACTCATTGGGGTACATATTCAAACCAAGCCGACTTCATGGCATTCCAGGTCTCATCTCATAGCCATAACTAACATCTAACGGCTTGATAAACACCAATGTTGGACATTTCAGAAGTTTTGTTTGCAGTTTTTGTTCAGAATGTTACTTGTTTAAAAAAAAAAAAACACAAATTTTGTACTGATGTGTATGAAGAGTATTTTGAAGTTTGCTTTAATACGGTCAACAGTGATTGGACTGTACCACAAAGACACTATTTCATATGATGTCTATGACAGTGGAATGGTATTTTATAATGTTTTGTTTTTAGACGATAAGCTTTTTACACTGCATTCGAGTGTGTTTGCTATTTTTTTGTTCCTACCGAAAGTACTAATTCTATCTTTGCTATGTCGGAAAGCCCTTGAAGGTTTTGTACTCTTTAAAAACTTTTGTAATTCTGATTTTATTTGTAGCTATGTACTCAAAATGAACAAAAAAAAAAAAAGATAAAATCTGGAATTCAATGTTGATGTATTATAACACCCAGACCATGTAAATACCAATTTGCAGATTTTTGTTGTGTTGTCTTTGCCCTCACCTATGTTGTACTCTCTCTTTCTCTCTCACTCACATGGCTGCAGTCTGCAGCCCCCTGATCTGACTGTTGTAATATTACTCAGATCTCAAGGTCTAGAATAAAATCTATTTTGATAATATCAAGGTGTTTGCTTGTTTGCTTTTGATTTCAACACAGCTGCCCTGAAAACAACACTGAGTCCTACTATGGTGAGGATGCCTGCTGCTGTGATGTGCAGGACGAAAAGGTTTGAAGTGGATGACTGCCACCCAGTGGTGCAGTCAGTGGAACATGTAGACCACAGTGTGTTCATAACATTTTTTCATTGTTTTTTGTCTCACTTGCACAGTCTGTATTTCCTGAGTCTCATTGGTATGTGCAAATAACTCGTAAACTTTTTTTATTTTTTATTGTAGATGCTAACATTACAGACAAAAGCAGATACAAAACAACAAGACAATATTATCACATGTGGAAGAGACATCAAAACAAAACACGACAAGCACAGTGAACATCATGTTGACAAGGACTAGGGGTTATGGGTATAGTGAAAGAGTTAAACGTACAAAGCGCTAGGTAAATACAAACGTTCTGCAGAGGTTAGGGATTAGTGGTGTTGTAATCAGCCTCCAGATATGTATAGAGGAGATACTGTGTGTTATGTGCACCTACTGTACATATGTGTGTATTAAATATACATGTGTAACTATGTATCTATATATGTTTGTGTATGTCTGAGTGTGAATAGACGCAATAACTTAAGTGTTAGTGAACATGGCAGCAAATCTCAATTTACTGTAGAATTTACAGTTTTTCACAATTGTTTACACACTAAAACTGGAACTTGGGACACAATCACTAAAACTTGAAACTCGTATGTATCAACTCAACTGAGTGTAGCCCAAAAACTTTTGAAAAACACTTCAGCATGTGAATGTATGTAACACCTATATGTGTACCTATATGTGTACCACCTACTGTATATGCACACAGTTTAGCTCAGCTCAACCCAAAAGAAGACAAAACACAGAATACACTAGACAATCTTAAATTTTAATCGAAAAGAGAAAACGCCTTCCTCGGTTTCCTCTGGTGCCGTCATTACACAATGTGTTGTGAGTTGCTGCATGTTGAGCTATAATTTTAAATGTTCAATGAAATACCTGTGTTACTTTTCTTGCAGTCTTTTACAGTTTCCTTCGGTTGACTGAAAGACTGAGGACAACAGGATGCCCTTTAGAAAACCTGATAGATTCCAGTATGTTGTCTTGATTTAAAGGTCTTGTGCAAAAAATTGAAAAACTTGAAGGAAAGTTCTGCTTTCATAGAGGCAGGTTTGAGGCGTAGGTGTGCCTCTGTATGTTTGTGTGTGTGTGTGTGTGTGTGTGTGTGTGTGCGTACCCTGACTTTTGTTTTTTTGACCACAAGTGCAGTTGCCACACACAATAGGATTGCTAAAGAACATTTAAACCGATTAAGTACAATACTCCACTCCCAGTGTCAGATAAGGAGATAAGAACAAAACAGGTGCAAATGAGGTGATGACATTCACTAACTCTCTCTTTCTCTCTCCCTTGACTTCACTTGACCTTTGTCGTTGTTTCTGCTGTTGTTGTTCATTGTAAAATCTACAAATCCCAGAGAGAATATATGACCAAATCTGTGGTGTCTTAGAACAGCTACATGATGCCCAAATGTGATTTTCCGCTGCATCCACACACAAACACCTCTCAACTTGTGTTTCGTAAATCATCATTTGAATGAATGCAAAAATTATATTCACAAATGCAAATAACATTTTCAGATACTGTATCGTTCCAATGTTCACATTTACAAATCAAAAGCTTGGCTTGCGAACTGGCGAATCTACATTTGTGGATCGAAGGACACGCTTGATCTGCTTGGATTTACGTACGGATTTTATTCCGCTGTTGTGTGTCTTCTTCTTCGGCGCTACCTAACACGGCCCGCCGATGTTCGGCTCATCAGCGCCACTTTTAGAACAAGTGGCCAAAATCGCACATTATCTTTAAGAAGTGGATGCGCCCTGACATCGTCCTCGCTGTCAAGTCTCGACACAATCGGCCAAAGTCAGCGAACGGACCGCTGTAATGGAGCACGGTGCCAGGAACCTACGACGGCCTTTTAGGGCCACTGTAAAAATAAATAAATAAATAAATCTAAGATTTCGAGAATAAAGTCAAAATATGTCGAGAATAAAGTCAGAATATTTCGAGAAAAAAAAAGTCGAAATATACTATCAGCAGTCAGTAGACCTGTCAGAGAGAGAAGAGGAGCAGTTCACTTCCCGACAGTCCCGACCAAGGTCCCGACAGCTGCCAGCAGCTCCCAGCATCTGAGTTACTGTCAGCTAACAGGTGCTTCACAAAAGTGCTTCACAAATGAAATAGTTTTCACCCGGTCATGTAATCATCATTCCATGAAGTTGATGTTTGTATGCAAATTGTTCTCTGTAAGACACTGAGCCTCAGATACTTACTGCACTTTCTTCTGTTACAGAAACTCCTGCTCTTCAGGAACCACCTGACACTTCTCTGGAAAATGCTCCCAGTGTTTGTTTAAGAGCAAAGAGAAATTAACTTATTTATGATGTGTTCTGGCCTTTTCACTAGTAAATTGCTATGTATTCAGATGTAGTGTTCATAGTGTAGCCTATACAATTTACAAAGTGTATGGCAGTGGAAATTTGGCATCATCGCAGGGAGTTTGGGGAATGCTGGGGCATCTGGGTGTTTGACATGACTTGTGTCCACATAGTCAGTAGGCCAAGGTTACCTTGTTTGTACAGCTACCTTATCAACTTTATTCGTTTAAAAATCTGTTAATTTAGTTGCTGGGTGCGCTAGCCAAACTCCTACCACTAAAAGGCTGGCTTAACGGTAGCGCCAGCCAAGCTTATGCAGAACTAACCCCAACTTGCCTGTCCATATACAGTATATTTTTTTTAATGATTTAATGATTTGTTTAAATGATTTAAGCCGACCAGGGAGCTTTTTATGTGTAATAATGCATTGATAGCGGCCTGATATGCTGTTGTAAATTAACGCGCCAAATGTAAATCTGTCAATTTATCGGTAATATCAATCTGTTTACAAGCAACTAAAGCAGATTAATTAATTAGTTGTTAGAATATGTTATTTTCTACAAATCTTTCGGGTCGAGTTGTGAATAATCAAATTTATGTATGTGTAACGACAAAGGAAGCCGTTTCAATGGAGTACAGCGTAACGTTACAGTTTTCTGCTACACAACGTGTGTGCTATTTGGCAGGAAGCCGTTTGCTCTGGTGAGCCACAACTGTTTTTGATAGCATTATTTAAACAGATAAAGCTTATTTAAATAGGGAACGCTAAGGTATGTTTTGCGTTTATGGAATATGATTTGGCCATATTATAGTGATTTTACCGTGGGCCGTTAGAGAGAGAGAGAGAAGGTAGAGACTGCTATTGTAACCTCATGGCTATGATTTGACCACTGGACACATGGCCTCAAGTGTAAATTTGTTTTTGTACAACAGTATAGAATAGCTATGACTTATGATTTTATAATTTAATCATATCGTGAATGTTACAGGACATGGTGAGGCGACTCCATAATTCCGAGGAAAATCAAAGGCGTTTTAATCCATCCGAGAGGTATGAAATATTATAGGAAGTCAAGAAGCTGGTTCTTGTACATTTAGAGCAGGAACCAAACCCACAAAATTTTGTTCTACCCCTACCCAGGTTAGAACAAAACATGACCTTGTTTTTTCACAACTTTGATATGTCCCCTTCATGAAATGGATGGTCATAATTTTTCTTTTTACTGCAAAAGTCATTAAATTCTTCAGTGAAGTGATTCACCACATAGGCAAAAAGTACAAAAAAAACGCCTGCCCTGAAAGAGGGAGTACCAAATTAATCCCATGTCATTTTCTACCTACTGGTTGTATTTACATCATATTTGCACTGATGGTCTACAGGTAGTGTCCCTACACTCCAAAACAACCAGAATGACAAAATATGGTTCTATTGTGAATCAGCAGCCTTTTATATAAGGCCTTATTATAGGCGGGAATATCAAACAGTTAATTTTTCTGAGAAATACTCACTTCTAATCCTAATCCTAATCTAATAATACTGTAATCAGTACACAATTATGCTAATATTTCATTTCAGGTAGTCACTGACATTGTCTCATCAAAAACAAGAAGTCATAGTTCAATAAACTCCTCATAACACTGAGGGAGAACTTCAGCTACCAGCAGTCTTACTGTCAGAGCTCATCTTGACCAGTTCACACTCCTAACATTATAAAATAACATTTTGAATCTATAGGCCTAAGTTTTTAATGGGAATATTAACATATTTACATTCATCTAATATTGACCTAGAATATTAATTAGGATATGAATAGAATACTAAAAATGATGTGATCATGCTGCCATGCTAGCATTACTTACGTCAGCATGCATTTTGAGCTGACCTAAGTGCTGCTAGAATCCTCTACCCACAATGCTTGTTCAGTGTCAAAAGTGGGGTTTTGCTTGGTGTCAAAAGGGCATAAGTGCAGTTACGCCCTTTTGACAGCAAGCAAAACCCTACTTTTACTGTTACGGCTTTCAGTTTTTGTTAAAACTTATGGGTCATGATTTCAGTTGTGTGCTTTTGGCACTGAAAAGATCTCACTGAGACCTTTCAATTGATATATAATACTCATATTCAACCAAAATCGCACTTTGGCTCCAAGCCCTCGATTTGGACATTGTGGTTAATTTAAGGTTGCTTTGGGGTCTAGAGATACTACCTGAGAACCATCAGTGCTAATATGAAGTATGTAAATACAACCAGTGGGTAAAAAACATGGGATCAACTTGGTATTCCCTGTTACAAGGCAGGTATTTTTGTGTACTTTTTTGGGTTATACTCACTGGATAGTCACAATAATAGTGCTCAGTGACAAACTATTACTTCTTGTTTTTGATGAGACAATGTCAGTGACTACCTGAAATGAATTATTAGCATAATTGGGTACTGATTACAGTATTATTAGATTAGGATTAGGATTAGAAGTGAGTATTTTTATTTATATATATATATATATATATTTTTTTTTTTTTTTTTTTTTTTTAAATTTATTATCACTTATGTCTTGACCCTTTGTTGTGTACAGTTCTTATTTGGCTTAATCAAGGATATTTTTACTATGATTTTTTAACATGTCATGTTCATATGTTCATTATTTTCTAAGCAAATCTAATAAAATCCCACTATCCCACTCTCTCAGGAGGTGACTCTAAAGTTGCAAAAGGGGAGCGTCGGAGCGGCCTTGATGACTTAAAAGTCAAAGCCATTATGAGTTAAGATTATATTCTTTCTGAGTTTCGTTGCATCTCCCTATCTCCCATCTGCCTGTCTGTCTGTCTGTCTATCTATCTATCTATCTATCTATCTATCTGTCTGTGTCTGTCTGTCCGGTCATCTCTCAGTTCGTCCGTCCGTCCATCCATCTGTCTGTCATGTAAAATAAGAGGTTGCTTTCATGGCTGTGAATATTTACCATACATAATGTGGTTAACATACTTTTATTAAGTTTACAGAACCCATGCTACTGTACGTTTCGCCTAATGATGATGAGTTAATCCACACCAGTATGAAGACTGCTTTATAACTGATTACTTTTTTTCTCTACATTCCTAGATGCTGTTATGTTGAAGCACCAGGGGGTAACCCAAGGCCAAATTGGAACGGCCTTAAACTGTAAAATGGCGGAGCTCCGGTTGGCAGCAGCCAAAAAATCAACTTGCTAAAAAAAAAAAAACTGTTCAATATACTGTTCAATATTATTTAAAAAAAACAAACTGTTCAATATACTGTTCAATATTATTTAAAAAAAACAAACTGTTCAATATACTGTTCAATATTATTCAATAAAAAGAATTAAAGTTATTTGTCTCTTTTCTTAGGAATATCAAAGATTTTATATTTATGTACTATACATCTATTGTGACATATTTTAATGCTACATAAATGTTACATATAAGAACATTACATATTTCAATATATTTGGAACCCTAATATGAGTACCAGTATATAACTAAATCATATATTAACATTTATGCAATAGACATATATTTATTGTATATGTGTATATCTGGAAAAATATATGAGACTTATATGAAAGTGGCCATTTTTGCTATATTTTAAAATATATCTGACATATATGTGTATATATGGTGACTTATATGTATATCACATTTATACGCATATATGTGTGAGACATACATGGACATATACACTATATATGTAGTTTAGATATTTTGTCATATATCAGATTTATGTATGGGTAAGTACAGTACTTGAGTAAATGTACTTAGTTACTTTACACCACTGGTGTTTAGACGTTTGGTAAATGCGATTTCGGTCGTGGTGTAGTTGCTACTTCGAAGGTATAGCCTAGCTAGTACACATTAGGTCCACGGACCTCCATTTGGTGAGATTTTGTCTCCTGAACCCAAATCTGAGAATACTTATATTGTTCGATATGATTTTGTCCAGAATTCCATGACTATCTGTAGGCCGACTGTAGGTAGAGTGATAACAGTGAATCTAAAAAATGTAAACAGTCATTCTTCTACATTCTCTAATTGTGTTTACTTCTTGTAAATGAAATAATGGTGAAGTTTAACAATAGATCAATTTGCTGGGGACCCCCTGGAACCCCCTCAAGGACCCCTGGTGGTCCCCGGACCCCACATTGAGAACCACTGTACTAGGCTAACACAGACTGTGCAACTTTGTTAATAGACATGCTTAGTGTTAGCCTACTTGACATTGTAGGGAAATTGTTTGGTAACTCTACCTATATTATTGATTTGTGCAACGTTAATGTCTGCTCAAAAGATACATTTCTACCTATGATTCCTACAAGGGATGTCAGTTTTTGGTTAGTTTCTCTTGGCAGAACTCCTCTCATTGAGCCTCATTAACTGGTTAGTAACTGTTAACTGGGAAGATTATTAGGCTACTTCTGCATTCTTGTATTGATTAACACCTTCTACCATGACAGACGTTATGTCTTGTACTATGACTCTGTTCTCTTCTACTACAACTCTTTAGCATAACTTTGAGTTGCATAATGCAAACCTATCTTCATACACTGTTTACACAGGACTCCATTTGATCAGAGAATTTGATATTTATGTCATGGCCACATGTTGTGAGGCGACTCACCTTTGATCCAGTGTTGTTGAATCTGAAATCAGTATGTGCAGCATCATAATAATGACTACAAGCAATACTATCTCTACACTGAGGCAACAGCGTTCATTAACTTGGACTATGTGGTCTAGATATGTGGCTTTAGTCAATATTGTCAGAAAGTACTCACAAAGAAGATATTCAAAAATGTATCAGTATATATTCTTGTAACACTGGCTTGTATAATTAAAAACACTGTTAGTAACACAATATTGATATTTGTGACTTGAAAAACATGTAAGTAGATGTTGGTAATGCTGCTGTAATAACCAAGGTAAGATGGAGAAAAGTAATTTGAGGGCAGTTCACTACAATGTGATGACAGGTAAGACAATTTGTTATATGTAGTGTAAAGTAATACACATTTATTTCAATATAAAAACGTTCCAATGGGCGAAACATTCTAAGCCAAATTAAGCATTACTACATAGTCTCAGATACAAATAAGACCAATCATCTATGGACTGAAACACTAGTTTGTAATAGCTCCAGTCCACAGAGGGCAGCTGTAATTTTTCAGTACAAGGTAAGATTCAGCAAGGGGAAGACATCTACTGTAGGTGTTACTGTAACAAATTGAACATGCTTACTTCCAATATATGAACCAAGCTCCTGGTTTGATAAAAGGCTTAACATCAGAAAGGATCACAAACAACAAAAAGTGATCTTAAACAAAAAACATGCCACTGGAGCATATAAAACTGCCTCGATGCGCTGAAAGTGAGATAAAAAAAGATGCAGATGCTTGTCTCATACCTTACAACCTTCTTTGACTTGAGTACCCAAATAAATAGGTAAATTGTATACACTATGAACACTACATCTGAATACATAGCAATTTACTAGTGAAAAGGCCAGAACACATCATAAATAAGTTAATTTCTCTTTGCTCTTAAACAAACACTGGGAGCATTTTCCAGAGAAGTGTCAGGTGGTTCCTGAAGAGCAGGAGTTTCTGTAACAGAAGAAAGTGCAGTAAGTATCTGAGGCTCAGTGTCTTACAGAGAACAATTTGCATACAAACATCAACTTCATGGAATGATGATTACATGACCGGGTGAAAACTATTTCATTTGTGAAGCACTTTTGTGAAGCACCTGTTAGCTGACAGTAACTCAGATGCTGGGAGCTGCTGGCAGCTGTCGGGACCTTGGTCGGGACTGTCGGGAAGTGAACTGCTCCTCTTCTCTCTCTGACAGGTCTACTGACTGCTGATAGTATATTTCGACTTTTTTTTTCTCGAAATATTCTGACTTTATTCTCGACATATTTTGACTTTATTCTCGAAATCTTAGATTTATTTATTTATTTATTTTTACAGTGGCCCTAAAAGGCCGTCGTAGGTTCCTGGCACCGTGCTCCATTACAGCGGTCCGTTCGCTGACTTTGGCCGATTGTGTCGAGACTTGACAGCGAGGACGATGTCAGGGCGCATCCACTTCTTAAAGATAATGTGCGATTTTGGCCACTTGTTCTAAAAGTGGCGCTGATGAGCCGAACATCGGCGGGCCGTGTTAGGTAGCGCCGAAGAAGAAGACACACAACAGCGGAATAAAATCCGTACGTAAATCCAAGCAGATCAAGCGTGTCCTTCGATCCACAAATGTAGATTCGCCAGTTCGCAAGCCAAGCTTTTGATTTGTAAATGTGAACATTGGAACGATACAGTATCTGAAAATGTTATTTGCATTTGTGAATATAATTTTTGCATTCATTCAAATGATGATTTACGAAACACAAGTTGAGAGGTGTTTGTGTGTGGATGGCAAAAACACATTTGTGGATTAATTTACGAAACACAAATTGAGAGGTGTTTGTGTGTGGATGGTAAAAATAATTGTGGATTATACTTTTGTTTGTTTTTTATTGATAGAAATCTACCTCCATAAAAAATCCCCTCATTTGGGTATATGGCTTAAGAATAGATATGATGTGTTCAACGATCAGATATTTTAAGGAAGAAAAAAAGTTCAGCCAGCAAGTGTTTTTTCTGTGTACAGGCCTCTCTCCTTAACACGCAAAATACACTTGTTGAACGCTGTAATAACTGTTATTATAATTACAAAAACCTTCATTATGTTCAAACAGGACTTGATACTTCAGCAGTTCATGCCTCCTTTGCTATGAGAAAGCTGATGACTCTGGCCCACCATGTGCTTTGTGTTTTAAATATTTAAGAGCCTCCTCATGTGCTTCATCTGTCCCTCAATCAAAAGTTGTCATATGATCCATTGCGAGGGGCTGAAACCAGACTGAGTCAGATCAGAGAATAGGCGAAAACTACAGACACCTGCGGGACGATTCCTGTGAGCAGCGGAAAATCACATTTGGGCATCATGTAGCAGTTCTAAGACACCACAGATTTGGTCATATTTCTCTCTGGGATTTGTAGATCTCACAATGAACAACAACAGCAGAAACAACAACAAAGGTCAAGTGAAGTCGAGGGAGAGAGAAAGAGAGAGTTAGTGAATGTCTACCTCATTTGCACCTGTTTTGTTCTTATCTCCTTATCTGACACTGGGAGTGGAGTAGCTATTGTACTTAATCGGTAACTTGGACTATGTGGTCTAGATATGTGGCTTTAGTCAATATTGTCAGAAAGTACTCACAAAGAAGACATTCAAAAATGTATCAGTATATATTCTTGTAACACTGGCTTGTATAATTAAAAACAGTAAGTAATTGAGGTAAGGGGTTCAGGAGACAAAATCTCACCAAATGGGTGTCTGTGGCCCTAATGTGTACTAAATTAGGGGTCCTTGATATGAAAACGTTTGAGAATCACTGGCCTAGTAGCTAGCTAGGCTATACCTTCGTAGTAGCAACTACACCACGACCGAAATCGCATTTACCAAACGTCTAAACACTGATAAATCGATTAAAAGTTCCCTGAGCAAATGTAAAGTTACCTGTTAGCTGACAGTAACTCAGATGCTGGGAGCTGCTGGCAGCTGTCGGGACCTTGGCCGGGACTGTCGGGAAGTGAACTGCTCCTCTTCTCTCTCTGACAGGTCCTTACTGACTGCTGATAGTATATTTCGACTTTTTTCTCGAAATATTCTGACTTTATTCTTGAAATATTTTGACTTTATTCTCGATATCTTAGATTTTATCTTTTTTTTTTTTTTTTTTTACAGTGGCCCTAAAACCCCGTTGTAGGTTCCTGGCACCGTGCTGCCAGCATGTTTTAAACGGGCACTGCACTAGTCATCTAAAAGAGGAAACACCTGCCTCTGTTTCCGCTGGTGCTGTCATTATGCAATGTGATTGCAAAATGTTAACAATAACAGTGTTTTGGGGCAATCTTAAGAATTCATGCATTCGGTCGACTCACCTCTTACTTAGAAACAAGAAGGCAACAGGAAAGCCTTCACAGAAGTTCATTGCGGTGCAACAGAAGTGTGCACACACATTCCTCTTTCTCTTAAACTGTATGGCACTGTCCTTGAACTGTCTCGTGACGCACTGTGTCATGGGAGTTCGGCTGCACTTCACTGTCATCTCTCTATTTCTGTTTTTCCTCTAATGAGATCATTCCATGTATTTTTAGACATCCATCTACCTGTTGATCCCAAACCCTCTCAAGTGAGACTCTGGAAAGCTGCTTTGATGAAGTCTGACTCACTGCTGAGGAGGCTGATTTGGTTCTGTTTTTTTGTTTTTTTTTAACATCTTTGGTGTAGTTTGGTAAATGGAAAATGATTGGAAGCCAACCCTAACTGCCGCTATTTGATTTTTTTTTTTTATCAACAAATTACTCCACTAAATTATCAGTGGGCACCATTTTAACACAGTGTTGATTTTGGCAACTACAACCCCCCGTCCTAGGAGGCACTTAGGCCTATTGAGCTCCTATAGTGCGGTACTTGGGAGGGGGGAGGTGTGAAAGTGATAGAGGCTGATAGAGAAACAACACGCTGAATAGATCACCTCTTGGAGCTCGGCACCTAGAACGACAATGATTAGCCGAGGATTTGCATTGCAGAAAACCTTTGTTATGAAAAATAAGAGAGAGATCTAGTCCTTCAAGCTTTCCCCCCCCACAGTGTGAGAGGAGAGAGCAGCAGTGAAACTAAATGCAACGTTTTCGGTAAACCTGCAGTCAGGGAGCGAAAATTCCAAAGTACAAATTGCTGAGGTTCATGAAAAATTATTTTATTTACATGGGTAACATTGTGAAAATTCAACTGATGGACTTTGATATCCAATCATAAATCAGGAGATTAAAGGTGGGGTGCTTTGTCTCTTCTGCCATCCATTCTGCTCTGGCAGGGGTCTAAATGACTGGAACAAAACTACAGTCATTTCATTTCATTGGAAACAGGAAAAGACAGTCAGTGTTGAAACAAAGAGCAGTAAGTCACCTGGATGTTGCTCACCAAAATCCCCCTTCCTCTTGAAAGTCAGTGGGCCGTGTTTCATTTTGAAATGAGTGAGTCAAATATTCAGCGCTACTCAGTGCCTCTGAGATTCAGCCTTTGGGTGTCACTCAGCGTGAGCAAAATGGTGAGAGTAAAGGCAAGGGGGGGCAGCTCTTCCTCTCATCTCCACTACCACCTACACCGACTGGCCACCCCCACACACAGAGAGAGAGAGAGAGAGAGAGAGAGAGAGGGAGGGGAGAGAGGGAGGGGAGAGAGAAGAACCAAGGCAACCAATACCAATTTACCAGCAACTTACACTCCACACACTCAGCTCAAACAGAGAGATACTCACTCACACACTCGCATATTCACACCCAGACAGGCCGGCACACACACGCACACACCCACACACACACACACACACACACACACACACACACACACTCTTTCTCCACACAAAGGGCTTCACTGACAACTGATGCCTGCTTCTGACGAGTGTGTCTTCTCTGGCCATCAGAGGGAAAAGTAAGCGGGGAACTTCAGCTGAGGAGAGGATCTGTACAGGAGGAGAAGAAGAAGAAGAATCTGGACTGGAAGGGAGGCCGCTGCTGCCTCTGTCTTGGATACGCACAACAACAGACAGATATTTGCCGGTGAGTGGTGGTACTCAGTCGAGTGATGGTGTGCTTTTCCCTCCCTCCCTGTTCCAAATCTATTTATGTGAGTGGTGACTTTGGAAATATGCTAGTGGGCCGGTTCACTTTCACAGGGCTTGTTTTAGATCCAGCTGAGACAGAAGAGTGAGGATCAACACTCTAAGGCTTTTCTTTTTTCCTGACAGATCCAGTACAGAATCCAAGGTATTGTATAGTACTTGGAGTGTTGGAGTGAGTCACGAGTACAAATAGCAGAACCTGTTTTTGTTAGACAAGATAGTCTATGCCAACACTCTTCTGTCAATAATCTATACAGAATCTTTTACTGTCAGCAAATACATGAAGCCTTTCGCTAGACAATGAAAGCACAATAAAATGTATATATATGACAGAAATATAACCTTGAGTTTCTTAACAAGCATAACGAAAACTGTGTAGATCCGTATGGAAAACAAACTCTGAAGAAGAATTTTCATACATGATCATATAATAGGTTTTCAAAATGCCCTTGTAAGTTATCTGCATATGAGAAGAGACTCGTATGTTCAGCTCACACACGGACTCCCGTGCTGAAAACAAGGCAGTGTTAAATTAGGACTGTCACATTGTTGGCAGTTGACACGGTGCACCTGTCAGATGATGTGCCTCTCGCAGGCTTAATGTCCACAGGGCCTCTGTGACACAGTTCACTTTGCAATCTATTATCTCTCATCTTGATTTTCAAGTCAAGCAAACTAATGATTCAGTGTTATGTGGGCCGTTGGGAGCTCGACTCTAGCTCAGTTAAGATGAGCCTGAATTGATTGATGTGAAGGTTACAGAACGCACCGCACGCACAAACCCCAACTTATCGTCTGTGCTTAAGGCTTAAATTACGGACTCAGTATAGTCCATATACAGATGTGTAGCTTACTTTTATTTCATGATGTCACTATAGAAAGTAAGCTATTTTTATTTACCACATAACCATATCCAGGAGATAGTCAGTCTCTCTCAATGTTGACTCAAACAGTTGTTACATGTCTAATATAGACCAATATAAAGCTTTAAAAAATCAAATCAAATCAAAAAATGTATTTGTTATCATGGTATCACACAGACTTCCTAGTTTTTCAGAGAGTTATAATTTCTTCCCACTAGCCCACTATAATACATATTGATTTCTATGCTATTCAAGTGTCCCACAGCTTGATGAACTAATGGAAACGATGTGATGTGATTATCTGCTGTGCTCTGATCATTGGGGTGACTAATCAGGGCGTCCTTGAAAAAGAGAGCTTGCTCTCAATGGCCCTCCCTGTATAAATAAAGGTTTACAACTACTTATGTGTAATTATATGAGATGATGAAGACAAGGGGTGAGTGTAGATACGTAGTCAATTGCCCCACCCCACATCATAAATGTTTCCTCAAATTAGGCGTGCCACGCCTTTTGCAGTCATTTTAATCGTTTCCAGATGCTCTCCTATATAGGTCAAAGTTCAACAGCGATGCCTCTGTCTTTATCTCCCTTGTTGGACTGTAAAAATGCATTACCCTCTGTCAAAGTTTGTAAAACAAGCACAGACAAGCCTAAGCATGATATATAGATTTTTATGACACACAAACCGCGTAGTATGGTATTAAGCCCAGTGTGGAACAAAGTGTTTAGTGTATACAGTATGGGAGGTTGATGTGAACCAGGGGTTAGGTAGTGTTTCAGTTCTCATAATCAGGTGGAGAGAAAGAGAGCCATTCTAAGCCAGTGACCCCATTAGGCGCGGGCCATCAAATGATGTTTAAAAAGCTCTCGGGGTGCGCTGGGAGTCCCAGGTCCCGGGCCCATCATGATCCCCCCTTGGTTTCAGGCCGGGCCCAGGCGGAAGCAGGCTATTCTCATCCCGCATTGTGCTCCAGAGCTATTCTGACGGTCCCCATTGTGTCCGAACGCTTTCCATGGCTCTCAGCGATTTCAGTGGGTCTGCACCTTAAACCCCTCCATTATGGACGGGCCTGCACCGCCACATTTGCTGTGTTGGCTTTTGCATTCATTAGCTAATGTTTGACTTTTCAGCTAGTGTTACCGCTCTAGCATAGCAACACTGTTGAACACAAGTGGGTGTAGTCAGTGCCTAAGTTCAGGTGCAGCCATAAAAGATATTTCAATTTAACATACTTTTACATGCGCTGCTGCTCCACCCTCAATAAATAAGCCTGCTATTTAGTGTCTGTTCATGCAGCATACAGTAGGCCTCCAGTGCAGTGCAGTCATTTTTTTAGTTTTAGTTTTTTTATTTGACAATTCGCTTTAAAAAGACAATTCCATGGTTGCAACACCAATGTACATGCACAATTAAAAGAACATCAAGGATAACACAAAAAAGTCACAGGACTTATTTCCATTGTGGTTGAATGTATTGGTTTTATTTGATGACATGAGTCCAGCAGGTAATCTCTATTATGGCCATTACAAAATACCGTACAGTAGATAGCATATCATCAAACACACCTGCTTGTACAATCATTATTCAACATTTAAAAAAAAGAAAGCAAAGAAAAACTATAACCACCAAACTTTCATTTACTTCCATATAAGGAAGTCATCTGTCAGCCTTTCTTTGTCAGCAATCAGAAAAAAAGATGTAGGCCCATTGTTTTCATCATTTCCTCCTTTCCTCAGATCCTCCTGCAGACAGAAGTAGGTTTTATTGCACATCCCATCACCACAGTAAACATGTACCCTGTTCCATTTCAGAGCGATGGGACCACAGCTCCATGGCTGAGCGATGAATCCCCTGCTGCAACGATGCTGTGTGTCCGTGACGGTGAAAGTGTGAGCGACTCTGCTGTGATGGAGGTGGCCTCTCAGCAGAACCTGTGAATCTCACCGGCGTCCATGCCTTCCGCTGCATGTGGGAAACCTAGGATGGAAGACCCAGTTCTGAGTCCCTGGAACAACATTTTCAACCTCCGCCATCACTTCTCCTCCATCCCCTCCAGCACCGGCCCCAGGACCTGACAGAGACCACAGCTGGGAGAGAGGGTGGGTGAGAAGATTCCAGGATGTTTGTGAATTTCCGCCGGATCCGCAAGTGCCAATGTGTGCAGCTGATGACCACGTGCCTGGTGCTGTCAGTGGTGATGGTTTGCTGGGAGCAGCTGGACAACAATGTAGTCAGCCATGTCAAGTCCTACTCCTACCGCTACCTGGTCAACCGCTTCACCTTCATCAACAAGAGCTTCACCATCCCACGCGAGGAGGCCTGGAGCTTCAGCAACTTCCGTTACCTGTTGGACCACCCGCAGAAGTGCGCTGGCCAAGACGTCCTCCTCCTGCTCTTTGTCAAAACGTCCCCGGAGAACACTGAGAGGCGTAATGCCATCAGATCCACCTGGGGTAACGAGACCTACATCCGTGACGCCCTGGGAGTGACGGTCAAGGTGGTGTTCGCATTAGGAGCGCCTCGGACCAAGAAGGACGAGCCCTCCTGGAGCAAGAGGAGTGGAGTGGGCTTGCAGCAGGAGCTCGTCTGCGAGGACCGTCTCCACGGCGACTTGATCCAGCAGGACTTCTTAGACTCGTTCCACAACCTGACTCTGAAGCTGATCCTGCAGTTCCGCTGGGCACATGCCCGCTGCGCCCACGCCCGCTTCCTCATGACCGCTGATGATGATATCTTCGTTCACATGCCTAATCTGGTGAACTACCTGCAGGACATGAGCAGGAGAGGGGTCACGGACTTTTGGATCGGTCGTGTGCACAGAGGGGCGCCACCTATCCGCAGCAGGGACAGCAAGTACTATGTTCCCGTCGATATGTACCAGTGGTCGTCTTACCCTGACTACACGGCCGGGGCGGGGTACGTGGTTTCCAGGGACGTAGCAGACAAAATCTACCAGGCCACTCTGACTCTGAACGCCTCTATCTACATAGACGATGTGTTCATGGGCATCTGTGCCAATGCCATGGGTGTGTCGCCACAGGAGCACGTCTATTTCTCAGGGGAAGGCAAGGCGCCCTACCACCTGTGTATCTATGACCAGATGATGACTTCACACGGTCATGTGGAGGACATCTATGACCTCTGGAAGGCAGCAACACACCCACAGGTCAAACAGAGGACCTCTGGACTCATGGGGAGGCTGTACTGCACAGCGGTGAAACTGGCTCTCCTTTGTAAACCCTACCATTTCAACACATACCCTTGCAAAGCAGCCTTTTTGTAGAACTACTTGAGGTTATGTCTGTGTGTGCGTGTGTGTATTCCAGAGAGAGAGAGAGTGAGTGAATGAGAGTGAGTGAGAGAGAGAGAGTGAGAGTGAGAGAGAGAGGGAGAGAGAGAGAGAGTATCTTGGTCCATAATGAAATGGGGATCATTACTGTGACCATTACCTCAGTCCGTTCAGTCGGACACCCAATCAACTGAAATATTGGAGTTTATGTTCAGTGTTGCTTGAGACAAAGAGACCAGATGAGTCATTTCTGTTACTGTAAATGTGAGGTTGTGGGTCATGTTAAGAGGAGTAATGGTACATTTGTGTGTGCCTTATGCGTGAATCATTGTTCGCAACACATAGGCTGGTTAAGTGTCAGTGCCAAAAATGTCTACGTGTCATGAAGTGTGAAATTCCACACAGTGAAGTAAAGCAAGTTATATAATGGGAAAGACTTTACAATAACTTGCTATTCTAAAAATAATGATGCTGTCATTACGGCAGAACAGCAATGTTATATGTGTGGATTCAATTATTTTAACAGTGTTGTTGTATTATGCTTTATCATTTTTTGTAACTGAATTTCTGAAAAATACATTTTTTGTTTTTATGAAATAACCACTTCTCTGTGTTATGTAACAACAAACCAAGTTCTCTATCCAAAAGATTTGTGACATTGAGACCTTGAAGAAAAGGTTACCCACAGACATGTTGGAGCGACGTCCTCGAATTTCTTTGAGATCTAACCTCCAAGAAAAAAAATAAAAATACCCAAACATACAGGATATTATAAAACATCAAGTCTCCCTACAGTGATGTGTTCATTTGAATCAAAACTTGAATTGGGTACATATTCCAGCATCCATACACTACCAGTCAAAAGTCATTTATTTTTACTATTTTCCGCATTTTAGAATAATAGTAAAAACATCAAAACTATGAAATAACACAAATGGAACTAAGCAGTAACCAAAAAGTCTTAAACAAATCAAAATTATCTTATATTTTAGATTCTTTAAAGTAGCCGCCCTTTGCCTTGATGGAAAGGCAAAGGCTTTGGAAAGAAATAGTGAAGTTGATAGGCATCAACTTCACTATTTATATTTGTCTAAAAAGCAAATATCATGCATGCTGGGATAGACTCCCAGTCCCCTGTGACCCTGAAAAATTTTAAGGAAATGAATAAACCTCATCCCACAATGCATTTCTTCCTTCATGGTAGTGGTATCGTTCAGCGGGGTAAAGCCACAAGAAACAACGTGGTTACACACTGACATGAATCACATGGCAGCATGAATATGGCATTTCTTTTTTTTCTTTTTTTTTGTGCTGTCTGTTTTTTAAAAAAAATACTCTTTATTGAGTTTTAAACAAGGAGGCATTTCTGAGTAGTTTTCATAAGCGTCATAAAGACGGAGTACCTATATTACTCATAACCACAATGAAAACAGAGACTAGCGCTGACGTTACTCTCTAACAGATAACTGATGAAAAGCAGCCACCTGCACATTATAACAGTCATCATCACTGAGGCCAGTCTTTATCCTGTTTTTGCATTTTCCTTACTTTGATCACCCCCTCAATTTTCGGTGCAGTGCAGATTAATCCACATGGAACAACGGTCTAAAACTATCTTACCATACATAGCTACAAGCGTTCAATCCCTCCATGTGTTTTCTCTTCCTCTCCATAGCAACAGTTTGCTGAGCAGCTAGAGAGTGGGTGACCGCAACACACAAGCCTCATTAGTGTTGAAGTGCACACGTCTTGTATGAACTCAGTCCACAATTTACTACCAAGCAATACTATATGGCTGCAGGCATGGATTTTGCCCTCCGCCTAGTTCATTCTGATGTACCCCGGATTATCATTTATTATTATTTTGGTCTAGGAATTTTCCATCTGAAATACAATGCCCTAAACATACCCAGCGCTGGCCAGAGAGTCGGTGTCATCAGAGTGTGTGATCCAGAGAGGCATCTGGCACATTGCTGCCTGCGGCGTGACGTCACACATGCCTCCCAGAGCCCCTGCTGAAACTGTAATAACCGAGGGGGAGCTGGCCCTGGGTCAGTGTTCAGCAGACATGAGGTAACTGACCTGAACCTTCACAGACCACCACACTGTGTTCCAAATGTACTCAGTGGTGGAAAGAGTACTACAATGTCCTACGCAAATAGAAGTACTGTTACTTTGCTCATATTTTACTAAAGTGGAAGTAAAAGTACTGGTGTAAAAATCTACTTAAAAGTAAAAAGTAGCTCATTTAAAGTGTACTCAGAGTAAATGTTGCTGAGTTACTTACTTACTTAGAAAAGAGAATGTTGTTAGATGTGATTCCCCCCCCCCCCCCATGCAATTCTAAAAGGAGCAGAGGACAGAGTTCAAACTCATTTCTTTTAATTGGAAAAATTGGAATTAACAAAATAAAATGCACAAACAAGTAAAGCTAGTTTACTCTTCTCTTCTTTGCTGCAAATGGCTCCAAAATTAGCCAATTTACAACTGTCCAATTTCTGCTGCTTATGGAGAGCCACAAAATGTGTACTCTGTAATGGATTTGATTTAAAATGTAGCAGATTTAAAAAGTACAAAAAAGTACAAGTAGCCTATAAAGCTCCTGAATTACAGTCATGTGAGTAAATGTAACTAGTTTATTCCACCCTTGAAACTACTACAATAGGCTATGCCTTTTAAGAAGGAATTGAGATTAACATACACATACAGCATATTAGTGAAAGAGTGTTGATAATTTATTAAACAATAACCAAGTTAACTAATGAGAACAGTGAATGATGTACATCCACTTCTAACCTGTAAACCTGCCAATGGGGATGCTTTATCTTCACTTAATTATCTGTTGTATTATTCTCAGTATGTCCTTTTGTTGTCATTACTTCTTGTATTATCTTCAGTATAGTCCTCTTCTCTATTGTAGCAACAACTCAATTTCCTCCGAGGGACTACTGAAATTTAATCTAATCTAATCTAATCTAATCTAATCTAAACTGAACATCCAGCTCACTAAAATAACTAAGTAAACATCTCAGTGTCTTAGACAATGTGCCTGTGGAGTCACAGAAAAATGCTGCTCTCTCCTCATTTCACCTCAACCCGCTGTGACTTTTCTATATGTATATTTATGGCACCTCATCCTGAAATGTGATGTGGCCAGGATTAGCTGTTCTCCAAACAGCTGCTCTGTTTCCAAGGCAACCCCCAAAAAGAGAATAATTCACACAAAGGCTTTAGATGGGGCTCAAAACATGGACAACTGCCTGCATCTGTTTGCTAAACTGCAGCAACTGCAGAATTACCTCCAGACGGCTTGAAATGGCCTGTGGCTTCATATTGAAATATCCTACTGAGAATGACAAATATACAGTTAAGTTCATTTAAAGCTACTTTGTCTAATTTGTGGAGATAGACTGGTTTATTAGTTTTAGATTTCCTACAATGAGAGATAGAGAGAACCGGAGCATGAAGCATCACCCGCTCTCTTTATTCATCAGAACAGAGAGGTAATTGATTTTCCTAATCTCTCCTCCCTTCCCTTGGGTGGTTTCGCAGAATAATTGCGTTGACTTCTGCGAACAAAGTTGACATGCTAAATATAGATTCACATACTATGTCATGGTCAATCATACATCAACTCGGCATAGGGCCCCAGAGGCAGAGTAGAGCTGTAGTTTACTTAAACCAGATTGCTTCTAACACATGCAGTGCAGAGACACTGTGCAGAGGAAATTGATGTTCCAGTTACCTGCTTCTCTACCCACAAATCCTACATCAAGTTCTAGGTTAAACCTCTAACTGTCACCATGTGGTGAGGCTGGAATATTTCAACACTACACATGAAAAAAAAAATGGGTCAAAACTTGTCAATGATGACAGGTTAAATGCTAAACAGTGCCTACTTTAGTGACTACTTTCTAACACATACAAATTTTAAAGATTTTTTTCAGACTATTCTGTTATTTGTTACCATTACAGAAAATGTGGACACTTTTAAACAGAAAATTAAAACATAACTGTTTAGCCTAGCGTTTCTTGTAATTTATTTTTTACTGTTTTCTATTTTAATCTTATATACAGTACATTGTTTATTTTTATTTTTCCCATTTTATTCTACTCTTAAATACATTGTCTATTTTCTTTTTGTTTATGACCTCTCTTTTTCAGATTCAGATTCTGAAACTTTATTGTCTGCATTGTTGCATTTCTATCTGTGTTATGAAGCTTTGATCTGCATTTGCTTTCACCACATCCAAGTTTGCAACCTCACAGTTTCACAAGTGTGAAGGCAATGCTCAACGCAGCCTGCAAATGAGGCAAGAACATGACAAACATACATATCTATCCTTACAGAGACTGGCTGAGTGTATCATGGACAGGTATGACAACCCTAACTCACACAAGATTTGTCACCTGCAAGAAAAACTGCAAAATAAATTCCACTGTCAAACAAAGTTCAAATCTCAGTGGATTTATCAGATTTTCAGGATCATTTTTTTCTTTCTTCTTTCCTGTTTTCTTACTCTGCTCTTGGGAGTTTGGAGTTCATGGTTGAATAATGCTTTACTATCATCAGACCGGCTCTGTGAATAATCTACCCCATATTGTCTTGATACAAAGTGGCAGATAAGTTGAAGGTGTCAATCTACTTCCTCAACCTCAGCAAGCTGTAGTCATTGTCTGAACAAGTTAAGTCACAGTGCACCAAAATAGAAACTGACCAAATTGAAAGCTCTTGTGAGATGCACTCAAGCTCAGTGAAGGCCTGTGGAGTATGTTGAAATACACCATGAATCTTGTGATGGTTTCTATGTGAAGCAGATATATAGTTAGTTAGTTAGTTAGTTAGTTTATTGTCCCCGGGGTACAAAACTGTACATCACAAGGAGAACCAACAATACACTTTACACACATCATCACACAACAATAGCAGGCAGTAACAATACGTAAAGTATAACACAGCAGCACATAATAGTGGCGGGCAAAAACAACATAAAAAGACAAGACTCATAGTTCCCTCAGCGAGTCACCCTGTTTAAGGCTGCTATGGCTGCGGGTATCAGGCTCAAAGCGAGCCCTTCTGCACCTCAGGGTCCTGTACCTGCGCCCAGAGGGCAGTGCAGTGAAGCAGCGATTGAGTGGGTGTGTGATGTCCTGTGCTACTGTATTTGCAATGCGTGTGATGGCCTTACAGCTTAGCTCTGAGAGGTTGGGGGGAGACCCATTATCTTGGCAGCAGTGTTGGTTATGCGTGTAAGTTTAACCCGGTTTGTGACAGAGAGCATGTTAAAGAGACAGGTGGAGCAGTAGAGCAGGATGGGATATAGTTCATTTACATGCAATTTTACAAAAAGATAAACTTTGGCACATTACCTGTTCTTTATCATTTACAACCCTTTGTCTCTTAATAAAGGCTCATAATGAGTCTGGAGGGAACTGAAAACAGCTCTGTGGTTGATTCACAAGGTAAAAACAGGAAACAACTTTTTTTTCATGTGCAAATTTTCCATTATTTAAGCTGTCAGAAAATATCTCACATTTAAGTCAGAATTGATAACTTTTCTCAGATTTATTAATTTTCTGAATTCACTTTAATATGATACCTAAACGTTAAATATGTTATAGCAAAATAGTATAGCCTATTTGATAAATATCTGAACCATTTCTCGACATTTATTAAACATATGGCAAAGTTCTTATGTTTAACAAATGTTACATTCTTTTGCATTCAACAAACATGTGAAGTTTTTCCACAATTAAAACATGTTTGATTTTTTTCAACATGTAACAAATATGTGAAAAGTTTTTCCACATTTCATAAACATTTGACTTTACTGCCTACCAAAAGACTGTCAGCATTTTACCTTTTTATATTTTTATTACCATGCTTTTTATTATTACTGAAGCAGTATAGGCTTAATCATTCAATGTCTGCACTTTCAGGTTTGCACAGGAAATATGTCTGCGCTGTTTAACACTCTTTTAATGCCTTTTACAATGCTATTCACTCTATACAGCCTTACAGCACTACAGACTCTCCCAACACACTTCTCCCTCCAGCTGCACCGGGTGATTCTTTGCAGACTGTTGCAAAGAATCATTTGTGTGAAAATAATTATGAGATGCTGCTAAATGCACTACCATTAGCCTATGTTTTAACTCAAATCTAAAAAAGAGATTTTTGACATTTTCTTAGCTGGCTTCTGAGAGCTTAATGTATTTCTGACTTTTCTTATATTTTACTTTATTTTATTTCTTTTGACAAGTAAAAATCATTCATGTGTGTGGTGTTACCACTGCTTGTGATCCAATATCATGCCTTTTGAAAACAATCATTCTGCTGCTTGATGTGCAGTTTACCTTAATTGGTTATGCTCTACAAACACATAAGAAAGTTGAACACAATTTATCACGTTTAAGAAAGACTCTTTCATAGCAATCATTGTTGTTGTTTTTTTATGTTTGAGGACATCCATTTTAAATATCACAAATTATCTAAATCTGAATAACTCTTTCCAAATGAATTCAAACTTTTGAAATTTTACCATCACATCCAGACACAAATATAGCAATTCAGTATTTGATATAATGAATATTGAAAATTGTGGGCTATAGGCTAAATTGTTGGTAACACATTTCATATATCTTAACATTGTAGCCATACTGTATATGTCTGTGTTGTTATGGACAGTTCTGTGGTGTTATTAAAGTTGTTATTTCTCACAAGTATGAGAAATCCATGAAATTTATTTATTTTTATTTATATCTTTATTTAACAGGGACAATGGACAGTTTGTAACTGTCCCAGAATTAGCTAGAAAGCTAAATTTCATCTGCAGTCCCTGGGCAGGTGATACAAAGATAGGCAGTTTTACAAAATACTTTACAACAAGAGTTAAAATTGCAGTGTCCAGTACATAAACATTATGAAATACAACACATAAATAAGTACACTATGCTTGGTATCTTAAAGGAGCTAATGGTCACATGATTGGTTTGATTTCAGCCATGATTTTAGTTGTAATTTAAAACTGGTCAAATTTGAACTTTGTCTGATACTGCTAGGAGTGGAGTTCCAAATGTTTGTAGCTCTAATGGAAAAAGCTGATCGGCCAAATTCAGAGCGCCTGAGTTGCATTACACAGTTGGCTCTGGTGGAGGCTCTTGTTTGCCTGATGTTCTCTGAACACAGTGAAACAAATTCTTTCAGAGGAGGAGGAGCAAAATGATGGGTAATTTTGTACATTAAACAGATGTTTGCATAGTTGACAAAATTATCAAAAGTCAGAAGGTTATACTTAGAAATGATATGACAGTGGTGATACCTAACTGGCTTTTTGTCCAGGACTTTCAGGGTGTATTTGTATAAACTGTACATCGGCTTGAGAATGGTTTTTCCCGCCTGGGACCAAGTGGTGATACAGTATGACAAATGTGGAAAAATCTTAGAGTGCATGTATAACTTAGCAGCATCTGTTGATAATTGGTTCCTGATAAATTTAAAATTTCTGAGGTTCAGTTTGGCTGTACTAATTACCTTTTTCACTTTTCAAAGGTCAAGTGTGAATCAATGATTATCCCAAGATATTTCATATCTGAAACAATTTTCACCCTTAACGAGGATATCAGGATGATGGACCTCCTTCTTGCTGATACATGCATGCGGTCTTGCTAATATTTAAAGTGAGACAAGACTGTGTGAGCCAGTCAGAGATGCTAGACATGGCTGCCGTTAACTTATGCGCCACCTGCTGTCTTGTTCTGGCATGCACATAAATAATGGTGTCGTTCGCATACATCTGGGTCATTACCTCAGGGCATACAGTAAGAAGGTCATTAACATATAAGCTAAAAAAGCAGGGGTCCCAGGACAGACCCCTGTGGGACCCCAGTAGGGCAGTCAAGTGATGAAGAGAGCTTTGTTCCAACCCGTGTACATTGCTTTCTCAATGTTAAATATGACTCTATCCATTTCATGGTATTTTCAGAGAAGTTAAAACTTGAAAGCTTGGACAGAAGAACATTGTGATTTACAGAGTCGAATGCCTTCCGTAGATCTAAAAATACTGCTCCTACAACCCCACCTCTGCCTAGAACACATGGCCATGTTAGCTTGCTAGCTAGAGAGCATGGGGAAACTCTAAACTATCCATTATTAGTGATTTTTTTTTTTCTAAGGAACTTATTCTCTTTATTTTAAATGAGTAACACAGACATGATGAAAGAGAGACACAGAGTTTTGGTCAGATTTATCAAAAAGTATAGGAGAAGGTATGTAGATCTGCCATGTGCTTCCAAAGCCTGGAAGTGTTAAGTTGGCGCCTCATTGAATGACCTCTTCAAACAGGAAGCTGTTCAAAAGCTCTTCCTGATTAATTTTAAACAGATGTTTTCTATTGAGTAACACCACAGACATCAAATCTTTGGGCACTTTTTGATAAAACATTATCATTTATGAATTTATAAAGTAGCCTAATTTAGATAATGAGTAAACAATATTTTCAGTATTTGTCTTTTATTTTGACTGAAAAATAAAATCCTCAAAAATGTAAGTTTATATTTTTAAATTGGCAACTGTCTGGCTTCGGACATTCGTTTTTTTTTTTCGTTTTTCAGACTTTCCTACAGTGTGAAAGTGCTCTGACACCGTTTGCAATACAAATGAAAGATTAGAGTAAGATAAGACTATACGGCATAGTACTATCGTTTTGGATGCGCGTGGCTGCTGCCTTTATGATTAATATGCAGTCTACCGTCTGTTCCACATCCTGCACTGTATGCAAGGTCCTGTTGTCCTCGTGCTGTGAGACTAAGTTGTTCTAACTCACGCCATCGAAGTTATTCCTCACATCAGTGTCTTTAACATTTTTTTTTTTTTACAAAATGTATGATCAAGAGTGCTATTGAATGGAGGAATAAACGGCACATTATTTCGCCCCAGCCTTTTCAGTTCATCCAGTCTAGTAATGTTGACAGCATGGGTTAGCTCTGCCTGTTGGCCAGTAGGTGGTGATGTTATCTAGCAGTAAAACTAAATGGTGCATGAATGGGATGCACAAGCTTCCCCCTCTTCTCCATGCACCACCCTCATCGCTTCAGAGCATATATCAGAATTTAGACTAATGGACACTGACCTAAAGCTACATTTAATAACAAAAAAAGGTGCAGATGGCCATGTCTTTGCCAGGAGTCATCTTAATCTATTGCAACGTCCATTCCGTCAAATCTCCAGATTACAGGATCACTCAAATGTTAAACGCAGGCAGGACAGCTGAGAACACCCCTCTCTCATCAAGACCAACTATAAATATAATGCACAGTAGTTCTCCCTTACACACAAAAAAAAAAAAGAAGGGACAAGCGGGCTTTAATACAGCAATTTCAGTTTTATTAAGACATTCATACAATTCTTGGGAGGAGGAAATCTGAAAAGAAGTCCAGGGGAATAGCAATATACTCTGGTAAGGGTAAAACCACGTCAGCAAAATATGGCCAACCAAGTGAGGAATTCTGATAGAGCAAGTGGGATAAAAAATATGATACATTTAAATTAACACATTCACAAAAGATAACAAAAAAGCAAGTGAATCTACAGTATAACATGACGAGTGCCTCTATTTAGCAGACCCACAATACATCGCACATATGTTAGCATAACATAATTTGCAGACTTTATACAGCACTTATACCTTTTAGTCCACAAGTAAATTACTAAATGGTGGAGAACATCTAATACACGCATCTTAATTGAACATGGAAAGAAATACCTGATAAGGACCTTAATGTTTACAGACCCCATGGCTTTGTAGCTCCAACCAGCCAACTGTCAAGGTTAGAATCTACAACTGTCCGAGAGGGACCACCATTGAAGTCACCTCGCTTTTTAACACATCGAAATTCTGATCCAAGGTTTAGCATTTGAGAAGAGTTTTTTTCCCCCTTCGAATAATATAAGCACAATGCAAGTGGACGATCGCTATCACTGCGTTTAAAAAAAAAAATCTCAGGGCTCAAATCAGGTCAGCCACATTCATAGGCATCTCCTCCACGGTTGTATTGTAAAACGTCTCGATGTCCCGAAGGATCCGCTTGTCCTCCTCAGTGACAAAGTTGATAGCAACTCCTTTTCTGCCGAATCGGCCGCCACGACCGATTCTGGGAGGAGCAGAGACGAGCAGATTAGATTTTCACACCAGATCAATGTGCACATTTGGGTACAAAGCATACCGCAACTTACCTATGAATGTAATTCTCTCGGTTTGTAGGAAGGTCATAGTTTATGACCAGGGAAACCTGCTGCACGTCAATCCCACGAGCCTAAGAAGCAAGGACATTCCAGTTATACTCAACTCTAATAGAGACGCCAGTGTAGAATACAATAAACATTTGTTTGTAAATGTCGCCGGTGAATAAGTAATAGATTCCTACATTTAGAGAAACCTATTGTGGAGCACAGGCCCTAATCTCCCAAAAGGTTTGACTGCTTGGTCATTTTCAAGACTGCTGCAGAATTAAAACATTTTGGGGTTTCAACTTTCACATCCAGAAGCTCAAAAAGCAAGCCACCATTTTAGGTTACAGCTTATTTGTGACATTTCTCCCACCCCCATACTAACCAGAAGGTCAGTAGTGATCAACACTCTACTTGAGCCAGATCTGAACTCCCTCATGATCACATCACGCTCTTTCTGGTCCATATCACCATGCTGGGAAGGGAAAAAAAGACATGTTTTAGTTAGGCACGATGTGCAGAATTAACCAGATACAAATGTTCAGCACGACAGCATTCCAACATCTAGCTGCAGGGCAAACCCAGCAAGAGAACAGATCTTACTAGAGCAGAGACTGTGAAGTCCCTAGCATGCATCTTCTCAGTCAGCCAGTCCACTTTTCTCCTGGTGTTGAGGAAGATGACAGCCTGGGTGATGGTCAGAGTTTCATACAGATCACACAGTGTGTCCAGCTTCCACTCCTGGAGACGGCCAAGATCACAAAAAATGAAATTATGTCACGTGATGTACAGTCTTCTTCAAATGAACAAAGTAAAACAAGTCTGATCTCTGGCATGAATCTCTACTAAAAACAGCAGTTAAAGTATAACACAGAATCTTGAGACGAAGGAGACTGGACATTAAGAAAGAGGTCCCTCCTGGTCTCATTTGCGATGCTGTGCCTTTGATCTCCTTCTCTGGTGTACCCATGCTTACACGGCCGCAAGAGCTAAACCCTGAGGCTTGGCTCCTGCAGTTTTAGCAGGGTGCTTTAGAAAGAAGGGAAATGTATGGCATTCACTGCAGTGAGAGAGTATAAATTGTACGCTTGTTGATAAGCTGGTTGTCCCATATGTGAACATAACTAGTGTGCCGAGTGGTGCGCTTGCTAAGAACCACCCACCTCCCGCTCCACATTTATGTAGAACTGCTTAATACCCTCTAGGGTAAGCTCTTCCTTCTTCACCAAGATGCGAATGGGGTCTCGCATGAACTTCTTGGTCACCTCCAGCACATCTGCTGGCATGGTGGCAGAGAGCAGGACCACCTGAGAAAGACATGCACATTACTCAAGAGTCAGGAGACTGAATCTTGAACTTCAAAAACACTTGATGCTGTATCAGAATGCCTAACATTCAAGTGCACACCATATCTGTGGCACCGAGCCTTGAGACAGAGGCCAACGAACATTAAGAAAGAGGTTCGACCACATCTCATTTGCAGCGCATTGCACAATAATCTCCTTCCGCGCAATACTCTGCTAGCATCATTGCGTGAAACAGAAGAGTCTGGATCACACAATTATAGCAGAGTTCTGTTAATGCAGAAGAGCGGTTTAAGAATTCAAAATCTGACTTAAAGACTACCGTCAGTATGAATCGTCATACTGGCATTGTCAGTCATGTCTGTACCCAAAAACAATGCTTACTTGAATGTTTGTGCTCAACTTCTGGAAGATTTCATAGATCTGATCTTTGAAACCTCGACTCAACATCTCATCAGCTTCATCCAGAACAAACATCTTGATCCATTTCGGGGCTGTGCAGAAACATGGCAGTTAGAAGTCATACTCCCCAAAAAACATCCAATAAATAATAAGTTCCATGATCCAAATAACAAGTATGATACTTACACAGGTATCTCCTGTTTAGCATGTCAAACACTCGTCCTGGAGTGCCCACCACTATGTGAGGGGCCTCAGCCTGGAGCTTCTGCATTTCGCTACGGACATTGGTCCCTCCAATGCAGGCATGGCAGGTTGCCCCCATATAGTCACCCAGAGCCAGAATTACCTTCTGGATCTAATGGGCGGCCAGAGGAGGGAAAAAAAACAAATACTAGTTTAGGGCAATGTGATAAAGGTAGTGCGACATGACATGCAAAAACATAAAAAGTGAGTGATCAGTAAAAAAAATGTAGAACTCTCCATTTCAGAGTCAGTCCCGAAAGATGGTATGCCATCATTTCACTCAGTTTTCCACAGCAAAACATGAATCATTTAATATTATTAAAAACAAAAAACACAATAGTGAAGCCAGGTCACCTTTTCAGACCAATGCAGTCATGGACAGGGACTACACCAATCTTAAGAGGATCCTTTTGGGTTTTGCTTTGTCTTTTACATTTTCAGAATATTGAGATAAGTTTTGAAAATGGTACCTTAGTTTTTGAGTCACTGTCCCCAATATGCCGCCTAGGTCTGAGACACAGTTAAGTTAATCGTGACCTCAGGAACAGCATACCTGCTGTGCCAGCTCTCTGGTGGGAGCCAGCACCAGAGCCTGGGTCTCCTTCTGCTCTATGTCCAGCTGTTGCAAGATAGAGATGGCAAAAGTGGCCGTCTTACCAGTGCCTGACTGGGCTTGGGCAATGACATCATAGCCTAATAGCGAGGAAACAAAGATTGTGATTAGCAGTGAAACATGTTATAGTTTAAATTTCCAACTCAAAATCATGTTATCGAATGGCGATATGAGAAATGTACAAACGTCAGCCAACCTTCAGTTTGTGGTGCATTACGGTTGCACTTTGGCGTCTGAGCAAGAAATCCATTAACAATATTTTCATATGCAAACTACTGGGTTATGAACAGTTTGAGTGATCAGTGAATAAAAAGCTTATCCCCATGGGTGGGTAAGTCCCGAAAGATGGTAAAGCATCATTTCACTCAAAGCATGCAACCTATATCCTGACTAAACTCTGATTTCTGTACCTTTGATGCAAGGAATGATTGCCCTCTGTTGAATGGCAGATGGTTTTTCAAAACCATATGCATATATTCCCCTGAGAAGAGTTTCCTTCAGGTTCATATCATCAAAGTTATCTGTAATCTCGTTCCAGTTGCTCTGAAGAAAAGAAATGCAAAATAGTGGGTCAAAGCATTAAGTAAACACATGTACAAACTCCATATTGAATCAGTGATTTATTTATTTATTTGTATTTACAGTTTAGTAAAGAAAATTCAATGCAATTTTGTCACTTTTGGCATTGTGCTCACCTCGATGACACCATCAGGCTCCATTCCCTCTGGCCCCCCATGGTCTCTATCTCTTGAGCTGTTAAAGAAAAAGATTTCTCAGCTTTTATTGAAATCATATTCCCTTCAAAATAGGGAAAAGGGCCTAGGTGGGAGCGCATTTGGACATCCAAATACAGGCAACTAGCCTACAACAAGCAGTCACTCCTACCACGTGTCAAGTTGAGAAGGATGCGGTCAAACAGTCATCATTGTCAAGTCGGCCTAAATGCCACCATTTCACGTTTAATCGGAATAATTAAGACGTGAAGTTAAGTGAAATGTGGTTACTGCTCTACAGCAACGAGGTTACGCCCAAAGCATCCCGTTACAGGGCTCGGGTCTTCGCAAAGCGCACGTGTCAAATTCCACAAGCGGGGCTGAGTAACGGGTCCTTGGAATAAGCCTCGGTTATGTAACCTCGAAAGGTTTTCGGACCGACTAACACGCCTACCTTCGTTTCAACCTTAGTATCATAAGCAATATATTGACATCACATTTCCAGCATGTCCCAACATGGAGCTGTGCTCCCCTAACGGTTAGCCAATATGTCGGCCAGTCGGGCCTGTGCAGCCAGCGGAGGGCTGGAGAACTAGGCCGTGCACTGCTCTGGCCGGGCGGTACGTTTGATTCCGACCGGGATTAGCTAGAGGCGGGTTAAAGATTGCAGTGCGGTGTTGTTAAATGGCACAATTTACGTCAGATAAAGTAAACGCATCTCACTTAAATGGCTGCAAACGTTGATTTCCAGCTGCGGGTTAGCCAGGACAGGTAGCTAGCTACACGGCTAACATCCAGCTCACCGTGGCTGGGGCCTAGCTAGATAACGTCAAGCCACCATTAAAAGTCAGCATGACACAGAATACAGATTTGTGCAAAACGTTATCTTATACCTGTACTCTGGAAATTGATTGGTAAAATAACCAGCTAAAGGATGTTACCTGTTGTAATCAGCAGAATCGCTAGACATGATCCGTTCCCAACTTCGGCATGCGACTGGAAAGATCGTTGATGGCGATGCCAACTGCCTTTATGTAGCCGGACTATTTTCACCGCTGAACTTAGTGCTCAATTTTGTCAACAATATGTTGTCACTGTACTGACCAAAACTTTTTTACTTATTATATGTTATTTATTATCTGCCATATGCAAAGGTTAATTTCAATAAGCGATAATAATGTGGAAATTAATTCAGACTATATTCCTTAGCGGAAGGATATTGCAGTAATAACGGGTGCTTGGGCTGCTACAGAGTCTCTGACAGGTCAAAACTAGGCCTGGCAAGGTTGTGCCAAATTTTTGCAGTACATTACTGCGGACCAACTCCAAAAATAGTTCTGCAAACTCTAATTAATAAATTAACAAGCAAATAGTAAACATGTTGTCCCCCACCAGTGATGTAGTTCCACCCTTGGGTCAGTCAGTGATTGCTGAGTGGACTTGAAATATGAGTGAAATTGTATAAGCATTTTCGTATGGGACAATGAAAGGACAGATTGACCATTCTGTTGCCTACTCTCCTCAGAATTAGGCTTACAAGGTATATCTTGAAATGTAGTAACTGTAATTGTCCTGTTTTTACTCAATACAGTACAAAACAGAAGAACTACAATACGCAATAAATACAATCCTTACATAATGTACACTACAATACAATTTATAATACAATATACAATATAACATACAACACCAGGAGCGTGAGTGTCATGAATAATATAAATGCTAAATGATAAGTGATATATGGTATTGCACAGTAGGTAAGTGGTAACATGATATAAGTAGTCAAACTGACGGCACAGTGGTAGTGCAGTGATGAGTGCAATAACAGTCCAACAACTGGACAATAACTACAGTGTCTTGTGGTTAGAGGTTTGCCCAGAAATTCTCCATTGACTCTCACTTCAACACATAAACCCAGTCTGATGTCTCCAAGTGTGTAGTGTGTGTAGACTATTATGTTACCTATGATAACTTTAACTGTATTGCTTTACCACTGAGTCCCCATTCATTGTCAACATTACAGTGTGACTAACGAACGAACGAACTAACGGACGGACACCGATCCATAGTCCTCCCTTTGGCGGGGAACAATGAGAGAAAGTTGAGACTGAAAAAAGGAAGGGTGCACTTAATTGTTCATCATTAGATGGTTCATTTCAGCACTTAAACTGGAATACTATAAGTTGCTTGGCTCTTTTATCCATACTCATTGTCCCCCACCAAAGGGGGGACTATGGATCGGTCTCCGTCCGTTAGTTAGTTAGTTCGTTAGTTAGTTAGTCACCCAGTAATGTTGACTTTGTGCCGCTAGGGGGCGGCATTGACAATGAATGAGGACTCAGTGGTAAAGCAGGTCATACAGTTAAAAGTTATCATACAATGTGGGGGACAATGAATGGGGACTCAGTGGTAAAGCAATACAGTTAAAGTTATCATAGGTAACATAATAGCCTACACACGCTACACACTTGGAGAGATCAGACTGGGTTGATGTGTTGAAGTGAGAGTCAATGGAGAATTTCTGGGCAAACCTCTAACCACAAGACACTGTAGTTATTGTCCAGTTGTTGGACTGTTGTACTGTTATTGCATCATCACTGCACTACCACTGTGCCGTCAGTTTGACTACTTATATCATGTTACCACTTACCTACTGTGCAATACCATATATCACTTATCATTTAGCATTTATATTAATCATGACACTCACGCTCCTGGTGTTGTATGTTATATTGTATATTGTATTATAAATTGTATTGTAGTGTACATTATGTAAGGATTGTATTTATTGCGTATTGTAGTTCTTCTGTTTTGTACTGTATTGAGTAAAAACAGGACAATTACAGTTACTACATTTCAAGATATACCTTGTAAGCCTAATTCTGAGGAGAGTAGGCAACAGAATGGTCAATCTGTCCTTTCATTGTCCCATACGAAAATGCTTATACAATTTCACTCATATTTCAAGTCCACTCAGCAATCACTGACTGACCCAAGGGTGGAACTACATCACTGGTGGGGGACAACATGTTTACTATTTGCTTGTTTCTTTCTAATTTAAGGCGTACATTTTTTCAGCTTTTGAACTTTGTTGATAAGTTAAATGGCCTTGCCGCATAGGTAGCCTTAGCAGTGCTGAGCTAAAAGTTATATTTGTCACAACTTCTGTAGGGAACAATTTGCACTTTTTTTTTGCTTAGACAGTTCTTTCCTCTAGAGCAGGCGAGTCAAACCATGTGCCTTGGAGTGCCAAGAGTCTGCAGGTTTTCATTCCAACCAAAGACTGCACCAGGTGATTTCACTGATTAGCATACACATCCAACCAGAAAGGAGGAACTAACCAGTGAAACCTGGTGTAGTCTTTGGTGGAATGAAAACCTGAAGACTCTTAGCAAACCAATGCACATGGTTTGACACCCCTGTCCTAGAAAAAAAACATTACAGCCCATTGTTTTCCAGCATAAGACTATATTACATTTACATTAATAAAAATGAGGATGAGCGGAAAGAGGTAGACGAGAGTGAGGTTTATTTCATCTTAAAATACTGTTTATTGTTCATTAAACGATACAAGAATACAGTTCATTTTTACCTATGACTGTTTTTACCTTTACATTCAAGTCCAATATTGGGTGTACATATGCAATAATAAATCAAAATGTTCTTAAATATGAACTACCACTTGCCTATGGATTTCACTTTTATTGCCTTAATTGTCCGAGCATAGACAAAGAAGTAGATCTTCAGGAGAGGCCTAGTTTACAAAAACACAATTAAGTTAGTGGAAATTTTCATAGTCAGATAATGTGACTCTTGAAAATAATGGCTAGCACTTCAAAATGTACAAGAACACATTCTACTCAGAAATGGCACAACACATTATACAGTAGTTTCTGAAACCAAAAGCAGTAGTATTTTGACTCCAGCAGTTGACCTAAATTAATGCACAATGGTGTAGTAGTTGGAGAAGAGTTCCTCCCCTGCTCTGATGTCTCTGAGCGACACCAGCACCACACACCGCACGGGCCTCTGTGTGTCATGACTGTAGTTGACATTAGGAAGATACCGGCGGAGCTCGAGCGGAAACGCGCTAGGGACGTCGTACTCCTGGTAGCACACGTTAGCAGACCGGTCGTTGGAGCAGTTGTTCACGTACTGACCCACCGCCAGCTGGTTGTGTGGGTCGGTGGTCAGCCAGCTGGTGTCACTCAGCATGAAAGGACCCAGCCGGTCCCTTCCACTGCATGACTTGTACACTATTTTGGAGATGCCTTTATCATTCCCGTCAATCAAGACACCGTCAATGCACCGAAACACGAAAGGGTTTCTGATGGACTGGAAGAAAATGGGCTCATACACCTGATAGACTGTGCCTGGATACATGGCAACTGTAGTTCCTTTAGGTACAAAACCCCTGGTGACAAACACTCCAGTTCCTGCAAATGGCAACGTGCTAGGCCTCCGCTCGAGGCAGAATCCCATAGATTGTAACATGGCATCCAGTCCGCCCACTGGTCTTCCTCCATATTTCTCCTCTTTGTTTCTTGCTTGTCTGGCATAGTGAGTTTCATGATTCAGACCCAGGGCCTCTCCGTGCTGTGTTATGTCTGTCCTGAGCAGGACTCTGAAGAGCTTCAGCAAGCTTTGAGACACCTCCTCATCTGAGACCAGCTTGTCCTTGGAGCGCTCTGTCACTTGCCGAAGAGTCCTCTCATTTTTACCGAGGTTCAGTACAAGCCAAGGCACAAATCTGTGTCGGTAGGATTTCCATTTGTTCTGAAATCTTTTCAGAGCAGTTCTGAACATCCAGCGCGAGGTTTGATAGTAGTTAGGGAGAGTACATTCATGAATACTGGAGTCACGTCCGGTTAGTTGTATTAAAATAAAAGTACATTTTTATAAACACGGTTATTTGTGTTATTTGTTTTTTCCAAAATCAAACTTAAACTGCCAATATGTGATAAAACGTTGTTTTTGCGTTTCTGAAAAGAGTTACCTATTGTGTTGTGCAAATTAATATAACTTGACATATTACGAGACGCCAATTTGAAGAGTGATTTACTTCGTGCTTTTATTTTGAAGAGCAATGCTCAAACCGGAATGATTATTCTACAAAACTCTTGTGAACTTTACACGCGTTAGCCAGCTGGATGGAAAAAAGGGAGTCGGGCAAATACAAACATGGTAAGAAATAGATCCGTTTATTCTTTTAGTGGGATGCACATGTAAATACTGCTTACAGTTACTTGAGCTAATACTTATGGGTAATTAATATAATCAAGAACTAGCGCAAATGCCCTTATATCCTCGCTAAAGAATAAAAACAAAGGTAGCTCTCTAGCCAACATTAGCTAACTAGCTAACGGTAAAACTAGCTAGCTAGCCTAGCTTGCTAGTTAGCAAATCAACTGACCAGCAGGATTACACTGCAGTAACGTTAGCCATTAACAGCTGTCGATTGGATTGTGATTGCTAGTTGAATGTTATCAGAAATGTTGTACGATGCCAGCCAGCCAGCTGACAGTCAGCTTTATGCTAATCGGTCAATGACACAAGCTAGTTGTCATGATAGCACGCTGATGCTAATTACCTTAACCAGGTTATTAAGTGAGTGATGTTTTGAGGCGAGTTTCACCCTTCTGCAGGTTTTATATAACAGTTGCCAGTTAACAGTTAGTAGTAACCGTTTGTTGCACTTGATGATAACTGGTACTTATTACTATCAGAGAAGTTGCACATCTTATCTGGTCAGAGCCCTGTAGTGACATGCAGATTACTGTTTAAATATCATTCAGGCTCTGCTTTCACCCAATTTGGCAACTGGTAGGTGCTGCACTCACACTTGTCAAGGGAGTTTCTTTCTGCTGATGCTGTTCTCCTTCAAACTAGTCTGAGATAATTATGCACAAGCATTATTGAGATCTTTTGTGCGTGTCTTTGTACAGAACAAGCTGAAGTCCTCACAGAAGGATAAAGTTCGTCAGTTCATGATCTTCACACAATCCAATGAGAAGACTGCATTGGCCTGTCTGTCACAGAATGACTGGAAATTAGACGTTGCCACTGACAACTTTTTCCAAAATCCAGAGCTCTATGTTTCAAATCTAAAGGGAGCCTTAGACAAGAAGAAGCTTGAGCAGCTGTACAACAGATACAGAGGTAGGTATTCATATGTATAAATAAGATATTACTACAATGCTCATTGCATTTGTCAATTTGTTATAGACAATGCAGGAATAAAAAAGAGTGCAACATTGGAAAAAAAAAATGAAATGCACACTTTTTTTTAGGGTACATGCTTTCCTCTTCTTTTTTATTTCCTCTTTTTTTTGTAATCCAATATAAATCAATGCGCTCTTCTCATTGTTACCCTTAGATCCTCAAGATGACAACAAAATCGGTATCGATGGGATCCAGCAGTTCTGTGACGACCTGGGCTTGGACCCAGCCAGTATAAGTGTGCTCCTCATAGCCTGGAAGTTCCGGGCAGCAACACAGTGCGAGTTCTCCAAACAGGAGTTCATGGATGGCATGGCAGAGCAGGGGTGAGGATGCAATTTCAAATGCTAGAAACAAGAAAGACAAGACTCTGATTATCTCCAGGAAATGAGTTGCACACATGCATCTTTCAAGTTAATGATTTATTACAAGAAAAATCTAATTTCCCTGATTGGTACAGTTCACTGTGCAAAAAGTCTATATGTTTCTACATTTCCTGAAACCTGCTCTATATTTCCTCAGATGTGACAGTATAGAGAAGCTAAAAGCTCAACTACCAAAAATGGAGCAAGAGTTAAAGGACCAAGGGAAATTTAAGGACTTTTACCAGTTTACATTTAACTTTGCTAAGAATCCTGGCCAGAAAGGTTTGGGTAAGAATCTTTCATGTGTGTCCTTTATTTATTTGTTGTTGTCTGTTAGACAATGTATATTCACATAATCCCTGTTTTTGTTTCTGTTAGACCTAGAAATGGCAATTGCATATTGGAATTTAGTACTGGCCGGAAGATTCAAGTTCCTGGACCTGTGGAACAAATTTTTAGTTGTAAGTTAAATGTTATAACTCACTGTGTTTACACTTTAGTAACAGAGTGCTCTAAATATGCAAACATTTTTCTCTTTCTTTATGCTGCATTAACTTCTCTCTACTCCTTGCGTTTTGCAGGAGCACCATAAAAGATCAATTCCCAAGGACACATGGAACCTCTTATTAGACTTCAGCACAATGATCACAGATGACATGTCAAATTATGATGAGGAAGGTTTGTACTGTGTTTACCCTGGGCTGAAGATAAATCCATTTGTAACGGTTTGGGTGCATGACAAGGTGTCTCTGAATAAGTCTGTTGTCCCATCTGTGACCCATAATTGTTCCCCTTCCCTTTATACACAACCTTTTAGGTGAAGTGCTTCCTCCCTGAATATAGCTTCACACAGTGTTATGGTCTGTTAACATTCAGAAAAAATGCATGATTGACCATATGTCTTCATCCAGGTTGTGAAAACTCAGATTTTGTAATTGCTTGCTGTCTATCCTTTTTTTGTTGTTTTTTTTTTAAATTTTTTTAAAGGAGCATGGCCAGTCCTTATCGACGACTTTGTGGAGTTTGCGCGGCCACACATCGGGACCAAAAGCACGGCGGTCTAAGGGCCGGCCTCGCTGAAGGAACGTCCACATGAGGTTTCTACACAACAAAAACAAAACACACAACAAAGGTGGTGAATGGAGAACAGGGGGACCGCACTGAGCTGAGATCTACGTTGCCTTTTCAACCCTCAGGACTGAGATGTTTTACACAACAGAGACTTTATATATATATATATATGTATGTATATATATAAAAAGGCATATCTCTTCGTCGGTCGACTTGTGGTGATTTGGGGCTTTTATCTAAAGTATTGGGCTTTTTGTGTGTACTCAAGCCAACTGGAGATGAGTCACCATCTTGGACCATGCGGTTCCTGTCCCAGTGTTTAGTTGATGTGGTTGGGCTTTGCTCAGAAGCACCTAGATAGACATACCTTTGAATCGTAATCTAAACACAAGGGTCCATGAGGGAATGTCGTTCTTTAAAATATTGAATTTTAATACTTTTGTGTGCATTCCTGCTATGATTTTTTGTTTTATGAAACATTTGTGTGACAGATCAGTATAAAACATTGATTGTAATATTTTTTGTTTTGTTTTAAGCATAATGCTGTTCCATACACACAAATGTATAAAGATAAAATAAATGTTTCAATTTGGTATCTCTTTAATGTTTCCAAGCCTCTTTATGTGTTTCTATGCATACAATTTTGATTTCTTTATGGATAATTGTTAATAGACGTCTTGATAGCACTCAATCTTACTGGTTTGTTGTTGAATAACTGGTTATGGTTTCAGGCCGTCTGCAGTCGTATGGTTTAAGTTGAATTATCTCTATTCAAGGCCTTGAAAGGTCTTGAATGTGGTCAAATGTTGCAGTTGAGTCTTAAGAGGTCTTAATGTTTTTCATTGCATAATTTATGAAAAATGTATGAAAAATTTTACTTATGAGAAATCTTTGTTGCATCGATCTATACTCTGATATTTATTCATTTTTAACTCGTAAGGTTTAATATTACGGTGTATTTGGCCTTAAATTGTATTAGAATTAGTATTAAAATGGTCTTCAGAAGTCCTAAATTTAACTTGCAGAAACCTGTAGTCAGGTTTCTACAGTCATTTTGAACCTATGACTGTAGAAACCAGTTACTCTACAACGTGTGCTTAATTTTTTGTTTGTGGCATAACTCGATGGCGTAAAATGTCCTTCTATGGAAATAGTGTGATTAAATCTGATTTTTCTTGCCTGAAGCTGTAGTTTTAGAAGAACCGTGTGCAAGCTCCTTGGTGCTGCCCCCTCGTGGCGAGAGCATCACCTACAAACAGACGGTGTGGTTGCTAAGGGCAACTGACCAACACACGGCGGTTAGGAGCACGCAGTGCCACTCACAATTTGAAAACTTGGATAGCTAACAATAGCCTACATACAGCTGTATTTGATAATAGTGTAGTGAATTGATCTACTTAGCGATTAGTCTTTTGTCGCCTTGTACTTGTTTAGCGGCGTAGGATAATGACGAGCGCACTTTTAGCTGATTTAGGCTGGGGTGACGGCCTTGCCATCCCCATGGCCAATGCTGAAAACAAGGCTTTGGAAGATGAGGTGGGTGTCATTATTCATCACACCACGGATGAAATTATTGAGCAGTCCAAGTCATGTTAATGGTGAGCATTCTCCCCCGATAACAGATTCATGAGAAGGAGAAGAAGAAGATGCAGCTGGAAAACAAACTTGAGGAATACAAGGACAACATACAAGCCTTGTCTGAACACTTCAAAAATGTTGTACAAGAGCTGTCACACACTCAGGTAAGCTAGGTTGTAGTAGACACATTTCCTTTCAGAATACAGTGTTTATTATATTTTATTATATCTGTCATATGACTGGTGTATGACTCTCTTCCAGTGGTTAGATTCAAACCAGAATGATACACAGTAAACATCACATCACAGTATCAGGATATGTTGCTGAGTTCAATTTTACTTTATTTTTTTTTGTACATAGGCTCTGTGCAAGGCC
The DNA here is from genome assembly GCF_046629955.1 of Centroberyx affinis. Taxonomy (NCBI): domain Eukaryota; kingdom Metazoa; phylum Chordata; class Actinopteri; order Beryciformes; family Berycidae; genus Centroberyx; species Centroberyx affinis. Next base: position 443,690 of record NW_027279625.1, read on the forward strand.
AAGGAAAGGGAGACAGAGTCGGAGAAACATTTCAGAGCCCTTGCAGAGAGAGAGGCAGGTCGCCTGCGGCAGGAGTTTGGAAAGCTGGAGAGTGAGCTTGGATTTCTGAGAGAGAAGAAGAACGCGCAGGAGGTCCTTTCCATCAACATCACATTGATCATAATACTAAAACAAACAAAAAAAAAAAAATGAAAATGAGAGAAATTGACCTTCTTTATGTTACAAAGTAACCAAAAATAATGAAGGAACTATAAGTCAACAAACATTAATAGATGTACTTACATCTTCATACAGACGGAACAAAATTCAAACTTTGGTCAGATTCAAGTGACTGACAGTGTCTTTGGTGCTCGGCGCTGAAATGTCCTACTTGTGTTCAAATCCTCAGAACAATATCTTCAAGGCCAAACAGAAGCTGGAGGAGCTCAGGAACCAGCTGAACTGGGACCAGCAGACCCTGGACGCCTGGTTGGAGGAGTCCGCGCGCAAAGACGAGGACACCATGGCCATCGTCAAGTACGCCCAGCAAGATGAGCGCAGGATCAAGGTAAGATGCAAAGTCCTGTCATTTCACTGCTGTCCTGCCACTGGCACAGCAGGGCTCACATGGAATGGCTATTCAGACTACAGGCAGAGTTTAAAGTGCTTTCCATAAAGGAATTCAAAATAAGGAATAGAAAATATAAATAAAGCAGTTAAAAATTGGGAAATGCTTAAAAAAAAGTGGTTTAAAATCAATCAATAAGAAACAGCCAAACATTAGAAACAAGATTAGAAGTAACATACAGTCCATAAAACAATCAAGTTTCACAGCTGATTGATGATAAATATACCAGAGTCGCCTGTTCATTCCATGTACAGCAGTAGTTCCATACAAACTCAGTTGTTGTTTAGTACTGTGTCTTATGGAGCTTTATTATCTGTCCTGATACAGTCGCTCACTGTGGATATAGAGAAGAAGACGCTGGAGGCCAACCAAAAGCGCAAAGCACTGGACAACGAATTGACTGAGACAATATCAGCACAGGTACATGTTAGCTCTTTGATTATCATTCTCGTGGGAACTGTGATTATAGTAGAAAACAGCTGCTTTTCCCTTGCTGGTGTCTATGAGAATGGGTTTTCTTCTGTTTCGTCAACAGATCGGTTTGGACAAGACTGCAGAGAATTTCCGGCAGGCCCACCTGGAGAGACAGGAGCTCATCCGCCAGTGGGAGAACACCATCGAGCAGATGAGGAGACGAGACGCTGAGATGCAGCAGTGTGCGCTGGTAACTGTTACTTGGCCATGTGTGGCCTTACACTACTACCAACACAACATGCTGGCACACACCAAAGCATATTAAGTCCTCATTACAGGACAGAATTTGAACGCACACTGAACAATGCACCTGAATAACACCAACTTCCTTGTTATGCATCATTTCTGACAATAGGCTGTCACATCCAGTAAACTATTTTACATCCTTACTTCTGTTGGTTCTTGATTATCAGATTAATTAACAATACAGATTGCATGATGATTGTAATAACAAGTATGTTGAATGAAAGACATATTGTGTGATCCTTCCAGCAACTTGCCCAGGTCAACCAAGAAATCAGGGAAAGGAATGTCACCATTAAAGAGAAGCAGCAATTTATGGAGAACGAGATAAAGAACAACAAGGAATACGAGAAGAAGATAGCCATGGGCAACCGGCAGGCGGCAAAACTGAGGCAAGATCTGAAGGAGCAGGAGAGTAACCGCAGCAGGCTACAGGATGAGGTCAGCATTTCAAAGCAGCTGTCACTAACCGCTAGTGAAATATTCAGTGGAAGTTCTTCACTAGTTCTTGACTAAAGTTTTGTCAGTGGAGAATCCCATTGATAAAAATGGCCAGTCGTGGGAATCTGTGTTCAAGAAACCACACCATGAATCTGAACCTGATCTGTAATTTAGCTTATTGATCTCTGTGTTGTAAGAGTGAACATGCCTGATTGATTTTCATGTCTTTGCAGTTGGACAGTCTCAAGGGCACAGTGGACAGAACAGCCACCGATGTGGAGTCTGTGAGGTCCCACATAACCAGCATCAAGAAGGACACCCAGGACAAAACTGAAAAGTCAGTAAAACACTTACTGTTGTTGTTAATCAATAACAGTAATGAATCTACTCTAGTGCTTTTATCACAAGCTCTGTGTGTGTCTGTGTGTGTTTGTGTGTTGTAGACTGAGCAAGGCCAGGCTCCACAATGCCGGACTGGAGGAGAAGCTGAAGGCAGTGACGCAGATGGCCCTTACTGTGGAGGACAGAGCCAGCCAGATGGACCAGCTGCTCAAGGACGAGGAACAGGCCATCAAAGTGAGCAGCCTGACACTCCGTATTAACAGCAAGAAATGTTTGCCTTTTATGTTGAGCACTTTTCTGTACACTTGTCAAGTTTACCTTTGTTATTTTCAGTTTTTCGTCTCAGCAATTTTTTGCCTCTCAGCACACTTTCACTATTATTTTTGATGTTTCTTATAGCTTGTGTACACATTATCAAAAAAATATGTTGGTGTTGCCCTGAATTTAAAGCTGCACAAGGCAACTTGGCACATTGGCAGCTCCAAATGGCAGTGAGGAGGTAACTGTTTGAATTTGGAAGACTTCAAAACATGTAACGTGATGTCAGTAAACCTAGAAACTGGATCAAGGTGAAAAACACTTACAAACTATTGAATCTACTACGTCAAACCTTTGTGTGGTGTGAACCTTTGTGTGGTCACTTGTATGGAATATGAGAGCACATTTCCTTGCTGTAATATACTGTATAACCCTGTTTTTTTCTTTGCTATGCACCAGGAGTTGGATGTCCAGCTGCAGGGCCACAGGGAGGCGCTGTTCCGTCAGAAACAAGACCTGCAGGCCCTCAGGATGAAGGAGAAAGATTCTATCGCCCAGCTTTCGGGGAGCAAAGCCACCATCTCCAGCCTGGACAGCCACCTCAGCAAGCTGGACCAGAACGCCCTCAAACAGCAGGAGATCATGTCCAACCAGGCATGGCTTACCTGTTAGGTTCAAGTTGTTCCATGCCAGGCTGCACACAAGCCCCTAGGCTCTGCACTACCACAACTTATTGCCAGATTTCACTTGTCATCTTCGTCTCTCCTTTATTGCGTAGGACATTCAGATCCAGCCGCTGGAGAGAAAAATGGCTCGGCTGCAAGGTGAAGTCAACACAGAGGAAAAGCAAATGTTAGAAAAGAAGATGACTGAGCTGACCAATGCCCTAGAGGAGAAGAAGACGACGGCCAACATGCTCATCGTCCAGCTCAAGCAGCTCGAGGTCAGCCTGTCTGCTCGTTACCTCACTGTAGTATCCAGAGCGAAGCTCACATTTAATTGGTGAAGTAGTTCCTTCTTTGTCTGAGAAAGGATGCAGATTCAGGTCAACCAGGCAACAGACTCTTCACCCCTCTCTACCTGTGTGCTATCAAACTTCAGTATGGTTTACAGCACACAAAATAACTTTGCTGCTTGTTTATTGTGCAGTATTATTATTGTGAAAGGTTAACATAACTATTAATATAATAATCCAATCTTCACACCATAACTGCGAATTTTAACACAAGTCCCACTATCAACTTGCATTCAGAAATGATTACTCCATCTACTCTGTATTTGACTGTCAACATCTGAGGAAGAATTTTCTTTTGTTTTTTGTTTTTTGTTTTTTGATGTATACTATTGGAAGTACATATCTATTAAAATGTATGACATTTTGGTCACAATTCACAACCCTATCTGACATGGATCATGGCTGATATTTGCATTTTCACAGTGTGTTTTTTTTTAGCTAGCTAGATGTAGCTTTTAAAACCACAAATGTGCCTCTGTATTTGTTTGGGTTCACTGAGTGTTGGCTGTCTTGTAATTCAAGGGCAGACAGCAGGCTTGCTGTTGTCTCACACATGTCTCTCCCTCTGACAGGATGATATCCGCTGTGTGAGGAAAGTGACAGAGAGGACTGGAGCACAGAAGAGAGATCTGACCACCAAGATAGAGGAGCTCCATCTGTTCAATGACACCGCAGAAAAGGAGCTGAAGAAGCTCAGCCTCAAGAAACAGGTGACTAACAGTTGTCACAGCCAGGTATCATCAATTTACTTGAACTGCTGACCTGCAGGTAGTCGCTGAAGGACTTCCTCTCCTTGGATAGTACTGTATTTAGGAGATATGACATAAGTGTTGCTTTTATCAAGATGGCACCACTTTTGAACTTGAGTCATTGTTTGATTTGAAGCGGCGTCTCACTTTAGAAGAACATTTTCATTTTGTTCCTCATCAGGACACCATGGTGGAGGACAAAATCTTGAAGCTGGAGGTGAAGCGCTTGAGGGATCTGCTGTACAACAAGGCGGACAGCGTGCTGTCCTTGGAGAAGAGGAAGCTGGAGCTGCAGACGGCCATGAGGGAGAGGGAGGAGGAGATCAAGGTCCACAGAGAAATGCTCAGTAAGCAGGTGAAGATCAGTGAGCAGGAGAGACAGGCACTCAGGTAAAACCCCCAGGTGTGACAGCTTGTCACAAATCGCACCTTATTCACTGAGGCTTGGGTCGATATTCAATACTACCGAATCCATATAAAATAGATAAAGGATTGCATAATTCAGCCACTCATTTTGTTTCAGCGCCGAGTTGCATGAGAGGCTGTCGAAGATCGACATGATGAGGAAGCGCTATGAGATCTTGACCATTTCAATGGCTGCTCCCGAGGGGGAAGAGGAGAATTCGCAGGCTTACTATGTCATAAAGGTGAGAGGTCCTCGAACACACCATCACGCCACACACGGAGCCTGTTGGAGCAGGAGCCGGTTAATTTTTGCTCATCCGATGAGCACTTTGAATCACCGGAATGTGGGTTTTCCCCAGGCTGCCCAAGAGAAAGAGGAGCTCAAGCGGAAGGGAGACGATCTGGATGCCAAAATCCGGAAGATGGAGGTGGAAAACAGAGCGCTTGAGAACACCATTCAATTAATCAACAACTGCAACTCGACGTACCGTAAATCCCTCAACAAAGTGGACGAATCCAGTATGTATGAGGAAATAGAGTGGCAGAAAATAACCCAGTACCTTACCAGCACAAGTCTCTTATCAACAGGAAGATATGTGTTATATCAGCTATTTAGCCGTCTATCAAATCTTCATCTTTGTTCATTCATTCATTCATTCATTCATTCATTCATCCATCTACTTTGAAAGAAAACATAAAACCCGAAATGGAAGCAGAGGTATAAAACACCTCAGTCTTGATTTGTTGGTTTCGTCTGCTTGCGTTTTAGGTGCAGAGTACCAGGAGAAACTGAAACTGGAAGAGCAGAAGAGGGCAGCTGAAGACAAGAACAAGTACAAGAAAAGACAGATCAGAGAGCTGCAAGAAGACATTCAGGTTATTTCTATGTACAGTATGAGCGCATGTGTTTCATAGGGCTATCTCTAAACCACATACAAATGAAATCTTTTGTATTTAATCTTCACTGCTTCTGGCATGTTAACATTTTATACATTTCATTTATTTGAATTCCCCCCTTTTTTCATTTTTTATACATTTCATTTATTTGAATTCCCCCCTTTTTTCATTTACTCATCCTTTTTTTTTTTCCAAGATATTCTCTCCCTGCCTCTCAGTAGGTCAGAACTAACTTGCTCAACAACTCAGCCCCTGCTCTGTTCTCCATTTCCAGGGCATGAACAATACCCTGGACAGTCTTCTGCAAGAGGAGCAGGTGCAGAGTGAGAAAATGGAGCAGACTCAGTCACACATCATTCAACTGAACAAAGAGTTGGCTTCCCAGAAGGAGAAACTTGACAGAGCCACAAAACAGGTTTGATGTGCAGCATGCCACTTTTATAGCTTTCCCCATTACTAGAATGGTGTCATATTTAATGTAGAAATAGCTTGGATATTTTGGCACAACCCAGTATACAGTGTATACAGTATTCACTGGGAGTGGCTGGTAAATAAACCGCTCTCAGCGCTCCAGGAAGAATGTTGTGTGTATATGTGTGAATACAAACATTTATCAGCACTTATCATAACCGAGTTTTATATTGTTCTACTATCTCCTTGCTGTTTGCCAGTGCTCTAAGCTGACCAAAGAGATCCGCTCGGCAAATAAGACCAGGGCAGAGACTTTTGAGGAGAGGGACATTAAGCTGAGGGAGATGAGAGAGTTCAACAAGTCTGTCAACAGGATGCTGCATGAGGCCATGGAGGACAACCCTGACCTCAGATCAGCGCTTGAGAAACACTTCCTGCAGGTACAAGACGTTGTTTTCACTGTGTTTTTATATTCTGAACACCAAAATAACCAATTATCCATGAGAGGCCATGCCATACTGTCATTTATAGACTGGTAAGAGTTGGGCATGATGTGTGGTGGAGTAACACACCATTGTAATAGACAAGAACGTAAATGTTTAATAAATCTTTTATTTTTAATGGTTATATTCTAATGATGTAATTCTTGAACTGAGTGGTGTAGCACTAACACCAATATGACTGGTGATTTTGGTTAACATATCAATATTTAACTTGTCATGTGGTGACGGTTTTGTATTTATCAAGTATTATTAGCTTTGAATGTAACAGTTGGAAGTATCCGTCTTGTAAGTCCTTTGTAGAGAATTTGTATTGCTGTGCTTTCAGAAAGACAGAGTGAAAATAAGTGTTTCCAGCGACAAAAATGTCGTTGTTCTGATGTTTGCTCTGCTGTTTCTCTCAGGCCAACCTGCCTCTTCCGTCTCCTGCTTCCACTCCTGCCAGCCGCCAGAGCTCCAAGACAAACTCCGCCCGCAGCTCTGCCTCTCACAGGTTAGACTCCAGCTCTCCAGTCTGACAAACACAGGTGGAAAGTACCTAAGAACATTTACTCAAGTACTGTGCTTAAGTACAACTTTGAGGTACTGGCACTTTAGTGAGTGTTTCCATGTTTGAGTGTTTCCATTTTGTGAGACTTCATACTTTTACTCCACTACATTTCAGAGGGAAATATTGTACTTTTTACTCCACCACATTTATCTGACGGCTGTAGTTACTAGTTACTTTGCAGAATAAGGTTTACATGCAAAACATACAAAGCTCATAAAACATGTTGCATTGTTAGAGTTTACAGTATGGAGTAGGTGGACCTACCGCCACCTAGACCACCTACAACTTTAAAATACCTCTTACAGGTTAATGTATTAATAATTTAACAGTCTGAAAGGGACCATTCTTCGAAATGACTACTTTAACTTTTGATACTCAAGTACATTTTACTGCTAATACTATACTTTTACATAAGTAAACTTTTGAATGCAGGACCTTAAATATTGATTCTATTTGCTCTGAGGAGCTGCATGTTACTGATCATGAATGTGTTTTGTTCAACCTGTCTTTTAACTTGAGTATTTGAGTATTTTTTTCCACCACTGCTGACAAAATAGCTGTCCCAGAGCTGATATACATCGCCTAGTGTCTAATAAAACTCATCACATCAACCCCCCTCCCCATCTAATTAGAGATTTTAGTATGTTGCTGTTCCACCTCAGTCCATGTCAGTGTGCGTATCAAGGTGTTGTCCTCTGTGCTGTAGGTCTGCTGGGTCTTCAGCCAGCAGCAGCCCCAGGCTCTCTGCAGTCCAGTCCACATCCAGGAGCGTGGAGCTGGGTCTGGGTCTGACTGTCACCTCCCCTCCTCGGACCGCTTCCCCGCGCCTGGCCAGCTCCGCCAGCAGCAGCAGCAGCAGCAGCAGCAGTCGCAGTCGCAGCCAGCTCAAAAGCCCTTAGCACGCAAACCTGCTGTCTAACGGCTGCCTCACAACCATCATTCACTTGTTGTTGTCTTTGTAAATACCTCTAGCATCAGGAGAGGAAGTGTTGTTGTTCAGGGAACTGAGTGAGGCAATTCAAAAACGTGTTGAATTTTTAAGTTGTGAACTCTGCATAACTTGCAAGTGTCATAATGTATTTTGATGTGATTTTTGAAAACTAAATTATTCACAATGGAGTTGTATGTTGACTTTGTTTGTTCACGTTCCACTGTAGTTATTATATTTGTTTTAAGTTTAATGTAGCCTTAAAGTATGACTTCATCAATCATAAACAACAATTGATGCCATAGTAACAGTAAGGACGCTTTTGATCCCACAAGGAAATGTTTGCCATAGGATTTACACTCTTTAGACAGACATATTGTAGTTTGTGATAGAGGCAAACTAAAATATGGAAAAGGATTAATTTATTTTTTTCTTTTTCTTTTTTTCTTTCAAAACATAAAATCAACTCCAAGAAAACTTTAAAGACAAATAATATGGAAGAATAAGAAATGGCCTCCAGCCAAACTGGTAAATTGTTGCTGTGGCTGGTCTGCTTTCCTTCTATATGAGCCGCTTTGGCAAATAACACACCATCATTCTCTGGGTTCTTTTCTATTTCAATAAACTATTTGGCTACGAAAGATTTGAATATAACTGGTAAACTTTGCCATCCAACAACAACTGGTCAATTGATTAAAAAAAACGTAGAGAAACTTTCAGATTTGGACTCATGCAAAACAACCAATCTCTTGCTTGAATCATTAAAAAGGTGTATTACTTCCTCATATTTCATTGAACAGTGGAACAGATTTGACCTTTCTTTCCTGCTTGAGTCACTCAAGCCTTCAGGCAGTTCTCCAGGGCCGCCCGTATTGTTATCTATACACCAACAGCCTTTGAATAAGGGCGTCACTTCCTCCTTCCTCACCCAGGACAATAGCAGGCAGACACTGAGAGAACAGGAGGAAAACGTTCCCACCGCACAGTCACTCTCTGACCGAAACTCCAGCATGCTGCTGCTGATCCTGTGCGCTGTCTGTTTGGCCTCGTCTGCTGGGCAAACAAGTAAGGAGCAATGACATCAGTTTTATTTCTTTACACTGGCTTTTTTCATTGGAATAATCTACAATTCAGCATTTCACCACAAGAGCTTTACATGTTGTTTGATTTGGTTTGTAATTGTTGCTATTCCATACAGCTGAAAGAATGGCTTACAGTGAGTGAAATGAATGAATGAATGAATGAGTTTGTTGTTAATTATCCCAAAGTGTGGATTTGAAATATGGTCAAGTTTAGTTCAAATGTTTCCCCAGCAACACATGGCTCCACTGCCATGGAGCCCTCAACCGTGACAGGTACTCCCTATTCGCAGTCAACCATGGCAGTCATGTCGACAACCGAGTCAGCGGAGAGCAGTGAGTGCATTTCATAAGGCTTTCCAACAGATTAGAATCTTCTATAAACTATAAAATCATGTGAAAGATTTTAAATTCATGAACTTTTTTTATTCTTCACAGTTGTGGCAATCCTTCAGATAGTTGTTCAGTCTTCTCGTGAGCTAAATGCAACAACAATTGCTCCAGTCTTGAACCTGGTAATTGCCTTTGTTAACTATCTTTGCTAAATTACTTTCTTATCTATAGAGCATTATCTGAACAATCCATAATTCTATATTATGATTATTTACTGTTTAGTGGACCAGAAAGTGAATATGATGAGTTTAAAACGATGTGTTTCTTTCTTTCAGCTCTCTGAGATTATCCAGCAGAACCAACCCATTGAGAACTTAAGTCTCACAGTGAAGAACATCACCAGAGTCTGAAACCTTCTCGCCACACCACTTCATATAAGTATTTACTAACTTGTTCTGAAAGACTCATGAGCATGAGATTTTAAGATATGTAGCTACAATACTGAGAGGAGAGTCAACAGTTTCAGTGGAATTTCTTTTGTCTAATTTGACTTTTGGACAGGGAAGACGCCACTGAAACTGCACACTGTGTATTTTCACATTTACCGATGATTTTTCTCCCTTTGAAACCCCAGGAACTGTTAATAATAATTCTAGGTATTATATTGATACTGTTTTTTTGGGGTCTTTTTTTTGTCTTTGTCTTTGTTTTTTGTTTTTGTCTGAAGGTATTAGAAGAGACATGTTAAAGCTTCAACATGCTAGAGTCTTACAATAAGGAATCAGGTCTCATTTATGGGCATTTTAATTGAGGAAATCGACTGAGCATGGTCTGATTTTATAAAGGAAAGCAGGTACCATGTGGAAATGTTCAACAAAAAAAAACGAAACTAATTTATGACATATTATGACGTACTGAAGAAAGGATAGGCACTGGTATCAAATTTGAAGTATCAGAATTGGTATCAAAGCATTTCAAACACCCAACCTCATAGCCATGCCAAGTTGCACCACATCCCATGCTATGCTGTTGATTTCTGAAATGAACCCTAAAACCTCACTGAGATACTGAAGGGAACTGTTTTAGGTTTATTTTTTTATTTTTTATTTGCTAATATTGCCGACTTAAAGCACTTTTTAATGGAAAATAATGATCTGTAATGTAAACTTGAAGGCTGATTGACATGTAGCAGGAGCTGTGGAAATATTATTTGCCAGTTGTGCAATTTAGTCCAAATGAACAAAGCAAGGGTAATGTGTTCTTTTGCACGCTAGATTTTTCAATTTACAGACATTTTTACATTTTCATTTTCATAGAATTGTTTGTGTAGATCTCGGAAAAATAAATCCCAAATAATTGCCTAATTTTGTAGCCTATCAGCAAGAGTAAAAAAAAAAAAAAAAAAAAGGTAAACTTATTGATGACTGTATTTGCATTATTGATATATTTGGTTGCAATGTAATCACCCTATTATATCCCAACATGTTTAAGTGGCATTTTCACCAATGTTGGTGATTACTGGGTGATAAATCAATTTTTTCTACTAAATATAAGTACAATCTGATATGAAAACTGTATGAATGAATGAATGTATGTATGAGATGAGTCCTTTGGAGTAATTTTGGAAAGGGTTTGGACATATTGTGATTGTAAGATATGCATAATGTAGATTAAAAAATGGACTGTACGCTACTTAGAATTTTATATTAATATGCTTAGTTCCAATAAATGTATTCATTGTGAAATTCTGCTCACAATATCTGATTTCATCTTGTCATTTATGTTGAATGATAATATATGTTCAGTGTCTCAATAAAATCATATCTGGAATAAAACACAGTGGCGTCAGATTGAGCACACTCCAGCATGCAACACCTGGCTTCGTGTTCACATTCTGTTTAACACACAACAAAACTACAAAGGGAACTGGTTTGACTCCTGTGCTAGATATGTGTGACTATAAGACAAGAAGAACCACTTGTTTTGTTTTGAACTGCTGTGATCTTCACAGGATTCAGGACACTGCAGACTTTGTAACAGATTGGCAGTTTTCATACAGTTTCTCTGCAGTTAGTTTCTCATTGTATGTTGCACACCAGTGGTTGGGTGCAAACAACACTGGTGAACCACACCAGACTGATTGTTATGCTTTGGTTTACTGAGTCATAGCCTAACAGCAGTGTGGGATCTTTTTTTGGTGGTGGTAAAACTCCTGTCTGTTGTGCATTCACTTTAACAGCATCTACCAAGTGAGATGATTTAAACCAATCATCTGCAGAGGTGATGGAAACAAAACTCATTACTGACAGTACCAGCTGATGATTCTTCATTCAACATTGACATAAAAATGATCTACAGTAGACCGAAAAACTCTTAGACACTCTTGGACACAAAATAGACACACAGACACTTTGCACACAGTGGCCTCTGCTGCTACTAGAATAAACTGAAGATCATCCACTTGTTTACTTCCTGTGAGACGTGCCTGGCTTTGATCACGTCAGGAGTTGCAGACAAAAGCTGAAGCACATGACATTCAGTGAAATAATGTATATCTGATTAAATTCAGTCTGTGAATATTACAACCAAAGAAGCAATGCTAATCACTGGTTTAGATCTATCTGCTGCTGAATTCATAATTTATAAGTTACAATATGTTGGTTGACTGAGATGTTTCTGACTCATAAGTTATTAGAGTGACAGCATGGTTATTGGCTAACTAAGCTAACTGGCGATGACAAGATCACATTCCAGGAAGTCCCATGTTAGCACTGCGCCCATCTTGCCAGCTTTGTTAGCATATTTATGTTGCTGCTATGTGAAATGAGATGTTTGTGTTTATCAAAGTTAACATATTCAATTTAACTAAACCAAACATTTGTAAGAAATCTAAACTGAGCAGAAGCTAAAACAAATTCAGTTTTAGTAGTAGGTAGACTAACTGAATCTAAACTAATTGTTAGATTGACTGTAAAAGTTATAGAAAATGTGTATACCTTCATATTATTAATACTTTAATGGGGGTAATAACATGGAGATGTTATTTGTGTATTTAATTGTTAATAGCAGGTGTCATTATGTTGCATCCAAATTGAGAATTAAGCTTTATTGTGCAATGTACATTTTTCTTTATAGTCTGTTATAGAATAGTATTGTGCTGTATTGAAGCAGTTTTAAAATAAAATATGTGGCACCAGAATCCACTCAGTGTCTCATTCTACACATGTGAAACAGACAGAGAAACAAGCAGCACATTCCCCATTAGCCCATGTGCTACGGTGTCTAACAGCAGCAGACAGTGAATATAACAAGAAATGAATGTAACTCCCCAACTCTGGCCTGAAGTGAGTGTTTTTACCAATCAATGCTCAAATTGTATACCTGTATTAAGACTTATCCTTGAACAAATAACTTTGGCCTGATAGTTATCTTCAGCCAATTCCCTCCCTTCTTTTTCTCTCCCATGCTGTGGGCCATGTCAATCAATGCTGCACTGCCCTCTTTTCCACTTTTTCACATGATCTGTGCGCTGCCCTTATAAATCCTGACCACAAAATAAGCGGACACTCAGAAGAAGCCCACACGCCCAACAACACATTAGACACAAGACAGAGCCACCTACCTTCACCATGTACATGAAGTCCCTGCTTATAGCAGCTGCTGTGATCCTGGGGGCCGCCATGACCATCTCTCTGCCTCAGGCCCTCAGTGAGCAGTGCAAAGTCAAATGGTATGTATTCAAGTTTTTCTATCTGAGAGTATTTGTGAACATGGATGGTGATAATAATGTCAATTTTAATTTATTTTTGTGCACCTTTTATGTTAAACCTGTGTCTAACTAAACTACATCAAAATCAAAGTAACTGTATATGATAAATAGCTACGCAGTCTTTCAGTGAATGTTGGATATATAAACAAAATGTGAAGTTACTTTTCACATTTTAATGGATGTATTTTGTATGGATTAATATACTGAGTAATTAATATCCACACTGTAGCTGTTGTTCATGTTGTTAATGCTTATACTTTAGACATTACATCATGTGACCAGCTAGACAGAGATAATGCTTTATGATGGTATTTGGATTGCATGACATCTGCTGTCCAGACCATGTCAGAGGGTCAAATGCATGTTAGACAAGGTGCTTGTGACTTTAACTTTGTGTGCAGACTAATTTCTCATGCTTGTTATGTTGGATATGCAGAGACTCGCAGGATATTTCACCTTTCATTCCCTGGATTTCCTCTGGTCTTTTGGAAAACTGTTGAGCAGTGGATGCATAAGCCTTTACTCTGTGACTGAATAATGCAATGCATCATCTTTGTGATCAATATTCACTGTTTTGGTCTGTAGGTCGTTTGGCATCTCATGTCCTGAGGTGTATGAGGATCTGGTGAACCAGATCAAGGCCTGGCAGACTGGCAGCTGTCGATCTGGAGGAGCGAACTGTTCGTATCAGGTCAGAAACTATGGAAACATCTCTAAACATAATAGAATTGCCTTGGAGAGTTTGAATGAACAATGTACATTTTTCACAAAATGCACCATATAGATGATGTACAATACGGAAAATATCCTTGGTTGCAATATCCACACGTTGAATTCAATCAGATATATTACAAGTAATGTATGTATAAATGTGCAAAACGTATGCAGAATTCCTGTCATATTTCACTGAATGTTATCCAATGTGCCGCAGCTTTTGTCTGCAACTCCTGACTTGATCAAAGCGCGGCACATCTCCCCAGAGAGTAAGCATGTGGACGATCTTCAGTTTGCTCTGGCGGCAGCAGAGGCCGCTGCTTGCAAACTGTCTGTAAGTGCATCTTTTGTGAACCAAACAAAAACACTGTCATACTCTGACCTGAAGTCTGTGATGAAAGCCGACCCCTCCTGTGGTTTACTGTGCAGGGAGATTCTGTGTCAGAGGCCGTAGACCCGGCTGATAACAGCACCAGCTACTGCAGCCTCCAGAACCTGGTGGAAGGTGAGCGGGTCTCTCTTTGTTCTGGATCACAGTGATGATGCAGTGCTGAGTCAGACAACCTCAGATGTTCAGGCCCTCTGCTGTGTCACATCATTAATGTTCAGTTACATGACTGTGTTCATGTGTGTTTCTCCTGCCAGGTAGTGGACTGTCAAAGGCTGCAGGATACAAGCCGTTCACCAACAAGTGGATCTGCCCGGCGTCTGCTACTGCCAACTGCAGCATTGTCTGACACTGCGTTTGGTTTGTTGCAGGAGGGTAAAAACTCCTGGCTCGAAAAGTTCCTTCATATTAGGATCATGCAAAAAGGTTCATGACAGTAGTACTTTGTTCCTATGTGCATCATGTTTTCAGTTAGTTGAACTATTCTTATGTTAAAATTGTATAATGCAAGATGAGTTAGATTGAAAGCATTTTTGTGTTTCTACTGTAGATCATCTTTGTCTTAATGTTGAATGAAGAATCATCAGCTTGTACTGTCAGTAATGAGTTTCGTTTCCATCACCTCTAAATCATCTCACTTGGTAGATGCTGTTCAAGTGAATGCACAACAGACAGTAGTTTTACCACCACCAAAAAATCCCACAGTCTGTTAAGCTATGACTCAGTAAACCAAAACATAACAATCAGTATGGTGTGGTTCACCAGTGTTGCTTGCACCCAACCACTGGTGTGCGACATGCAATGAAACTAACTGCCATGTAACTGCAGAATCCTGTAATTCTGAGAATAAAGTCCGAACTCAGAATTCTGACTTTAATCTCAGAACTCAAATCAATTTTACACCTGTGGCTCTAATCCTCTTCCGTATTATATGGCAATCTGTTACAAAGATATACATTCACACACATGGCTGACCAAGTGGGAAATGAAGACTGTAAAGTAGGCCTACTGAGTCCTGTACAGATCACAGCAGTTCAAAGCAAGACAGAAGTGGTTCTTCTTATCTTATTTACACACATATCTGTAGCACGATTTAATAACTGATGGTGGTTTACATGTCTGAAAAACCAGTTTGTTTGTAAGGAAGGAAGGAAGAAAGTAAAGACGGAAGTACTGAAAAGTCTTGAAATATTCAGGCTGGAAAAGTCATGGCAACAAAAAGCAAACTATCAATTCACAATCATCAGTGCAATACACTGGACAAAACTGTGGGACATATGTGACCACACTGAGTTTTTTTCATCAATTTAGTGTTGTGCTTACTTGAATCAAGATCCGAGTATGTAAAGTATGTAATTCATTGTTTTTTGTCAGTTGTGTTCATGTGCTGGAGATTCAAATGTGTCTGGTAGAGTTAAAGTTATGGAATATTCTGTTTCCAGCAAAAACAGGAAAAATTGAAACCTTATTAAATTAATTTATTGACAAAATATTTAAATATGTATCTACGTCAGACTTCCCAGCATGCCACAAGCTAACAGTGTGATGCTTTTATCAACACGGCAGCTGCTTGCGTAAGTTTCATTCATTGCCCCTTAAATCACTCTGAGACTCCCATGCAGCTATTGCCCACTAGTGGCAAGAAAGTTGTACTGCAGGTTAAACTATACAGAGGACACGGGTAAGTAGGTATAGATCAGTAAAATTGTATTTGCACTGTCAATCATAGAAGATACATGATCATCTAATATGACATTCAGTATTGATATTCTAATGATTAATAAATATTTTCTAATGTCAGCTATGTAGACGGGTTAGTTTTTCCAGTAGTACAGTCTACAGTAAAACATCAAGATTGTTGAAATTGCAGTCTATTAAAATCGTGAATCATTATTTTTGTGGTTAAAAAAAACAAACAAAAACATATAGCCTAAATCTAGTTTAAAATAAATGAATAGAAAGCAGCATAAAACCATATAAGGCATGGGCAAAATAAGGGAAATACCACATGAAAATTGACTTTAACTTTGAAATCCAAAAACATAGAAATAGACACAAAATCCACTGGGCTTAAAATGGAAAGTTGAAGACGTTTCACCACTCATCTGAGAGGCTTCTTCAGTTCTAATTAGTTGTGTTGAATTCCCTGGCATTTAAGCGCTGTGGGCGATTGACACAATGAAGTCACGTGGGAGTCGTCGTGTCTTTTTCGGGGTTTTTTGTCATGTGACGTCAACGACTCCCACGTGACTTCATGTTGTCAATCGGCCTCAGGGGTTAGATGGCAGAGAATTGCCCAGCACTAATTCGAACTGAAGACGCTTCTGGAATGAATGATGACATGTCCTCAACATTTAGTGGTTTTGTGTTTAGAGAAAGCCAAAGAACATTTTGAACCTTAAACATGGCTGTGGATCTGTACTGGTCTGGGCTGCCATCTCATGAAAGTCCCCCAGGTCTGGTGATTGCTCTGTGTGGTGAGGAATGTAAATCTGTTTCACACGACCAGGAGCCCCCAGTGTGGCAAACACTCAAGCAGAGTTTCAGGATGAGATCAAACACCTTCCATAGCATCTTCAATCACGTAGATTGATCACATAGAAGTAGATTTCCTCCTCCCCCCTTGTATTTAGGCTCAGTTCTGCTCGCAACAAGGGGATACAATGACTGCAGCTAGGATAGACTTTTGGCAAACCATCGTCAAATGAAAGTGTTTCATTGCAACCGCTCCTTTATAATTTGGAGTTCCAAAGCTTTGACTAAGAATACATTCTTATATATAGCGACAGCCTGGAGGAACGACCACACATCCTGTGATGCTGACAGCTATGAGATGCTACTGTGAACGCAGGTGATGCACTGAGGTGAGCCTTGGCAAAGAAAAGACACAAGTAATATGATGCATAAAAAATATATGCATTTTAATGATAGCACAAAATGATGAAGAAAAAAGCATAACGTTCATAATAGATCCACTTCAGTCACTCGAGACCAAATACATGGTTAGAAAATGTTCCTAAACTTATAAAAGAACACTGACTGAAGACAACTGAGAGGTTGCCATTCAGTTAGCAGACTATAAGTACATAACACAACCTCATAAAAATGAGATTTGATTTAATAAACTGTGTCACCTGCAGGAGATGTTAAGACAAGATACCGGGAGAAGAGGAAAGACAAAACACACAAGGGTCAGAGAAGCAGGGAATAAGGTTGTAAGGCAGTATTGATTGATTTGTTTGTGTGTTTAAATAGGATTGTATTCCATAAATCATTTAGAAAATGAAAGTCTAATCATTTCCAATAAATAAGAGGCACAAAGAACACACAGTAAATGCTACATGATATAAATGGCACCATATATGTTGGTCTATTATCGTTTGACAGTGAGGAAAAAACAAACTGAAAGAAACTCTGAGACAAACTCCAACAGTATAATTAGCAAATCCACAAAATATGTAAAATGTGAGTAAAATACATCCCTGAATGTGAGCTGTATTATCAAACCATGTTAGATACAAAATAATCCGCTTACACAAATATAAAAAATGTATGAGCTACATATTTTTTTCCCCCTTAGTTTTACTGAAATCCTCTTCACTGTTTCCAAGATATTCCTCGATCTGAGTAGAAAAGAATTGCATGTTCACGAAAGAAAGCAACAGTGTGTAGTTTCTCAAGCGCCCACTTCTTCATCGCGAGACATTTGAGATGGCGGGCCTTTTTTCTTTTTTTTTTTTGTAAACTCAAATTGGCATGAGTAATCCTCACCAATGCCCAGTGGAACGAGGGTGAGCCTGTGCCTTGGCAGTCTGTCCTTGCAGGGCCTCGTGTGTCGTGCGCTCCAGGCACGTGCACGCCCATGGGAGGGATCGAGGGGGGAGAGGGCGGGGGCTGGGCCGGATTATCCATATATGGCATCGGGCGAGTGCCCGGGGGCACCAGCCAATTTGCCTTGATGGGGGGCATCACAGCATTCAAACCACAATTATACCTTTAAAAGTTTCGTCATATTTTCTTTATATATTACTCTCTGGCGGGAATGCATACACGGCCAAAATTAACCTTTGATGCTAAAAAAGAATATAAAGAGAAAGAATCGTGGTTGGTGTGTAGGTGCCCCCCCGCTTCTCCATCACATTTAAATTTGTCCAGTTCAAGCATTTTGTGGTAAGAGAAAAACCGTTCACTGAAAGAGCTGCTGGGAAAAGATAGGCTGAAAACTACTTTCCAATGTGTGTTCGCCGCAGTCAGGCTTTTCTTAACCTGCCTGTTACTAACTGTAAGGGTGAGAGATTTTTTTCACAACTTAAAAGAGTGAAGAACGAACTGGTCGAGCTGATGCTTGTGGAAAGGTTTTCTCTTTGAACTGGATGCGCGGTTTGTGATGCTTATAACAACCATAATTTCTAATAGCCTACGCATTGCAATACATTCAGGGATGGACTGGCCATCGGGTCTACCGGGAGAATTCCCAGTGGGCCGCTCTATCTACTCTATAAACAGAGTGCGAGGGTGTCATGGGGCCATCTTATGATCTTTATTGCCATAGTAAATGTAACTTTTTTGCGTGTAAAGTGGAAGAAGGGGGGCACTTCAAGTGAGGACACCCTAGGGCACCACACTGTGTTAATCCGGGCCTGGGCGGGGGGGTCTGAGAGGAGTGGAGCAGTTCACTGTGTTTTACCGTCTGCTGGAGTTTCTGTCTCAAGGTCCAGTTCGGTCAGACAGCAGTAGCAGAGGATCTGGGTGTATTTGGTGGCAAAGGCTGGGGTAGGAAAAGAGGTGGAAGAAGGGAAGATGTACGGAGAGAGGAGGAGGAATGGAAAGACAGAGAGTGGAAGGGTACATGAGAGGTCAATTATAGCTTGCGCTGATAAGTCATGGTGATTAATGTTGCATCTTGGAAGTGATACAGTACATCACAGTAAGTCATAGGGGACAGATATTTGAAAAACCAGGAATGCTGTGTGATGAACATAGTATTTATATCACTCACCACCATTGCTTGATGCTCTCAGGGCCAAAGCAATCATTATTTTCTCAGACACAGGCATTTCAGATACTGAGGATTTGAGTATTTATGGGAGTGTGGTTGTTATGGCTGTGATTGCAAGTTCCGATCGACCAATGCAGGACTAATCTCTTCCCAGCAAAAGTCAACATCATAGAAAGGAATTCACAGTACAGTGGTTTCCTTTTTTGTTTTTGTCACTTCCTCTTTAATACGCTAACATGTCTGAACATGCCTTGCAAAACACACACTTGTGATCTAACTCCTACTGCGCTGATATTAATATTATTATATTAATAATATATTAGATTTGGATAGAGTGTGAACCTTACCGTTTAATCTTCTTAGGAATTTGGGCCTCCTGTCCTCAGGCAGGTAAATGGCCACATAGTAGACTGGCACCCCAGACAGGGCGATGCCGATTCCTATGAGGGAATTGATGGTGTCCCCGTACAGAGGGACGATGACCAAGAACAGGCTGCACAGGCAGTAGACGAAGGGGAAGAATAAGGTCAGCTGTGGAGAGGAGACAAAACTCTGGTTAGTCTGTGAAATCAACGGCTGCTAGTGTTTGTTGCTAGCAGTATTCCCACTGCCTCTAGTGGAGCAAACGTTAGCTCCAACAGCAACAATGATGGTGAATGTGCTGCCCTGCCAAGTGATGCTCAGAGCCAAGGGCAAGTTCATATTAGAAATAGTGATGATAATGTGAATGATAATGAGCATCAAAGCATGGTGAGTGACGACGTGAGTGTAAATCTTCTCTCAGTAAGGAGAGATCAGCTCCAGTGTTATTGTCAGCAGCCTTTTCAGGCATACTGGCACTCTTCTTGAATGAAAGGATTGAAAAGGATGAGGGCTGGAATTCAGGGGGGGCCATGCTTGTCTAGGGTCCCAAAATCACAAAGTCCACCCCTGCATTTGTAAGCATGATATGATTACACACACAGATTTTTGCGCAAACTTTTGATTTATCGGGGCAGGTAAAGTTTTAGTCAGATTCCTTTTGGTTTTTTTTTAAAATGGATAGAATGGAATGCATGTCACAAAGTGCATGGCGGTATCTGCTTCTTTCAAACAGGATTACAGATAAGAACGCTGCTGTTAAGGCGTTCTGCAATAACGCAAAAAGAACAAAGACATACCAAAAAATGTAGAAAAATATTCTGACATGTTTGCATGTGGACAAAGAGAGAAAGTGCTGGGAATTTTGGCTCTGACGTCGGTTCTTTTACACCTTAAGACCGATTATTAAATGAAATGAAATGAAATCCGCTGGTTAGAGAATTCATGTTACTTGAAACCATGTAAATGTTTTAAAATACTCCCAGTAAGTGAAGTATTGCAATGCATGTAAACGTACGAATATACATGTATGTGTGTGTGTGTGTGTGTGTGTGTGCACTACCTTGACAGGCCTGTGTCTGTCTGGCTGGGTGTAGCGGAGGTAGATGAGGCCGGCCACAGACAGGCCCACATAGAGCCAGTAGCTGAAGCTGAAGTAGTTGATGAGCTGGAACACATCCTCCACACACAGGAAGATCAGGCCCATTAAACCCTGCAACCACACAGCACAATGCAAAGTTACTCGTTATTATAATAGAAAATGGTGCACAAAGTAGAATAATATATTGTTCCTGCATACTGTGTCTGAGCTCAGATGCTCCTTGTCCTTAGAAGTGCTATGGGTGTGAAAGTGTTTGTTGAATCAGTGACAAAATAGGTGCATTTGAGTTTGAGAGGAAGGTAAAAGCCTCTCACATTGAATAGGAGTGCAGGTATAGGTGTGAAGCGCTTCATGTGGATCAGACTCAGGCTGTCCGGGAGGTGGCCCTCTCTGGCCCCGACGAAAAACAACCTGGGTCAACGATAGAGACGAGAGGATAAAAGGTTACTGGGGGAAAACACTCCTGTCGTTTTATCATGATGTTACCATGATATTACAGGGAATGACTGTGTATTTCTTGATTACCGTGAGGCAGCAATAACAGAGGCGTTGAGTCCTCCATAGCAAGACATAGCTACTGAAACGGGGATGATCCAGCTGAATGGACCCAGGACAGCATTCCCAAATGTCTGTGGGGGCAAATTCGAGAAGCTTTGTCAGATCTGTATTTCAGAAAAAAAATATAAAGAGCATACAGTATAAACGCCTCACACATCCACTCAATCAACTTTCACTGAGGTTTCTGCATTCTTGTTTTTATCTCAGTGTCTAAGAGGGCAAAACTTCTTCTTTCCAAGCAGAGCAGTCCTATATTTAGCAACAGTGAAGCGTCCAGGTCAGGTGACTGCAGGCTCTTACCACAGCCACAGCGTCACTGGCCAGCAGAGAAGGCATGTCCAGAACCACATAGTACGCCACATTGGTCAGCAGGTAGATGATGGTCACTATGGGCATGGAAATGGCAATGGCCAGGGGAAGATTCCTGTGACAGAAAGAAAAACACAAAATGGTTACAGAGATTACTGAAACTCTACAGTAATCAGATTACAGATACATAAAAAAAAATCAGGTGATTATGACAGAAATAATGATTTTACACAAATTACAATTCCAAACGATAAATTCCAATAGATAGGAAAATAAGTTATCCAAATAACCACAAGATATAAGATATAATAAGATTATGGTACGGAGTAGGAGTAAGACAATAGATTACATTACATATACAGTATATATATATATATGCTTTTTTTTAATTATTATTCTCAAAAGTAAACAAAAAAGTAATAAAAACATTTTCACCACTCCACTCCTTAACCCCAATCCTCTCCACATCATCTCAACCCCTGATTATATTATGAAAGCAACCTTCCCAACTCTGGTCATTTGATTCTACTATTACTCCTACTACTACTACTACTACCACCGCTAATACAATACGCAGAACAATTAAAACGTTTAAAAACATGTCATAATCATATTTTGTGGTGCTAAAAATGTCTTGCATACTGTAATTTGGGAAAAATAGATACTACACAATAACACCAAGAACAAATTGTCATTAAATGACCTGTAGCCACTTTCCTGGTTTAGCCTAATCTCCAGTGGACTCCATTTTCACAAGCTGCTCTATCACATCTAACTTGTTCTGGGCCATGAAAACCATTCAGCCTGACTAATCAACCTCACTATCCAAAAAGAGAACTAGAAGCAGGATGGATAGACTCTGACCTCACCTGCATTGTGACAAGGCCGGCTTCCTTGTTTGTTGTCTTTTATAATAATAATAATAAAACTTTATTTATATAGCACCCCTCATACATAAAATGCAGCTCAAAGTGCTTCACAATAAATAGAGGAAAACACAAATTAAGGTAAAATACAGAGTGAGAGAAAAATTGATACATTTAAAACAGTTTAGAAATCATGTAAAACATAAGAGTTAAAACAGTGAGACAGAAACAGAAAATTTGCAGATTACAAAATGAAAAACAAAAAACAGTGGCTAATTAAAAGCAATACTAAACAAATATGAGTGCTGAGTGTATCAATGGCTGTCAGGTTCAGTGGGACAGTTCCACAGTTTGGGACCATAGTGACTAAAAGCAGATTCCCTACACTTCAACTGTGCCAAAGTATTTGCCTTTGCATGTCTCTGTATGAGTGTGTGTGTGTGTGTGTGTGTTACCTCTCTGGATTCTGAATCTCTTCAGTGACAAAGTTGAGTGTGTCCCAGCCAGAGTAGGAGAAGAGAGCGGAGTAGAGAGCCAGAGCGATGGCACCGGGCTCGGTGGAGGAACCTTCAAACGGACTCTGGAAGTTCTTTGTTTCTCCTGGACAGAGAAAGAGAGAAGTTGCTGACATAAAACGCACACATTGTCATATTTATTGTAGTATTTATTTGAGCTTGTTTCCTCTAATGCATCCGTAGTTTTGTTTCTCATATCTCCTCCCACTTACCGTTGGATATCTTCAGGATTCCTACAATGATGATGAGGAGGAGTGCCATGAGCTTGGTGTAAGTGAAGAGGTCCTGGACCAGAGTGCCCCACTTCACATAGGCACAGTTGATGAAGATGAGCATGCCTGGGTAAACCAGAGGAATGGGATAGAGTAGAATGTAATGATGTGATGAACTAAGATGTTGTTGGGTCAACTGCAGCTACTAAATTGTTGTTACAGCAGGAATTCAGATAGGAAACATTCGGGAAAACAATTTGTGCTTTTTAATACGTATTACGCTGATGTTCATAAATGACTGCAGGAGCCCACTGTGGTGTGTGTGTGTGTGTGTGTGTGTGTGTGTGTGTGTGAGTGTAAGCTGTATGTGAACAACCTACTGTATATCTCTTTGTGTGCCACACCAGATGTATGCCAACCTGCTCCATGTTACATGAGTTGCCATTGCTCACACATAATTTTACTGTAACTGTGTCAGCGCTGGCCTGGCCTACATGTGGGGCACATATCTGAGTACAGAAACAGAAACCCAGTTCTTGGCAGACTGGCTGACTCATGGCATTGCTGCTCTCTCACCTACTGGCAGCTAAGTTCCCCTCTGCACAAAGCCAGGCTATAAACCATGGTGGTATTTCTGCAGGACCTTTAGTCTAACAATAGCCGATACCAGTCGCACACAGCGGCGCTGGGGTTTTGCGTTGGCATGAATAGATAACTGAAGTTGCCCTCCATGGGCAGAGGCCCAAATGCCGCCCCACCACTTCTCACAGTTCTCTTTCATTGATAAGTTCTTTCATAGGGAGTACAAAAACTCCTTTCATCCTTCCAGCCCAGACAGAAAAAAATACCCCTGGATGTTACTCAATTTCTCAATCAAAAACGAATCTTGTTTTTCTTTCTTTTTTGCACTGGAGAACTTAGCCATCTTTTTTCTGAGATAACTAGATGATGAACTCACATCTCGCCAACTCACTCAAACAGAGGAGTGTTTCTTACTGAGGCAGGCAGCAGCGATGAGACGGACAGCATCATACGGCAGCTGGCAGGTGGGGTAGAAAGCCTCCACCAGGTAGTTGGCAAAGGTCAGCGAGATCACGGCCTGGCTGGCCGGCTCGATCAGCAGGATGGACGTCCACAAACGGATGAAGGCCAGGAAGCCGCCGAACGACTCCAGGATGTAGGCGTAGCTGGCTCCGGACTTGCCGATGGTCGTGCCGAGCTCGGCGTAGCACAGGGCCCCGAACACAGAGAAGATGCCGCCCAGCGCCCAGATGAGCAGCGACAGCCCGTAGGAAGCGCTGTACATCAGGACCCCCTTTGGCGAGACGAAGATCCCGGAGCCGATCATGTTGCCCACGATGAGGCAGATCCCGTTGATGAGGGAGATTTCTCTCTTCATCTGCATTTTTTCTCCTTTCCCACCATTCGGTGCCTTTAAGTCCTCGTCAGACGGAGCTCGTGAGGTGGGGCATATTGTCTGCGACATGACCCCCAGCTTCTGTCTCATTTCCCCCATTACTCCAACAACGCTGATGTACAGATGACAGAGCAAGATTTAAATGGGGTTACTCAAGCTCTACAGTCAAAACACAGTTAGATTGTGCCACATTCGATACAAAAACTTTTCCTTTTAAGTTCTGATTGAAAAACTCCAGACTGAAGCACAGAACCTGAACACCACCCCACCAATGTCCTGCATTCAAGAAAAGGTCATGCATGTGCTCTCATTCCCCCAGCAAGGGTCACTCACACTAATTCTGTATTCAAATGTGTTCAAAATGATCAAACAAAAGCAGGTGTATCTTTCATCTTTCAAATTTGAGGAATTTGAGGCGAAGATCACTCTTTCTTGTCCCGTGATTTCTTTTATGAACATTATTTATCTGTCTTTTCCTATAGTAAACCTCTTAGTCTCCTCAAGACATGGTCAAAAGAAACTCAACAAGTACAGTAATTCATGACATACAAGGTTAATATGTCAAGAAAGTGAACTTACCGTATATCCAGGTAGAGCAAAAGGTGAGTTTGACCCTGTAAACATGTAGAGTCTCTGTCAGACCGTTGCTATTCCTCTGAACCGAGCGCTGTGAGTCAGACAGTGCAAACCGGGTGAGATCACATCTGAGAGGTAGCAACAAGACGGCCGATGTTGCAATCCCTGCAGCCCGGCGCGACGACAACGGGTGTTTTTCCAGTACCAGGCGTACCACACTCTCGTGTTCCCCCACTACTATTTTGAGAAAGAAAAGCAGGCCTCCTCCCTGCCCCCCCAGGGAGCCTAATAACCCAAGGCAGGGGGAGTCGAGCTGCTTCTGGATCAAGATATATACATTGTATGATATACAATCATGATTCTCATGCTCTAAAGTCTTTCTAAGAATAACCCCCATCCACCATGACTGAACCGCCAGCCCCGTCACCCAAATCAGTTGCTATACATAGACCCGGTTTGTTTTTGGCACCCCAATCAGAAGCTATATATAGATGATAACATGAGATAACTGTGTACTTCAGTCTGGCCTTTCATGATTATGTAGTTGTGGGTAAAACTGGGGGCAAAAAACAAATGCCTCAACAATACTAATATTTATCATGGGTGCCCAGTGCAGATGGGCAAAAGGGAATCCAAAATAAAGACATGAAACAGACAGAGGTGAAAAGAGAGTACCCATTTTATTGAAAAATGTGAAATATAGTCCATGTTCCTGTTGAAGCCACACCTATACATCAACTGAACTTATTGTATATTATATCATGTCTTCTTTGATCAACTGACAATGATGACATGGGCACTAAAGTGGGCTGGATCTTTGCAAAAGGCAATTCTAAGAATATCAAATCAACACCTTACAACAACAATGCATGAGTTTTAACAAGAGATCACAGAAAAAAAAAAATTATATAAAAAGATGAAACTATCATCTACCGTACAAAATATGTTACAACATATTTATGGCTAACAGACAAATTCAAATTTGTTGCATTTTTTCTCAACTTTGCTTGATATGTGTAAAAGGCTTTGCACAAAACTATTGTTTAAACCAAAAGCAGAATATGAGGCACAGTTATCAAAGACAAGGCAATAGAGGCCCAGAGGATTTTGGAAGCTTATCTACCCTGCTGGACCTTCCTATTGTCCGCTACTAAATGACATTATAACCAAAACACCTCCCAGCAATCTCCTGTTAAGAACTACCAGCAGAGGCCCACCTTCCAATGAGAGTCTTTAGGAGGAGGTTATAGCGGGAGTTTAGGAAGATCCAGATTCTGTTGTTGAAAACACAAAGTTACTTATTGGTATGCAATTTGCTTTTGCCCTCACGATGGAGAAACTGTACTGCATATCTGCCAAGTATATAAATCTACAACAATGGCAATGAAACAATTAGTAAAACTACCACTTGTTTAACAATCAACTGTGGTAGAGTTATTATCTAAATTACTTCTCTGCTAGACCATTATTATATCTGAAAAATGAGAAAAAGTATAAAGTATATTTATCAGTTGGTGTTCCATATGTTTTTCTTTTTTTCCCCTTTTAGAGTTAGAGTGGAACTGACGATGGTTAATTCATGGCTAATTTATATACGGCTTATAAATGCCACAGCTACAGTCATTTCAGCATCCATTTTGAGGAAGTGACGTCAAAGATGAAGACAGTAAGGCCTCTAATAAATAACAGAGGAGAGAAGGTAACAGGGACAAAAGAAACCTTTCATGGAAACAGAGATCATTTTGTTCTGATAGGGATGTTGATTAATTACAAAGTATTTTGGCACTGAAAATGTATGAAATAAAAGTGGCAGAGAGCACTGTGGCTGACAAACAGATACTATTTTCATTTAGACAGATAAAATGCTACTAACAGTCTTAATGTAAATATGTGTATCCATTTGCAACTAACAGGATTATGCCTTGTCGAATGTTACTAA
Organism: Centroberyx affinis; assembly: GCF_046629955.1. Classification (NCBI taxonomy): domain Eukaryota; kingdom Metazoa; phylum Chordata; class Actinopteri; order Beryciformes; family Berycidae; genus Centroberyx; species Centroberyx affinis. Next base: position 470,646 of record NW_027279625.1, read on the forward strand.
TCTCGGTCTATGAGAACATTGTGGTTGAAAAAAAACAAAAAATCACTGTTATGCAACATACTTGTACCATGACTGAAAAACAGTGCAGATTGACTCCTTGAACTCGTCAGTAATACTGTATAGTGCAGGTACTTGCTGGAATCGATTCAGTTCCAGCACAACTAAACAACCGTGTCACAGCCTAAAGCTACAAGCAAGGCCGGTTTGATGTACTCCGGTCATGTGTTGCAGGTATCTTATGTCTCTATAGAGCAGCTTGGTATGAGCAAAGATATGAAACATACAGACATACAGCTGTAATTATTTTATCTGTTCATATGAAAAACTACTCCATCCAAGAGTCCATGGAAGAGCCTTAATTCTGGGAGTATCCAGGTGAGTAGGGAACTGTTGTTACCCTTTCTGTTACTTTCCTTTCTAGAGTGTGCTGTGGGGCTTTATGGGAGAAGTGAGGCTACTAATGAGAAGACCATAAGAAATCCAAGGGAAGACTGCTTTGGTCCTTTAATCTAGACACACACACACACACACACACACACACACACACACACCTCGTGTCACGTTACAATCATCACTTCCTCTTTTGTCAATTTCCCACCAACTCTCTTTAGCTCAGCAGAAAAACTCTGGGGAAGAAACAGCCCAGGCAGCAACGATTTAGTTTTTTTCAGATTACCATCCTCTAGCTGAATCAACACATTCCAACTCACCAAATGAGTTATGTGAAGTTGTTGACGATATTATGTTTAAGACCACATGTTATGTTAAAGACCACATAGTTAGGTTCCTATTATTAGCTCTGCAGTCCACCTTGCACAACACTTTACTGTCCATTCCTTGACTCGCTTATAGGTTATGTGCTTCAATACAAATACACAGACACCGACAGGCTGTGTGAGGGCCGAAAACTCACACTGCACTCAGGTGGTAAACATGTCTGGATAAATAATCCATGACAGCAATGAGCTACTGTAAGACAAGATCGCTACAATATGAATAAACATTGTTTTTTGCTGTAGGTTTTCCAGCTTTTTAACAGTCCTAATTCTGCTGTATCTTACTCAGATCAACTGAGTATATTGAGAATGTCTGCATTCTACAAATAAGGCCACACAAAAAAATTATTGGGCTACATAATTATGCATTCATTTTCTGGTAACTTTGAGTTTAGGAGACAATATCTTAAAATAACAAACAGAGTGAAACCCCTACAATACATCCATTCAGAATGAAGGGACTATAAATAATATACTCGATTACTGACCTCATTAAATCCAGAACATTGTTAAATAAACCACAGATTTTTGCCTTGGTTTTAGCGAGTGGATGACTTTGAACTCAATAGCTTAACTCAAAAGCATCTTTAACTGTGACTCCTTTTGCTCAACTTCAAGGCAACAAGCCATTCGTCAGACCAACACAGTCTTTTCAAGCGAGAGACTAGGAACCACAATGACCATCTTGATGACAACGGAACCATCTAGAATAAACTGTAGTGTAAAGCTGGCGCAGTCTTTTTTAAGTCGGCACAGTTTCCACTGCTTGGCTGTGGACCGCTGCTACATGTTCCTGGGGAAATTGTAGGACATGGACAGCTGCGGTGCGCTGGGCACAGGGGCGGCGGTGGGGGAGCAGAGTTCGGACGGGTACGGCTGCAGGCCCAGCTGCTTGTTGTCGTGCAGCTTGCGGACGACCACGCGGCAGAAGTCTTCGCTGTGGCGGTGGCAGGTGTCCAGGAGCCGGCGGACCTTGGCGGTGCGCGTGCGCTGGTTCACCACCAGCTCGTAATCCTCCGGCATCAGCAGCGAGCGCGCCAGCAGGGCGTCCAGGCTCTGGTTCAGACAGGCCTCCGTCATCTGGAGGACGATCTCCTCGCGCCGCGCCGCGATCCAGTGGGCGATGGGGCCTTGCGAGGGTCCGGAGGGTTGCAACGGGGGAAAGTCTGCTGCAAGGGAGAAGATCGAGGAGGGGGGCGGTTTTGGTTCATAGGCAACAGGAGCTGGTAAAACAAGAAAAACATTTGGTCTGATTTAATTATCTGGAATTGTGAGCAAGCAGTATTATCCATCATGCACTGTGATGCCTTAACTCTTTGTACCTTGTTGCTGGTTCTGCTGCTTGAGAGTGAGGTTATCCAGAAGGGTCTCGCACGCGGTGACGGGCAGGCCTGGCTTGATGGGTATGTTCAAGTCACTGACAGGTCTGGCGCTCTGGGGATACTCATTTAGATTGTTGACTAGGCTGTGGTCCTTCAGGGAATGAGGAGGCTCCAGAGTGTGGGGCATGAATGACGATGCAGACATGTCTAGATGAGAAAGAGAGAAGAAGAGGTGGGATATACCAGGACGGTAACTGAACCCCATGTTGCATACAGAATTTGATACCAAACTTAAAATTTGTGTGAACTGATGAGTTTACTATGGGTGCTCAGGTGGAAGGCTGGAGGGGTTCGCATGATTGGAGTGGCTGAAACTCTAAAAACTCCACCTGTTAACACCAAAGTGCTGTGGCAGCACAGTGTTGTTGTAACTAAGAGAATCGCTGATCAAAATGTTTAATTCTTACACTGACTTAGCCACTACAGTTGGAAAATCAACAAGCTACTTCCCGTTATGTGGATGTTCAGTGCACCAACACAGAGCTGGTTGATGCTTGTTTGACTTCTACCGTACTGCCTGGTGTACAAGCGCACACTGTATTTCCCTTATGCAGGGCTCTTGGGGCTCTGCACCACCTAAACAGTGCAGACTGTAATTCCCCTATATACTGCACATGGCAAAAAGCATTATACACATACAAAAGCACCTAATAATCCCAGATAACCTCTAACAGTATTTAGGAAAAAAATCAGAAAGATTAGGTACCCAGTACTACAAGATTAGTATCCACATGATACCATCTAATTTTGTGAGCTGGAGCTTTATTTCACATCTCTCAACAGTCTTTGCTGTTTTAATCTTGTCAATATAAGACTACAAGTTTAAATGTGTTGTTCTAGTAGAGCTATCCACTAATTAGAGCTCCACCAAGCAACAGCACAGCCATACAGTAAATCATTTCCAGACATGAAATGACAGTCATGTTTCTTGGACATGGTTTAATTACCTTTAGAGGGCGGGGCATTGCTGCTGGTGAGCAGGCCTGGTTGAGATATTTCTGCTTCCTGGGAGGAGCAAGACCCTGAGCCTGAGGTGGAGCTCTCCTGTGGCAGGGACACAGAGAGATGGTAAACTTACCGCCCACACACACACACACACACACACACACACACTGAAAACTACAAAAAATAGACAAGGAGTAAAATAATAGCTACGTTGTGTAAGTGAATCCAAGTATCACTGTTTATTATTCACCAGTAAAGTCAGGTTTGGGACAATGACGTTGGCTTTTCTCTTAACATTTCTCTCCATAAAAAGGCATAATCCAGGTAGTTCTGCCGAAAACATCTATTTCAGGTCTGACTGAGTGTACGCCAAGTCCGCTTGAGAGAAGAACGGCATTTTGGCCCAACATTGGCCTGTATATCGGCCTGTATATTCTGGATAGTGCCGAGGTGGTGTTAGAGTGGATACTGACTGGCCAGGGACTGGGGCTGTACTTCAGGATGTTCAGTGATTTCTCTTCTCTCCTCTCACACACTGGCTGGGCCGAGCAGCAGCCCGTTCTCTGCATCAACTGTGGAATGAAAGAAATGTATTAAATCAGATACACTAAATACATAGACAGATAAGCAAACCCAATTATTATTTTCTATTTTCAAATGAATTGACTTCAAGACTTCAGCCCAGCTAGGATAACCTACTTTTGGCCCCAATCCAACTGAAACTTCAAAGCAATTGTGGTTGTTTTTTTTCCATTCAAATAGTTTGTCAAGTGGAAACAATCTGTCAATAAGTTTGTGCAACTCCATGTACACGTGGTCTTACACATATACACCAAAACTGAAATGAGGAAGGATATGTCTAGGGGAAATGGTGAAATGCATTTTCGAATGAGTCAAGTCATACACTCCTAGTCATGGTACAAATCAAACTGCCCCAAATTACATTAAAGTTCATCGCCTAAGTCTCCTTTTCCCAACTTCAGTGTGAAGACATCAGGTCATCAGCATGAGTCATAACTCATAATTTAAGTTATTCTAAATTTTACTGGGGGCTGCCCAGTACAACCAATGTCTTCTACTGTTGGCCACTGAATGGATCAGTTGGGGGTTACATGCCTTATTTGCTTATCTACTGTAGTTTTTCAGAGTTAAAAGCGTTTATAATTCATTTTCCCGACCCAGATTTTCCTACCTGGTCTGGGATTCGAACTGGCAACCTTCCGGTCTCAAGCTAATCTTTAAGTTACTAGTGCCCCTATTCTTCTTCATATTATTATAATCATCATCTTTATCGTCATCAGCACCCTTATTCCTGACTGACCTTTGACTTCTTGATCTCCAACACGGCCTCTAGGAAGTCAATTTCATCAAAATTCCTCACCATGGGCTCCAGCTCAATCAAACACTCTGAAATGGCAGAAAATATACCACACCATTATATGACATAACATAATATAGGAAATAGAGTAAAACTAGAGTAAAACTAAACAACTTTCATATTTAACTTTCACATCTTGTCTAGTCCTGTGTGCTTGTAGCAAATTAATTTTATGAAAAAAGGGAAATGCATGGGGTTTCAGTAAAGACAGTAGAGAAGAATGCAGTAGGGCGACAGGAATGGTGAGGTTTCCTTCACTAATCATTAATAAAAGGAAGCTGATCCTTAGTCACAGTTCAGTCGGAGTCAAATTCAGCTCTGAGCAGAATTTGACTTTGCCCTTTGCTCAGCGTGAAGTGAGATGTCATCCCAAACTGGGAAGGGGTCAAGACTGTACAGCAGAGTGAACAGTCCTTCGGTAATAAGTATTCTTCCCACAATATGGTTGTGTGTCCTTACTGAGGAAGGAGGGTCGTTCATCGGGGTTAGTGGTCCAGCCGCAGGTCATGAGGTTAATGAGGGTCTCTCGGCTGGGGATGTCAGCGGACAGGCTGCCCAGGCCCGTGTCAGGACGCATCCCGCGCAGCACGCTGAACATGATCTGCATGGGGTTGGTTGCCTCTGCCCGCACAAACACACACACGGATTAGTGATTAATCCTGTAGTAGGATGATGAAGAGTAACTCAAATGGCAAAAGAATGGAATGAGAGTATGACAAATCGAACCTGGGTATAAATAAAAATGGGACTGTAATGTAATAAAAATAAAAAATGAGTTACCTTCAAATGGAATCCGCCTGGACAGTACTTCCCACATGATGATAGCATAGCTGCAATGTAAACATCAAGGGGAAAACGATTAGGGGAATGAGCCTTACATCATTCTTGCGAACTGGTATTCCCCTTGACAGAAAAGGGACTTCACAGCCAGCTTTGTCTTCCACCCAGACCGACTGTTTGAGGAAGAGAGATACATGACTCGACAACTGGAGCAATCCAGAGACTGCCAGTCACAGTCGAGGGGAGATTCAGCTTCAGCCAAAGGCTCTTGTGTATTCCTTATAGTTTTGTTGAACTACAGTCATCACTCCCTCTCTCTGACAGATTATTGCAATCAGAGCTTAACACAGAGTGTATGTCTGTCTGGTTGTACTTGATATGACAGACAGATTTAGCCCTTGGCCCCATGCCCCGCACTGTGTTCCCTTCTGGTATGCTGACAGTCCAACCTTAAGTTTCACGCAGTAGTTTCACCTTGCCAGTCAGGAAACCTTTTAACCCTGCAATGTTGCTTGTGCTGGGAAACTAGCATTTTTCCCATTCTATCTGAAATCAGAAACGGTGCATTAAGGGCATTGAGTGATGGCCAAAATACTTCTGCAAAATTTGTGAATGGGCGAGGCTCACGCTTCTGTGGAATTCGACCATTTGAACATTGTGTACTTAAGACATAACATTTAAGGAGCTTCAGAAAGTTAGCTGAAGGCATTGTTGAGTACAGGCAGACAGTATTCCAGATACTAGATCATACCTAGGTTATGGACAAATTTGGAATAAGCTATTTATATGCACTTTCATATCCCTATCACAAATATCCCATGTACATATGAATAAACAGAATATTTCAAAGTTTACAATGGAAACAGCAATTACACATTAGAAATAGCCAACAATAAATGCAATAAGGTATTCACATGCCTTAGCTACAATATCCAGGTTTCTAATAATTGGGATGAGAGCACATCCTGGCTATTGTCAAGAAAAGATGGCATTTACATGCTCCTACTCACACTTACCTCTTCAATACTTGAGCACTCTCCTGAATAATGTCAGAACATATATGTGCATATAAACACATCACAGTTTCCAACCTGAGTCAAATTACCGGTTACTGAGGCTTGGTGTCTCACCTGTACATATCATGTTTCACATCGGCCCGACGGGTCTTGGAGGGCTCGTACTCCTCGGGGGGCATGTAGATCACTGTGCCGCCCATCTCTGTGGGCTTGGACCCTGAACCTTTACTGACGGAGAGCTGCCGCCACTTTGAGAGGCCAAAGTCCGCAATCTGGGAGGAACATTAGCATAATGTTACAGAGAACTGATGGGCAGGTTTAGAAAATGACTTATCCTCCACGGGGACATCAGGCCATGTTTACACTGTCCTTGATTTTTCAAATTGCCAGCACCAGTTTTTACATTTACAATAAGAGAGAGAGAGACTGCAAGCACATCAACCATGTTGTGGGAGTTTCTCTTAAGTGTTTGAGAGTTGTACCTAAGTGCTGTTTGCTGATAGTGGCAGCTACTGCGGCAAACCGTTATGAAAACAAAGTGTGTGTTTTGAGACCTTTTTTTTTTTTTTGGATTGGCACAAAATGAGGTAGAGGCAGCGTTTTTTCTACAAAAATGCGGAATGGCTTTTCATCAAAGAAATAATAAAAGTTCAAACCAATCTAAGAGACCTGAAACAGGATCATTAAGCTCAAACTGAGTCAGACTAAGTTGCAGGTGGTTCATGATCAAGGATGACTTTGAGTAATGAAAAGCTCATTTGTATGCAAATCCACTACTGCCCTCTTTTCTGTGGGACACATAAGAGTTTAATTGGACCTGTGATAACTTAAATATCACTGTATTAGAGAGATGGTCTTTGTCACCATGTGTGCACACACACACGCACATACACACAGGGATTCAGGTGACTATGATTAGGCATGGGACGATATGAAAATTTCATGTCACGATTATCCTGGGCAAAATAATTGCGATTCACGATATTATCCCGATAATCATCAAAATATGCTTAAAACTCTTAAAATGGCACTAAAACATACTTGAATCACTTTACCTTACATTTTGTTAAGAAACAAATATTTTTATTGCATCATAGGACACATATCTTTTTTTTGTGAACATCCTTTTTAGTGAAAAACAAACAAGGACAGATTCAGACTCTCGCCAACACCCAGCAGGTAATCACAATGAGAGAAAAAATTAATAATTAATAAAAAGAATCTACCTATCAACCTGATATCCAAGCATTCACATGGTTCAATTAGTTATGTGTTGTAAATGCACAGTAAATGAATAATTTGTCAGGAAATCAATAGGACTGTACGTTAGTGAGCTAGACAGATTTTTCAAGTCACTTGTGAGGATATTCACGCTCATGTGAGGATACTCATGATTATCCCGATAATGGAAATTCACCAACATAAAATTATCTTGAGTGTTTTTATCACGATAAAAGATAAAATCTTATATCCTCCCATCCCTAACTATGATATTATCGGAGTAGACACACGCACTCAGTAACACTGTCAAAAACATTTGTCTCTCTCTGTCACACATATATACATATAATATTACAGTGTTCATTATTCAGTTCATACTGAAACTGCCCCCCACCACACACACACACACACACCTTAACGTGAAATTCACCATCCAACAGGATATTTTGTGTCTTCAGGTCATGATGTAAAAGGGGTGGAGTCATGTTGTGAAGGAAGTTGACCCCCAGGGCGATCTCATACAGAATCCTCAGCCGCAAAGGCCAGGCAAGCAGGGGGTACAGGTCCTTCTGTAGGCAGAAAGGAGAGAGACCAGGTATAAAAATAATGAGAGCCTAGATGTACCAATAACACGGTGGGAGGGAGTGTTACACCACATAGAAAAAAGAAAAATGTAAGAAAAGAGCAGGCAAGAGAATGTAATACACTCAGATGGCTGGGAATTTCCCCAATTTAAATTTGTCCACTTTCCTCATTGCTCTGCCTTTCCTTCCCCTGCCGGTTTCATCAGACAATGGGAGTACTTCCCAGTTTCACTTTTACTTGCTCTCTCTTTACTTCCAACCAGTTAGGCAACACAAGTGTCACTTTGCAAAAACAAGAACCGATAATGCTTAAGACATTCTGAGCTTTCTATTAGTGATTTTGCGACCGTCACTAGTGGAAAAATAACCCACTTAGTTAATAAAATAGACTGATAAGAGTGACTTTCATTAGAAACCTACAAAATACTGATGCTAAAATTCACTCTGTATGGTTAGGCACTGCATGTCAAATGAAACCACTTGCTTTTTCAACTTAGCCCATACTAACAGAACCGCAACTATAGACATCTTAGTTCTCCTTTACTGAGAGTTGGTGGAAAAGATAAAGAAATTAACAACTGCTTATAGACAAGACAATCTGTGTCTAAGATTAACACTTTAAGATAGATCTTTGGATTAGGGTTATACAACATTATCAAGACTGTAAATCCTGAAGTAACAGATTAAGTCATGTAGCTACCTCGTGGAGCAGCAGGTCCAGAGAGCCATTGATCATAAACTCAGTGACTATGCAGAAGAACTCGGGCTCATTACAGACGCCAAAGATCTGGATGATGTAGTTGAACCTGGCTTTATGGAGCACCTCCGCCTCCTTCAGCAGACAATTCCTCTCCCTGCAACACAAGCAGTTATCTTGAGTCAGTCTTTGCCTTCAGAAGAAAGTGATAAAAAAAACACTACCAAGATGGTGCTGACATAGTGCCTTGTTGTGTACAAGGGTGTAAGTGGTCATCCCCTCTTTACACAGGGAGAGAGGGGTTGTCCTTTTAAATTTACAAGAATGCACATGGCTTAAGTTAATGTTAGATACAGTATGAGGTGGTCATATCAGATATATTACTGAGTACCTTTCGCCAACAGGAGAATCCAGCTTCAGGCACTTGATGGCCACAGTCGTCCTCCAGTCGGAGTGCTGAGCCTTGAACACGGTCCCGAACCCGCCTTTGCTCAGGTAGTACAGGTCCGTCAGCTTCTGGTAGGGGATAACTGGCAAGGTGCTGGTCAGACTGCCGATGTTCACACAGCCTGTAGCCGAGTGCGGCTCCATAACAGTAGTGAGCCTTTACAGGAACTCTCCGAGGGTTTAACATCCACTAACTTAGCCACAGAAAGCAGAACTGCCCGTCCTGGTTACAGCAAGGAAGAGCTGTCCCATTCATATGTCAACTACTGCATTCAGCCGTCGCTGACTGCTAGCAAGCTAGGCTAACGTTAATTTGGTGAGCGGTGGAGGAAGACGAGCGAAAAGAGCAACCGAAATTGGTTTATCCACCGGCTGGCTAACGCCGTGTGTTCACCCAGCGACCAGGACGAAATAAACACGCTTCCAGTCTCCTGTTCATTCACTATCGCTGCTGGCAGACTGGCACTACCCGGCTGACAGACTCCAGAGGGACAACGGGGAGCTGCGGGGCTCTGTTGTCATTTATGGCAGGTGGGTTTGTTGTTGCTGATGACGACACACTTCCGGGTTTCACGAGGTGCGTTCATTGCCCGCATGTTTCAACATCTTATCAGTGCGGTGGATTTTCCTGAGCCTTCGCAACATAATGTAAAGTTGTCTTTATGGGGATAAATACGCATCCAGATAATCGGATACAAGCGATACAATTACAACTGAAGGCGTCGTAGTGCGCTTATGGTCGCAGCCATTCAGACACTCCCACATGAGACAGCGAGGAGTTTACAATTCTAGTTTAAAATTATATTATAGTATTTTCTGGATTTACATAACCACATTTTAGCAACCTTGTAGGAACAAAGTACATATTTTTCCTGACACACCCTTCGCTTCAACGATATCCAACATGTCCTCCTCCAAGCATGAACTCACTGACATGCTAGAATTTCCACGTGGGAATTTCCCGAACAGGTAATCAGGGTGATGATGATGTAATGCCTGAACAAGAATTCAAGGACCAATGGTAGGAAAACAAACAAAAAAGAAATCCCTTTATCAGCTGACGCTATGACTATAAATAATACTCTTTCTAATAATCTTAGTAGTAGTATGTGGCTCTGGCCTATTGGCTGCTTGTCATGTTGCTGATCTTGCCAAGTTCGCTGCACTCATTTTAAGCCATTCTGTCCCTTACAAAAAAAGATAGCCTAATTAATCGCATTACAATTTTAGAAGGGAAAAAAGCACCAAAAAGTATGCTAAGGTCACTATTAACTCACCGTTGAGTGCCTTAGACATACTATAGTTCCCTATATGAACATTAAAGCAATATTATAGCATATTAAAAATACCATAAAGTAAATTCATGTCTTTTAATGATTCAAACGACATACATCAATATTGTTTGAATCCAACTTCCCAAAATATGCCCTTCAGTCAGCGAAAAATCACTATAACATTCCTATAACACACACTTATAGTGTGTCTGTGGTACTCAATATTGACTGTATAGTGATCTTGTCGTAGTTTGGGCTTGTTGATTTTTTCCCTAGGTCATCATGCCTATAATATTCCTGTAAGGACTTATAATTTTGTATGAATTTTTCCTTTTCCTTTTTTACTCAAAAATGTAATAAATCCCAACATAAATATCATGGATAAATATTAGAGTGTAAAGTTTGGAAATTTGTCTTTCTAAGGAAGGATGTCTGTTTGTTTGATAGTGTTAGGTTCTTTTCCTTTATTTAAACAGGAAGAGCGCTTCCTGGGAGGACCGGGAGCACGCGCCGCACCGTGAAAGCACATGACCGTGTTTACGTTGTAACCCGAAGCCCCAATGAGGAAAAGGGTGTCAACACGTCTGTTACCGCGTTATAACGGCTGCTTACGTGGATTTCGGACAACGCGCCTTTCTTTTAAAGTCATGGATTATCCTACAATAAGATATCTACAGATGAAGCAATAGATGAAGCACAAGACTACAGCGACATCTGCTCAACTCAGGCAAGAAATACAGCTGAAAAAAAAGACAAAAGTTGAATCAAAGAAGCTGTGCTGGACTTCTCTCTCCAGGCTTTGGCAGGGATTGTGTTTGCACTGATCTGGTGTAAGTAAGCGCCACCCTCTGTGTTTCCACTTGTTTGCTCCTGCGCCTGTTGTGTTGACTGACTCACTGTGCTTCCTCTCCTACATTTCATCTACAGTATCACAAGCTCACCGGGGACGAACACAGATGGCTGCCCCCTTTGTCCCAGTCCCCTTACCGATGGGTCGGGCAGCAGGGTGCAGGTCCTGGCACAAGAGGATGTCTCCCACAAGTAGTTCTCCATCCGGCAACTGCGGGCCCTCCCCCCGTGAGGGTGTTCCCTGGGTGAGAGGCGTTGGGCCCTGGGGTGCCCCAGCTGGGCGCCCCACGCCGGAGGCATGCCAGAGAAGACCCAGAGGAGACGGAGCGGAGGGGTCATCGTCGCTCCTGGAGGATGGGAGCGGAGGGGACAGCTGGGTGGAGAGGCCCGCCACCCCGACGCTGCTGGGCCATGAGGTCATGGAGGAGAGGGCAAAGTTCACGGTAGGGATTTAAACAACAGGTCTGCTTTTCCTGCAGGAGGTCGAAGCTAGATTTTCTGTTTATCAATCCAATCCCTGGAAGAAAAGGACTGAACTTGGATCGGTGGTTTAAGTCAACATTTCACATTTTTGTCCAATTTTTAGGGACAGACTTCAGTAATATATTGTATTTTTATGAAATCTTTTACAGATGTTTTCATCAAGCAGACTCTAGCATTGGTGAAGAGTGGATACATGTATTTACAGAGACAGACTAATGGACTGTGTGTGATAATGTGTGTCATACTGACATCATATGGCTTCCTTTTATAAAGCTGAACTAGTGTGTGTGTGTGTGAGTGTGTGTTGAGTGCACAGAATCAGTCACAGTCACAAGGACGTGAGTGTAACAAGGGTCGTTCAGTTTGCAGCAACTGCCGATAAGATTCCCCATTCTCCTCGCAGGATAATGACCGCTGGCCATAGAACATGTGTGTAATAAATATGCACACTAACACTTTTACTCAAGACGATGCTCAGTCAGTACAGCAAATAGATAAGCTGCACAAATGCACTGTGGCATCGTAAGTCAGGTGTGATGTGTGTGTTTGTGTCTGTAGGTTTATAAGATCCTGGTGACGGGGAGTCACAGAGACAGCTGGGTGATCTTCAGAAGGTACGCCGACTTCTCCAGGCTCAACGACAAGGTGAGCAGCCCATCATGAACCTCTCTGCTTATTAATCCGTGATGTTTCAGCGATATCGCTTTCATCAGGGTGTGAAAAACATGCACCATGCACTTCCCCAAGTAGCCTTGGGCTGGACAAGGAAGAGGTTGTAATCGTGCAATCCATTACAAATACATGTCATGGCACACAGAGGAGTCAGGAGGTTTTCCCTTTTACTGTCCTGCTATTGGATTGACTTTTTTTTCTCTATTGATCTCAGAAGGGGAAATTCTCTTTTTGCTTGCTCAGCACCCCTGGACCTGGTCGGAATTCACTGTCTTGCTCAAGGACACTTAAGCAGAGCTACGCCAGTCTGCTGCCTCCAAACAATTATATTTAGTGTAGTACATGACATGTCTTTTTCTTGATTGTTCTTTAGGTTTTGGGCATCATGAACCTGTAACAGTTTTGACTCACTCTTGATGAAGGAGATATTTTTTTTCTATAGTTATTGTATTTCTCTGTTATTTCACCCCTTGCTGTATTCATGGCTGCAGCTGAAGGAGCTGTTTCCCAGGTTTCGTCTAGCTCTGCCTCCCAAGCGCTGGTTCAAGGACAACTATGACATGGAGTTTCTAGAGGAGCGGCAGATCGGACTGCAGACCTTTCTACAGAACCTGTTAGCACACAAAGACATCATCGGCAGGTACACAGCAGTGCGTTTGTGTGTGTGTGTGTGTGTGTGTGTGTACCATAGCTCATGTTGTGGCCAAAAGTCTGTGACTTTTTCCAGTTATTCAGAGATTGCACTGAGCCGTGTTTGACCTTTAATCTGTTTCCTCCTCCTCAGTGAAGCGGTCAGACAGTTCCTGTGTCTGGACGACCCACCAAGCCCATTCGACAGTCTGGAGGAGAGCAGGGTGAGATCTTTCTCCATATTGCTATATATCTATAGTGATGAGCTCACCTGCCAAAATGCTGTAAACCCCTGTTCACACTTTAAATCAATTGTCATAAATGTAACCTGCAGTATAGTTCCACTGGACAAGAATGTCTACACAATGACCAAATTATGTCAAACCTAATGGTGCAAGTTTCAACTAATCAATTTCTTCACTTATTCTTCAGCATATTCTTGGAACCTAGAGCCGAATCTCTCACTCTTACCCTCTGTCAGTACAGACTGTTGTGTGTTGAGAATAAGCATGGCTTTTGTTTACTCGCTGCTGTGTTGTGCGCAGGCTTTCTGCGAGACTCTGGAGGAGACTAACCACCGTCTCCAGAGGGAACTGCTGGAGAAGCAGAGAGAAATCGACACTTTGAAGACGACTCTGGAGGAGAGGGAGAGCCACATCGGCCTCCTGGAGAAACGAGTCAAGTAAAGATCTGTTTTTGCGCAGTTGGGAAAATCAGATGTGTGTGTGTGTGCAACTATACTGTATGTGTACATAGACAGTATCAGTACAGACACTGTTATCTCACACAGCGGCGTGTCCCTTAGTCCGGAGAGCTGTGAGAGTCCTTGTCAGCTGTCAGCTATGTTGGACGGACACAGAGTCACACACACCAACACACACACAGAAGGAGACGCGGATGTGAATGGAGACGGACAAAGACATACAGATGGAAATGAAGAGGAAGAGGAAGACACAGGCAGGCAATACTCTGTTACTGACTCTGACCAGGAATCAAACCCTGGGACAAGGTAGAGTATCTGATTAGTAGTCCTCCTATCCCCCCTCTTTATTCAATAGCTAAGTCAGTGGTTCTCAACGTGGGGTCCGGGGACTACCAGGGGTCCTTGAGGGGTTTCCGGGGGTCCCCAGGAAATTGATGAATTGTTAACAGCATTATTTCATTTACAATAAGTTAACATGATTAGAGAATGTAGAAGAATGATTGTTTTGGTCATAGTTTCACTGTTATCTCTCTACCTACAATACAGATGGTCATGGAAAGTTAAAAATACATTCATGTAGATGGGAAAGTCATTCCGTTTTTTCTCATCTCCTGAAAAGTTAAAAATTCACGTTCTCTGCTGGGTACTGATGATGTTTTTTTTTTGTTTTTTTGTCTTCCTCTCCAGGTGTGAGGCTGCTGCACCAGTAAAAAGTCACGGAGCTTACTGGAGCACTCTGGTCATCGCTGATTCACCCGCCCCATCTTAAGTTCAAAGAATACGAGGAAATAACAACAGACATTTCAGAATTTGCAGAATCTGATTCTACACCAAAGCCTCAGCCCAAAGATGCACAAACTCATGGAGAGAAAAATCGTGGAGAATCATGGACAAAGAAATTTGGTCGAATTTAGCACCTTGCAGATTTCTGCTGCATTTGTTTATTCTGAATGTGATTTAGCATTTGAAATTATTTCTCTTGCTTTTGACAAGGATAGTGTGTGTGTATGTGTGTGTGTGTGTGTGTGAGAGAGTGTGTTTGTGTCTGTGAGTGCACCTTAGTGTGTGAGTGAGAATAGAGCTGTTCATCTCAGGATATTAGAGGAAAGTGACATTGCCATGTTTCATGAACATCATTTGGTGTTAATAGTGTCAACCATACACACTCAAAAAGATCCTGCAACTTGTATTCACATGAAGTGCCTTTATATTATCTGTGTTTTAAGAAGGAAGAAACTGATCGTAACTAGAAAATTAAATTAAAATTTGTTATTAAACTGAAGTCTTGGGGTCCAAAATGAGTCCTGCTATGATTTTGAACATACATTGTTCAGTGTTGAACCTGAACACAGATCTTACCAGAAGGTGGCAGTCTAATAACGGTTTCCAAAGCTAAACCGACTGAACCCAAATGAAAAGGAAATTGGGAACTTGATGTTCTGTTCTCAGCACATCCAAGGGCATTTGTGTAAACCTTGAACATATCACAGTACTCTCTGATAATGGGCAGGGACAGTTTTCTTGTAATCATCTCATCATAAGAGAGTTGCAGTTGGAAAATGTTTTTCTTTCCAACAGTGAATGGCAGTTTCTCAGTTGATAACTGAAGAGTGTTTCATAGAGCGTCAGACCCATCTGGGTTAGATCACATCCATGCTGCCTGGCTGAGGTCCAGGATCCAATGTGTATATGAACAGACACATTATCCTCTTCTGCGATTGCAATTGGGAAGGTCGGCATACCTTAGCAGTGAAATATTGTTTCTAATATATATCAGTAGAATGAAAGCAATTAATACATATATATATTCATAGTTACTTACAACAGGAAGAGACGTGCCTTGGACCAGTCCTCTATCTTTAATATTGGCCCTTCTTGTAACAATAATTTTGCAATGATTCTTAATGTCCATGTGTCATGGAAATCTGGCCCTTTCAAAGTCCAAATTGCTGATAATTTCACTTGAACTAAATGTTCTGAAGAATTAGACACTTGTGGGTCCAAATAAGATTTGATTATGAAGCCCACACAAAGTTGTCATTCGACGATGAACTGTAGCATCTGAGCGAACAGTGAATGAACAGACAATATTAAATCAATAATCCTCTCCTGAAATGTTCTATCAGTGGAAATATTCTTGTTTCTTAACTGGGCCAAAAATAAAACAATATCATTAAATCATTTGCATATATGATAAAGTTTGTTATCAGTTATGACGAGTTCTCAAATTAGTATCCGCTTTATGAATATAATGCCTGGAGTCCAAAATGTGCTGCTGGTGTATGGGCTAAATTCCCAGAAACCCAAAGAGGTAGCCCCCATCAGTGTGTGTGGGAAAAGTCTGTTTCAGAATGATGAAGCACCATCAGGTGGACTGCCATCCTTCATCCTGATCCTTGCTCCATACTTGCTGCTACAGCTCTGCATGGGATCAGCTATTTCACACATATCCCCCCCCCCCCCCCCCCCAAAAAAAAAAAAGCTCTGAAGAAAAGACAAATTCATCATCAATACAAGGTACAAACTCAATGGGGATATCATGTATCACAGAAATGTCAAACGAATAGCTAGATGGGATTGTGGACAATGAACAGCACATACATTCTGACGCAAATAATTTACACAGTACTTTATTTTGTAGCACAGACGTAAAAAAAAAAAAAAAAAAGGCACTCTGAGAACACAAACAAGCACTGAAGAATTTTCCAACTTCATCCAAAAACAGCATTCCTATCACTTAAGCTTTGAGCTACATTGATTTCTTGACCCTGCAAACGTCCCCTTAGGATTTTGAATCAAGTCTCTATCTCTTAGTTTCGTAGTTATAAAGGATAATTGTTTTACTGTAATGGCAGAAATCCCAGATCTGAGTCTCCACCAAAATCTACAGACAGGCCTAAGACTTGTCTGTGCGCCAAATTTCATGGAAAGTTTCTGCGATGTCCTGCTGACACAGACAGACAAACTAACTAACAGGGATGAAGACATAAACTCCTTGACAGGGGTAAAAAGTCATGATGTATTGGCTATTATTTTCCTCTTTCCCTACAAGTTTGATAAACTGGAGGTGCTTTCCAGGTTTTTCATAGAGAGTAAGGCCAGAGATGTCGAAGAAGAAATATTACGCAAAATTCAGTGTGTATTATTAAGTTGTCAAAACATACAGTACTATTTTGTTATGGCTGATAACTTTGGTCTATATCAAACATCTTTAGCTGCTGATTCCAAAACTTCATTTGAAACTACTGTAACTCCTTAATGTTTTAAGAGACGGAGTTCATATTAATGCCAACCATGTGTTATGTGAAGACAAGTATGTTGACATAGAAATATTTGCTAATTAATTTTTTGCAATTAGTATTTTATTGAAAGTATATGTTACATCATGCATCTATCATGAATTCCGTTCATTTCTTTTATACAACATACCAATGAGAACAAAACACAAAAAACAAAACAAAACAAGACCAACTAACACTAAATAAGTAAATAAAATAATAATAATAATAATAATAATAGCAATGAAAAACAAAAAAAACAAAAACACAGCTCTTGACACAGTCATATGGTGTGCTTATGATTTATTGATTGACAGGTTGGTGATGTCACAGTACGTTGTCACTCCGCTAACCTTAGCACACAAGTTCAGCATTCTCTGTAGCCACTTTGTTCTCTCCATCCCTTATTATCTGTTGTCCATATATTTTAAGAATAGCTGCCATTTCTTTTCAAATCTGTTTGGAGTGCCCATTAATCTATAGGAGGTTCTCTCATATGCTGCAAGAGTACTAAGTTCTTTAAGCCACTCTTTGATAGTGAATACATTTTCAGACCTCCAGTGTCTCGTTTACAATTTCTCCCCACCATCAGAGCTGTGTGCACCCATTCAACCGTATTGCCAGGTAACCCTTTTGTTTGTAGTGGGTCACTCAAGACAAATAGACGAGGGCATAGGGGTAAGTTGACATTAACAATGTGTTTTATAGTTTCCTGTACCCTCTGCCACTCACTTTTTGCTTTTGTACAGTTCCAAACGCAATGCAGCAGAGTGCCAACCTTTTGCTTACATTTCAAGCATTGAGAGTTCTCTTTAAGGCCAGCCCTATGAAGCTTGTTGGGTGTCCAGTACACTCTGTTCAAAATCTTAATTTGCACTAGTTTAGTTTTTAGTTCTCTGGACAGCTTTCTGATATTATGTTGCATGTTGGACCACTCTTCTTGTGTAAAACTTATTCCCAAATCTGCTTCCCATATGATTTTTAATTGAGTTGAATTCAAGAAAATACACAAGGAGCTCTTGATTTGTCTTACATTGAAAGAAAAAAATCCATCTTGACAAGTCGTTCAGTCTAGTGTTGAGTCTTTAAATGTTACTATTTCCATATACTTGTTGCAATAGGGTGGAGTAATATTTGGATGTTTCATGACCTTTCCCAAATACTTCAACTAACTTTTTAGAAAAAGGTACCTCTTGTGGGCCAGATGCTGTACCGATTACTATCGAGTTAGATGCTGATTGCGGATCTGGATGCGACTCACAAACAGGCAATAATAGCACAAACCTTGGCAGAGGTCTGTGTTCTCTGAATGCCCTTCTAGTTCTGTCTGTTTTTTCATAGTAGCTTTTTTCTTATAGACTGCATACTGAATTATGTGCCCTCGTAGGAAAGCCTTAGCCGTTTCCCAAAACAGGCCCCTAGATATTGCTGTGGTGTGGTTTGTCTCTTTGAACAGGGTTAGCTGGTCTCTTATTTGTTCTTTAAATTGGCAATCTAACAGAAGGCTCAAGTTGAGTTAACATGATGACTTATTCACTTGCAAATATTTGTTAATTAAAGCATTGAGATGCATTGGGACATTAGATAAGTGCCTTTTGTTTAAAGAACAGAAGGCAGTCCACTCACCTTTAATATTTTTTATTTACTCAGACAGTTGGAAAGTAGAAAGGAAGCTGTGGTGGGACCCAACAGGCCCGTGGACAGAGGCAGGGAACTCAACCCCTCAACCATCCCTAACCCTTTAAAGCAAAAAATCCACATGAAAAAGAATTCACCACAATATTCCCATCATCTTACACAGTTCAAACAATAGCTATATGCAATTGGTCAAAATTTCAAAGTTAAAAATGTAATTTAAAGATAAGATAAGATAAGATAAGATAATATATCACTTTATAAATCCCCTTGGGGAAATTCGAGAAAAAAACCTGAAGCTGCATCAGTGACAACAAATTGGAGGGTAAATTTCATTCATTCATTCATTCATTCATTCATTCATTCATTCATTCATACCCGCTTATTGCTATCCAGGGTCACGGGGAGCTGGAGCTTATCCCAGGATGCACTGGGGGGGAAACACCTTGGACAAGTCACCAGTCCATCACAATAGAGTGTGGATTCAAAATGTCTGTTTAAGCTTTTACATTGAAACACTGAATCTGCTTACTGTATTAACAGTTACTAGCTAGTGTGCCCATATCTCCAAAAAAAAAAAAAAAGTCAAAATCCAGGATCATTTTATTCACCAAATTCAAAATATGTACCAGAATCTTGGTGTAATGGTGCAGAGACATACAGTATCGACGGCTTATCAAGTTTCACACTACATACTGACACACATGGAAAAAAGGACATCACAAAGATCACAGAGGGACGGTGCAAGGCATATGATAGACAATGAACTATATATCTACATTCTTTGAATATCTACATTCAAAAACAACACTATATAACGAATGTTATAGAATTGCAGCTTTGGCGGGAACTGTATGGGGTCAGGAGTAGTGCATTAGTCCAGTCTACCATGATCCAGCTGTACTGTGTAGAATGCAATGCATGTAATTAGTTATGAGCCTTAAACAGAGCCATGAATCCTCAGGCTGACAAGTGGCATAATGTGCAGTGTCTGTTGTTCAAACATTGTAAGCAGTATTACTTTACAACTACTATTGGTACTATTGAGTCTTAAAAGGTCTGCTTAAGTTAATGAACCTCTGCTGTCACCCACAGTAAAGTTTTTGAAACTTTTACCACCCACATTAACTTTTTGAAAAGGTCATGTGGGTGGTAGGCTAATCCTTCCTGCCCGTTGCTTTGCCGTGCTGTCACAAAGCTCCTTGATGGAGTCAAGCTGGTTAGCAAATGATTTAGCGGTGCAGTTTGAGTTGAGTTGAACTCAGTTGAGTTTGTTAATGCCACATAGGTCAACTTCCAATGAGCAAAGTCCACCCTCATTGCTTGTTGAACGTTCTATAATGATGGATGCTGGAGGAGGTTTGGGGGTTGTCAAACAGAGGCACAGTCGCCCTCTATTTGCTACAGAAGGGAGCTTCACCAGAGAGGTTGAACAAAGTTGAATTTTCAAAAACAAGTGGACCAAGACCCTTTCAAATCACTAAGCTCTGTCACTTAGAACAATGGCTGACCAATAAAGGCATTTTATGAGTGTCTTGGTCCTCTTGTTGTTTTGTGGCTTCCAGTGAAAACAACATTAATAAAGGGGATCTTCCAGTCCCAAGTTAGATGTTTCATGTGTATCCCAGTAGTGTTTTCTTCTCCTTTTCAGTCTGCACAGGTTCATGGAGGTTTATTTCCTCAAGAGATAAAGAAACATCACCTCTGACTTTGCTATCAATTTTGTGTTACAAACTCGTAATCAACGTGTCATCAACCAACCCACACCAAAAGAGAGTTCACCTTTGATACTCAAACCTCAAACAAATCAAACAGCAAAGTCGCATTTTGTCTGGTCCAGAGCAGGAGGCGTCTGACAGATCTGACTCATGAGTGTTTTTGAAGCATCTTTCAGCTCCATTTCTCTCTTCTCTCATTTCCAACAACTCACCAAACAACACCAGCCATGATGAATGGACAGAGATGGAGGGAACTTTCTACTCGTCCACTTCTGAGGCTGTGTTAGTATCCTGGATGACCAAACTGACTTATACCTTAAATATGCCAAGCCATATTCATGTTCTTCCCACAGGTTTGATGATATTGATTTGGAATAAACCAAAACTTCTAAACCAGGCCCTTAGAAAGGTTAAAACGCTGAAAAAGTCAAGTGCCAATGTATGTCATGCCATTAGATGAAAAGTTTATCCAATTACAGCTCCCTGTTGTCTTTGTATATTTGAGCATATCACATACTGTAAACGTAAATGTTACATGTGAGAAGCTGGTCAACTATTGCAAATCTGGCTGAAAGGAGAAAGTAGAGACTAATTCAAATATATGTTAGAGATGAGCTATTCTAGGCTATTCTGAGCTTTTCAAATTATGAAACATGCATGCACACATATCCCAAAACAGTTAACTGCAGTGTCATTTGCATTGTAGAAGCTTCTGATTGCATGCAGGCCGA
The DNA here is from genome assembly GCF_046629955.1 of Centroberyx affinis. Classification (NCBI taxonomy): domain Eukaryota; kingdom Metazoa; phylum Chordata; class Actinopteri; order Beryciformes; family Berycidae; genus Centroberyx; species Centroberyx affinis. The sequence goes on from NW_027279625.1 coordinate 491,845, forward strand.
TAAACAAGGCAATTCAAACTAATGTAATCCAACAATTAAAGTGTGTATTACAGAGTTGGCACCCTCTGGTGGTCACTACTTTGAGATTGTCACGTTTAAGAATGGAGCAATAATGTGTTATAAATTGCACTATGGTGAAATTGAGTGTTTGTGCAACATATTTGGCTCTGAGGCACCAGACAGAGAGCACGATGCTGAATAATTTGTTAATTGGTTGATTGGACTTGGCCAACCTTCCTCACGTTGAGAAAAGATGTTTGGAGGTTTTGTGCGTAAAAGCGCACACTGCTGAGAGATAAATATCCTGCATTGGTAGCCTATAATATAAGAATCTCTCCTCCAGAATTGTAATTATGAACTCTATTTATGAGTTATGGTTGGCATTAATTCCCCAAGTCACAGTAATACTGATAATGAACACGATATTTTGATTCAGCGATATTTTCAAGTGATATTACATCCCTACTTATACTTTTGCTGTAGTATCCTTCTAAAATGTTGATTTATAATGTAGTCTACTGATTGTGAGAATAACTTATTACAATTTGAAGCATTCGTTTTATTTAGGCTTTTGCCTGTTCTGTGGTGCTGCTTAAGGCGAGTGACACTGCATGACGTTTTAATAGATTAGCTATATTGCTCATTATACCTATTTGGTTAACTGGACAACACGGTTCAAACGTGACGACTGGACCTGAGGTTCTCCTATACATCAAACTAAATTTACGGCATTTACATTTATAGTTACATTTTAAGCCTACATGTAGCCTATAATTTCTGGGTCTCCCTTTTAAATCACACAAAGTAATGGTAGGATATGGGACAACCAAGATACTAACAATCAGAAACGTAGCCTATTAAATTGTACGGACTGGACTTTCAAAAACATTGTATTTTACATTCATATGTGGACTGCAATTTTATTATATGACTTAATCTAGCCTACCTAATTCATCAATAAGCGACTAAGGGAAGAGAAACATATAGGGTATACAAGCATAAATTGGCGAAGCATGGAAACCACACACACACACACACACACACACACACACGCACACCCCTCTCTCTCCCCTCCCAACATCACAGCAGGCTCACATTATACGCTGGATCGTTCGAAGCAATACCTATTTATTGCTTTTGAAGGGACCTGAGGGAGCAAACCGATCAGACAGGGCGATTTACAGGAGGAAACATGTAAGGATGGATATGTATGGATTTTTTTTTTTTGCCACAGCACTTGACCGCCTGCTGTTGAATGTATTAACAGTGATTTTGAACCTCTCAACAGATTTGCCCATCATGTGGAAGATAACGGGTAAACACTTGCTCTGCATCTGCCTGCTCGCCATCCCGCTTTCTTGGGCAGAGGACACGAAGGACGATGCGAGTAAAGATGATAATGACTCAGGTGAGACTGCGACCATTTTACGAACACAGTCATGTTGATGTCTGAACTCGGTTTGAGCCGTGGAAGTATAAAGAGCTGCTTATAGACTACAGGTTCATATTGATTCATTCAGCTCCATTCAGGCCCGTCAGTGATGCTTGTCGTGCGTCAGGGAAAACGATGCAGCCTGTAGCCGACAATATGAATGAACATTGGGCGTGGATAAATAATCGATGTGTGGGTATCAGAGATTGATGTAGATTGATGCCGATTACTGACCGTGAGGTGATGTGTGACCTAAACTCTATATGGGACTAAAATGTTACCTAATCCCGCTCTTTATTATTTCCAGTCACAACAATCAACAGGTAGAACGACTCAGTTTGCTTATAGAGTTTAAATACTGATGTTATATTAACAATAACGAAAAAACATAGTGTTCCAATAGGGACTTAATTACAGTGTGTCTGTGGCGATAAATAGGCTAGTTAATTTATAGTGATCTTAATATTTTTAATTTAATTAATTTTTCAATTTCCTATCCTAGTTTTAATCTCCCGTCGTATCACCGTAATATTTCTATAGGATATTATTGTCTCAATAGATTTGCCTTGATATTCGTATCGTTCTAAAAAAAATATAGGCTATATATAAATAATAAATTATATATATATATATATATATATATATATAATATATATATATATATATATAAATCTATAGGCTAGTTGTTTTTCGTAAGGGAAACAACTCATTCTTATAATCAGACTTGTAAATTATTAGGACCGATGACTGACCTAATTATCATATTTTCTGTCGTGTCTTCGCCATCTCATTAACAAATCTTCCACACTATCAGGTCAAAGCAATGCTGCCATTCAGAGATTTCACTGTTTATTTTCAAAGTGTTAAAGGCGAATTAACAAGAAAGCGAGAAGATGTTTGCGTTGCTGCACTTCGTTATAACGGCTTATTATTTGAGACCAAGTCATGGTCATTCAGCCAATGGGAGACTAGGAGATCACATCTGAAATGAAATTGTGGAATAGAAACCTATATGACACCTTGAATAAAACGGTGGAAAGGGCAGTAGCCTAGGTTGAATGACCAGGACAGTGCAGTCTGTTACAGTTAAGCAGATTTATAGTTATGCAAATGTAGCCTCTGCTTGCCTCTACCTGCAGCCTGACAGGAGCCTTTCAAGATCCTTAGATACATGATATATGCTCTGATGAAGGCTGTGTAGGCCAAAACATTGTCAGCATTATTGTGTGTGCGCCAACAAATTCAAGTGAAAAGTGAGTACTACCATAGGGTAGAACCCTTCTAAGTTTGTGCCGGTTTATTATTGTCTTCTGCCGCGGCTCAAATTGCCGTGAGCTGGAATGAGCGAAAACCATGAAAATTGGCCCAATAACTGGAAATGATGTGCAAATGCTTCCCAAGAAATATGAGCCCAATCGGCCAGATGGTGGCGCTGTAATTAAGGCCCAAAAATGCAATTTTGGAAAGGCCACACCCGTCACACCGTGAGTCCGATTGACTTGAAATTTGACACACAAGTCCAGCTCAATGTGCTCTACAAAAACGCATCTTGGACCATAAAAGTCCGCCATGATGGATTTTTTGCTAATTTGCATAATGTGAAAAACAGTAATGTGACATCTACTTTTTGGATTTTGACGTTGTCAACACCAAATTTGGTATACAGCCTTGGGGGACTGCGATACACATTTCTATTATAAACAAGCAGTGATGAGCGGGCCCTCGCCTCCGTGTGCAAGTCGGGGTGTGTTGCAGCCGCGGGACATGTAGATGTCCTCAGGCCTGGACTCTTGTCCCTCATGTGAAATCCGGTGCAGATCGGACAAAGTACGCTCAAGTTCACACAACTTCCTGTCGCCAGCAGGCGGCGCTATGGCTATAACCGAATATCGGCACGTAGAAGCGTTCAGGCCGGGACTCTCATCCGACATGTGAAGTTTGGGCCAGATTTGACCACGTAGAGTCGCGTTACAGCCCACTTCCTGTTTGGTGTCGCCAGTAGGTGGCGCAATGCCTATGACTCCCAATCGGCCTGTAGATGTCCTCAGGCCTGGACTCTGGTCCAGCATGCGAAATCCGGTGCAGATCGGACGACGTAAACTCAAGTTAACGCAGCTTCCTGTTTCTAGGCGAAACATCGAAATTCGCCGCGCCGCCATGGCAACGCCGTTCGACGAACGCTCCCGATCTTCACCACGAAGCGTCATCAAGGTCCTACGGCTTTTCTGACCACATTTGAGGTGGATCTGGTCAACCCGCTAGTAGTAGCACACCCCAGTATAAAACATGTCATTTCCTCTCGCCAGTAGGTGGCGCTATGACTATGACAGAATATCGACACGTAGACGTGTTCAGGCCGGGACTCTCATGCAGCGTGTGAAGTTTGGTCCAGATTTGACCATGTACAGTGGTGTTACAACCCACTTCCTGTTTCGTGGCGAAACGTGGAAATTCGCCGCCTCACCACGCCCACGGTGTGTGACGAAAACTCAAGCTTTTGATAACTTTTCATCGCCGAGGTCTGCTATACACGCTGACCGAGTTTGACGCGGATCCGATCATTCGCCTAGGACGAGTTCGTTAAAGTACGACCCCTGCAAACGGCCAAAAACGCCCCAAAATGTCGCACTCAATTCAAAATGGCGGACTTCCTGTCGGGTTTAGGCACATGGTACCTACGGACTTTTTTTTAAGTCTGGACACGATACACGTGCCTACCAAGTTTCGTAGGTCTAGGACAAACGTACGGCCGTGAGTATTTTTTTGAAATTTGTAGGGGGCGCTATCGAGCCATTTTGCCACACCCATGCGCGAGACCCATAAAATATAAAATTTTTCGCCACTTCTGACGCGTGTGCAAAATTTCGCAACTTTCCGAGAACGTTTAGGCCCTCAAAAGTCCGATTTTTTTGTCCGGCGAATAATAATAATAACAAGCAGTGATGAGCGGGCCCTCGCCTCCGTGTGCAAGTCGGGGTGTGCTGCAGCCGCGGGGCATGTAGATGTCCTCAGGCCTGGAGTCTTGTCCAGCATGTGAAATCCGGTGCAGATCGGACAATGTACGCTCAAGTTCACACAACTTCCTGTCTCCAGTAGGTGGCGCAATGACTATAACGGAATATCGGCACGTAGATGTCGTCAGGCCTGGACACTTGTCAAACGTGTGAAGTTTGGGCCAGATTTGACCACGTACAGCCACGTTACAACCCACTTCCTGTTTCATGTCACCAGTAGGTGGCGCAATGCCTATGACTCCTAATCGGCCTGTAGATGTCCTCAGGCCTGGACTCTTGTCCAGCATGTGAAATCTGGTGCAGATCGGACGACGTAAACTCAAGTTAACGCAGCTTCCTGTTTCACGGCGAAACATCGAAATTCGCCGCGCCGCCAGGGCAACGCCGTGTGACGAAAACTCAAGCTTTTGATAACTTTTCATCGTCGAGGGCTTTTATACACGCTGACCAAGTTTGACGTGGATCCGATCAACCGCCTAGGAGGAGTTCGTTAAAGTACGACCCCTGCAAATTCACACAGCTTCCTGTCGCCAGTAGGTGGCGCTATGACTATAACCGAATATCAGCACGTAGAACTGTTCAGGCCGGGACTCTCATCAAACGTGTGAAGTTTCGGCCAGATGTGACCATGTACAGTGGTGTTACAACCCACTTCCTGTTTCGTGGCGAAACGTGGAAATTCGCCGCCTCACCACGCCCACGCCGTGTGACGAAAACTCAAGCTTTTGATAACTTTTCATCGTCCAGCTCTTTTATACACACTGACCGAGTTTGACGCGGATCCGATCATTCGCCTAGGAGGAGTTCGTTAAAGTACGACCCCTGCAAACGCCCAAAAACGCCCCAAAATGTCGCAATCAATTCAAAATGGCCGACTTCCTGTCGGGTTTAGGCGCATGGTACCTACGGACTTTTTTTTAAGTCTGGACACGATACACGTGCCTACCAAGTTTCGTATGTCTAGGGGAAACGTACGGCGAGGAATATTTTTTTGAAATTTTGTAGGGGGCGCTATCGAGCCATTTTGCCACACCCATGCGCGAGACCCATAAAATATATAATTTTTCGCCACTTCTGACGCGTGTGCAAAGTTTCGCAACTTTTCGAGCACGTTTAGGCCCTCAAAATTCCGATTCATTTGGACGGCGAAAAATAAAAAAAAGAATTAAAACTGCAAGCAGTGATGAGCGGGCCCTCGCCTCCGTGTGCAAGTCGGGGTGTGCTGCAGCCGCGGGACATGTAGACGTCCTCAGGCCTGGACTCTCGTCCCTCATGTGAAATCCGGTGCAGATCGGACAACGTACGCTCAAGTTCACACAACTTCCTGTCGCCAGTAGGCGGCGCTATGGCTATAACCGAATATCGGCACGTAGACGCGTTCAGGCCGGGACTCTCATCCGACATGTGAAGTTTGGGCCAGATTTGACCACGTAGAGTCGCGTTACAACCCACTTCCTGTTTGGTGTCGCCAGTAGGTGGCGCAATGCCTATGACTCCCAATCGGCCTGTAGATGTCCTCAGGCCTGGACTCTGGACCAGCATGTGAAATCCGGTGCCGATCGGACGGCGTAAACTCAAGTTAACGCAGCTTCCTGTTTCACGGCGAAGCATGGAAATTCGCCGCGCTGCCATGGCAACGCCGTGCAACGAACGCTCCCGATCTTCATCTCGAAGCGTCATCAAGGTCCTACGGCTTTTCTGACCACATTTGAGGTGGATCTGGTCAACCCGCTAGTAGTAGCACACCCCAGTATAAAACATGTCATTTCCTCTCGCCAGTAGGTGGCGCTATTACTATAACCGAATATCGGCACGTAGACGTGTTCAGGCCGGGACTCTCATCCAACGTGTGAAGTTTGGTCCAGATTTGACCATGTACAGGCCAGTTACAAGCCACTTCCTGTTTCGTGGCGAAACCCGGAAATTCGCCGCCTCACCACGCCCACGCCGTGTGACGAAAACTCAAGCTTTTGATAACTTTGCATCGTCGAGCTCTTTTATACACGCTGACCAAGTTTGATGCGGATCCGATCAACCGCCTAGGAGGAGTTCGTTAAAGTACAACCCCTGCAAACGGCCAAAAACGCCCCAAAATGTCGCACTCAATTCAAAATGGCGGACTTCCTGTCGGGTTTAGGCCAGGGCACCAAGAGGCTTTTTTTTAAGTCTGGACATGATACATGTGCATACCAAGTTTCGTACGTCTAGCTGAAACAGAAAGGTGGGGGCTTTTGTTTTGAAATTTTGTAGGGGGCGCTATCGAGCCATTTTGCCACGCCCATGTCCAAGACCCATAAAATATCAAATTTTTCGCCACTTCTGACGTGTGTGCAAAGTTTGGTGAGCTTTCGAGCACTTTTAGCCCCTCAAAAATGCGATTTAAGAGTCAGAATAAAGATAATAATAATAATAATAATAATAATTAAAACTGCAAGCAGTGATGAGCGGGCCCTCGCCTCCGTGTGCAAGTCGGGGCGTGTTGCAGCCGCGGGACATGTAGACGTCCTCAGGCCTGGACTCTTGTCCCTCATGTGAAATCCGGTGCAGATCGGACAACGTACGCTCAAGTTCACACAACTTCCTGTCGCCAGTAGGCGGCGCTATGGCTATAACCGAATATCGGCACGTAGACGCGTTCAGGCCGGGACTCTCATCCAACGTGTGAAGTTTGGTCCAGATTTGACCATGTATAGATCAGTTACAAGCCACTTCCTGTTTCGTGGCGAAACGTGGAAATTCGCCGCCTCGCCACGCCCACGCCGTGTGACGAAAACTCAAGCTTTTGATAACTTTTCATCGTCCAGGTCTTTTATACACGCTGACCGAGTTTGACGCGGATCCGATCATTCGCCTAGGACGAGTTCGTTAAAGTACGACCCCTGCAAACGGCCAAAAACGCCCCAAAATGTCGCACTCAATTCAAAATGGCGGACTTCCTGTCGGGTTTAGGCGCATGGTACCTATGGACTTTTTTTTAAGTCTGGACACGATACACGTGCCTACCAAGTTTCGTACGTCTAGGACAAACGTACGGCCGTGAGTATTTTTTTGAAATTTGTAGGGGGCGCTATCGAGCCATTTTGCCACACCCATGCGCGAGACCCATAAAATATATAATTTTTCGCCACTTCTGACGCGTGTGCAAAGTTTCGCAACTTTTCAAGCACATTTAGGCCCTCAAAAGTCCGATTTATTTGTCCGGCGAAAAATAAAAATAAAAATAAAAATAATAATAATAATAATAATAATTCCTTCAGTTTCAATAGGGCTTCGCACGAAGTCGTGCTCGGGCCCTAATAATAATAATTCCTTCAGTTTCAATAGGGCTTCGCACGAAGTCGTGCTCGGGCCCTAATTAAAACTGCAAGCAGTGATGAGCGGGCCCTCGCCTCCGTGTGCAAGTCGGGGTGTGCTGCAGCCGCGGGACATGTAGACGTCCTCAGGCCTGGACTCTCGTCCCTCATGTGAAATCCGGTGCAGATCGGACAACGTACGCTCAAGTTCACACAACTTCCTGTCGCCAGTAGGCGGCGCTATGGCTATAACCGAATATCGGCACGTAGACGCGTTCAGGCCGGGACTCTCATCCGACATGTGAAGTTTGGGCCAGATTTGACCACGTAGAGTCGCGTTACAACCCACTTCCTGTTTGGTGTCGCCAGTAGGTGGCGCAATGCCTATGACTCCCAATCGGCCTGTAGATGTCCTCAGGCCTGGACTCTGGACCAGCATGTGAAATCCGGTGCCGATCGGACGGCGTAAACTCAAGTTAACGCAGCTTCCTGTTTCACGGCGAAGCATGGAAATTCGCCGCGCTGCCATGGCAACGCCGTGCAACGAACGCTCCCGATCTTCATCTCGAAGCGTCATCAAGGTCCTACGGCTTTTCTGACCACATTTGAGGTGGATCTGGTCAACCCGCTAGTAGTAGCACACCCCAGTATAAAACATGTCATTTCCTCTCGCCAGTAGGTGGCGCTATTACTATAACCGAATATCGGCACGTAGACGTGTTCAGGCCGGGACTCTCATCCAACGTGTGAAGTTTGGTCCAGATTTGACCATGTACAGGCCAGTTACAAGCCACTTCCTGTTTCGTGGCGAAACCCGGAAATTCGCCGCCTCACCACGCCCACGCCGTGTGACGAAAACTCAAGCTTTTGATAACTTTGCATCGTCGAGCTCTTTTATACACGCTGACCAAGTTTGATGCGGATCCGATCAACCGCCTAGGAGGAGTTCGTTAAAGTACAACCCCTGCAAACGGCCAAAAACGCCCCAAAATGTCGCACTCAATTCAAAATGGCGGACTTCCTGTCGGGTTTAGGCCAGGGCACCAAGAGGCTTTTTTTTAAGTCTGGACATGATACATGTGCATACCAAGTTTCGTACGTCTAGCTGAAACAGAAAGGTGGGGGCTTTTGTTTTGAAATTTTGTAGGGGGCGCTATCGAGCCATTTTGCCACGCCCATGTCCAAGACCCATAAAATATCAAATTTTTCGCCACTTCTGACGTGTGTGCAAAGTTTGGTGAGCTTTCGAGCACTTTTAGCCCCTCAAAAATGCGATTTAAGAGTCAGAATAAAGATAATAATAATAATAATAATAATAATAATAATAATTCCTTCAGTTTCAATAGGGCTTCGCACGAAGTCGTGCTCGGGCCCTAATTAAAACTGCAAGCAGTGATGAGCGGGCCCTCGCCTCCGTGTGCAAGTCGGGGTGTGTCGCAGCCGCGGGACATGTAGATGTCCTCAGGCCTGGACTCTCGTCCCTCATGTGAAATCCGGTGCAGATCGGACAAAGTACGCTCAAGTTCACACAACTTCCTGTCGCCAGTAGGCGGCGCTATGGCTCTAACCGAATATTGGCACGTAGACGCGTTCAGGCCGGGACTCTCATCCGACATGTGAAGTTTGGGCCAGATTTGACCACGTAGAGTCGTGTTACAACCCACTTCCTGTTTGGTGTCGCCAGTAGGTGGCGCAATGCCTATGACTCCCAATCGGCCTGTAGATGTCCTCAGGCCTGGACTCTGGTCCAGCATGTGAAATCGGGTGCCGATCGGACGACGTAAACTCAAGTTAACGCAGCTTCCTGTTTCTAGGCGAAACATTGAAATTCGCCGCGTCGCCATGGCAACGCCGTTCGACGAACGCTCCCGATCTTCACCACAAAGCGTCATCAAGGTCCTATGGCTTTTCTGACCACATTTGAGGTGGATCTGGTCAACCCGCTAGTAGTAGCACACCCCAGTATAAAACATGTCATTTCCCGTCGCCAGTAGGTGGCGCTATGACTATGACAGAATATCGGCACGTTGACGTGTTCAGGCCGGGACTCTCATGCAGCGTGTGAAGTTTGGTCCAGATTTGACCATGTACAGTTGCGTTACAAGCCACTTCCTGTTTCGTGGCGAAACGTGGAAATTCGCCGCCTCACCACGCCCACGCCATGTGACGAAAACTCAAGCTTTTGATAACTTTTCATCGCCGAGGTCTTTTATACGCGCTGACCAAGTTTGACGTGGATCCGATCAACCGCCTAGGACGAGTTCGTTAAAGTACGACCCCTGCAAATGGCCAAAAACGTCCAAAAATGTCAAAATGGCCGACTTCCTGTCGGGTTTAGGCACATGGTACCTACAGACTTTTTTTTAGGTCTGGACATGATACACGTGCCTACCAAGTTTCGTACGTCTAGGGGAAACGTACGGCGAGGGATCGTCTGTAGGGGGCGCTATCGAGCCATTTTGCCACACCCATGCGCGAGACCCATAAAATATATAATTTTTCGCCACTTCTGATGCGTGTGCGAAGTTCGGTGAGTTTTCGAGCACGTTCAGGCCCTCAAAAGTCCGATTTATTTGAGCGAAGAAGAAAAACAAAAATAATTAAAACTGCAAGCAGTGATGAGCGGGCCCTCGCCTCCGTGTGCAAGTCGGGGCGTGTTGCAGCCGCGGGACATGTAGATGTCCTCAGGCCTGGACTCTCGTCCCTCATGTGAAATCCGGTGCAGATCGGACAACGTACGCTCAAGTTCACACAACTTCCTGTCGCCAGTAGGCGGCGCGATGGCTATAACCGAATATCGGCACGTAGACGCGTGCAGGCCGGGACTCTCATCCGACCTGTGAAGTTTGGGCCAGATTTGACCACGTAGAGTCGCGTTACAACCCACTTCCTGTTTGGTGTCGCCAGTAGGTGGCGCAATGCCTATGACTCCCAATCGGCCTGTAGATGTCCTCAGGCCTGGACTCTGGACCAGCATGTGAAATCCGGTGCTGATCGGACGACGTAAACTCAAGTTAACGCAGCTTCCTGTGTCACGGCGAAACATCGAAATTCGCCGCGCCGCCAGGGCAATGCCGTGCGACGAACGCTCCCCATCTTCATCACGAAGCGTCATCAAGGTCCTACGGCTTTTCTGACCACATTTGAGGTGGCTCTGGTCAACCCGCTAGGAGTAGCACACCCCAGTATAAAACATGTCATTTCCTGTCGCCAGTAGGTGGCGCTATGACTATAACCGAATATCGGCACGTAGATGTGTTCAGGCCGGGACTCTCATGCAGCGTGTGAAGTTTGGTCCAGATTTGACCATGTACAGGCCAGTTACAACCCACTTCCTGTTTCGTGGCGAAACGGGGAAATTCGACGCCATGCCACGCCCACGCCGTGTGACGAAAACTCAAGCTTTTGATAACTTTTCATCGTCCAGGTCTTTTATACACGCTGACCGAGTTTGACGTGGATCCGATCATTTGCCCAGTACGAGTTCGTTAAAGTACGACCCCTGCAAACGGCCAAAAACGCCCCAAAATGTCGCAATCAATTCAAAATGGCCGACTTCCTGTCGGGTTTAGGCCAGGGCACCAAGAGGCTTTTTTTTAAGTCTGGACATGATACATGTGCATACCAAGTTTCGTACGTGTAGGTGAAACAGAAAGGTGGGGGCTTTTGTTTTGAAATTTTGTAGGGGGCGCTATCGAGCCATTTTGCCACGCCCATGTCCGAGACCCATAAAATGTCAAATTTTTCGCCACTTCTGACTGGTGTGCAAAGTTTGGTCCGTTTTCGAGCACTTTTAGCCCCTCAAAAATGCGATTTAAGAGTCAGAATAAAGATAATAATAATAATAATAATAATAATTCCTTCAGTTTCAATAGGGCTTCGCACGATGTCGTGCTCGGGCCCTAATTAAAACTGCAAGCAGTGATGAGCGGGCCCTCGCCTCTGTGTGCAAGTCGGGGTGTGCCGCAGTCGGGGTGCGCTGCAGCCGCGGCGTCGTTACCGGACACCGACCGGTCGACGTGGCCCACACCATGAAAATTCCATGTAAATCATGTGGCGATTGTCACACAAGGCTTACTTCCTGTCACCAGTACGTGGCGCAATGACTGTGACTCCCAATTGGCTTGTATATGTCCTCAGGCCTGGACTGTTGTCCAGCATGTGAAATCTGGTGCAGATCGGACAATGTACGCTCAAGTTCACACAACTTCCTGTCGCCAGTAGGTGGCGCTATGACTATAATCGAATATCGGAATGTAGATGTGTTCAGGCCGGGACCGTTATCAAACCTGTGAAGTTTGGGGCAGATTTGACCATGTACAGTGGCGTTACAACCCACTTCCTGTTTCCTCTCGCCAGTAGGTGGCGCAATGACTATAACTGAATATCGGCCTGTAGATGTCGTCAGGCCTGGACACTAGTCAAACGTGTGAAGTTTGGGCCAGATTTGACCATGTACAGTCACGTTACAACCCACTTCCTGTTTCATGTCACCAGTAGGTGGCGCAATGCCTATGACTCCTAATCGGCCTGTAGATGTCCTCAGGCCTGGACTCTCGTCCAGCATGTGAAATCTGGTGCAAATCGGACGAGGTACACTCAAGTTATGGCAGCTTCCTGTTTCACGGCGAAACATCGAAATTCGCCGCGCCGCCAGGGCAACGCCGTGTGACGAAAACTCAAGCTTTTGATAACTTTTCATCGTCGAGGGCTTTTATACACGCTGACTAAGTTTGACGTGGATCCGATCAACCGCCTAGGAGGAGTTCGTTAAAGTACGACCCCTGCAAATTCACACAGCTTCCTGTCGCCAGTAGGTGGCGCTATGACTATAACCAAATATCGGCACATAGACGTGTTCAGGCCGGGACTCTCATCAAACGTGTGAAGTTTCGGCCAGATGTGACCATGTACAGTGGTGTTACAACCCACTTCCTGTTTCGTGGCGCGAGTCGCGTTACAACCCACTTCCTGTTTGGTGTCGCCAGTAGGTGGCGCAATGCCTATGACTCCCAATCGGCCTGTAGATGTCCTCAGGCCTGGACTCTGGACCAGCATGCGAAATCCAGTGCCGATCGGACGACGTAAACTCAAGTTAACGCAACTTCCTGTTTCACGGCGAAGCATCGTAATTCGCCGCGCCGCCATGGCAACGCCGTGCGACGAACGCTCCCGATCTTCATCACGGAGCGTCATCAAGGTCCTACGGCTTTACTGACCACATTTGAGGTGGATCTGGTCAACCCGCTAGTAGTAGCACACCCCAGTATAAAACATGTCATTTCCTCTCGCCAGTAGGTGGCGCTATGACTATAACCGAATATCGGCACGTAGACGCGTTCAGGCCGGGACTCTCATGCAGCGTGTGAAGTTTGGTCCAGATGTGACCATGTACAGTGGCGTTACAACCCACTTCCTGTTTCGTGGCGAAACGTGGAAATTCGACGCCTCCCCACGCCCACGCCGTGTGACGAAAACTCAAGCTTTTGATAACTTTTCATCGTCCAGCTCTTTTATACACGCTGACCGAGTTTGACGCGGATCCGATCATTCGCCTAGGACGAGTTCGTTAAAGTACGACCCCTGCAAACGGCAAAAAACGTCCAAAAATGTCAAAATGGCCGACTTCCTGTTGGGTTTAGGCGCATGGTACCAATAGACTTTTTTTTAAGTCTGGACATGATACACGTGCCTACCAAATTTCGTACGTCTAGGGGAAACGTACGGCGAGGTATCGTTTGTAGGGGGCGCTATCGAGCCATTTTGCCACACCCATGCGCGAGACCCATAAAATATAAAATTTTTCGCCACTTCTGACGCGTGTGCAAAGTTTCGCAACTTTCCGAGCACGTTTAGGCCCTCAAAAGTCCGATTTTTTTGTCCGGCGAATAATAATAATAATTAAAACTGCAAGCAGTGATGAGCGGGCCCTCGCCTCCGTGTGCAAGTCGGGGCGTGCTGCAGCCGCGGGATGGCGAAACGTGGAAATTCGCCGCCTCACCACGCCCACGCCGTGTGACGAAAACTCAAGCTTTTGATAACTTTTCATCGTCCAACTCTTTTATACACGCTGACCGAGTTTGACGTGGATCCGATCATCCGCCTAGGACGAGTTCGTTAAAGTACGACCCCTGCAAACGCCCCAAAACGCCCCAAAATGTGGCACTCAATTCAAAATGGCGGACTTCCTGTCGGGTTTAGGCGCATGGTACCTATGGACTTTTTTTTAAGTCTGGACACGATACACGTGCCTACCAAGTTTCGTACGTCTAGGACAAACGTACGGCCGTGAGTATTTTTTTGAAATTTGTAGGGGGCGCTATCGAGCCGTTTTGCCACACCCATGCGCGAGACCCATAAAATATCAAATTTTTCGCCACTTCTGACGCGTGTGCAAAGTTTGGTCCGTTTTCGAGCACGTTTAGCCCCTCAAAAGCCCGATTTATTTGTCCGAGTAAGAAGAAGAAGAAGAAAAATAATAATAACAAGCAGTGATGAGCGGGCCCTCGCCTCTGTGTGCAAGTCGGGGTGTGTTGCAGCCGCGGGACATGTAGATGTCCTCAGGCCTGGACTCTTGTCCCTCATGTGAAATCCGGTGCAGATCGGACAACGTACGCTCAAGTTCACACAACTTCCTGTCGCCAGTAGGCGGCGCTATGGCTATAACCGAATATCGGTACGTAGACGCGTTCAGGCCGGGACTCTCATCCGACATGTGAAGTTTGGGCCAGATTTGACCACGTAGAGTGGTGTTACAACCCACTTCCTGTTTGGTGTCGCCAGTAGGTGGCGCAATGCCTATGACTCCCAATCGGCCTGTAGATGTCGTCAGGCCTGGACTCTGGACCAGCATGCGAAATCCGGTGCCGATCGGACGACGTAAACTCAAGTTAACGCAGCTTCCTGTGTCACGGCGAAGAATCGAAATTCGCCGCGCCGCCATGGCAACGCCGTGTGACGAACGCTCCCCATCTTCATCACGAAGCGTCATCAAGGTCCTACGGCTTTTCTGACCACATTTGAGGTGGATCTGGTCAACCCGCTCGGAGTAGTACACCACAGTATAAAACATGTCATTTCCTGTCGCCAGTAGGTGGCGCTATGACTATAACTGAATATCGGCACGTAGACGCGTTCAGGCCGGGACTCTCATGCAGCGTGTGAAGTTTGGTCCAGATGTGACCATGTACAGGCCAGTTACAAGCCACTTCCTGTTTCGTGGCGAAACGTGGAAATTCGACACCACGCCACGCCCACGCCGTGTGACGAAAACTCAAGCTTTTGATAACTTTTCATCGTCCAGCTCTTTTATACACGCTGACCGAGTTTGACGCGGATCCGATCATTCGCCTAGGACGAGTTCGTTAAAGTACGACCCCTGCAAACGGCCAAAAACGCCCCAAAATATCGCACTCAATTCAAAATGGCGGACTTCCTGTCGGGTTTAGGCGCATGGTACCTATGGACTTTTTTTTAAGTCTGGACACGATACACATGCCTACCAAGTTTCGTACGTCTAGGACAAACGTACGGCCGTGAGTATTTTTTTGAAATTTGTAGGGGGCGCTATCGAGCCGTTTTGCCACACCCATGCGCGAGACCCATAAAATATCAAATTTTTCGCCACTTCTGACGCGTGTGCAAAGTTTCACAACTTTCCGTGCACGTTTAGGCCCTCAAAAGTCCGATTTTTTTTAGCGAAGGAGAAAAATAATAATAATTAAAACTGCAAGCAGTGATGAGCGGGCCCTCGCCTCCGTGTGCAAGTCGGGGCGTGTTGCAGCCGCGGGACATGTAGACGTCCTCAGGCCTGGACTCTTGTCCCTCATGTGCAGTCCGGTGCAGATCGGACAAAGTACGCTCAAGTTCACACAACTTCCTGTCGCCAGTAGGCGGCGCTATGGCTATAACCGAATAGCGGCACGTAGACGCGTTCAGGCCGGGACTCTCATCCGACATGTGAAGTTTGGGCCAGATTTGACCACGTAGAGTCGCGTTACAACCCACTTCCTGTTTGGTGTCGCCAGTAGGTGGCGCAATGCCTATGACTCCCAATCGGCCTGTAGATGTCCTCAGGCCTGGACTCTGGACCAGCATGTGAAATCCGGTGCTGATCGGACGACGTACACTCAAGTTAACGCAGCTTCCTGTGTCACGGCGAAGCATCGAAATTCGTTGCGCCGCCATGGCAACGCCGTGCGACCAACGCTCCCGATCTTCATCACGAAGCGTCATCAAGGTCCTACGGCTTTTCTGACCACATTTGAGGTGGATCTGGTCAACCCGCTCGGAGTAGCACACCCCAGTATAAAACATGTCATTTCCTGTCGCCAGGAGGTGGCGCTATGACTAGAACTGACTATGGGCATATAGCTGTGTTCAGGCCGGGACTCTCATGCAGCGTGTGAAGTTTGGTCCAGATGTGACCATGTACAGGCCAGTTACAAGCCACTTCCTGTTTCGTGGCGAAACGTGGAAATTCGCCGCCTCACCACGCCCACGCCGTGTGACGAAAACGCAAGCTTTTGATAACTTTTCATCGGCCAGCTCTTTTATACACGCTGACCGAGTTTGACGCGGATCCGATCATTCGCCTAGGACGAGTTCGTTAAAGTACGACCCCTGCAAACGGCCAAAAACGCCCCAAAATGTCGCACTCAATTCAAAATGGCGGACTTCCTGTCGGGTTTAGGCGCATGGTACCTATGGACTTTTTTTTAAGTCTGGACACGATACACGTGCCTACCAAGTTTTGTACGTCTAGGGGAAACGTACGGCCGTGAGTATTTTTTTGAAATTTTGTAGGGGGCGCTATCGAGCCATTTTGCCACACCCATGCGCGAGACCCATAAAATATCAAATTTTTCGCCACTTCTGGTGCGTGTGCAAAGTTGCGCAACTTTTTGAGTACGTTTAGGCCCTCAAAAGTCCGATTTTCATTAGCGACTAAGAAAAAAAAGAATAATAATAATAATAATAATAATTCCTTCAATTTCAATAGGGCTTCGCACGAAGTCGTGCTCGGGCCCTAATAATAATAATAATAATAATAATTCCTTCAGTTTCAATAGGGCTTCGCACGAAGTCGTGCTCGGGCCCTAATTAAAACTGCAAGCAGTGATGAGCGGGCCCTCGCCTCTGTGCGCAAGTCGGGGCGTGTTGCAGCCGCGGGACATGTAGATGTCCTCAGGCCTGGACTCTTGTCCCTCATGTGAAATCCGATGCAGATCGGACAAAGTACGCTCAAGTTCACACAACTTCCTGTCGCCAGTAGGCGGCGCTATGGCAATAACCGAATATCGGCACGTAGACGCGTTCAGGCCGGGACTCTCATCCAACGTGTGAAGTTTGGTCCAGATTTGACCATGTATAGATCAGTTACAAGCCACTTCCTGTTTCGTGGCGAAACGTGGAAATTCGCCGCCTCGCCACGCCCACGCCGTGTGACGAAAACTCAAGCTTTTGATAACTTTTCATCGTTCAGGTCTTTTATACACGCTGACCGAGTTTGACGCGGATCCGATCATTCGCCTAGGACGAGTTCGTTAAAGTACGACCCCTGCAAACGGCCAAAAACGCCCCAAAATGTCGCACTCAATTCAAAATGGCGGACTTCCTGTCGGGTTTAGGCGCATGGTACCTATGGACTTTTTTTTAAGTCTGGACACGATACACGTGCCTACCAAGTTTCGTACGTCTAGGACAAACGTACGGCCGTGAGTATTTTTTTGAAATTTGTAGGGGGCGCTATCGAGCCATTTTGCCACACCCATGCGCGAGACCCATAAAATATATAATTTTTCGCCACTTCTGACGCGTGTGCAAAGTTTCGCAACTTTTCAAGCACATTTAGGCCCTCAAAAGTCCGATTTATTTGTCCGGCGAAAAATAAAAATAAAAATAAAAATAATAATAATAATAATAATAATTCCTTCAGTTTCAATAGGGCTTCGCACGAAGTCGTGCTCGGGCCCTAATAATTAAAACTGCAAGCAGTGATGAGCGGGCCCTCGCCTCCGTGTGCAAGTCGGGGTGTGTCGCAGCCGCGGGACATGTAGATGTCCTCAGGCCTGGGGACTCGTCCCTCATGTGAAATCCGGTGCAGATCGGACAACGTACGCTCAAGTTCACACAACTTCCTGTCGCCAGTAGGCGGCGCTATGGCTATAACCGAATATCGGCACGTAGACGCGTTCAGGCCGGGACTCTCATCCGACATGTGAAGTTTGGGCCAGATTTGACCACGTAGAGTGGCGTTACCACCCACTTCCTGTTTGGTGTTGCCAGTAGGTGGCGCAATGCCTATGACTCCCAATCGGCCTGTAGATGTCCTCAGGCCTGGACTCTGGACCAGCATGTGAAATCCGGTGCCGATCGGACGACGTACACTCAATTTAACGCAGCTTCCTGTTTCTAGGCGAAACATCGAAATTCGCCGCGCCGCCATGGCAACGCCGTTCGACGAACGCTCCCGATCTTCACCACGAGGCGTCATCAAGGTCCTATGGCTTTTCTGACCACATTTGAGGTGTATCTGGTCAACCCGCTAGTAGTAGCACACCCCAGTATCAAACATGTCATTTCCCGTCGCCAGTAGGTGGCGCTATGACTATGACAGAATATCGACACGTAGACGTGTTCAGGCCGGGACTCTCATGCAGCGTGTGAAGTTTGGGCCAGATTTGACCATGTACAGGCCAGTTACAAGCCACTTCCTGTTTCGTGGCGAAATGTGGAAATTCGTCGCCTCACCACGCCCACGCCGTGTGACGAAAACTCAAGCTTTTGATAACTTTTCATCGTCCAGCTCTTTTATACACGCTGACCGAGTTTGACGCGGATCCGATCATTCGCCTAGGACGAGTTCGTTAAAGTACGACCCCTGCAAACGGCCAAAAACGCCCCAAAATGTCGCACTCAATTCAAAATGGCGGACTTCCTGTCGGGTTTAGGCGCATGGTACCTATGGACTTTTTTTTAAGTCTGGACACGATACACGTGGCTACCAAGTTTTGTATGTCTAGGGGAAACGTACGGCCGTGAGTATTTTTTTTAAATTTTGTAGGGGGCGCTATCGAGCCATTTTGCCACACCCATGCGCGAGACCCATAAAATATATAATTTTTCACCACTTCTGACGCGTGTGCAAAGTTTCGCAACTTTCCGAGCACGTTTAGGCCCTCAAAAGTCCGATTTTTTTGTCCGTGTAAGAAAAATAATAATAATTAAAACTGCAAGCAGTGATGAGCGGGCCCTCGCCTCCGTGTGCAAGGTGGGGTGTGCTGCAGCCGCGGGGCATGTAGACGTCCTCAGGCCTGGACTCTCGTCCAGCACGTGAAATCCGGTGCAGATCGGACAACGTACGCTCAAGTTCACACAACTTCCTGTCGCCAGTAGGTGGCGCTATGACTATGACTCCTAATCGGCCTGTAGATGTCCTCAGACCTGGACTCTGGTCCAGCACGTGAAATCCGGTGCAGATCGGACAACGTACGCTCAAGTTCTCACAACTTCCTGTCGCCAGTAGGTGGCGCTATGACTATAACTGAATATCGACCTGTAGATGTATTCAGGCCTGGACTCTAGTCAAACGTGTCAAATTTGGGCCAGATGTGACCACGTACAGTCGCGTTACAACCCACTTCCTGTTTCGTGTCACCAGTAGGTGGCGCAATGACTATTGCTCCTAATCGGCCTGTAGATATCCTCAGGCCTGGACTCTTGTCCAGCATGTGAAATCTGGTGCTGATCGGACGACGTAAACTCAAGTTAACGCAGCTTCCTGTTTCATGGCGAAACATCGAAATTCGACGCCACGCCACGCCCACACTGTGTGACGAAAACTCAAGCTTTTGATAACTTTTCATCGTCAAACTCTTTTATACACGCTGACCAAGTTTGACGTGAATCCGATCAACCGCCTAGGAGGAGTTCGTTAAAGTACGACCCCTGCAAATTCACACAACTTCCTGTCGCCAGTAGGTGGCGCTATGACTATAACCGAATATCGGCACGTAGATGTGTTCAGGCCGGGACTCTCATCAAACGTGTGAAGTTTGGTCCAGATTTGACCATGTACAGGCCAGTTACAAGCCACTTCCTGTTTCGTGGCGAAACGTGGAAATTTGACGCCTAGCCACGCCCACGCCGTGTGACGAAAACTCAAGCTTTTGATAACTTTTCATCGGCGAGGTCTTTTATACACGCTGACCGAGTTTGACGTGGATCCGATGAACGGCCTAGGAGGAGTTCGTTAAAGTACGACCCCCGCAAACGCCCAAAAACGCCCCAAAATGTCGCAATCAATTCAAAATGGCGGACTTCCTGTCGGGTTTAGGCGCATGGTACCTATGGACTTTTTTTTAAGTCTGGACATGATACACGTGCCTACCAAGTTTCGTACATCTAGGGGAAACGTATGGCCGTGAGTATTTTTTTGAAATTTTGTAGGGGGCGCTATCGAGCCATTTTGCCACACCCATGCGCGAGACCCATAAAATATATAATTTTTCGCCACTTCTGACGCGTGTGCAAAGTTTCGCAACTTTTCCAGCACGTTTAGGCCCTCAAAAGTCCGATTTATTTGTCCGGCGAAAAATAAAAATAAAAATAATTAAAACTGCAAGCAGTGATGAGCGGGCCCTCGCCTCCGTGTGCAAGTCGGGGTGTGCTGCAGCCGCGGGGCATGTAGACGTCCTCAGGCCTGGACTCTCGTCCAGCATGTGAAATCCGGTGCAGATCGGACAACGTACGCTCAAGTTCACACAACTTCCTGTCGCCAGTAGGCGGCGCTATGGCTATAACCGAATATCGGCACGTAGAGGCGTTCAGGCCGGGACTCTCATCCGACATGTGAAGTTTGGGCCAGATTTGACCACGTAGAGTCGCGTTACAACCCACTTCCTGTTTGGTGTCGCCAGTAGGTGGCGCAATGCCTATGACTCCCAATCGGCCTGTAGATGTCCTCAGGCCTGGACTCTGCACCAGCATGTGAAATCCGGTGCCGATCGGACGACGTACGCTCGAGTTAACGCAGCTTCCTGTGTCACGGCGAAGCATCGAAATTCGCCGCGCCGCCATGGCAACGCCGTGCGACGAACGCTCCCGATCTTCATCACGAAGCGTCATCAAGGTCCTACGGCTTTTCTGACCACATTTGAGGTGGATCTGGTCAACCCGCTAGTAGTAGCACACCCCAGTATAAAACATGTCATTTCCTCTCGCCAGTAGGTGGCGCTATGACTATAACCGAATATCGGCACGTAGACGCATTCAGGCCGGGACTCTCATCAAACGTGTGAAGTTTGGTCCAGATGTGACCATGTACAGGCCAGTTACAAGCCACTTCCTGTTTCGTGGCGAAACGTGGAAATTCGCCGCCTCACCACGCCCACGCCGTGTGACGAAAACTCAAGCTTTTGATAACTTTTCATCGTCCAGCTCTTTTATACACGCTGACCGAGTTTGACGCGGATCCGATCATTCGCCTAGGACGAGTTCGTTAAAGTACGACCCCTGCAAACGGCCAAAAACGCCCCAAAATGTCGCACTCAATTCAAAATGGCGGACTTCCTGTCGGGTTTAGGCGCATGGTACCTATGGACTTTTTCGTAAGTCTGGACACGATACACGTGCCTACCAAGTTTCGTAGGTCTAGGACAAACGTACGGGTGTGAGTATTTTTTTGAAATTTTGTAGGGGGCGCTATCGAGCCATTTTGCCACACCCATGCGCGAGACCCATAAAATATAAAATTTTTCGCCACTTCTGACGCGTGTGCAAAGTTTCGCAACTTTCCGAGCACGTTTAGGCCCTCAAAAGTCCGATTTTTTTGTCCGGCGAATAATAATAATAATAATAATAATTCCTTCAGTTTCAATAGGGCTTCGCACGATGTCGTGCTCGGGCCCTAATTAAAACTGCAAGCAGTGATGAGCGGGCCCTCGCCTCCGTGTGCAAGTCGGGGTGTGTCGCAGCCGCGGGACATGTAGACGTCCTCAGGCCTGGACTGTCGTCCCTCATGTGAAATCCGGTGCAGATCGGACAAAGTACGCTCAAGTTCACACAAGTTCCTGTCGCCAGTAGGCGGCGCTATGGCTATAACCGAATATCGGCACGTAGACGCGTTCAGGCCGGGACTCTCATCCGACATGTGAAGTTTGGGCCAGATTTGACCACGTAGAGTCGAGTTACAACCCACTTCCTGTTTGGTGTCGCCAGTAGGTGGCGCAATGCCTATGACTCCCAATCGGCCTGTAGATGTCCTCAGGCCTGGACTCTGGACCAGCATGTGAAATCCGGTGCCGATCGGACGACGTAAACTCAAGTTAACGCAGCTTCCTGTTTCTAGGTGAAACATCGAAATTCGCCGCGCCGCCATGGGAACGCCGTTCGACCAACGCTCCCGATCTTCACCACGAAGCGTCATCAAGGTCCTACGGCTTTTCTGACCACATTTGAGGTGGATCTGGTCAACCCGGTAGTAGTAGCACACCCCAGTATAAAACATGTCATTTCCTCTCGCCAGTAGGTGGCGCTATGACTCTAACCGAATATCGGCACGTACACGTGTTCAGGCCGCGACTCTCATCCAACGTGTGAAGTTTGGGCCAGATGTGACCATGTACAGTGGTGTTACAACCCACTTCCTGTTTCGTGGCGAAACGTGGAAATTCGCCGCCTCACCACGCCCACGCCCTGTGACGAAAACGCAAGCTTTTGATAACTTTTCATCGTCCAGCTCTTTTATACACGCTGACCGAGTTTGACGCGGATCCGATCATTCGCCTAGGACGAGTTCGTTAAAGTACGACCCCTGCAAACGGCCAAAAACGCCCCAAAATGTGGCACTCAATTCAAAATGGCCGACTTCCTGTCGGGTTTAGGCGCATGGTACCTATGGACTTTTTTGTAAGTCTGGACACGATACACGTGTCTACCAAGTTTCGTACGTCTAGGGGAAACGTACAGCCGTGAGTATTTTTTTGAAATTTTGTAGGGGGCGCTATCGAGCCATTTTGCCACACCCATGCGCGAGACCCATAAAATATCAAATTTTTCGCCACTTCTGATGCGTGTGCAAAGTTGCGCAACTTTTTGAGTACGTTTAGGCCCTCAAAAGTCCGATTTTCATTAGCGACTAAGAAAAAGAATAATAATTAAAACTGCAAGCAGTGATGAGCGGGCCCTCGCCTCCGTGTGCAAGTCGGGGTGTGCTGCAGCCGCGGGGCATGTAGACGTCCTCAGGCCTGGACTCTCGTCCAGCATGTGAAATCCGGTGCAGATCGGACAACGTACGCTCAAGTTCTCACAACTTCCTGTCGCCAGTAGGTGGCGCTATGACTATGACTCCTAATCGGCCTGTAGATGTCCTCAGACCTGGACTCTGGTCCAGCACGTGAAATCCGGTGCAGATCGGACAACGTACGCTCAAGTTCTCACAACTTCCTGTCGCCAGTAGGTGGCGCTATGACTATAACTGAATATCGGCCTGTAGATGTATTCAGGGCTGGACTCTAGTCAAACGTGTCAAATTTGGGCCAGATGTGACCACGTACAGTTGCGTTACAACCCACTTCCTGTTTCGTGTCGCCAGTAGGTGGCGCAATGCCTATGACTCCCAATCGGCCTGTAGATGTCCTCAGGCCTGGACTCTGGACCAGCATGTGAAATCCGGTGCTAATCGGACGATGTAAACTCAAGTTAACGCAGCTTCCTGTTTGACGGCGAAACATGGAAATTCGCCGCGCCGCCATGGCAACGCCGTGCGACGAACGCTCCCGATCTTCACCACGAAGCGTCATCAAGGTCCTACGGCTTTTCTGACCACATTTGAGGTGGATCTGGTTAACCCGCTAGTAGTAGCACACCCCAGTATAAAACATGTCATTTCCTGTCGCCAGTAGGTGGCGCTATGACTATGACCGAATATCGGCACGTAGACGTGTTCAGGCCGGGACTGTCATCAAACGTGTGAAGTTTGGTCCAGATGTGACCATGTACAGTGGTGTTACAACCCACTTCCTGTTTCGTGGCGAAACGTGGAAATTCGCCGCCTCACCACGCCCACGCCGTGTGACGAAAACGCAAGCTTTTGATAACTTTTCATCGTCCAGGTCTTTTATACACGCTGACCGAGTTTGACGCGGATCCGATCATTCGCCTAGGACGAGTTCGTTAAAGTACGACCCCTGCAAACGGCCAAAAACGCCCCAAAATGTCGCACTCAATTCAAAATGGCGGACTTCCTGTCGGGTTTAGGCGCATGGTACCTATGGACTTTTTTTTAAGTCTGGACACGATACACGTGCCTACCAAGTTTTGTACGTCTAGGGGAAACGTACGGCCGTGAGTATTTTTTTGAAATTTTGTAGGGGGCGCTATCGAGCCATTTTGCCACACCCATGCGCAAGACCCATAAAATATCAAATTTTTCGCCACTTCTGATGCGTGTGCAAAGTTGCGCAACTTTTTGAGTACGTTTAGGCCCTCAAAAGTCCGATTTTCATTAGCGACTAAGAAAAAGAATAATAATAATAATAATAATAATAATAATTCCTTCAATTTCAATAGGGCTTCGCACGAAGTCGTGCTCGGGCCCTAATAATAATAATTAAAACTGCAAGCAGTGATGAGCGGGCCCTCGCCTCCGTGTGCAAGTCGGGGTGTGTTGCAGCCGCGGGACATGTAGATGTCCTCAGGCCTGGAGTCTTGTCCAGCATGTGAAATCTGGTGCAGATCGGACAATGTACGCTCAAGTTCACACAACTTCCTGTCTCCAGTAGGTGGCGCTATGACTATAACCGAATATCGGCACGTAGACGCGTTCAGGCCGGGACCGTTATCAAACCTGTGAAGTTTGGGGCAGATTTGACCATGTACAGTGGCGTTACAACCCACTTCCTGTTTCCTCTCGCCAGTAGGTGGCGCAATGACTATAACGGAATATCGGCACGTAGATGTCGTCAGGCCTGGACACTTGTCAAACGTGTGAAGTTTGGGCCAGATTTGACCACGTACAGCCACGTTACAACCCACTTCCTGTTTCATGTCACCAGTAGGTGGCGCAATGCCTATGACTCCTAATCGGCCTGTAGATGTCCTCAGGCCTGGACTCTTGTCCAGCATGTGAAATCTGGTGCAAATCGGACGACGTACACTCAAGTTATGGCAGCTTCCTGTTTCACGGCGAAACATCGAAATTCGCCGCGCCGCCAGGGCAACGGCGTGTGACGAAAACTCAAGCTTTTGATAACTTTTCATCGTCGAGGGCTTTTATACACGCTGACTAAGTTTGACGTGGATCCGATCAACCGCCTAGGAGGAGTTCGTTAAAGTACGACCCCTGCAAATTCACACAGCTTCCTGTCGCCAGTAGGTGGCGCTATGACTGTAACCGAATATCGGCACGTAGATGTGTTCAGGCCGGGACTCTCATCAAACGTGTGAAGTTTCGGCCAGATGTGACCATGTACAGTGGTGTTACAACCCACTTCCTGTTTCGTGGCGAAACACGGAAATTCGACGCCACGCCACGCCCACGCCGTGTGACGAAAACTCAAGCTTTTGATAACTTTTCATCGTCCAGGTCTTTTATACACGCTGACCGAGTTTGACGTGGATCCGATGAACCGCCTAGGAGGAGTTCGTTAAAGTACGACCCCCGCAAACGCCCAAAAACGCCCCAAAATGTCGCAATCAATTCAAAATGGCGGACTTCCTGTCGGGTATAGGCGCATGGTACCTATGGACTTTTTTTTAAGTCTGGACATGATACACGTGCCTACCAAGTTTCGTACATCTAGGGGAAACGTACGGCCGTGAGTATTTTTTTGAAATTTTGTAGGGGGCGCTATCGAGCCATTTTGCCACACCCATGCGCGAGACCCATAAAATATATAATTTTTCGCCACTTCTGACGCGTGTGCAAAGTTTCGCAACTTTTCCAGCACGTTTAGGCCCTCAAAAGTCCGATTTATTTGTCCGGCGAAAAATAAAAATAAAAATAATAATAATAATTCCTTCAGTTTCAATAGGGCTTCGCACGAAGTCGTGCTCGGGCCCTAATAATTCCTTCAATTTCAATAGGGCTTCGCACGAAGTCGTGCTCGGGCCCTAACAAGCAGTGATGAGCGGGCCCTCGCCTCCGTGTGCAAGTCGGGGCGTGTCGCAGCCGCGGGACATGTAGACGTCCTCAGGCCTGGACTCTCGTCCCTCATGTGAAATCCGGTGCAGATCGGACAACGTACGCTCAAGTTCACATAACTTCCCGTCGCCAGTAGGCGGCGCTATGGCTATAACCGAATATCGGCACATAGACGCGTTCAGGCCGGGACTCTCATCCGACATGTGAAGTTTGGGCCAGATTTGACCACGTACAGTCGCGTTACAACCCACTTCCTGTTTGGTGTCGCCAGTAGGTGGCGCAATGCCTATGACTCCCAATCGGCCTGTAGATGTCCTCAGGCCTGGACTCTGGACCAGCATGTGAAATCCGGTGCTGATCGGACGACGTACACTCAAGTTAACGCAGCTTCCTGTTTCACGGCGAAGCATCGAAATTCGCCGCGCCGCCATGGCAACGCCGTGCGACGAACGCTCCCGATCTTCACCACGCAGCGTCATCAAGGTCCTACGGCTTTTCTGACCACATTTGAGGTGGATCTGGTCAACCCGTTAGTAGTAGCACACCCCAGTATAAAACATGTCATTTCCTGTCGCCAGTAGGTGGCGCTATGACTATGACAGAATATCGGCACGTAGACGCGTTCAGGCCGGGACTCTCATCCAACGTGTGAAGTTTCGGCCAGATGTGACCATGTACAGTGGTGTTACAAGCCACTTCCTGTTTCGTGGCGAAACACGGAAATTCCACGCCACGCCACGCCCACGCCGTGTGACGAAAACTCAAGCTTTTGATAACTTTTCATCGTCCAGGTCTTTTATACACGCTGACCAAGTTTGACGTGGATCCGATCATTCGCCTAGGACGAGTTCGTTAAAGTACGACCCCCGCAAACGGCAAAATATGCCCCAAAATGTCGCAATCAATTAAAAATGGCCGACTTCCTGTTGGGTTTAGGCCAGGGCACCAAGAGACTTTTTTTTAAGTGTGGACATGATACATGTGCATACCAAGTTTCGTACGTCTAGGGGAAACAGAAAGGTGGGGGCTTTGGTTTTGAAATTTTGTAGGGGGCGCTATCGAGCCATTTTGCCACGCCCATGTCCAAGACCCATAAAAGACTTGAATTTTCACCAGTTCTGACGCGTGTGCAAAGTTTGGTCCGTTTTCGAGCACCTTTAGGCCCTCAAAAATGCGATCAAACAATAAGAATAAGAATCATAATAATAATTAAAACTGCAAGCAGTGATGAGCGGGCCCTCGCCTCCGTGTGCAAGTCGGGGTGTGCCGCAGTCGGGGTGTGTTGCAGCTGCGGGACATGTACATGTCCTCAGGCCTGGAGTCTTGTCCCTCATGTGAAATCCGGTGCAGATCGGACAATGTACGCTCAAGTTCACACAACTTCCTGTCGCCAGTAGGTGGCGCAATGTCTATGACTCCCAATCGGCCTGTATATGTCCTCAGGCCTGGACACTTGTCCTGTATGTGAAATCTGGTGCAGATCGGACAATGTACGCTCAAGATCACACAACTTCCTGTCTCCAGTAGGTGGCGCTATGACTATAACTGAATATCGGCATGTAGATGTGTTCAGGCCGGGACTCTCGTCCAACATGTGAATTTTGGGCCATATTTGACCATGTACAGTGCAGTTACAACCCACTTCCTGTTTCGTGTCGACAGTAGGTGGCGCTATGACTATAACCGAATATCGACATGTAGATGTGTTCAGGCCTGGACTCTGGTCCAGCATGTGAAGTCTGGTGCAGATCGGACGATGTAAACTCAAGTTATCGCAGCTTCCCGTTTCACGGCGAAACATCGAAATTCGCCGCGCCGCCAGGGCAACGCCGTGCGACGAACGCTCCCGATCTTCATCACGAAGCGTCATCAAGGTCCTACGGCTTTTCTGACCACATTTGAGGTGGATCTGGTCAACCCGCTAGTAGTAGCACACCCCAGTATAAAACATGTCATTTCCTCTCGCCAGTAGGTGGCGCTATGACTATAACCGAATATCGGCACGTAGATGCGTTCAGGCCACGACTCTCATCCAACGTGTGAAGTTTGGGCCAGATTTGACCATGTACAGTGGCGTTACAAGCCACTTCCTGTTTCGTGGCGAAACACGGAAATTCGCCGCTTCACCACGCCCACGCCGTGTGACGAAAACTCAAGCTTTTGATAACTTTTCATCGTCCAGCTCTTTTATACACGCTGACCGAGTTTGACGCGGATCCGATCATTCGCCTAGGACGAGTTCGTTAAAGTACGACCCCTGCAAACGGCAAAAAACGTCCAAAAATGTCAAAATGGCCGACTTCCTGTTGGGTTTAGGCGCATGGTACCAATAGACTTTTTTGTAAGTCTGGACATGATACACGTGCCTACCAAATTTCGTACGTCTAGGGGAAACGTACGGCGAGGTATCGTTTGTAGGGGGCGCTATCGAGCCATTTTGCCACACCCATGCGCGAGACCCATAAAATATATAATTTTTCGCCACTTCTGACGCGTGTGCAAAGTTTCGCAACTTTCCGAGCACGTTTAGGCCCTCAAAAGTCCGATTTTTTTGTCCGGCGAATAATAATAATAATAATAATAATAATAATAATAATAATTCCTTCAGTTTCAATAGGGCTTCGCACGAAGTCGTGCTCGGGCCCTAATAATAATAATAATAATAATAATAATTCCTTCAATTTCAATAGGGCTTCGCACGAAGTCGTGCTCGGGCCCTAATTAAAACTGCAAGCAGTGATGAGCGGGCCCTCGCCTCCGTGTGCAAGTCGGGGTGTGTCGCAGCCGCGGGACATGTAGATGTCCTCAGGCCTGGACTCTTGTCCCTCATGTGAAATCCGGTGCAGATCGGACAACGTACGCTCAAGTTCACACAACTTCCTGTAGCCAGTAGGCGGCGCTATGGCTATAAACGAATATCGGCACGTAGACGCGTTCAGGCCGGGACTCTCATCCGACATGTGAAGTTTGGGCCAGATTTGACCACGTAGAGTCGCGTTACGACCCACTTCCTGTTTGGTGTCGCCAGTAGGTGGCGCAATGCCTATGACTCCCAATCGGCCTGTAGATGTCCTCAGGCCTGGACTCTGGACCAGCATGTGAAATCTGGTGCTGATCGGACGACGTAAACTCAAGTTAACGCAGCTTCCTGTTTCACGGCGAAACATCGAAATGCGCCGTGCCGCCATGGCAACACCGTGCGACGAATGCTCCCGATCTTCACCACTGAGCGTCATCAAGGTCCTACGGCTTTTCTGACCACATTTGAGGTGGATCTGGCCAACCCGCTGGGAGTAGTACACCACAGTATAAAACATGTCATTTCCTGTCGCCAGTAGGTGGCGCTATGACTATGACCGAATATCGGCACGTAGATTTGTTCAGGTTGGGACTCTCATGCAGCGTGTGAAGTTTGGTCCAGATTTGACCATGTACAGGCCAGTTACAAGCCACTTCCTGTTTCGTGGCGAAACGTGGAAATTCGCCGCCTCACCACGCCCACGCCGTGTGACGAAAACTCAAGCTTTTGATAACTTTTCATCGTCCAGCTCTTTTATACACGCTGACCGAGTTTGACGCGGATCCGATCAATCGCCTAGGACGAGTTCGTTGAAGTACGACCCCTGCAAACGGCCAAAAACGCCCCAAAATGTGGCACTCAATTCAAAATGGCGGACTTCCTGTCGGGTTTAGGCGCATGGTACCTACGGACTTTTTTTTAAGTCTGGACACGATACACGTGCCTACCAAGTTTCGTAAGTGTAGGACAAACGTACGGCCGTGAGTATTTTTTTGAAATTTGTAGGGGGCGCTATCGAGCCATTTTGCCACACCCATGCGCGAGACCCATAAAATATATAATTTTTCACCAGTTCTGACGCGTGTGCAAAGTTTGGTCCGTTTTCGAGTACGTTTAGGCCCTCAAAAATGCAATCAAACACGCGGAATAATAATAATAATAATAATAATAATAATAATTCCTTCAGTTTCAATAGGGCTTCGCACGAAGTCGTGCTCGGGCCCTAATTAAAACTGCAAGCAGTGATGAGCGGGCCCTCGCCTCCGTGTGCAAGTCGGGGCGTGCCGCAGCCGGGGGGCATGTAGACGTCCTCAGGCCTGGACTCTCGTCCAGCATGTGAAATCCGGTGTAGATCGGACAACGTACGCTCAAGTTCACACAACTTCCTGTCGCCAGTAGGTGGCGCTATGACTATGACTCCTAATCGGCCTGTAGATGTCCTCAGACCTGGACTCTGGTCCAGCACGTGAAATCCGGTGCAGATCGGACAACGTACGCTCAAGTTCACACAACTTCCTGTCGCCAGTAGGTGGCGCTATGACTATAACTGAATATCGGTACGTAGATGTCTTCAGGCTGGGACTCTCATCCAGCGTGTGAAGTTTGGGGCAGATTTGACCATGTACAGTCCAATTACAAGCCACTTCCTGTTTCGTGGCGAAACGTGGAAAATCGCCGCCTCACCACGCCCACGCCGTGTGACGAACACTCAAGCTTTTGATAACTTTTCATCGTCGAGGTCTTTTATACACGCTGACCAAGTTTGACGTTGATCCGATCAACCGCCTAGGACGAGTTCGTTAAAATACGACCACTGCAAATTTCGCAATCAATTCAAAATGGCTGACTTCCTGTCGGGTTTAGGCGCATGGTACCTACGGACTTTTTTTTAAGTCTGGACATGATACACGTGCCTACCAAGTTTTGTACGTCTAGGACAAACGTACGGCCGTGAGTATTTTTTTGAAATTTTGTAGGGGGCGCTATGGAGCCATTTTGCCACACCCATGCGCGAGACCCATAAAATATATAATTTTTCGCCACTTCTGACGCGTGTGCAAAGTTTGGTGAGTTTTCGAGCACGTTTAGGCCCTCAAAAATGGAATTCTTTCGGAGGAAAAATAATAATAATAATAATAATTCCTTCAGTTTCAATAGGGCTTCGCACGAAGTCGTGCTCGGGCCCTAATTAAAACTGCAAGCAGTGATGAGCGGGCCCTCGCCTCTGTGTGCAAGTCGGGGTGTGCTGCAGTCGGGGTGTGCTGCAGCCGCGGCGTCGTTACCGGACACTGACCGGTCGACGTGGCCCACACCGTGAAAATTCCATGTAAATCATGTGGTGATTGTCACGCAAGTCTTACTTCCTGTCGCCAGTAGGTGGCGCAATGTCTATGACTCCCAATCGGCCTGTAGATGTCCTCAGGCCTGGACTCTGGTGCAGCATGTGAAATCTGGTGCTGATCGGACAATGTACGCTCAAGTTCACACAACTTCCTGTCGCCAGTAGGTGGCGCTATGACTATAACCGAATATCGGCATGTAGATGTGTTTAGGCCGGGACTCTCGTCCAACATGTGAATTTTGGGCCATATTTGACCATGTACAGTCCAGTTACAACCCACTTCCTGTTTCGTGTCGACAGTAGGTGGCGCTATGACTATAACCGAATATCGACATGTAGATGTGTTCAGGCCTGGACTCTGGTCCAGCATGTGAAATCTGGTGCAGATCGGACGATGTAAACTCAAGTTATCGCAGCTTCCTGTTTCACGGCGAAACATCAAAATTCGCCGCGCCGCCAGGGCAACGCAGTGTGACGAAAACTCAAGCTTTTGATAACTTTTCATCGTCGAGGGCCTTTATACACGCTGACTAAGTTTGACGTTGATCCGATCAACCGCCTAGGAGGAGTTCGTTAAAGTACGACCCCTGCAAATTCACACAGCTTCCTGTCGCCAGTAGGTGGCGCTATGACTATAACTGAATATCGGCACGTAGATGTGTTCAGGCCGGGACTCTCATCAAACGTGTGAAGTTTCGGCCAGATGTGACCATGTACAGGCCAGTTACAAGCCACTTCCTGTTTCGTGGCGAAACACGGAAATTCGACGCCACGCCACGCCCACGCCGTGTGACGAAAACTCAAGCTTTTGATAACTTTTGATCGTCCAGGTCTTTTATACACACTGACCAAGTTTGACGTGGATCCGAACAACCGCCTAGGAGGAGTTCGTTAAAGTACGACCCCTGCAAACGCCCAAAAACGCCCCAAAATGTCGCAATCAATTCAAAATGGCGGACTTCCTGTCGGGTTTAGGCGCATGGTACCTACGGACTTTTTTTTAAGTCTGGACATGATACACGTGCCTACCAAGTTTCGTACTTCTAGGGGAAACGTACGGCCGTGAGTATTTTTTTGAAATTTGGTAGGGGGCGCTATCGAGCCATTTTGCCACACCCATGCGCGAGACCCCTAAAATATATAATTTTTCGCCACTTCTGACGCGTGTGCAAAGTTGCGCAACTTTCCGAGCACGTTTAGGCCCTCAAAAGTCCGATTTATTTGTCCGGCGAAAAATAAAAAGAAAAAGAAAAAGAATAATAATAATAATTAAAACTGCAAGCAGTGATGAGCGGGCCCTCGCCTCCGTGTGCAAGTCGGGGTGTGTTGCAGCCGCGGGGCATGTAGACGTCCTCAGGCCTGGACTCTCGTCCCTCATGTGAAATCCGGTGCATATCGGACAACGTACGCTCAAGTTCACACAACTTCCTGTCGCCAGTAGGCGGCGCTATGGCTATAGCCGAATATCGGCACGTAGACGCGTTCAGGCCGGGACTCTCATCCGACATGTGAAGTGTGGGCCAGATTTGACCACGTAGAGTCGCGTTACAACCCAGTTCCTGTTTGGTGTCGCCAGTAGGTGGCGCAATGCCTATGACTCCCAATCGGCCTGTAGATGTCGTCAGGCCTGGACTCTGGACCAGCATGTGAAATCCGGTGCCGATCGGACGACGTACGCTCGAGTTAACGCAGCTTCCTGTGTCACGGCGAAGCATCGAAATTCGCCGCGCCGCCATGGCAACGCCGTGCGACGAACGCTCCCGATCTTCATCACGAAGCGTCATCAAGGTCCTACGGCTTTTCTGACCACATTTGAGGTGGATCTGGTCAACCCGCTAGTAGTAGCACACCCCAGTATAAAACATGTCATTTCCTCTCGCCAGTAGGTGGCGCTATGACTATAACCGAATATCGGCACGTAGACGCGTTCAGGCCGGGACTCTCATCAAACGTGTGAAGTTTGGTCCAGATGTGACCATGTACAGGCCAGTTACAAGCCACTTCCTGTTTCGTGGCGAAACGTGGAAATTCGCCGCCTCACCACGCCCACGCCGTGTGACGAAAACTCAAGCTTTTGATAACTTTTCATCGTCCAGCTCTTTTATATACGCTGACCGAGTTTGACGCGGATCCGATCATTCGCCTAGGACGAGTTCGTTAAAGTACGACCCCTGCAAACGGCCAAAAACGCCCCAAAATGTGGCACTCAATTCAAAATGGCGGACTTCCTGTCGGGTTTAGGCCAGGGCACCAAGAGGCTTTTTTTTAAGTCTGGACATGATACATGTGCATACCAAGTTTCGTACGTCTAGGTGAAACAGAAAGGTGGGGGCTTTTGTTTTGAAATTTTGTAGGGGGCGCTATCGAACCATTTTGCCACGCCCATGTCCAAGACCCATAAAATATCAAATTTTTCGCCACTTCTGACTGGTGTGCAAAGTTTGGTCCGTTTTCGAGCACTTGTAGCCCCTCAAAAATGCGATTTAAGAGTCAGAATAAAGATAATAATAATAATAATAATAATAATAATAATTCCTTCAGTTTCAATAGGGCTTCGCACGATGTCGTGCTCGGGCCCTAATTAAAACTGCAAGCAGTGATGAGCGGGCCCTCGCCTCCGTGTGCAAGTCGGGGTGTGTCGCAGCCGCGGGACATGTAGATGTCCTCAGGCCTGGACTCTTGTCCCTCATGTGAAATCCGGTGCAGATCGGACAACGTACGCTCAAGTTCACACAACTTCCTGTAGCCAGTAGGCGGCGCTATGGCTATAAACGAATATCGGCACGTAGACGCGTTCAGGCCGGGACTCTCATCCGACATGTGAAGTTTGGGCCAGATTTGACCACGTAGAGTCGCGTTACGACCCACTTCCTGTTTGGTGTCGCCAGTAGGTGGCGCAATGCCTATGACTCCCAATCGGCCTGTAGATGTCCTCAGGCCTGGACTCTGGACCAGCATGTGAAATCTGGTGCTGATCGGACGACGTAAACTCAAGTTAACGCAGCTTCCTGTTTCACGGCGAAACATCGAAATGCGCCGTGCCGCCATGGCAACACCGTGCGACGAATGCTCCCGATCTTCACCACTGAGCGTCATCAAGGTCCTACGGCTTTTCTGACCACATTTGAGGTGGATCTGGCCAACCCGCTGGGAGTAGTACACCACAGTATAAAACATGTCATTTCCTGTCGCCAGTAGGTGGCGCTATGACTATGACCGAATATCGGCACGTAGATTTGTTCAGGTTGGGACTCTCATGCAGCGTGTGAAGTTTGGTCCAGATTTGACCATGTACAGGCCAGTTACAAGCCACTTCCTGTTTCGTGGCGAAACGTGGAAATTCGCCGCCTCACCACGCCCACGCCGTGTGACGAAAACTCAAGCTTTTGATAACTTTTCATCGTCCAGCTCTTTTATACACGCTGACCGAGTTTGACGCGGATCCGATCAATCGCCTAGGACGAGTTCGTTGAAGTACGACCCCTGCAAACGGCCAAAAACGCCCCAAAATGTGGCACTCAATTCAAAATGGCGGACTTCCTGTCGGGTTTAGGCGCATGGTACCTACGGACTTTTTTTTAAGTCTGGACACGATACACGTGCCTACCAAGTTTCGTAAGTGTAGGACAAACGTACGGCCGTGAGTATTTTTTTGAAATTTGTAGGGGGCGCTATCGAGCCATTTTGCCACACCCATGCGCGAGACCCATAAAATATATAATTTTTCACCAGTTCTGACGCGTGTGCAAAGTTTGGTCCGTTTTCGAGTACGTTTAGGCCCTCAAAAATGCAATCAAACACGCGGAATAATAATAATAATAATAATAATAATAATAATTCCTTCAGTTTCAATAGGGCTTCGCACGAAGTCGTGCTCGGGCCCTAATAATAATTCCTTCAGTTTCAATAGGGCTTCGCACGAAGTCGTGCTCGGGCCCTAATTAAAACTGCAAGCAGTGATGAGCGGGCCCTCGCCTCCGTGTGCAAGTCGGGGCGTGTTGCAGCCGCGGGACATGTAGACGTCCTCAGGCCTGGACTCTTGTCCCTCATGTGCAGTCCGGTGCAGATCGGACAAAGTACGCTCAAGTTCACACAACTTCCTGTCGCCAGTAGGCGGCGCTATGGCTATAACCGAATAGCGGCACGTAGACGCGTTCAGGCCGGGACTCTCATCCGACATGTGAAGTTTGGGCCAGATTTGACCACGTAGAGTCGCGTTACAACCCACTTCCTGTTTGGTGTCGCCAGTAGGTGGCGCAATGCCTATGACTCCCAATCGGCCTGTAGATGTCCTCAGGCCTGGACTCTGGACCAGCATGTGAAATCCGGTGCTGATCGGACGACGTACACTCAAGTTAACGCAGCTTCCTGTGTCACGGCGAAGCATCGAAATTCGTTGCGCCGCCATGGCAACGCCGTGCGACCAACGCTCCCGATCTTCATCACGAAGCGTCATCAAGGTCCTACGGCTTTTCTGACCACATTTGAGGTGGATCTGGTCAACCCGCTCGGAGTAGCACACCCCAGTATAAAACATGTCATTTCCTGTCGCCAGGAGGTGGCGCTATGACTAGAACTGACTATGGGCATATAGCTGTGTTCAGGCCGGGACTCTCATGCAGCGTGTGAAGTTTGGTCCAGATGTGACCATGTACAGGCCAGTTACAAGCCACTTCCTGTTTCGTGGCGAAACGTGGAAATTCGCCGCCTCACCACGCCCACGCCGTGTGACGAAAACGCAAGCTTTTGATAACTTTTCATCGGCCAGCTCTTTTATACACGCTGACCGAGTTTGACGCGGATCCGATCATTCGCCTAGGACGAGTTCGTTAAAGTACGACCCCTGCAAACGGCCAAAAACGCCCCAAAATGTCGCACTCAATTCAAAATGGCGGACTTCCTGTCGGGTTTAGGCGCATGGTACCTATGGACTTTTTTTTAAGTCTGGACACGATACACGTGCCTACCAAGTTTTGTACGTCTAGGGGAAACGTACGGCCGTGAGTATTTTTTTGAAATTTTGTAGGGGGCGCTATCGAGCCATTTTGCCACACCCATGCGCGAGACCCATAAAATATCAAATTTTTCGCCACTTCTGGTGCGTGTGCAAAGTTGCGCAACTTTTTGAGTACGTTTAGGCCCTCAAAAGTCCGATTTTCATTAGCGACTAAGAAAAAAAAGAATAATAATAATAATAATAATAATTCCTTCAATTTCAATAGGGCTTCGCACGAAGTCGTGCTCGGGCCCTAATTAAAACTGCAAGCAGTGATGAGCGGGCCCTCGCCTCTGTGTGCAAGTCGGGGTGTGTTGCAGCCGCGGGACATGTAGATGTCCTCAGGCATAGAGTCTTGTCCAGCATGTGAAATCTGGTGCATATCGGACAATGTACGCTCAAATTCACACAACGTCCTGTCGCCAGTAGGTGGCGCTATGGCTATAACCGAATAGCGGCCTGTAGACGTGTTCAGGCCTGGACCGTTATCAAACGTGTGAAGTTTGGGCGTGATTTGACCTCGTACAGTCGTGTTACAACCCACTTCCTGTTTTGTGTCGCCAGTAGGTGGCGCAATGCCTATTACTCCTAATCGGCCTGTAGATGTCCTCAGGCCTGGACTCTTGTCCAGCATGTGAAATCCGGTGCTGATCGGACGACGTAAACTCAAGTTAACGCAGCTTCCTGTTTCATGGTGAAACATCGAAATTGGACGCCACGCCACGCCCACGCCGTGTGATGAAAACTCACAGTTCGCACAACTTTGCATCGTCGATGTCTTTTATTCACGCTGACCAAGTTTGACGTGGATCCGATCAACCGCCTAGGAGGAGTTCGTTAGAGTACGACCCCTGCAAATTCACACAGCTTCCTGTCGCCAGTAGGTGGCGCTATGACTATAACCGAATATCGGCACGTAGACGTGTTCAGGGCGGGACTCTCATCCAACGTGTGTAGTTTGGTCCAGATTTGACCATGTACAGGCCAGTTACAAGCCACTTCCTGTTTCGTGGCGAAACACGGAAATTCGACGCCACGCCACGCCCACGCCGTGTGACGAAAACTCACAGTTCGCACAACTTTGCATCGTCCAGGTCTTTTATACACGCTGACCAAGTTTGACGCGGATCCGATCATT
This sequence comes from Centroberyx affinis, assembly GCF_046629955.1. Classification (NCBI taxonomy): domain Eukaryota; kingdom Metazoa; phylum Chordata; class Actinopteri; order Beryciformes; family Berycidae; genus Centroberyx; species Centroberyx affinis. The sequence continues at coordinate 529,004 of NW_027279625.1, forward strand.
CGCCTAGGACGAGTTCGTTAAAGTACGACCCCTGCAAACGGCCAAAAACGCCCCAAAATGTCGCACTCAATTCAAAATGGCGGACTTCCTGTCGGGTTTAGGCGCATGGTACATATGGACTTTTTTTTAAGTCTGGACACGATACACGTGCCTACCAAGTTTCGTACGTCTAGGGGAAACGTACGGCCGTGAGTATTTTTTTGAAATTTTGTAGGGGGCGCTATCGAGCCATTTTGCCACACCCATGCGCGAGACCCATAAAATATATAATTTTTCGCCACTTCTGACGCGCGTGCAAAGTTTCGCAACTTTTTGAGCACGTTTAGGCCCTCAAAAGTCCGATTTTTTTGTCCAAGTAAGAAAAATAATAATAATTCCTTCAGTTTCAATAGGGCTTCGCACGAAGTCGTGCTCGGGCCCTAATAATAATAATTCCTTCAATTTCAATAGGGCTTCGCACGAAGTCGTGCTCGGGCCCTAATTAAAACTGCAAGCAGTGATGAGCGGGCCCTCGCCTCCGTGTGCAAGTCGGGGCGTGTTGCAGCCGCGGGACATGTAGATGTCTTCAGGCATGGAGTCTTGTCCAGCATGTGAAATCTGGTGCAGATCGGACAATGTATGCTCAAGTTCACACAACTTCCTGTCGCCAGTAGGTGGCGCTGTGACTATAACCGAATATCGGCATGTAGATGTCGTCAGGCCTGGACACTTGTCAAACGTGTGAAGTTTGGGCCAGATTTGACCATGTACAGTCACGTTACAACCCACTTCCTGTTTCATGTCACCAATAGGTGGCGCTATGAGTATGACTCCCAATCGGCCTGTAGATGTCCTCAGGCCTGGACTCTCGTCCAGCATGTGAAATCTGGTGCAGATCGGACGACGTACACTCAAGTTATTGCAGCTTCCTGTTTCACGGCGAAACATCGAAATTCGCCGCGCCGCCAGGGCAACGCCGTGTGACGAAAACTCGAGCTTTTGATAACTTTTCATCGTCGAGGGCTTTTATACACGCTGACTAAGTTTGACGTGGATCCGATCAACCGCCTAGGGGGAGTTCGTTAAAGTACGACCCCTGCAAATTCACACAGCTTCCTGTCGCCAGTAGGTGGCGCTATGACTATAACCGAATATCGGCACATAGATGTGTTCAGGCCGGGACTCTCATCCAACGTGTGAAGTTTGGTCCAGATTTGACCATGTACAGGCCAGTTACAAGCCACTTCCTGTTTCGTGGCGAAACACGGAAATTCGACGCCACGCCACGCCCACGCCGTGTGACGAAAACTCAAGCTTTTGATAACTTTTCATCGTCGAGGTCTTTTATACACGCTGACCGAGTTTGACGCGGATCCGATCAACCGCCTAGGAGGAGTTCGTTAAAGTACGACCCCTGCAAATGCCCAAAAACGGCCAAAAATGTCGCAATCAATTCAAAATGGCCGACTTCCTGTCGGGTTTAGGCGCATGGTACCTATGGACTTTTTTTTAAGTCTGGACACGATACACGTGCCTACCAAGTTTCGTACGTCTAGGGGAAACGTACGGCGAGGAGTATTTTTTTGAAATTTTGTAGGGGGCGCTATCGAGCCGTTTTGCCACACCCATGCGCGAGACCCATAAAATATCAAATTTTTCGCCACTTCTGATGCGTGTGCAAAGTTGCGCAACTTTCCGAGCACGTTTAGGCCCTCAAAAGTCCGATTTTCGTTAGCGAAGAAGAAAAAGAATAATAATTCCTTCAGTTTCAATAGGGCTTCGCACGAAGTCGTGCTCGGGCCCTAATAATAATTAAAACTGCAAGCAGTGATGAGCGGGCCCTCGCCTCCGTGTGCAAGTCGGGGCGTGTCGCAGCCGCGGGACATGTAGACGTCCTCAGGCCTGGACTCTTGTCCCTCATGTGAAATCTGGTGCAGATCGGACAACGTACGCTCAAGTTCACACAACTTCCTGTCGCCAGTAGGCGGCGCTATGACTATAACCGAATATCGGCCATTTAGATGTGTTCAGGCCGGGACCGTTATCAAACGTGTGAAGTTTGGGCCAGATTTGACCACGTACAGTGGCGTTACAACCCATTTCCTGTTTCCTCTTGCCAGTAGGTGGCGCAATGACTATAACTGAATATCGGCATGTAGATGTCCTCAGGCCTGGACTCTAGTCAAACGTGTGAAGTTTGGGCCAGATTTGACCATGTAGAGTCACGTTACAACCCACTTCCTGTTTCGTGTCACCAGTAGGTGGCGCAAAACCTATGAGTCGTAATTGCTGTGTAGATGTGCTCAGGCCTGGACTCTTGTCCAGCACGTGAAATCTGGTGCAGATCGGACGACGTAAACTCAAGTTATCGCAGCTTCCTGTTTCACGGCGAAACATCGAAATTCGCTGCGCCGCCATGGCAACGCCGTGCGACGAATGCTCCCGATCTTAACCACTGAGCGTCATCAAGGTCCTACGGCTGTTCTGACCACATTTGAGGTGGATCTGGCCAACCCGCTGGGAGTAGTACACCACAGTATAAAGCATGTCATTTCCTGTCGCCAGTAGGTGGCGCTATGACTATAACCGAATATCGGCACGTAGATTTGTTCAGGTCGGGACTCTCATGTAGCGTGTCAAGTTTGGTCCAGATTTGACCATGTACAGGCCAGTTACAAGCCACTTCCTGTTTCGTGGCGAAACGTGGAAATTCGTCGCCTCACCACGCCCACGCCGTGTGACGAAAACTCAAGCTTTTGATAACTTTTCATCGTCGATGTCTTTTATACACGCTGACCGAGTTTGACGCGGATCCGATCAACCGCCTAGGACGAGTTCGTTAAAGTACGACCCCTGCAAACGGCCTAAAACGCCCAAAAATGACACAATCAATTCAAAATGGCGGACTTCCTGTCGGGTTTAGGCACATGGAACCAACAGACTTTTTTTTAAGTCTGGACATGATACACGTGCCTACCGAGTTTCGTACGTCTAGGACAAACGTACGGCGTGGAGTATTTCGTTGAAATTTTGTAGGGGGCGCTATCGAGCCATTTTGCCACACCCATGCGCGAGACCCATAAAATATCAAATTTTTCACCACTTCTGACGCGTGTGCAAAGTTTTGCAACTTTTCGAGCACGTTTAGGCCCTCAAAAGTCCGATTTTCATTAGCGACTAAGAAAAAGAATAATAATTAAAACTGCAAGCAGTGATGAGCGGGCCCTCGCCTCCGTGTGCAAGTCGGGGCGTGTTGCAGCCGCGGGACATGTAGATGTCCTCAGGCCTGGACTCTTGTCCAGCATGTGAAATCCGGTGCATATCGGACAACGTACGCTGAAATTCACACCACTTCCTGTTGCCAGTAGGTGGCGCTATGACTATAAGCGAATATCGGCACGTAGACGCGTTCAGGCCGGGACCGTTATCAAACCTGTGAAGTTTGTGGCAGATTTGACCATGTACAGTGGCGTTACAACCCACTTCCTGTTTCCTCTCGCCAGTAGGTGGCGCAACAACTATAACTGAATATTGGCATGTAGATGTCCTCAGGCCTGCACACTAGTCAAACGTGTGAAGTTTGGGCAAGATTTGACCATGTACAGTCACGTTACAACCCACTTCCTGTTTCATGTCACCAGTAGGTGGCGCAATGCCTATGACCCCTAATTGGCCTGTAGATGTCCTCAGGCCTGGACTCTTGTCCAGCATGTGAAATCTGGTGCAAATCGGACAATGTACACTCAAGTTATGGCAGCTTCCTGTTTCACGGCGAAACATCGAAATTCGCCGCGCCGCCAGGGCAACGCCGTGTGACGAAAACTCAAGCTTTTGATAACTTTTTATCGTCGAGGGCTTTTATACACGCTGACTAAGTTTGACGTGGATCCGATCAACCGCTTAGGAGGAGTTCATTAAAGTACGACCCCTGCAAATTCACACAGCTTCCTGTCGCCAGTAGGTGGCGCTATGACTATAACCGAATATCGGCACGTAGACGTGTTCAGGCCGGGACTCTCATCAAACGTGTGAAGTTTCGGCCAGATGTGACCATGTACAGGGGTGTTACAACCCACTTCCTGTTTCGTGGCGAAACGTGGAAATTCGACGCCACGCCACGCCCACGCCGTGTGACGAAAACGCGAGCTTTTGATAACTTTTCATCGTCCAGGTCTGCTATACACGCTGACCAAGTTTGACGTGGATCCGATCAACCGCCTAGGAGGAGTTCGTTAAAGTACGACCCCCGTAAACGCCCAAAAACGCCCCAAAATGTGGCAATCAATTCAAAATGGCCGACTTCCTGTTGAGTTTAGGGCATGGCACCAAGAGACTTTTTTTTAAGTTTGGACATGATACACGTGCCTTCCAAGTTTCGTACATCTAGGGGAAACGTACGGCGCGTGCTACTTCGTTGAAATTTTGTAGGGGGCGCTATCGAGCCATTTTGCCACAACCATGCGCGAGACCCCTAAAATATGTAAATTTTCACCAGTTCTGATGCATCTACAAAATAGCGCAACTTTCCAAGCACGTTTAGCCCCTCAAAAATGTGCGCAAACAATTAAAAGAAAAATCGTAATAATAATTAAAACTGCAAGCAGTGATGAGCGGGCCCTCGCCTCCGTGTGCAAGTCGGGGTGTGCTGCAGCCGCGGGGCATGTAGACGTCCTCAGGCCTGGACTCTTGTCCCTCATGTGAAATCCGGTGCAGATGGGACAACGTACGCTCAAGTTCACACAACTTCCTGTCGCCAGTAGGCGGCGCTATGGCTATAACCGAATATCGGTACGTAGACGCGTTCAGGCCGGGACTGTCATCCGACATGTGAAGTTTGGGCCAGATTTGACCACGTAGAGTCGCGTTACAACCCACTTCCTGTTTGGTGTCGCCAGTAGGTGGCGCAATGCCTATGACTCCCAATCGGCCTGTAGATGTCCTCAGGCCTGGACTCTGGACCAGCATGTGAAATCCGGTGCAGATCGGACGACGTAAACTCAAGTTAACGCAGCTTCCTGTTTCACGGCGAAGCATCGAAATTCGCCGCGCCGCCATGGCAACGCCGTGCGACGAACGCTCCCGATCTTCATCACGAAGCGTCATCAAGGTCCTACGGCTTTTTTGACCACATTTGAGGTGGATCTGGTCAACCCCCTAGTAGTAGCACACCCCAGTATAAAACATGTCATTTCCTCTCGCCAGTAGGTGGCGCTATGACTATAACCGAATATCGGCACGTAGACGTGTTCAGGCCGGGACTCTCATCCAACGTGTGAAGTTTCGGCCAGATGTGACCATGTACAGTGGTGTTACAACCCACTTCCTGTTTCGTGGCGAAACACGGAAATTCGACGCCATGCCACGCCCACGCCGTGTGACGAAAACTCAAGCTTTTGATAACTTTTCATCGTCCAGGTCTTTTATACACGCTGACCGAGTTTGACGCGGATCCGATCATTCGCCTAGGACGAGTTCGTTAAAGTACGACCCCTGCGCGTTACAACCCACTTCCTGTTTGGTGTCGCCAGTAGGTGGCGCAATGCCTATGACTCCCAATCGGCCTGTAGATGTCCTCAGGCCTGGACTCTGGACCAGCACGTGAAATCCGGTGCCGATCGGACGACGTAAACTCAAGTTAACGCAGCTTCCTGTGTCACGGCGAAGCATCGAAATTCGCCGCGCCGCCATGGCAACGCCGTGCGACGAACGCTCCCGATCTTCATCACGAAGCGTCATCAAGGTCCTACGGCTTTTCTGACCACATTTGAGGTGGATCTGGTCAACCCGCTAGTAGTAGCACACCCCAGTATAAAACATGTCATTTCCTGTCGCCAGTAGGTGGCGCTATGACTATGACCGAATATCGGCACGTAGATGTGTTCAGGCCGGGACTCTCATGCAGCGTGTGAAGTTTGGGCCAGATTTGACCATGTACAGGCCACTTACAAGCCACTTCCTGTTTCGTGACGAAACGGGGAAATTCGACGCCACGCCACGCCCACGCCATGTGACGAAAACTCACAGTTCGCACAACTTTGCATCGTCCAGGTCTTTTATACACGCTGACCAAGTTTGACGTGGATCCGATGAGCCGCCTAGGAGGAGTTCGTTAAAGTACGACCCCTGCAAACGCCCAAAAACGCCCCAAAATGTCGCAATCAATTCAAAATGGCGGACTTCCTGTCGGGTTTAGGCACATGGTACCTACAGACTTTTTCTTAAGTCTGGACATGATACACGTGCCTACCAAGTTTCGTACGTGTAGGACAAACGTACGGCCGTGAGTATTTTTTTGAAATTTTGTAGGGGGCGCTATCGAGCCGTTTTGCCACACCCATGCGCGAGACCCATAAAATATCAAATTTTTCACCACTTCTGACGCGTGTGCAAAGTTTGGTCCGTTTTCGAGCACGTTTAGGTCCTCAAAAGTCCGATTTTCATTAGCGAAGGAGAAAAAGAATAATAATAATAATTAAAACTGCAAGCAGTGATGAGCGGGCCCTCGCCTCTGTGTGCAAGTCGGGGCGTGTTGCAGCCGCGGGACATGTAGACGTCCTCAGGCATGGAGTCTCGTCCAGCATTTGAAATCTGGTGCAGATCGGACAATGTACGCTCAAGTTCACACAACTTCCTGTCGCCAGTAGTTGGCGCTGTGACTATAACCGAATATCGGCATGTAGATGTCGTCAGGCCTGGACACTTGTCAAACGTGTGAAGTTTGGGCCAGATTTGACCATGTACAGTCACGTTACAACCCACTTCCTGTTTCATGTCACCAGTAGGTGGCGCAATGCCTATTACTCCTAATTGGCCTGTAGATGTCCTCAGGCCTGTACTCTTGTCCAGCATGTGACATCTGGTGCAAATCGGACGATGTACACTCAAGTTATCGCAGCTTCCTGTTTCACGGCGAAACATCGAAATTCGCCGCGATGCCAGGGCAACGCCATGTGACGAAAACTCAAGCTTTTGATAACTTTTCATCGTCGAGGGCTTTTATACACGCTGACTAAGTTTGACGCGGATCCGATCAACCGCCTAGGAGGAGTTCGTTAAAGTACGACCCCTGCAAATTCACACAACTTCCTGTTGCCAGTAGGTGGCGCTATGACTATAACTGAATATCGGCATATAGACGTATTCAGGCCGGGACTCTCATCCAACGTGTGAAGTTTGGTCCAGATTTGACCATGTACAGTCCAGTTACAAGCCACTTCCTGTTTCGTGGCGAAACACGGAAATTCGACGCCACGCCACGCCCACGCCGTGTGACGAAAACTCAAGCTTTTGATAACTTTTCATCGTTGAGGTCTTTTATACATGCTGACCAAGTTTGACGCGGATCAGATGAACCGCCTAGGAGGAGTTCGTTAAAGTACGACCCCTGCAAACGCCCAAAAACGGCCAAAAATGTCGCAAACAATTCAAAATGGCCGACTTCCTGTCGGGTTTAGGCACATGGTACCTATGGACTTTTTTTTAAGTCTGGACATGATACACGTGCCTACCAAGTTTCGTACGTCTAGGGGAAACATACGGCGAGGAGTATTTTTTTGAAATTTTGTAGGGGGCGCTATCGAGCCATTTTGCCACACCCATGCGCGAGACCCATAAAATATATAATTTTTCGCCACTTCTGATGAGTGTGCAAAGTTGCGCAACTTTTCGAGCATGTTTAGGCCCTCAAAAGTCCGATTTTTTTGTCCGAGTAAGGAGAAGAAAAATAATAATTCCTTCAGTTTCAATAGGGCTTCGCACGAGATCGTGCTCGGGCCCTAATAATTCCTTCAATTTCAATAGGGCTTCGCACGAAGTCGTGCTCGGGCCCTAATTAAAACTGCAAGCAGTGATGAGCGGGCCCTCGCCTACGTGTGCAAGTCGGGGTGTGCTGCAGCCGCGGGGCATGTAGACGTCCTCAGGCCTGGACTCTCGTCCAGCATGTTAAATCCGGTGCATATCGGACAACGTACGCTCAAGTTCACATAACTTCCTGTCGCCAGTAGGTGGCGCTATGACTATGACTCCTAATCGGCTTGTAGATGTCCTCAGACCTGGACTCTGGTCCAGCACGTGAAATCCGGTGCATATCGGACAACGTACGCTCAAGTTCACACAACTTCCTGTCGCCAGTAGGTGGCGCTATGACTATAACTGAATATCGGCCTGTAGATGTATTCAGGCCTGGACTCTAGTCAAACGTGTCAAATTTGGGCCAGATGTGAATACGTACAGTCGCGTTACAACCCACTTCCTGTTTCGTGTCGCCAGTAGGTGGCGCAATGCCTATGACTCCCAATCGGCCTGTAGATGTCCTCAGGCCTGGACTCTTGTCCAGCATGTGAAATCCGGTGCTGATCGGACGATGTAAACTCAAGTTAACGCAGCTTCCTGTTTGACGGCGAAACATGGAAATTCGCCGCGCCGCCATGGCAACGCCGTGCGACGAACGCTCCCGATCTTCACCACGAAGCGTCATCATGGTCCTACGGCTTTTCTGAGCACATTTGAGGTGGATCTGGTTAACCCGCTAGTAGTAGCACACCCCAGTATAAAACATGTCATTTCCTGTCGCCAGTAGGTGGCGCTATGACTATAACCGAATATCGGCACGTAGACGTGTTCAGGCCGGGACTCTCATGCAGCGTGTGAAGTTTGGTCCAGATGTGACCATGTACAGTGGTGTTACAACCCACTTCCTGTTTCGTGGCGAAACGTGGAAATTCGCCGCCTCACCACGCCCACGCCGTGTGACGAAAACGCAAGCTTTTGATAACTTTTCATCGTCCAGCTCTTTTATACACGCTGACCGAGTTTGACGCGGATCCGATCATTCGCCTAGGACGAGTTCGTTGAAGTACGACCCCTGCAAACGGGCAAAAACGCCCCAAAATGTCGCACTAAATTCAAAATGGCGGACTTCCTGTCGGGTTTAGGCGCATGGTACCTACGGACTTTTTTTTAAGTCTGGACACGATACACGTGCCTACCAAGTTTTGTACGTGTAGGACAAACGTACGGCCGTGAGTATTTTTTTGAAATTTTGTAGGGGGCGCTATCGAGCCATTTTGCCACACCCATGCGCAAGACCCATAAAATATCAAATTTTTCGCCACTTCTGATGCGTGTGCAAAGTTGCGCAACTTTTTGAGTACGTTTAGGCCCTCAAAAGTCCGATTTTCATTAGCGACTAAGAAAAAGAATAATAATAATAATTAAAACTGCAAGCAGTGATGAGCGGGCCCTCGCCTCCGTGTGCAAGTCGGGGTGTGTTGCAGCCGCGGGGCATGTAGACGTCCTCAGGCCTGGACTCTCGTCCCTCATGTGAAATCCGGTGCATATCGGACAACGTACGCTCAAGTTCACACAACTTCCTGTCGCCAGTAGGCGGCGCTATGGCTATAGCCGAATATCGGCACGTAGACGCGTTCAGGCCGGGACTCTCATCCGACATGTGAAGTGTGGGCCAGATTTGACCACGTAGAGTCGCGTTACAACCCAGTTCCTGTTTGGTGTCGCCAGTAGGTGGCGCAATGCCTATGACTCCCAATCGGCCTGTAGATGTCGTCAGGCCTGGACTCTGGACCAGCATGTGAAATCCGGTGCCGATCGGACGACGTACGCTCGAGTTAACGCAGCTTCCTGTGTCACGGCGAAGCATCGAAATTCGCCGCGCCGCCATGGCAACGCCGTGCGACGAACGCTCCCGATCTTCATCACGAAGCGTCATCAAGGTCCTACGGCTTTTCTGACCACATTTGAGGTGGATCTGGTCAACCCGCTAGTAGTAGCACACCCCAGTATAAAACATGTCATTTCCTCTCGCCAGTAGGTGGCGCTATGACTATAACCGAATATCGGCACGTAGACGCGTTCAGGCCGGGACTCTCATCAAACGTGTGAAGTTTGGTCCAGATGTGACCATGTACAGGCCAGTTACAAGCCACTTCCTGTTTCGTGGCGAAACGTGGAAATTCGCCGCCTCACCACGCCCACGCCGTGTGACGAAAACTCAAGCTTTTGATAACTTTTCATCGTCCAGCTCTTTTATATACGCTGACCGAGTTTGACGCGGATCCGATCATTCGCCTAGGACGAGTTCGTTAAAGTACGACCCCTGCAAACGGCCAAAAACGCCCCAAAATGTGGCACTCAATTCAAAATGGCGGACTTCCTGTCGGGTTTAGGCCAGGGCACCAAGAGGCTTTTTTTTAAGTCTGGACATGATACATGTGCATACCAAGTTTCGTACGTCTAGGTGAAACAGAAAGGTGGGGGCTTTTGTTTTGAAATTTTGTAGGGGGCGCTATCGAACCATTTTGCCACGCCCATGTCCAAGACCCATAAAATATCAAATTTTTCGCCACTTCTGACTGGTGTGCAAAGTTTGGTCCGTTTTCGAGCACTTGTAGCCCCTCAAAAATGCGATTTAAGAGTCAGAATAAAGATAATAATAATAATAATAATAATAATAATAATTCCTTCAGTTTCAATAGGGCTTCGCACGATGTCGTGCTCGGGCCCTAATAATAATTCCTTCAGTTTCAATAGGGCTTCGCACGAAGTCGTGCTCGGGCCCTAATAATAATAATAATAATTCCTTCAGTTTCAATAGGGCTTCGCACGAAGTCGTGCTCGGGCCCTAATAATAATTCCTTCAGTTTCAATAGGGCTTCGCACGAAGTCGTGCTCGGGCCCTAATTAAAACTGCAAGCAGTGATGAGCGGGCCCTCGCCTCCGTGTGCAAGTCGGGGCGTGTCGCAGCCGCGGGACATGTAGACGTCCTCAGGCGTGGACTCTCGTCCCTCATGTGAAATCCGGTGCAGATCGGACAACGTACGCTCAAGTTCACACAACTTCCTGTCGCCAGTAGGCGGCGCTATGGCTATAACCGAATATCGGCACGTAGATGCGTTCAGGCCGGGACTCTCATCCGACATGTGAAGTTTGGGCCAGATTTGACCACGTAGAGTCGCGTTACAACCCACTTCCTGTTTGGTGTCGCCAGTAGGTGGCGCAATGCCTATGGCTCCCAATCGGCCTGTAGATGTCCTCAGGCCTGGACTCTGGACCAGCATGTGAAATCCGGTGCCGATCGGACGACGTAAACTGAAGTTAACGCAGCTTCCTGTTTCTAGGCGAAACATCGAAATTCGCCGCGCCGCCATGGCGACGCCGTTCGACGAACGCTCCCGATCTTCACCACGAAGCGTCATCAAGGTCCTACGGCTTTTCTGACCACATTTGAGGTGGATCTGGTCAACCCGCTAGTAGTAGCACACCCCAGTATAAAACATGTCATTTCCCGTCGCCAGTAGGTGGCGCTATGACTATAACCGAATATCGGCACGTAGACGCGTTCAGGCCGGGACTCTCATCCAACGTGTGAAGTTTGGTCCAGATGTGACCATGTACAGTGGCGTTACAACCCACTTCCTGTTTCGTGGCGAAACACGGAAATTCGACGCCTCACCACGCCCACGCCGTGTGACGAAAACTCAAGCTTTTGATAACTTTTCATCGTCCAGCTTTTTTATACACGTTGACCGAGTTTGACGCGGATCCGATCATTCGCCTAGGACGAGTTCGTTAAAGTACGACCCCTGCAAACGGCAAAAAACGTCCAAAAATGTCAAAATGGCCGACTTCCTGTTGGGTTTAGGCGCATGGTACCAATAGACTTTTTTTTAAGTCTGGACATGATACACGTGCCTACCAAATTTCGTACGTCTAGGGGAAACGTACGGCGAGGTATCATTTGTAGGGGGCGCTATCGAGCCATTTTGCCACACCCATGCGCGAGACCCATAAAATATATAATTTTTCGCCACTTCTGACGCGTGTGCAAAGTTTCGCAACTTTCCGAGCACGTTTAGGCCCTCAAAAGTCCGATTTTTTTGTCCGGCGAATAATAATAATAATAATAATTAAAACTGCAAGCAGTGATGAGCGGGCCCTCGCCTCCGTGTGCAAGTCGGGGCGTGCTGCAGCCGCGGGATGGCGAAACGTGGAAATTCGCCGCCTCACCACGCCCACGCCGTGTGACGAAAACTCAAGCTTTTGATAACTTTTCATCGTCCAACTCTTTTATACACGCTGACCGAGTTTGACGTGGATCCGATCATCCGCCTAGGACGAGTTCGTTAAAGTACGACCCCTGCAAACGCCCCAAAACGCCCCAAAATGTGGCACTCAATTCAAAATGGCGGACTTCCTGTCGGGTTTAGGCGCATGGTACCTATGGACTTTTTTTTAAGTCTGGACACGATACACGTGCCTACCAAGTTTCGTACGTCTAGGACAAACGTACGGCCGTGAGTATTTTTTTGAAATTTGTAGGGGGCGCTATCGAGCCGTTTTGCCACACCCATGCGCGAGACCCATAAAATATCAAATTTTTCGCCACTTCTGACGCGTGTGCAAAGTTTGGTCCGTTTTCGAGCACGTTTAGCCCCTCAAAAGCCCGATTTATTTGTCCGAGTAAGAAGAAGAAGAAGAAAAATAATAATAACAAGCAGTGATGAGCGGGCCCTCGCCTCTGTGTGCAAGTCGGGGTGTGTTGCAGCCGCGGGACATGTAGATGTCCTCAGGCCTGGACTCTTGTCCCTCATGTGAAATCCGGTGCAGATCGGACAACGTACGCTCAAGTTCACACAACTTCCTGTCGCCAGTAGGCGGCGCTATGGCTATAACCGAATATCGGTACGTAGACGCGTTCAGGCCGGGACTCTCATCCGACATGTGAAGTTTGGGCCAGATTTGACCACGTAGAGTGGTGTTACAACCCACTTCCTGTTTGGTGTCGCCAGTAGGTGGCGCAATGCCTATGACTCCCAATCGGCCTGTAGATGTCGTCAGGCCTGGACTCTGGACCAGCATGCGAAATCCGGTGCCGATCGGACGACGTAAACTCAAGTTAACGCAGCTTCCTGTGTCACGGCGAAGAATCGAAATTCGCCGCGCCGCCATGGCAACGCCGTGTGACGAACGCTCCCCATCTTCATCACGAAGCGTCATCAAGGTCCTACGGCTTTTCTGACCACATTTGAGGTGGATCTGGTCAACCCGCTCGGAGTAGTACACCACAGTATAAAACATGTCATTTCCTGTCGCCAGTAGGTGGCGCTATGACTATAACTGAATATCGGCACGTAGACGCGTTCAGGCCGGGACTCTCATGCAGCGTGTGAAGTTTGGTCCAGATGTGACCATGTACAGGCCAGTTACAAGCCACTTCCTGTTTCGTGGCGAAACGTGGAAATTCGACACCACGCCACGCCCACGCCGTGTGACGAAAACTCAAGCTTTTGATAACTTTTCATCGTCCAGCTCTTTTATACACGCTGACCGAGTTTGACGCGGATCCGATCATTCGCCTAGGACGAGTTCGTTAAAGTACGACCCCTGCAAACGGCCAAAAACGCCCCAAAATATCGCACTCAATTCAAAATGGCGGACTTCCTGTCGGGTTTAGGCGCATGGTACCTATGGACTTTTTTTTAAGTCTGGACACGATACACATGCCTACCAAGTTTCGTACGTCTAGGACAAACGTACGGCCGTGAGTATTTTTTTGAAATTTGTAGGGGGCGCTATCGAGCCGTTTTGCCACACCCATGCGCGAGACCCATAAAATATCAAATTTTTCGCCACTTCTGACGCGTGTGCAAAGTTTCACAACTTTCCGTGCACGTTTAGGCCCTCAAAAGTCCGATTTTTTTTAGCGAAGGAGAAAAATAATAATAATAATAATAATAATAATAATAATTCCTTCAGTTTCAATAGGGCTTCGCACGAAGTCGTGCTCGGGCCCTAATAATAATAATAATAATAATTCCTTCAGTTTCAATAGGGCTTCGCACGAAGTCGTGCTCGGGCCCTAACAAGCAGTGATGAGCGGGCCCTCGCCTCCGTGTGCAAGTCGGGGCGTGTTGCAGCCGCGGGACATGTAGATGTCCTGAGGCCTGGACTCTCGTCCCTCATGTGAAATCCGGTGCAGATCGGACAACGTACGCTCAAGTTCACACAACTTCCTGTCGCCAGTAGGCGGCGCTATGGCTATAACCGAATATCGGCACGTAGACGCGTTCAGGCCGGGACTCTCATCCGACATGTGAAGTTTGGGCCAGATTTGACCACGTAGAGTCGCGTTACAACCCACTTCCTGTTTGGTGTCGCCAGTAGGTGGCGCAATGCCTATGACTCCCAATCGGCCTGTAGATGTCCTCAGGCCTGGACTCTGGACCAGCATGTGAAATCCGGTGCCGATCGGACGACGTAAACTCAAGTTAACGCAGCTTCTTGTTTCTAGGCGAAACATCGAAATTCGCCGCGCCGCCATGGCAACGCCGTGCGACGAACGCTCCCGATCTTCATCACGAAGCGTCATCAAGGTCCTACGGCTTTTCTGACCACATTTGAGGTGGATCTGGTCAACCCGCTAGTAGTAGCACACCCCAGTATAAAACATGTCATTTCCTCTCGCCAGTAGGCGGCGCTATGACTATAACCGATTATCGGCACGTAGACGTGTTCAGGCCGGGACTCTCATGCAGCGTGTGAAGTTTGGTCCAGATTTGACCATGTACAGGCCAGTTACAAGCCACTTCCTGTTTCGTGGCGAAACGTGGAAATTCGCCGCCTCACCACGCCCACGCCGTGTGACGAAAACTCAAGCTTTTGATAACTTTTCATCGTCCAGGTCTTTTATACACGCTGACCGAGTTTGACGCGGATCCGATCATTCGCCTAGGACGAGTTCGTTAAAGTACGACCCCTGCAAACGGCCAAAAACGCCCCAAAATGTTGCAAGCAATTAAAAATGGCCGACTTCCTGTTGGGTTTAGGGCATGGCACCAAGAGACTTTTTTTTAAGGCTGGACATGATACATGTGCCTACCAAGTTTCGTACGTCTAGGGGAAACAGAAAGGCGGGGGCTTTGGTTTTGAAATTTTGTAGGGGGCGCTATCGAGCCATTTTGCCACGCCCACGTCGGAGACCCATAAAAGACTTGAATTTTCACCAGTTCTGACGCGTGTGCAAAGTTTGGTCCGTTTTCGAGCACCTTTAGCCCCTCAAAAATGCAAGCAAACTATAAAAATAAAAATCATAAATAATAATAATAATAATAATAATTCCTTCAATTTCAATAGGGCTTCGCACGAGGTCGTGCTCGGGCCCTAATAATAATAATTAAAACTGCAAGCAGTGATGAGCGGGCCCTCGCCTCCGTGTGCAAGTCGGGGTGTGTTGCAGCCGCGGGGCATGTAGACGTCCTCAGGCCTGGACTCTCGTCCCTCATGTGAAATCCGGTGCATATCGGACAACGTACGCTCAAGTTCACACAACTTCCTGTCGCCAGTAGGCGGCGCTATGGCTATAGCCGAATATCGGCACGTAGACGCGTTCAGGCCGGGACTCTCATCCGACATGTGAAGTGTGGGCCAGATTTGACCACGTAGAGTCGCGTTACAACCCAGTTCCTGTTTGGTGTCGCCAGTAGGTGGCGCAATGCCTATGACTCCCAATCGGCCTGTAGATGTCGTCAGGCCTGGACTCTGGACCAGCATGTGAAATCCGGTGCCGATCGGACGACGTACGCTCGAGTTAACGCAGCTTCCTGTGTCACGGCGAAGCATCGAAATTCGCCGCGCCGCCATGGCAACGCCGTGCGACGAACGCTCCCGATCTTCATCACGAAGCGTCATCAAGGTCCTACGGCTTTTCTGACCACATTTGAGGTGGATCTGGTCAACCCGCTAGTAGTAGCACACCCCAGTATAAAACATGTCATTTCCTCTCGCCAGTAGGTGGCGCTATGACTATAACCGAATATCGGCACGTAGACGCGTTCAGGCCGGGACTCTCATCAAACGTGTGAAGTTTGGTCCAGATGTGACCATGTACAGGCCAGTTACAAGCCACTTCCTGTTTCGTGGCGAAACGTGGAAATTCGCCGCCTCACCACGCCCACGCCGTGTGACGAAAACTCAAGCTTTTGATAACTTTTCATCGTCCAGCTCTTTTATATACGCTGACCGAGTTTGACGCGGATCCGATCATTCGCCTAGGACGAGTTCGTTAAAGTACGACCCCTGCAAACGGCCAAAAACGCCCCAAAATGTGGCACTCAATTCAAAATGGCGGACTTCCTGTCGGGTTTAGGCCAGGGCACCAAGAGGCTTTTTTTTAAGTCTGGACATGATACATGTGCATACCAAGTTTCGTACGTCTAGGTGAAACAGAAAGGTGGGGGCTTTTGTTTTGAAATTTTGTAGGGGGCGCTATCGAACCATTTTGCCACGCCCATGTCCAAGACCCATAAAATATCAAATTTTTCGCCACTTCTGACTGGTGTGCAAAGTTTGGTCCGTTTTCGAGCACTTGTAGCCCCTCAAAAATGCGATTTAAGAGTCAGAATAAAGATAATAATAATAATAATAATAATAATAATAATTCCTTCAGTTTCAATAGGGCTTCGCACGATGTCGTGCTCGGGCCCTAATAATAATTCCTTCAGTTTCAATAGGGCTTCGCACGAAGTCGTGCTCGGGCCCTAATAATAATAATAATAATTCCTTCAGTTTCAATAGGGCTTCGCACGAAGTCGTGCTCGGGCCCTAATAATAATTCCTTCAGTTTCAATAGGGCTTCGCACGAAGTCGTGCTCGGGCCCTAATTAAAACTGCAAGCAGTGATGAGCGGGCCCTCGCCTCCGTGTGCAAGTCGGGGCGTGTCGCAGCCGCGGGACATGTAGACGTCCTCAGGCGTGGACTCTCGTCCCTCATGTGAAATCCGGTGCAGATCGGACAACGTACGCTCAAGTTCACACAACTTCCTGTCGCCAGTAGGCGGCGCTATGGCTATAACCGAATATCGGCACGTAGATGCGTTCAGGCCGGGACTCTCATCCGACATGTGAAGTTTGGGCCAGATTTGACCACGTAGAGTCGCGTTACAACCCACTTCCTGTTTGGTGTCGCCAGTAGGTGGCGCAATGCCTATGGCTCCCAATCGGCCTGTAGATGTCCTCAGGCCTGGACTCTGGACCAGCATGTGAAATCCGGTGCCGATCGGACGACGTAAACTGAAGTTAACGCAGCTTCCTGTTTCTAGGCGAAACATCGAAATTCGCCGCGCCGCCATGGCGACGCCGTTCGACGAACGCTCCCGATCTTCACCACGAAGCGTCATCAAGGTCCTACGGCTTTTCTGACCACATTTGAGGTGGATCTGGTCAACCCGCTAGTAGTAGCACACCCCAGTATAAAACATGTCATTTCCCGTCGCCAGTAGGTGGCGCTATGACTATAACCGAATATCGGCACGTAGACGCGTTCAGGCCGGGACTCTCATCCAACGTGTGAAGTTTGGTCCAGATGTGACCATGTACAGTGGCGTTACAACCCACTTCCTGTTTCGTGGCGAAACACGGAAATTCGACGCCTCACCACGCCCACGCCGTGTGACGAAAACTCAAGCTTTTGATAACTTTTCATCGTCCAGCTTTTTTATACACGTTGACCGAGTTTGACGCGGATCCGATCATTCGCCTAGGACGAGTTCGTTAAAGTACGACCCCTGCAAACGGCAAAAAACGTCCAAAAATGTCAAAATGGCCGACTTCCTGTTGGGTTTAGGCGCATGGTACCAATAGACTTTTTTTTAAGTCTGGACATGATACACGTGCCTACCAAATTTCGTACGTCTAGGGGAAACGTACGGCGAGGTATCATTTGTAGGGGGCGCTATCGAGCCATTTTGCCACACCCATGCGCGAGACCCATAAAATATATAATTTTTCGCCACTTCTGACGCGTGTGCAAAGTTTCGCAACTTTCCGAGCACGTTTAGGCCCTCAAAAGTCCGATTTTTTTGTCCGGCGAATAATAATAATAATAATAATTAAAACTGCAAGCAGTGATGAGCGGGCCCTCGCCTCCGTGTGCAAGTCGGGGCGTGCTGCAGCCGCGGGATGGCGAAACGTGGAAATTCGCCGCCTCACCACGCCCACGCCGTGTGACGAAAACTCAAGCTTTTGATAACTTTTCATCGTCCAACTCTTTTATACACGCTGACCGAGTTTGACGTGGATCCGATCATCCGCCTAGGACGAGTTCGTTAAAGTACGACCCCTGCAAACGCCCCAAAACGCCCCAAAATGTGGCACTCAATTCAAAATGGCGGACTTCCTGTCGGGTTTAGGCGCATGGTACCTATGGACTTTTTTTTAAGTCTGGACACGATACACGTGCCTACCAAGTTTCGTACGTCTAGGACAAACGTACGGCCGTGAGTATTTTTTTGAAATTTGTAGGGGGCGCTATCGAGCCGTTTTGCCACACCCATGCGCGAGACCCATAAAATATCAAATTTTTCGCCACTTCTGACGCGTGTGCAAAGTTTGGTCCGTTTTCGAGCACGTTTAGCCCCTCAAAAGCCCGATTTATTTGTCCGAGTAAGAAGAAGAAGAAGAAAAATAATAATAACAAGCAGTGATGAGCGGGCCCTCGCCTCTGTGTGCAAGTCGGGGTGTGTTGCAGCCGCGGGACATGTAGATGTCCTCAGGCCTGGACTCTTGTCCCTCATGTGAAATCCGGTGCAGATCGGACAACGTACGCTCAAGTTCACACAACTTCCTGTCGCCAGTAGGCGGCGCTATGGCTATAACCGAATATCGGTACGTAGACGCGTTCAGGCCGGGACTCTCATCCGACATGTGAAGTTTGGGCCAGATTTGACCACGTAGAGTGGTGTTACAACCCACTTCCTGTTTGGTGTCGCCAGTAGGTGGCGCAATGCCTATGACTCCCAATCGGCCTGTAGATGTCGTCAGGCCTGGACTCTGGACCAGCATGCGAAATCCGGTGCCGATCGGACGACGTAAACTCAAGTTAACGCAGCTTCCTGTGTCACGGCGAAGAATCGAAATTCGCCGCGCCGCCATGGCAACGCCGTGTGACGAACGCTCCCCATCTTCATCACGAAGCGTCATCAAGGTCCTACGGCTTTTCTGACCACATTTGAGGTGGATCTGGTCAACCCGCTCGGAGTAGTACACCACAGTATAAAACATGTCATTTCCTGTCGCCAGTAGGTGGCGCTATGACTATAACTGAATATCGGCACGTAGACGCGTTCAGGCCGGGACTCTCATGCAGCGTGTGAAGTTTGGTCCAGATGTGACCATGTACAGGCCAGTTACAAGCCACTTCCTGTTTCGTGGCGAAACGTGGAAATTCGACACCACGCCACGCCCACGCCGTGTGACGAAAACTCAAGCTTTTGATAACTTTTCATCGTCCAGCTCTTTTATACACGCTGACCGAGTTTGACGCGGATCCGATCATTCGCCTAGGACGAGTTCGTTAAAGTACGACCCCTGCAAACGGCCAAAAACGCCCCAAAATATCGCACTCAATTCAAAATGGCGGACTTCCTGTCGGGTTTAGGCGCATGGTACCTATGGACTTTTTTTTAAGTCTGGACACGATACACATGCCTACCAAGTTTCGTACGTCTAGGACAAACGTACGGCCGTGAGTATTTTTTTGAAATTTGTAGGGGGCGCTATCGAGCCGTTTTGCCACACCCATGCGCGAGACCCATAAAATATCAAATTTTTCGCCACTTCTGACGCGTGTGCAAAGTTTCACAACTTTCCGTGCACGTTTAGGCCCTCAAAAGTCCGATTTTTTTTAGCGAAGGAGAAAAATAATAATAATAATAATAATAATAATAATAATTCCTTCAGTTTCAATAGGGCTTCGCACGAAGTCGTGCTCGGGCCCTAATAATAATAATAATAATAATTCCTTCAGTTTCAATAGGGCTTCGCACGAAGTCGTGCTCGGGCCCTAACAAGCAGTGATGAGCGGGCCCTCGCCTCCGTGTGCAAGTCGGGGCGTGTTGCAGCCGCGGGACATGTAGATGTCCTGAGGCCTGGACTCTCGTCCCTCATGTGAAATCCGGTGCAGATCGGACAACGTACGCTCAAGTTCACACAACTTCCTGTCGCCAGTAGGCGGCGCTATGGCTATAACCGAATATCGGCACGTAGACGCGTTCAGGCCGGGACTCTCATCCGACATGTGAAGTTTGGGCCAGATTTGACCACGTAGAGTCGCGTTACAACCCACTTCCTGTTTGGTGTCGCCAGTAGGTGGCGCAATGCCTATGACTCCCAATCGGCCTGTAGATGTCCTCAGGCCTGGACTCTGGACCAGCATGTGAAATCCGGTGCCGATCGGACGACGTAAACTCAAGTTAACGCAGCTTCTTGTTTCTAGGCGAAACATCGAAATTCGCCGCGCCGCCATGGCAACGCCGTGCGACGAACGCTCCCGATCTTCATCACGAAGCGTCATCAAGGTCCTACGGCTTTTCTGACCACATTTGAGGTGGATCTGGTCAACCCGCTAGTAGTAGCACACCCCAGTATAAAACATGTCATTTCCTCTCGCCAGTAGGCGGCGCTATGACTATAACCGATTATCGGCACGTAGACGTGTTCAGGCCGGGACTCTCATGCAGCGTGTGAAGTTTGGTCCAGATTTGACCATGTACAGGCCAGTTACAAGCCACTTCCTGTTTCGTGGCGAAACGTGGAAATTCGCCGCCTCACCACGCCCACGCCGTGTGACGAAAACTCAAGCTTTTGATAACTTTTCATCGTCCAGGTCTTTTATACACGCTGACCGAGTTTGACGCGGATCCGATCATTCGCCTAGGACGAGTTCGTTAAAGTACGACCCCTGCAAACGGCCAAAAACGCCCCAAAATGTTGCAAGCAATTAAAAATGGCCGACTTCCTGTTGGGTTTAGGGCATGGCACCAAGAGACTTTTTTTTAAGGCTGGACATGATACATGTGCCTACCAAGTTTCGTACGTCTAGGGGAAACAGAAAGGCGGGGGCTTTGGTTTTGAAATTTTGTAGGGGGCGCTATCGAGCCATTTTGCCACGCCCACGTCGGAGACCCATAAAAGACTTGAATTTTCACCAGTTCTGACGCGTGTGCAAAGTTTGGTCCGTTTTCGAGCACCTTTAGCCCCTCAAAAATGCAAGCAAACTATAAAAATAAAAATCATAAATAATAATAATAATAATAATAATTCCTTCAATTTCAATAGGGCTTCGCACGAGGTCGTGCTCGGGCCCTAATAATAATAATAATAATAATAATTCCTTCAATTTCAATAGGGCTTCGCACGAAGTCGTGCTCGGGCCCTAATAATTCCTTCAGTTTCAATAGGGCTTCGCACGAAGTCGTGCTCGGGCCCTAATAATAATAATAATTCCTTCAGTTTCAATAGGGCTTCGCACGAAGTCGTGCTCGGGCCCTAATAATAATTCCTTCAGTTTCAATAGGGCTTCGCACGAAGTCGTGCTCGGGCCCTAATTAGCAAGATCGGTCGAAAAACATGGCCGCCATCAACCAAAATATCTTCGCAAAGGGCGGGGCTTAGCAAATATTGGCCATAACTCATTAACCATTTGTCCGATCATCATAAATCTTGGTAGGTAACTTCAGTCCGTGTTTGCATTTTGAGCCTGACCCATAGGGGGTGCCACAAATGCCACAAACATGTATCTGAAAACCCTGTGGACAGAATTTCACCAAAATTGGTGTGCATGCTCTGGGGGCAAGTATTAACCAAAATCTGAAGTGCCATATTGATCGGTGCAAGTGGGTGTGGCCTATCACATATTTGCTCATAACTCAAGATGCCTTTGAGCAATCCTGATTAAACTAACTGGAGACATCCTGCGCTATCTCCTGAACATACACATCGAGTTTCGTTCAAATCTGATGGACGGGGGACGAATGGCAGAACTTTGAGTGCACAATTATTGAAATGCTGCATACAGCATACTTCCTCTTGCCAGTAGGTGGCGCAAAGACTATGACTCCTAATTAGCTTGTAGATGTCCTCAGGCTTGGACTCTTGTCCAGCATGTGAAATCTGGTGCAGATTGGACAATGTACACTCAAGGTAACACAACTTCCTGTTGCATGGCGTAACATCGAAATTTGCCGTGCCGCCATGGCAACGCCATTCGATGAAAACTCCCAATCTTCACAATGAAGCATCATCGAGGTCTTAAGGCTTTTCTGACCACATTTGAGGTGGATTCCATCAACCCGCTCGGAGGAGTACAGCAAAGTATAAAACATGTCATTTCCTGTTGCCAGTAGGTGGCGCTATGACTATAACCGAATATCGGCATGTAGGTGTGTTCAGGCCGGGACACTTATCAAGCATGTGAAGTTTGGGGCAGATTTGACCATGTACAGTCCAGTTATAAACCACTTCCTGTTTCGTGGCGAAACATGGAAATTCGACGCCTTTCCACGCCCACGCCGTGTGACAAAAACTCAAGCTTTTGATAACTTTTCATCGTCGAGGTCTTTTATACACGCTGACCAAGTTTGACGTGGATCCGATCAACCCCCTAGGAGGAGTTCGTTAAAGTACGACCCCTGCAAACCGCCAAAAATGCACAAAAATGTCACAATAAATTCAAAATGGCCGACTTCCTGTTGGGTTTAGGGCATGGCACCAATTGACTTTTTTTTTTTAAGTCTGGACATGATACACAAATTTTGTAGGAGGCGCTAGCGAGCCATTTTGCCATGCCCATGTGCAAGACCCATAACATATATAATTTTTTGCCACTTCTGACGCGTGCGCGAAGTTTGGTGAGTTTTCGAGCACCTTTAGCCCCTCAAAAACGCAATTTTTAATTCCACAAACGAAATACAATAGGGCTTCGCACTGAAGTCGGTGCTCGGGCCCTAACAAGTAGGGTGCTTGGTCTCACTCCTTCTTTAAACAGAATTAAACTAGCTCAAGTGACTTTGCTCACTTTTGTGAAGCCTGAAACCCGCTCGTTGCTGCTCACGGCTTTAATTTTGGCTGATTGAGCTGCTTCCTTCCATGAAGCGAAAAAAGGTTTGAACCCTGAAATTGCCGCTTGCGGCTATATTTATATTTGGATGTGCTACATTCTTATAGTGCAGGGCTGAGGGTCTGAGCATCAGCAGGAGGAAATGGGGGATGGAGGCATGCAACATCACAGAGGTGAAAGAAGTAACTTTGGTGATAGATACGGTCTAAACATCTGGTCAGAGATTACCCCAAGGTTTCAAACCTGCAGCCAGCAACTGTGAGGGAGAAGTCAGTGTCTGTGTGGGAAAGGGATTTAGAGGCCAAAAAGGAGGATTTTGGATTCTCTGCATTTGAACTTTTGTGAAGTTGGATTGTGCTCAGGCTGTATTAGCCAGTGTCTGAGATGAGGAGGAGTTCGCTTGGGGTTGTTTCAGAGTGCTTCAGGATTGACATGGTTCATATTGTTTTATTGGCTAGATGGGACAATAATACATTAAAAGAAGGGAGATTAGAGAAGAGGCTGCAGTCACTGAGGATGTTAGGGGAGGATTTTGCTTTCTACTTTCACAATACTTTTGAGTTGAATTTTGTTTTTCAAAATCCGAACCAGGCCGGCATACAGACTGAGGATCATTTGGATTTTCATTGGGATTAATGGGTGGGGTTGATGGCATGATACACTAATGCAGTGGGGGAAAAAACATACTACATTTATTCTACGTGCCATTCTCAATGCTCTGGGCTTTGTGGCGCTGCTGTCAGATGTACAGAACTTTGAAACATTTGTTATTTTGCAACCACAAGCCACAGCAAACTGAAACCGTCTTCAATTCCTCTGGAATAATAGCTCCTATGTCATTGCAATCATGCAAAGAAGGAATGTACTTTCTTCAAAGTAATACAGTAGTGTGGCTGCATTACTGGGAATCCAGAAAGATAATGATGGACAAAGATGCTTTTGGCATGGAATAACAAACCACCCAGACTTGCTGTAAAGTTAGCCCAAAAAACACTTAAACAAATAAATTAACAAATAAACACTTACCCAGTGGACGAAGGAGAGAAAAACAAACCATATCAAGCACAAGCCATATCATAGCTGCTTATGGTACGTGATATATACACTGAAAAGAAAATAGGCCTCTTTTTTTTTTTTTTTACAAATCTGTGTAGAAGTTCAAATGGATAGTTTCAAATGATTGTATCACACAGTATTACAGTTAAAAAGAATAGTTTTTGGCACTTGGTGAAAGCCTCAATATCAATCTTTTAAATATACACGTCTCTTGCTCTTATTTCACTGGGATTCCACTTCAGGTGAGAGAGTGTGTTGTGATTCCTCGGCCTGGGAGACCACTCTCAGACCGAATTCAGCTTCTGACTGATTGATTAACAGCATTTGATATCTCCATATGTCCAATATTTCCATCCCCTAGTGTGGAACCAAGGGAAGCACAGACGGCTGTTTGCCAGGCGAAGGATCTCTCCGCCACAGGGAAGTCAAATTCCTGTAAGTTTTTTTTTTTTTTTTTAGCTAGCCTTCTATTTCAAATATGTTAACAGAAGGATCTCCTACAGCGCATGGAGCTTCATGCTTGGCAGGCGTTTCTGTGCAGAAACGATAATCCACTTCATGATCCAGACCCTTGGCTTTGATATTGTCTTACTCTCTCGCTCTCTCTCTCCCTCTCTCTCCCTCTCTCTCTCTCTCTGCGTGCATGTGTGTATGCAGGTGTGTGTCTGTGAGTGGGTGGATGAGCCAATCGGTGAGTTTTAATGGGGATTTTAGATTTTAGACTTTTATTTTTGTTGTGAGATGTTTCATCAAATCTCTCTCTCTCTCTCTCTCTCCCTCTCTCTCTGTGTGTGTGTGTGTTGTTTCAGAAACTCAAGCCAGACGCGGTGACCCCTGCACGCCGCTGTGGCCGCCTGATGGAGAACTGCTCCTCTCATGTGCCGTGCTGCGACCCCTGTGCCTCCTGCCGCTGCCGACTCTTCAACACCATCTGCCACTGCTGGAGAATGGGCCCCAAGTGCTCAAAGAGGACTTAGACGGAGCGTACACACACACACACACACACACACTCACACACAATCACACACAGACACACCCAAAACACATGGACGCCTCTTCTAATACAGGGATCTACAACACAGGTGCAGTACAGACAATATTAGTACGGTGCAGAAGAAAGTACAAAATATTTGGAATACCGGCTCTTCCCATGAAATAGATTTATCAGGTGAAAAGTGAAGCTTCTAATCCCTTGTGGATTCCACTATTAAATCTACTTATTTTGTCAAAGGTGAGATGAAGGGGATGAAGGGGGTGAGACATATGATATATTAAACTTATGCTGAACCTTGGGTTGTGTAGCTTCCTGGACATGATATAATCCCAAAATTGACGATTCTCTGTTATCTGTTGCTCCGGTAGAGACGATTGGAGAATTTCTCTCTCTCCATTCATTGCCATTGTATGGTGAAACAGCTCAAAATTACACTTGTAGCACATGAACAAAGCAGATTTTGACTATATAAAAACTAGTCATGTTGCTGAATTGTTACTTTCTTTATGTTTATTAAACCTTTCAGTTTGAACATGTGTAACACCAAAATCTGGTTGGAGGAAACTTATGCCAATGGAACAAAGAAAATAGTATGTTTACCAATATTTGTAAATAGGAGAAAAAAGGTGGGAGACAAGACTTTGACAAAGCAGATTCTGCTGATTTATAAAAAACGAGTCTCTCACTTTTTTTCCGGTTATATCATGGCCAGAAAGCTACACAACCCAAGGTACTGCCAAAGTTCACCATCACTTTAAGTCTTCAGTCAGCTGAGGCATGGATATGCGAAAAACAAAGTGGTGTAATTGTATATTAGGAAGATGTTCCACATATTCTGTACGCTCAGTGTATATAAGCTCAATCATGACATAGCAGTCATTAAAGAAATGTTTACAAGATATCTAACAACCCAACACATGTCAGTGTAACAGGATGAATGACATGTTATTTCATGTATGTAGACAATCACGTGTACAGTGTGTGTTGTGCCGATTGCGCCTTCACCTTGGGTATTTCCCATGTATTTGTATTCCTGCTGCTTTTGAATATCTTCACTGTTTCTGCTCTCAAGCCATGTTGACCTTGTTGGGAACACCAAATACCTGGATTTGCATTGGAACATAAATTTCTGCTTTAAACTCAGAGACAAAAAACACACCAGATTTGGTTCGTCAAGAGTTATAGAGCAGATTTTCCTTTTTTCCGATGCAAATCAAGCCTTGGAGTAAAGATTGTGGTTATTTTTGCTATTGAACAAATACCTTGTAGCCTATATTATCCTTCTTTGTTTGTTCTCTCCCTCATACCCACCGGAAAATTGTTCTTTTTTAAATGAGAGTTACTCTTAAGCAGGGCTGTGGGTCCCAAATATGGAATTATCAATTGTTCATGTGTGGCTTCATGGAAAAAGAAACCAAAGTTAATTCAAGAAATATCAGACATGGGATCAAAAGATCGCCGAGATAGCATCAAAAAAGACACAACTATTTTGAAATTGTTTGCTGGCAGCTATCTTGTGGATAAAGGGGTACAAACTTTGACTGGACCAGGATGATTATGTTGAAAGCAGAGCTAATAAGCAGTAAGCCTATGTGTGAGTGTATCCAGGAGGGACGTGCAAAGAGACACATTCAAGTTACCTTGTAAACTGCCAAATAAAGCAATCTTAATCTCTTAAATTCCATCAAGACTGTTTCTGGACCGTGTTTTGTCCCCATGTCTGCTCTCCCACTGTTGGAAACTGAAGGATACATGGAAGGAACTCAGGTGTAATGCAGCATTTAACAGCAGCTAGGATATTATAGCAATGCATATTATAGAGGTAGAGTGAGACCATCATCATCTGTACAGCGTTGAACACAGGAGAGGTGTGAGCATGTGCTGCTCATTGATTATGGAAAGCAACACACACACACACACACACACACACACACACACACACACAGCATTGGAATTACGCCTGGATTTTCCATTGCAAAAATGATTTGTACATTACGTATATTGCATAGTATACAAATTGCATGGGAGACGAATGCAGCCAATTCTTCATGTAAGTGCTTCATGACAAGCAAATTAGACCTCAGGGAAATTAGACCTTATTTCCCACTCAGCATATGTATATTTCTCTACACACAGAGCTCAGTAGCACACCAGCTAATGTGAGCTGTAGAAGTTTACCTGCAGACTAAATGCACTTGGCACCATGAAGTGATAGAGGAACGCCGGTCACTCTTTGAGTTAATGCTGACCCATGTGGAGCGGCTGTGGAATCTCTTGGTATCAAAGAGGAAGGGAAAATAACTGCATGAGTGTTAGTCAGGGATGTGAAAATGCAGAAGTTAAAACAGACAGAGACACACTTGTGAATTAAATCATAAGTACAAGTGCAGCCAGTCTTCTTGTAGCTTGTTTGGCATTATGGTAGTGTGTCCAGAGCTTGGTTTCAATGTGGATCATGGCTACCTGGAGGGGCTGGTTCGAGGAATGAAGGCTGGGATTCTGACTCGCACTGACTATCACAATCTGGCCCAGTGTGACACACTTGAGGGTAAGAAGTTATATCATATAATGTCATTTTATCATGATTTTTAGTTTTCTCTCAGTAATTCCCTGTGTGTGTGTGTGTGTGTGTGTGTGTGTGTGTGTGTGTGTGTGTGTGTGTGTCAAGAGTGGCTGCAGTTGAGTACTGACAGGAATGAGCTTATCTGTCAATGTCAATTCCATGTTTCAAGAAGATAATCTGATTTGTCATGAGCCCATCAAAAAAACATCCATTTTGGTTATTGAGAGGAGATTGTTTGTTGGCAGGACTAAAGAAAGTCTTTCTCTGCTATGCTTAACTATGCTGAGAACAGTTAGAAAACCAGAGGTGCAGCATTTGATATTTTAGAGACATGTTTCTCGTCTCGCTCTCTCACACTAGCATCACTAACAATGCTGCTGCCAGTATAAACACTGTGGTAAGTGCTTCTTGGATGCTTCTTGCTGCCTGGAACTCCCAATTCACAAAAAGACAGACTTGAAAAAAATCTAAACTATGTCTATAACAGTAAATGGAATAATTGCAAAACCACACACCATAAGCGTTTGTGTGTGTATGTGTGTGTGTGTGTGTGTGTGTGTGTGTAGCGTGTGTGTATTGTTGGTCATCGTCAGCTGTTCCTCACAGTGGAAGCAATGAGTTATGTCAATTTTGTCGACAGCCAGAAATAGCCATGTGTCAGTGTGCAAAATATAACTCACCCCCTCCTGATTTCTGGAGACTGCAGCAGATCATTCACATTTTACTCAGCATGGATGTTGCTATGGAAATAACAGAGAGCAGCAGTTAGCAGAGCCAGCCTCCACTGCACTACCTGTGATGTGTGTTAGCTGAGTGAAGAAAGAGAGGAGGAGTACAAACACCATGAGTAATCTCTTCTCTCTTCTCCTCTCCTCTGTGCAGACATGAAGCTTCACCTGCAGAGTACAGACTATGGCAGCCTGCTGTCCTCGGCCGGTGAGGACCTGACTGTGTCCCTGGTGGACAGCAAGCTGAGGGAAAACCTAGTGGCCGAGTTCAGCTGCCTGCGCTCCAGTGCCCTGCCGCCCCTCTCCACCTTCCTTGACTATATCACGTACGTTATGGCATCATAAAATCACTCTCAGCTTCTCTGGACACAACATCGATTTACCACTTCATATCATTAAGTTCAATTCTACTTTTGCATTTAGCGCTCACTATCTGTTAAGATGTATTTTGTAACACATTTGTTCTTAACCGGTTATGATCAACTCAGATCATGGGATGGAAATGGGTGCTACAAAGGCCTACAGTATAACTTGTACACAGTAGTGACTCCCAAACTGTGGCCTAGGTGCAGCTTGAGTCCCACAGCAGACATCTGAGTGGTTCTTGGAATCATTCCAGAGTCCACATTTATATGTTGACTAAAAAGGTCCATAGTTGCTGTAATTCATCTGATGTCTTAAAAAGGCTTTGGAGAATCCTGACCTGGCTTTGAATCCTGAGAAAAAAGGTTAATCCAAAATAAATTGGAATTGATTTACTTCCTAAGCAAAGCGTTACACATCATTTCAATAACAGTAGAATGCCTGTATAAATCTATCATAATCTACTTTGCTGCTTTGGCAGCAGAGATTATTAATACAGGAAAATGTAAAATGACTGGCAGTGAAAACACCTGGGCCCTGTTCTATGTCAGTTTCCAAAACCACATCCTGTGCTAAGGTACTGAGTGTCCCTGCCCCCACACACTCTAAGGTTACATATGCTCTAGTTTTAATACCAGGATCTGTGCTCTTTGAAGGGCCACAGCACCACCCATATTATTTACACTTCAGTTGAATCCTGGAAAAAGTTGTTGACCATGTAAGATTGATTGGATTACTCATTTCTTCCCTCTAATCCTCCTGGAATGTTGCATTGTTTCCTGCTTCTTTCCAACCACAAACTGTGGTTTAGATACATAGATTTTTTTTAATTGTTTGCATCAGTTGCAGTGATTGAAATAAATAGCTGCAGTGTGGGTTTATGACTTGCCAAATCTACTGGAAAGCATATTCTTGAAACTTGATCAACACACAGCAAGGTCTCTATCCTCCTCATGCAGTTCACTGCATTCAAAAATCCTTTCACTAAGCATCTGCGCGCTCAATTTTACAGTTTTTCAAAACGATGGCATATGTGAAGAAAAATACACCCTTAAGAAGGCTAAAAGATAACAGCAAATTCCACAAATATAAATAAAGGGACATTCTGTTCTCTGTGTTTCCTTGTTGCCATAGCTACAGCTACATGATTGACAATGTGGTGATGCTGATCACCGGGGCCCTGAAGCAAAGGGATGTGGCAGAGCTGCTCCCACGGTGCCACCCATTAGGTGCCTTCGACCAGATGGCAGCGGTGGGCATCGCCCGCACCCCCACCGAACTCTACTCAGCCATCCTGGTGGACACACCGCTAGGTAACCAAACCGCTTCTTGATTCTGCCTTTGTGGGTTTCTCAAAGACACTCAGTCAGAAAATGATTTAGAAATGCTAATGCCCTTTCAGTGCTTTGATTGATTTGCCGAGCTGGAGCAGAAACACACATGACACCCACAGTCGTTGCCAGGCACTAGTGATAATTAACAGTGGTAATGGAAGGCCGTCCTCTGCTGCACACATGGGGCCTCTGTGTAATCGTGAGACTTAGCTCAATAAACAATGAGGGTGGCTGGACTGCTGAGTTGGCCGGGTATCTGCTATCTACATTTATAGTGTGTGACTTGGGTGCAGATGTAGCGTGTAACTTAGTGTTGTGAATAGAAAGGAATATTGATGGTACTAATGTGTACTATAAAGTAGTGTTGTTGGTAACAAACAGCAGTGTAGTGGACTTGGGTCTGCTGAGGCAAAGAGGCGGGTGTTTCTGAGAGGCTGGAATACACTGTTTTCTATGGTACTCATTTGCATGGTACTATATCATTCTGTTAAACTCTGAATTGGGCCTGTATATGAATGCTCACCTTGGATGATGGCACAAGGGATAGTAACATCATATCCTGTGTATTGATAAAAGTCACTAAAGCTCTACTATGCAAGCAATACTGATTAAATTATTTGAAGCAGTTTGACAGCTCTACTGGGCAAGACAGTCCATCCATTCAACAGGGGGCTAAACAATGCTATACAACACAGAGATATGATCAAATGGCCCACTGTGATGTTGTTTGTGTGGCAGCTCCATTTTTCCAGGATGCTGTATCTGAGTCCAACTTGGACGAGATGGGAGCTGAGATCCTAAGAAACAAGCTGTACAAGGTGACTATAAGGAGCCCACATTACCACTATACCCATCAGGTGGCGTGAATACCATTATATGACATGATGTCTCTGTGTGTGTGTACATATACATACTTAAGTATGTATATGTACACAGTCTACTATTGTGTTGTGCATGTGTCTGTATAACTACCAAAAAGGTCTAAAATGGGTGGGACTGACATACAGTGAACACAAATTTTAAAATGGTGCAGTGAAAGGTCAAGTTACTGCGTTTGGTTGCAGTCAGTGTTATAATAACCTATGTTGAAGTTGATTAATAGAGGGCAGGTTATGTCTTTTTCCAATTAGACCTGACCTTTGCTTCTTTTTTTTCAAGGCTTATTTAGAGTCTTTCCACTCATTCTGCAAGAACATTGGCGGCGCCACAAAGGATATTATGTGTCCTGTCCTGGAGGTACTGCAATAATTTCTTCTGCGTTGGCTGGTTACATTAAGGCCATATGACGAATGGATTCTTCAGTTTTCATATATATCTGATTTTCCGCTGCAAATGGACTTCAGTCTGTGGACTCAATCTTACGTCTTATGTCAGTATTACCTGTGCTTGTGTGTGTGTCTATGTGCGTGTTTGTGTGCTGCAGTTTGAGGCAGACAGGCGGGCCTTCATCATTACAGTGAACTCCTTCGGGACAGATCTCACTGGTGCAGATAGGAAGACACTGTACCCGTCTTGCGGCAAACTTCACCCCGAGGGACTGCAGCTGCTGGCCCAGGCAGAGGACCATGAGCAGGTCAAAGCTGTGGCCGACTGCTACCCGGTAAGTCTGGACTCAGCTGCGAGGACCCAATTGTGAGAGTTGCTGTGTCATTACCGTATAAACTCAGAGAGATAATTAACATTTAAGTTAGACGTGCAGTAACTTTAATCTAAACCTGCCCTCCAGGACTATAAAATCATTTTCGACGAGCCTGAGCCAGGATCAAATTCCAGGACTCTGGAGGACAGATTCTTTGAGCAAGAGGTAAAGTAACTTTGTTGTCTCTCAATAAGAGTGTAGTGTCCCATGTACAGCTGCACATCCTAGAGGTGCAGGCAAAATGCAGGAAAAATCATCATACACTTAATCACCCATAGAGAAATTTATTTCAAATGATTTCTTTTTACATTTTCATAATGCAAGTAAAAACATTTAGATCAAACGTCACATTTCTGCTTTGTCAAGTTCACTCATCAGCGTGGTAATGCAATAGAAGGGTGGTTTGCTCCAAATATTTTTATTGGCATTATGAAAAATTCAAAAGATAAATAATTTGATGGCCTACGGGTGAATAATGTTGTGGATCTTTATATACCATCATTTGTGTAGAGCTGAAACAGCATGTACCAACTGCAAACAGCAAAAATCACATTTTCAAGTCGACTGATGTATGTCTGTCTGCTTATATGTCAGCCCATCTTTCTACCCATGTGTGTGGCTCTGCCTGTCCCTTCATCTCTCTTCTCTTGTGCAGGTGAAGCTGAACACACTTGCATTCCTGCAGCAGTTCCACTTTGGAGTATTTTACTCCTACGTCAAACTGAAGGAGCAGGAGAATCGTAATATTGTCTGGATTGCTGAGTGTGTCACACAGAGACAGAAGTCCAAGATAGACATGTACATACCCATCCTCTAGAGCAATGATTCTCAACCTTTTCATATCAAGGACCCTAATGTAGTCCACAGACCTCCTTTGATGAGATTTTGTCTCTCAAACCCAAATCTGAGAATATTTTTATTGTTAAGTATGATTTTCTCCAGAATTCCATGACTACCTGTATTGTAGGTAGAGAGATAACAGAGAAACTATGATCAAAACAGTCATTCTTCTACATGCTCTATAGTGTTAACTTCTTGTAAATGAAATAATGCTGAAGTTTAACAATTCATCAATTTGCTGCAGACCCCCTGGAACCCCCTCAAGGACCCATGTTGGTTCCTGGACCCCATGTTGAGAACCACTGCTCTATAGAACAAGCTGATTGAGCAATGACAGGGAATGCATATAACATGCATACAACATGATGTAATAAATGGATTTTATCAAATCCCATGTAAAAAATATTTGTTGATCCCTTTAATTGAACTTAGGTTGTGAGGATGAACTTGTTGCACTCAAGTCAGTCACCAATATCTTCAGTGTTTGTACTCAAAGGCAGATCATACAAGACAACAAACATTCTGATTAACAATAAACTACTGCGAGGATACTTGTTATAGTCAGTATTGTTCACATTCACATTATTGACACATTATCTGACATACAGCATGTCTAAACAGGACAATACTGTACATTACAGGAGGTATGAAAATACAAGACTATACAATACAGTATAAAATCAAATCAGAAATGTAAGCACATAAGTAAAGTAATGAAGTTCAAGAAGTGGTATATAGATAGTAAATTTGTCAGCTGTAGCAGCTAGCAGATGTGGACAAAAACACTCATCCTTACTCCTCGTCAGGTCTTCCTTCCTTCCTTCATACTTGTACTGAAACAAAAAGAAAAAACAAATAGAAAACAACGTAAAAGCTATTTATGCCGCTATTGCGTCAATGAATTTAAACCACTTGCGACATCATGAGAGTAAAACAATACAGACAAGATACAGTGTGACTCTAATCTTGAACATCTCGGCTGTGTAATATTATGACTTACAGCATTGGACAGGGACCTCCAGTGGGATGTAGTTCTGCTGGCAGAGATGAACAAAAGCAGCTGCTAATCTACAGGGGGATCTCGATGGGCCTGGGAAAGAGCCACAATGGCTCATCTCACAAACTGACAAGAACTGGCCAGGGTCCACCTGACAGAGAGGCAGTAAACAGATGTGCAATACACATAGACATGCTGTTGAAAAAATGCAAGTCACAATGAATCACAAACAGTAATTTATCAATGACTAAAGACAAGCCATAATTCCTAAATGTATGGCTAATTCAATTACACAATTACAAATGCATTTACTTTGGCAGATGCACAAACCCTGAAATGGATTTCCTCCATGCCAATCACAAGCTCACGCCAGGCAGGGAACCAACAGTAACCTTAGTACGGGTTCTTTCAGCTGAAAATATGGACATTTGTGTTGCAGTGTTTCTTCTTCTTCTGAAAACAAAGTTCGATTTGTTTTATATTCAGGGAAAAATTGTTTAGTTGTGCCCATTTGGATATTTGTCCTAGACCAGGCCGCAAGAGAAGTGATGAGATCAAGTTGGTATCATCAACAGAAAGAACAGGATGCATTGATGAAGATGTGTGATGAAGATGACTAGGCCATTAATGCAGACCAGGAACAAACACGCGGGACACCACGTTATTGTCGCCCTATCCAGTGTCCACTCATTTACAACTACTAATTGTTTCCTGCCAAGAAAGTAATTATGGGGCCAGCTGTAGATTAGTCCAAAGAGGGTGTAGAGTGCTAATTTGTAAAGTTGAATGTCATTATTAGTGTCAATCACTTTACAACAAGTTGTAGGATAGCATTTCTATGAAATAGTTCATATTAAATCCATACTGATGATCAGACAGAAGGGGACGACGGTTGTTAAAAGCCCTTAGCTCACCTGAGTTAAAGACTGAAACTACTTAAGTAGCTTTGAGATCCTATGGAACAACTCCAGTTTGCTATGAATTTGAAGTATATGTCAATGGTTTGATAACCATCACAACCTGCTGCTTATCTTGGCAATCTTGGCATGATTTCTTCTTAAATCAAACCTCAGTAGAAAATAATAGCTTAGTATGACAACACTGTGATTAGTGCAAGAGGGTACAGAAAATTAGAATACATGGTGCTCAGAAAATCTGCCATGAGAATTTTTTGAGTAGATCCATGTTATGACAAAGTCTGCTCCATGTTCTGACCAATCTAACAGGACAAAACATTCTTGTATACTTTAAGGGTGATGAGTAAGATTTTTACTGCCCCATAGCACAAAATTGCCGTGTCTGCAGTTGATTGATAGAGCTGTTGATCAATACTAATAAGCCAAGTTCTGAGATTTCTGGCTTTCAGAACTCACTGTCCTGCCCATACTCTGTTTGGAACAAATACTCCCCGCCCATTGGAGTTTCAAGACAATTTCCTCCCCCATCTATTTCCATTTTCAACTGCTCACAAGACATTTCACCTACTAAGGCTATAAAGCCTCATTCTCAGGCCAAAAAGAAAATGTCAAAACAATATTACTATACAGTATTTTGCACTGTTACCTCTTCACTAGACATTTCGGTTAGATCTGTGCTCTACTTAGCTAGCTTACTCATCTCTATTGTGAAAATGTGAATTTATTGTGTCAAATACAGGCAACCATCACTCAAGGAGATGGGAGGGGTGGGGGGTGTGCATCGGAAAAAAGTTAAATCCATGTTGTTGCAATTCCTACAGATTCCCAATATTGATCGATAAAGGTAATGGATTAATTAATGCCCCTTTAATTTAAGATAATGCAAGGTGCAAAACTGCTAACTGCACTCAGCTGTGCTGTTCTACTCACCACTCTGAAGCAGGAACTCAGTGGAGAATCAGGGGAAGAGAACAGGAGGTCACAGTTCACTGGGCTCGTTGCTACTTTAGAACATGGCTCCGTTATGGCCGGTGATCTGATACACTCAGGCCTCATCTGGAGACACAGACAAAGGATCATCACCAGACTGCACAGGTGACAAAATGGATACCGTGATGTCAAGCGAGTTCCTGCCATCCACCACCCCACACACACACACACACACACACACAAATGTACAGGATTCCCCTCTGTCTCTACTGGATGTACAAGCAGTGCCATTCTCTGCCCTACCTGCCAGCTATAGAAAAAGTCTGCCATCTTCCCAGCTTGAGATCCATCAGGCAATGGAAAATCGTTCCCTGCTTCATTGTCATTGGTCCCCAAGAGACCAGTGGACATTCCTGTGTAGACATGTAAAAATGTTTTACTACATGTCATTAAAAAGTATGAAGTTGACAGCAATGAAGCTCATGTATATTGCAAATCATATGGAATCTTTCATTTTCCTACCATGCAACCATCCATCGAGAGTCAGGCTGCACACATCAAGCGACTGATCACATGACACTGACACTCCGTTGTGATTGGACACCTCCACAGTGTTTGAACCTCTTTTGATAGCCACTCCATTTTCATTGTGGAATGCATGCGCTGCATGGCAGTTGGCCTTCACCTGCAAACACAACCGTTTTCTCCTTGGTAAATGTTCCCTTTGTGAACAATTTCTCAGAGACCTTGTCTGCAGTAATGTTCCTAATACAAAACTGCAATAATTTCTTTTTCCTGGAACATACAATAGGGAATCAGGGTCAAATAGGCTGCTGGAAAGCTGGACCCCACAATGTTGCAAGAATACGATCAGCCTGCTCATCTATCACAATGCTCCAGTCTATCTTCTCTTAAATCAGCTGTTTGTTGGCAGCAGTAAAGCATACCTGTCCATTCTGCTGGATGCTGATGGTGCTGTTGTTCATCCCGACCACAAGGACGCGTTGCGAGTGTGAGTCTGAACCGAGCAGCAGTGTGAAGGAGGGGTCCTGGGTGACGTCTTGGGCAAGAAGGAACGGACACGAGCCTGGCAGCTCATATAGGCGCCCATCAAACGACACTACAAACTGATCTGCTACCAACAGAGCTTGGTCTGGTGGAGAGCCAGAGAGAAAGAGAGAGAGACAGAAAGAGAGAAAGAGAGAGAGACAGACAGACTTATAAGGACACAGCAAAAATATGTAAGTTCCATAGTCCTCAATTTAAGGACAGCATTAATGCACTAATGTGGCGATTTGCTTAAACCCTTCATAAAATTGCTCAAAAAAGTACAAAAACCATAAATGCAAGCCTGGCTTACGTATGAAAGGACTGTCCATGATCCTCCTCTTGAGGCGGTACAGCTCAGCGGTGGGCCTGACAGAGGCGAGGGCCTGCAGTGGCCTCAGGAGCCACTCCTCCAAAACGACCTCCACCACTCCAGCCTCAGCCACCCTTGACCAGGCGACCCGCGGCAGGGGTGCTACCAATAACACTGAACACTCACTGGAAAGCCAAGAACATTTTGTTCAAAATAACTTACTACCTTATTGAAAAATACCTGCTGGTGCATAAACAGTTCCCCTACCTCTGTTTGTCCCTGGCTCACCTTATAGTAGATTCATATAATTCACAACATTTTGAAGCTTGTGGTCAAGTCACATTTCAAAACATTTGTATCTCTTTATCTCTTGTTCACTGTTGGAACCAACACAGCCATAATACATCAAAAGAATATCCTTTTGACGTCCTAACCTATTGTTGTTGTATTTTTGTAAATGAGTGGAAGGATGGGATCTTTTCATCTTCCAGGTCTCAGACATGTGGAGTACCTGGGGGAGAGTTTGTAGACAGATGCCAGGCGTTTCCTGACTCCAGACAGCGCCGTTGCCAACCTGGTCTCAACCCAGTGGAAAGTCTGCTGGCCTGCCTGGTACACACACACACACACACACACAAACACACAAACACATACACAAATCAATTCCTTTATTTAAACAGGTAAGTCCCAGTGAGATCGAGATCTCGTTTTCAAGAGAGACCTGTGTACACAACAAGAAAACAAAACAAACAAAATTCACGATAAGTTATTTCCAGACAATCCACATGCAGACAAAATAAGAAAAATAAGAGAAACAAGAGCAATCCCTATATAATGCATCATCCAGCAGTACCCTAAATGTCTCTATGGAGACAATTCGGTCCAATTGGAGTGAGTCCTGAAGCCTATTCCATCTATTAGGAGCGTAAAAGGTGAAAGCGGTCTTTCCTGATTCTGTGTTCATATGTGGAATGTCCAATCTAATGTATGCCTGCGAACGTGTATGATATCCTGTAGCACTGAAACTTAAAAGCGAAGACAAATACAATGGTAGCTTGCCACATAATTACAATTACAATTTCACATTTGGCAGACGCTTTTATCCAAAGCGACTTACACATGAGATTTGCATACAACACAAGCAAGTATCTAGATAGGAGAGAACAACGAGAGTAAGTGCTATAGAGCTAAGTTCTGGTCCAACAGGACAAAGGTGCTACGAGACAGTGCAACAAGCTAAGTTCTGGTCCAACAGGACATAGGTGCTACGAGGGAGTGCTACAAGGCAGTGCTATGAGGTAATGCATAGAGTGCATCAAATCTTTTTATTTTTTTTTTATTTTTTTTTTATGAAAGGAGGTATTCGCTAAAGAGCTGGGTCTTTAGCCTTTTCTTAAGGATAGAGAGGGATTCTGCGGATCGAATGGAGTTTGGCAACTCGTTCCACCACCGGGGAACCACAGAAGAGAAGAGTCTGGCTAGAGACTTAGGGCCTTGCTGAGGTGGCAGCACCAGGCGCCGCTCCATGGCAGAACGTAGTGAGCGGGAGGGAGCGTAGACCTGAATGAGGGAGTTCAGGTAGGTCGGAGCCGTTTTGGTTATTGTTTTGTAGGCGAGCATCAAGGACTTGAACTTGATGCGGGCAGCAACTGGGAGCCAGTGGAGGGATATGAATAGCGGACAACATAGCGGACAACATAAGGCTTTGTAAATAAACAAAAGGCAGTGTTGTTCTCTTCGAGTGGTAAGAGATGGCCATCCTACTTTCTCATAGAGAATACAATTATGTGTTCTAAGCATGTCACTGGTTATAAATCTAAGCACTGTGGTAAACAGTATCAAGGGGTTTGAGTGTCAGGGCCCCAGTGTGCATATAAATCACATCTGCATAATCAAGCACTGATAAAAATGTTGCTTGTACAATCTGCATCCTACTACTCATTGTAAGGCATTGCTTATTTCTGAAAAAGAAACCCAGTTTAAACTTTAGTTTCTTAGTCAGTTCATTGACATGGGTTTTAAAAGAATTTTTTTTCATCTAACCAGATACCTAGGTACTTGTAACACTGGACCTTGTGAATTTGAACCCCATTTATTGTACTAATGTTAAAATTCATAGGATTTTTTGTATGTGAACTGGTAAAGAGCATGTATTTTGTCTTATCTGGGTTTAGCACTAGCTTAAGTTTAATCAGGGCATTTTGAATGGCCAAAAAATCTGACTGTAAATTAGTAAAATTGGGTCAATAGAGGGCGCTGATGAGTAAATTACAGTGTCAGCATAATAATGAATAGAGCTGTTCTGAATTAAGCAGCCCAGCTCATTTATGTATAACGTGAACAAGATAGGACCTAAAACTGAGCCTTGGGGCACCCCTTTAGTGACTTCAGTGAAGTCAGATTGATGGCCATCAGCAAATATTGCTTGAGTTCTGCCAGTAAGATAGCTCAGAAACCAGTTACATGCATTGATGTCAAAACCAACTGATTTAAGCCTATCCAGAAGAAGAGAATGATCCACAGTGTCAAATGCTTTTGATAAATCTATAAACAGGGCAACACAACTCTCTTTCCTATCTAATGAACAGATTATGTCATTTGCTACTTTGCATGCTGCGGTCACTGTATTATGTCGAGGTCTGAAACCAGATTGATGGGAGTTTAGAATACAATGATCAGACAGAAATTGATGCAGTTGACTATTGATGAGTTTTTCTAAGATTTTGGCTAAACACAACAGTTTGGAGATTGGGCGGTAGTTATTTGGATCACTGGTATCCCCACCTTTATGTAAGGGCATTACATGAGCTGCTTTCCATATGTTACTGGATACTACCAGACAGGAGAGTTAAATGCGGGCATGAGCATGGACATAACCACGCAACCATGAACGCAACCATGTGAATGCAGAAACACACACAAAAACACACATGCACACACAGACACACTGTAAAAACATCTAAAAATATAGCCGCAAGCGGCAATTGCGGGGTCCAAGCACAATTTGAAAAGACAGACAAAACAGAAGGTAGAAAGACACACAAAAGCTGACAGGTTGTGATGATCGGACACACACTCTGTTAGTTAAAGCTTAGCACCAGCTTTTGTGTTGGCCCGTGACTTCTGTAAAGTTCATCATTTCATTGCAACCACATTGTTGAAGTTATTCACAATGGCCAGACTTTCTATTAGAACACATACCGCTTGTTCTTGACAACTAATGACTTCAGAAAGGACAAGCCTGGATTTGAACCCACAACTTTCCACGCAAGAGGCAGACACTTTACCTACTGAGGTAAACTCCTGTTACAGGGTTACTGAGGAGAAAATAACTAAAGGGAGAAGTATTGTGATACTGCAGCCTATGATTGACAGCGCTAATCACTTTATAAAACATTGTAGTGCTCTCCATTAACGAATAAAACAATAGTAAGTGACATGGGCCAGAAAGCCGCTGCTGCACTGCTCTCTATGGGTTGAAATGTCTGGCCACACCCTAATCAGTGATGACATTCAGGTATTTTGCCATTGACAGATTATGTCAAACACCTGCTTTTAGTTTTCTGCACTGTGTGTTTTAGTGTTGATTTACTTTTCATAAAACTTCAAAATTCACGATGTGGTCCAAAGATCTGAGCTTTACCACTCTGCCAACTTCCACTTTGGTGTGTGTCACAGTGGGGAAACAAAACAAAGGGACAAGTGATAGGTCACAGGTGTTAGTCGAAACCATATTGAAAGCCTCAGAAAGAATTTTTAATGAATTTTTGAAGTTGTGACTTTAATACCAATCAAGATTTGGTTATTATGCAATAAGCCATGCCCACTTTCATCAATAATGACCAAATTTCATGGATCGACTTGGACATCATCCTAGAACATTTTCATAAAAATCTATGCAGTCAATTATGAGATATTAACTTTTTGCATTTGTAGCGCCCACTAGTGGTACAGCTCAAAATGCTTTTGTGGGTGTGTTCACGCAACACTTCTCAACATCTGTTTAAAATTTTGGCTTGATTAGATGAATGAGTTCTGTGGCTTAATGAGTTATGGCCAATTTAGTGTTATGGCATGTTTCATTAAAAGTTTATTGGTCGATAAAAGCCAAACCATTTGACCTATCAATAACCTTTACACAACTTTGAAAGAGGACAGTCCCAAGATTCTCCACACCAAGTTTAATGTGAATTGGATGAATGGCCAATGTAAATTGGATGAATGAGGAGTTGTGAAAAAGGTGTTTCTTAAATAATTCAAAATGGCAGACAATGCAATATGTTGGATATTGGAAGTGATATATGGGTTGGACTCAGCACATTCCAAAGAATCTAGGAACACAAGAATTTTCAGTCTACGACACGGTTCAGAAGTTATTGGCCAAAATGTAAAGTTGCTTGTTATAGTGCCACCATCTGGCCAATGTGTGTGGGCTGCCTTGCCTGAGTAGCGGTGTGCCGTAGCAGCCCACCTGCCAAATATGGCTGCTGTAGGACTTACGGTTTCTGAGCTGCAGATACTTTTAGCAGAGAAAAAGAAGAAAGAAAGAAAGAAAGAAAGAAAGAAAGAAAGAAAGAAAGAAAGAAAGAAAGAATAATTCCAGCAAATACAATAGGGTTCCAGCACTACGTGCTTGGACCCCTACAAATGCTTTGAATGAACCAACAGACAATCGGTCCCCAGGTGATGAATATTCAATCACAAAACGAGACACTAGAAAGTAATTCCTCACCAGCTCCATGGTGGTGCTAAGGCTGGTGACACTGGCCTGAGCCAGCGGTCTCAGCTGGGCATTCTCCAGCAGAGGAGGCAGGACCCCCACCAGCCTGGCTGTCCACAGCGACACCGCCTGCCTCCACAAAGCCTCCAGCCTCTGGCCCGTCACATCATGGTACACGCCTGCCAGAGTGGCCAGTGGCCCTGAGGATGGGGAAGATCACTGTTTACATTTTTACATTTTAAGCATTTAGCTTCACACTCTTAGACTGATAATGAGAGCAACGGCAGAATAAGCTTCAGTTCCTAGATCACCAAAGTGACAAGAAATAAAAAGTGCAGGGGTCCTGACAAAAGATTTAACAAGATTCCTGTGATCATGTAAGAGAAAAGGGATAGGAAAAGAAAGGCAAAAGAGGTGATAGGTAGAAGTCTTTTTTTTTTGCTTCAAAATAAAGTAGCGGAGAAAGATGATGAAAGGTGGGGAGTGACTCTACCGTCCTGACTGGAGTACCAAGGACATTCCAACATTTAAAGCAACTGTGTTTATAAATGTCACAGTTGTGTCAAATGTCAAATGTGTCACTCTCTTCCTCTCATTGTAGCTCATATACATGTTGTTGTAACAGAACCTCCCCTGTAGGCTATGAAAGGAATAGACAGGAAATTATGGCTCTGTATGGCTCTCTTTCTTTCTGTCCATGAAGGGATTCTTTGCATTTTTGAGAGAGCAGAGTAGCGCAGAGGGCGGAGTCCCCAGCTATCCAGACTCACTCCTGAGTTCCTGTTGTCCCAGCAGTGAGGCGTGCTGCAGCAGGCTGAGGAAGCGAGGCAGGCTGTCGGTCAGGATGTGGCGCAGGGGGCTGCTCCTCCACGGAGCCCACAAACCTCTGTCTCTCTGCCCCAGCAGAGCCTCCGCTCGCTGGGTAACATGAAGGGGCACAGCGCTCAGCTCCTGGAGCAACTCGCTGTCTCTAGACTGGGAACAATTCACAGAAGAGAAACACAGTAGGACTATGCTACCCATGTGTGTGGTACATCATGATATCTGCTGTAAAATTGTGAAATGGATCCTTATGCCATGGCTAAGCCTAATCCAAGCCTACAGCATCTGTTGAAAGTCTCCATCTACTTTGTATGTTGTGGTTACCTGCCGTCTGAATTCCATGAGGAGATGCTGTAACGTCTTGATTCTCTCCAGCAGCTTATTCCTTATCTGTGAGCTCAAGTAGTGAACTCGCGCCTGTGAAAATATGAATATTAAGCAACTGGCTTTGCAACATTTTTCCTGTTGCCACATGGTTGATTTTGATTTTGAGATGGTAGATTTAGCCCACTTTCTGTTGGCCATACCTCCACTGCAAATAGGCTCTGTGAGCAGCCATGGGCTCTCAGCACTAAGCTCTGATTGGCTGTTCCCATGGAGACGCTGCCAAGAGTCTCGGGTTTGCTTCGGTCCTCTCGTTTCTGCACATCTAAGGTCAGCCTCCAATTTGTGTCCACACACACCGCTACGGTGAGGTCCTCATCGAGCCCTGAACCTACACATATACACACACACACACACAATACAAAACTTTGTACACATAAGTGATTCATATTTTTACCAAGCTCAAAACTTAAACCATAGACTCATGGTATATTGCATAGCTGATTCAGTATTTACCATTCCTATAACCTGCTGTGGTCTGAAGACATCTGCCCTCTACCATCCCGTTCAGCCAC
The DNA here is from genome assembly GCF_046629955.1 of Centroberyx affinis. Lineage (NCBI taxonomy): Eukaryota > Metazoa > Chordata > Actinopteri > Beryciformes > Berycidae > Centroberyx > Centroberyx affinis. The sequence goes on from NW_027279625.1 coordinate 572,053, forward strand.
AAGTTCTCACTGCGGTCCAGTCTGGTCTGGACCTGCAGCCCGGACCCTCGGGGTGAAGACAGAGCACTGCCTCCCACCTCCACACTCCAATTACCAATCCTAGACTATGGAGTATACACACGCACAGTAGCAACATTTGCAGCATATAATACAATTTAATCAAATTCTAATTATGGCAATAAGCAAGGAAAGCCTAAAACCTAATAGGAAGTGCTAGTAGAAAGCTATAGAAATGATGTATGTGTATATATATATATATATATATATATATATATATAATATGTATGTAACAAATAACAGAGACTGAACTTCTACTAACTACATGTAACTATTAAATCTGCCTTTACTTTTGCCAATCTGCAGTAGGGATTTGAATCTTCCCTCTGTTCCACTACAGTCGGATTGTTTCTTACCATTTTGGCAGTTAATGAGTTGGCTTAACTGAGACACGTTAATAAGTTGGTAATGAATCTCTATGGAGTCGTTCTGGTTTACCTCAGAGAAGAGGGATATGTTGGTGCCATGAACAGTAGAGGAGTTGGTGAGGGCAAGGGTGAGGCTGCAATGGTAGGGTCGTCCCGTCACTGACAGGCGAGTCTGAGTGTAAAACAGCTCCTCTCCTGAGTTCACTCTGTGGGATCCGGACCACGACAGAGTCTGAGAGAAACACAGACAGGAGAAAACAGCTGGAGGAAAGGAAATCTTGTCTGTCAGGTCTGAGCCCTTTGGATAAGGAACTCGTACAGGAGGATGACGTGTTTATGGCATTGCAATTTATTCAGACTCTGGTCGATCCAAAATAACAAAACATATTGAACATATTGAAATACAGACAGATCATTATTGATTATTATTATTTGCTGTTGAAGTTATCTTTTTTCTGTCACATTGCCTATTCGATAGACCGGTCAGGTTAAAGTCTGCCTTTCAGATCAAGAAGTTCCACTGTGGATATAAGAAAAGACACTGTTGCATTCTACTTTCTAGTCATTGTTTTTGTGAATCAAGTTGAGCATCTCTATACATGATGTTATATTCATTCATTTTCTTTACCCGCTTATTCCTATTTAGGGTGTTCAGCAAAACACCCTGGACAGGTCGCCAGTCCATCACAGGGCAAACGTAGATAGATAATAAGCTAGACAATCACACACATTCAAACCTATGCACAATTTAGAGTCTTCCAATCCACCTGACTTGAATGTCTTTGAAATGTGGGAAACCAAAGCACGGGGAGAATGTGCAAACTCCCCGAATGTTACAGGAGAGGTAAAATAACTCAACTGTCACAGCAGAAAGAAATGACCATGGACATATATGACAAAAGAAACTAAATACGAAGGACAGAAAGGTGTGGACTCACAGGCCGCGGGGGGCAGAGACCCAGCTGCACTGTGTGCTCCAGCCGGTCCCTGAGGTTGGTCTGGACCTTGGCCTGCAGGCTGTGTGAAGGACAGGGAGCAGGGGAAACGTTCTCCAGCCCGGCACTGATCTGGAGACTGTGCATTCCCCTCAGACCATTCTAGACACAACACAGAAATAGATACAGAGATATTTTAAAACTCCAGACATCCTAAACGACCTCAAGAGAGGTTAAGTTGTGTATTAAATGTCTTTCCAGTCCGTATACATTCATGCTGATCAATTTGTCTTTAAATGAATTAAGTCTATGCAGGATCTGCCTTGAAAAATTAAGACTTTCCAACACTGATATTGTTAGTACCTGGTACTTCATGCCTTGCTTGACACTCCTGTTGTCCCACCTTAGTTCAGCATTTTGGGAATATGAGTTTCCCTCCTGGCCTACTGACACGCAACCTTTAAGAGAAGAGACTACCGCCTACACACATACATACACACACACACACACACACACACACACACACACACAAAGCAAGGCACTTCATAAACAGTTCAGCCCACTCTGATGTAGATGTTTGTGAAAAGCTTTCTATCTTGAACTTGGAGAGGGTTCACCTACCTGTCTGGATGAGAACAGAGCACACGCCTGCCCCCTGCTGGAGTTGTCCTGCCACCGTTTGTTCAGGCTGAGGGAGATATTCACCGGCACCGCGCTGTCCCATGACAGATGGGTCTGGGTGCACAGTAACAAAGATTTTTTTTTAAAAAAAGGTGCAGTGATGCTTCTGCTGAAAACATTGTCCATAACAGATTTGATTAACCAAGTAGAGAAACAGCATGTGGAAAGACAGAATGAGAGTCAGAGTTGCTGTTCCTTTTGAGATCACATTTTCAAAGATTGGACGTGAAAATGTCGCATACACTTGGGTGCTTATGATTATATTCAGGAGGGGATATTTACATATTGATGTCAAATATAATGTCTACACTGCTAAAAAAAAAAAGCGTGCAAGTCTCAAAATCTTACTTTTCTTAAAACAAGGGGAAGGAAAGAAATCTGCAAAGGAGTGAGATAATTTCACTTGTTTCCAGCACAAATCAACCAGGCCAGGACCTCTCAAAACAGTTCACACAGCAGTCTAAACTCATTATAATTCTGCAAAACTAATAGTATCTTTAATTAATAGTCTAATATGTTATAAATATATATATATATATATTTATAATATTATATTATATATATTATATTATATAATATATATTATTATAAACCAATTCTGCAAAAATACAAGCACAGTTTCTGCTTTTCACTCAGATTGTAATTCTAAATCAGAACTTTTGAAAACACTACACACAATTCTTTACATTTGGCACAATCTTTACAACTAAAACCTCTTGTGTTCACATGGCTGTATTACCTGTTTTGAGAACATGAGTCCTAGTTTGTCAAAATATGTCAAATCAATTGATAAGAACGGTTAGACTCATTAGGGCTAAATATACTGAGATGGAACCTTTGGTAGTGCAACATGTACATGTCAGACTGTGTGTACCTGGTGGCTGCTGCGTTGTTCCCTCTGTGAGATGTGTGAGAGCGTGTGGAGGGAGAGCCGGGACACCGTGGAGGTGAAGGGCTGTTTCAGCTCCACCTTGGTCTCATTCATCTCCTCCGACCGGCTCCACAGGCTGAGAGCCCGCACCTTCAGATGAACAAATCACCCAGCCTCAGTTTATGACCACAGAACGCAGAAATGAAACCCTTACAGATGCTTATACTTAACATTATTTCTTTTGCTTTTATTTGAAGTAATAAAGCTCACAGAACAAAAAAAACACAAGCATTACAAAGACCCAGAAGCTCTCAAAGCCTGGCTCTACCTATACTATATAACTATATCTACTATTATTGGAAGCCTGGGAATTGAATTCTCACAACCATTTGGGTTCAGCAATTTGTGCCCATCTGCCTTCCTTAGATCATAAAATTAGCTCCAGGCCAGTAATTTCCAATACAATCAGGATTTTGTCCCAGTTCAGCAGACACTTCTTTAGATACCTACAAATCAGACAATATGTCCAGAAGAATTTTGACTGTTTTTCAGATGTAGCTGGTCGCAGCAGTCTGTTACTTCTGTCTGAAACCAATTAGAACATTTTGCCTTCACCTATGCCAGACTCTAAAAGGCTTGGGGACAATGATTTTGGTGAAAATGTCAGACAATCAGTGGGAGGCAGTTTAATATACACCTGCTGCATGTATGCCAGACATGACCTGATTCATCTTAAAGTGGTGCTCCAGTTTGACTTCACTAAAGCTAGACTTTATAGTTTTTATTCCAATATTGACAACCCCTCTTCTCCCTGGTGGGCAGTCCAATCTGTTTACTATTACATCCTCTGGTCCTGCTCATGTTTTCAGATGTTCTGGTCAAATATCTTAAGGTGCAAGGCGTCTTATTCTCCTTTAATGGAAACATTAATCTCCACCATCTTTCTCCAGATGGATAAAAGATATCCTGAACTTTTTACTTTTTGAAACTAGAGGAAATCAGATGCACTCTCTGAAGTTCCGGACACCTGGGGCAGTGGCAGCGCAGATGTTAGAGAGGCAGGCGTGTGAACAGACATTTTCCCAAGACCTGCTGGGAAAATGGAAGGAGTGACGCTCTCTCCTCCTTCAACAACCACTGCCTAGGTCCCCTTGAGCAAGGCACTTAGCCCCCAACTGATCCAGTAGAGCTGCTCATTGGCCAGCAGTAGAAGACTCTGGCTGCACTGGGAAGCTCCCAAATGTGAATGTGTGTGAATGTGAAGCAGGCTGAAAAAGAGCGAGAATGCTTAGTCGACCTTCCCTGGATTAATAAAGGATAAAAAAAAAACTGTTTCATGAAAATCTGGGCTCCTTTCTTGGAATAGTATGATAACTTACTGCCTTTAACAAGGTAGAGGAGTAAAATAGTTCACTCCTTTTTCCCCTCTTCCCCTCTCCTGGTGAGCAGTGTGTGGGTTGCAGGGGTTTGGTCTGGGTGGGACATGGTGCTTTGAAAGCTGTCCAACGCCTTATATTGTATACTGTACTTTGGAACTATATTCTTGCACAATTTAGGATACAGTGTTTACAACTGCTTTTACTTGCATTAACAACATACAGAGACACAGAGAGACTAAGTGGATGACTCCCTGCATGAATCATACATGTTTTACTACCATTATCTAACTTTTCTGCTTTAAAAAAAATCAGTTTTCTCTATTTAAATTAATTGTAAATAAACTTTTCACCGCATGAACCCTGTGAATATGGTGTGAACAATCTTTTAGGGCCAGTTTCAGATAAATTTTTCACTAAGATGTTCCTTACATATCAGATTTTCACTCTGATTTTTTTTTTCATTCAGAAACGTATATCTCCTTGCTGTGAAATTGTCCTATAGTATTACAAAATTTCGAAAATTCAGTCCATTTATGGCACTTTTACTATTGCATATTCAAAGAGACAGAGTGAGAGGGGGGCAGAAACAGAGACAGAGAGGCAGGCAGATGGAAGTCTAGCAGCCTAAGTTTCGAATGAAGGCCTTCATTGTCTCTGGGACACGACAGCCTCTGTGTGCTGACCTGCTCCAGGCGGCCGTGCCTGCTCCAGCCCAGTAAAACACTGTCCAGTCGGGCCTGCAGGGAGCGCTCCAGTGTCACCTCCAGACTGCTCCAACGGGGAACACAGGTGATCTGAACTAAGAGCAAGGACATGAAAAAGATATCATCAATTTGTAGTGAGCTGCAAGGACAAAAGTGGTAGTGAAGACTTTACTATCTAGCACTGCTCACTCAAGAATAGCCTTCTATTATATCTACTTGTAGGCCTGATATGACAGGAAAATGCAATGGAAATCACCAAACTTTCGTGAAAAAAAACACATTGCCCCTGTAATTGTGTGTGATAGCCTACCCTTCAGGGTGTGGTTTCCCATCTCCAGTGTTGGAGGAACAGAGTACAGGCCGGCCAAGCTGAACTCCTGATTGCCCCATATGGCTCCATGCTGAACTTGGTAGCTCCAGTTCCTTGCCTCATACAGAGTCCTCACTGCTACGGTCCTGGGGAGCGGTTTCAGCTGGTGAACAGAACCAATCACAGAAACATTTAGGACATCAGGATGTTCGGATGTTCAGTGGACAAATATGTTAAGTGTGGCTATCAGATAAAGATTTTTCCAAGTAGTCAACGTTTTCGGGGATGAAAAAACACAAGTTTCACAAGAGCCATGTTTTTTCTGAAAGATTCAAATGGGTTTTGAATGGATTCTTAAGGGCACATGGTCATGAGTGTCAAATGTGCATTGAGCGCACTGAACACATTGTTACGAGAAGGTTAAGCACAGGAATACCTGTGGGTAGGAGTGGTTGAGCTCCAGAGCCTGTCTGTAGCCTCCGTCGATGGAAGCCAGTTCCCCCAGTGCCCACAGCTTCCTCCGGCCAGACGACAGCTCCACCAGGCCCGCCACGCTGGAGTGAGTCTGGTTCAGCTGGACACACACACACATATGCGCATGCATGCGCATGCACACACACACACACACACACACACGTTGACCAATGTGTTGTATTTTTGATTCTTGTTTTATTGAATGTATTGTTGAACTGTTATGACTATTGATAGGCATTATATGATGGAGTGCTAACCCAGCACACACACTCACACACACACATGCACACACACACACACAGACGCACACACACACACTCTCTACCTTCATGCTTTGGCAACATTGTTTGTAAACTTTCATGCCAATAAAGCAAATTGAATTGAATTGAGGGAGAGAGAGTGAGAGAGAGAGAGAGAGAGAGAGAGAGAGAGAGAGAGCGAGAGCGTGCGAGAGAGAGAGAGAGAGAGAGAGAGAGAGAGAGAGAGAGAGATGAAGAGGGAGATCTGAATTCCAAATTCCAAAATGGCTCTGTCATTAGAAACAAAACTAGATGGCACTCAGTAGAGTGCATACCTGCACCAACACTATGCAATTGTCAAGATATACCAGTTCCACATGTTGGATTTCACCAAAATTTGATAATTTGTTCCATGTCACATTAACTTGTTTCACATGAGGTGAAAAGCCCTGCACAAAGCCCTGCACAAAATGCACACATTTTCATGACTGTACCTGAAATGGGACATTTTAAGCATTTTAGCCAATTATCACAACACCACATGGCCAATCAGCACGAATCTGTTCAGTGGCCATTAGAGGTTCTACCACTGGACCAAGTTTTGGAAATTTGGCCACATGTTGTTTGTTTGGGTCAATAGTGGAGGGTTTGCCTCTTCTTATGTCTGCTGATAGGCCACAAAGTTTGATGGTGTTATGTGAATCTGTTCAGAAGATACTGTATATGCCTATTTATGAGAAGCCACGCCCACTGCCACACCCCCTTTGGCCAATCTGTGTGAAAAGTTAATCAGTCCTTCTTTGCTCCATGACCCAACTTTCCACAAAGTTTCCTGCAAATCCGTTGATAAATTTTTGATATCCTGCTAACAGACAAACAGACGGAATGGGGAGAAAACATTTGGTGGAGGTAATAATATAAGCCACAATAAAATATCCTCATGCTAAAATCCTCTCGCTCTCAACAGAGCAGCAACACTCTTCAATTACTCTTCCTCCGCTCTGCCCCAAACCTGCCTCCATAAAAACAACTTCCAAAAAGAAACTTCCACTCAGAGCTTCACCTCTGATCTTGACACAGCCTTGACACAGCCTATTATTCTTCTTAAGGCACCGGCCTCCTAGGAATTATATGTTCAGGTTCTTTCTCGGGTGTTGGATAACAGAATGCAGCACAGGAAGCGTGCTGGCCCGTAACCCAGAGGGTGATGGATTGAAACCATCCTTACATTTTGACAGTGAATGAATATACTGTATGTACTCCACTGTCCATTATATGTGAGGTCCCGTTATCCTTGTTTCATCATGTGTGTCATTATGTGCTGTGTAGCGGTGTAAAGTTCTCGATATGACTACACCAACTGACTACCACTAAAAGTAAGTGACATCCACTTTTTCTGGGAAAGTCTAAAATATTCTCCTCAACATTTATTCTGATTGCATGCTTTGGTGATCATTCATTCATTGTCTTTATCCACTTATTCCTATCGCCGTCACGGAAGGCTGGAGCCTATCCCAGCATGCATTAGGAAGAAGGTGTTGCATTGGACAGGTCACCAGTCCAACACATGGCTAACACAGATAGACAGACAATCACTCATGCACTAATCCACCTGCCTTCACTCCAAACACTTTGTTTAAAATGTTAGTTTCTAATCTTCAATCGGAAAATGTTCATCTGTAATGATAAAATAGTCTGCATGTAACTGTAGCCAATGCTTAGGACTCAGAGAAGATACCTTTCCTCCACCATTGAAGTTGTAGAGAAAGTGACAGATAGACAGAAGCAGACAGACAGAGATAACAGACCATCAAGATCACCAACCAGTGAGCCGCTGTCAGAAAATGTGCCATATTTGTTTATCAGTAATAGAGGAAACTACCTGAGACCTGGTGTTGAGCTGAGCAGGCAGGTAGACCAACAACTGGGGAATATTCTGGACCACCTTCACCATCAGTTCCTTGCTGGACAAAAGAACATCCATCACTAAAAGTATGTGTGTGTGTATATGTCTGTGCATGTTAATGTATTTGTTTGATAGGAGGTTTTGTATGTGAAGGAAAAGGTTTACACTTATAGCAGGCTCATTGGCACAGCGTTGGATGACTGTATGCTATTTTCAAAGCCTGGCAGCTGGAAAGTGTTTCATTTCATACAGTATGTTTTTTTTGTTTTTTTTTAACTATTAACCAATGTATATGAGTGATGTGTGTGTGTGTGTGTGTGTGTGTGTGTACCTGTCAGGGAGACGGTGTCCCTGAACAATGAGTGCCAGTGAGGAGCTGAGCTCAGGGTTCACAGCCATAGAGCACCTGAGCTGTGAGTCAGTGAGTCTGCCCCAGGCTTCAACCTACAGCAACACATACACAGCTTAGGACAGCAGAACAAAGCATCCAGCAAGCAGCCAAGCATAATCCATTCTGCCTCTGTTGACACGAAACAGATTATTATTCTTCTGAACTGCACGGCCCCAGTGGCCGGGTTCGAGTTACATCTGGACTGTATGACCGCACACTTAAGAAAAAACAGAATATATTGTGTTGTGGGAATTTGAGTGCATGCTATCCTCACCTGTAAGACAGGGCTAATTTGTCCCTGAATGTTGTGCTTCAGAGTAACTCTGGCCTCCTTGGACCCATGTGTCGCCCAGCCCCCAACATCCCCCACCACACGGACCCTCCAGTCTGTGCAGCGCACATCTATTGACACACTCCGCAGGGGACCTGCAAGTGGACCACAGTACAGTTGGCATTGATTATAGCAATAACACCTGAGAGGGTCTCATATCCATGATCACAGTAAAGAATGTCCTAAAGGGTCCTTTGTTTTTTGTCTGTTTTTTATTGTCTGTTTTATTTTTATATATAATTCAATGTAATCAGGTCTTGTATGTAGGTACTGTATGTACGTACTGTTTTTTCTGCTACTTCTCGTGCGCTTTTTGTGTTCTCTGTTTTTTGTATGGATCCCAGGAAGAGCAGCTGCTGCTTTAGCACCAGTTGGTGGGGATCAAAATAAGCAATAAAATATAAGGGTATTATGGGTATGTGAAGTAGGTGTCATGCCCAATTTATATGTACTGTTTTTTTATGTTCTGTGGCTTTCATACTTGAACAAACACAGCCTTGATGCCAACGCTGGTCCTATGAACTTTGAATTTCTGCCATGTGCCATGCAGAGAACATAATGAGAACCTGCCAGGCCCATAAGCTTGTTAAATATAATCCAACTAATACAGACACTACTGTGATGGTGTCACTGTCTTGTTCTCTTTTATTTGGTTCTATGTATACTGGGAAACAACTGTAGAAATATTTAGGAATAGTGAGCTTCAGGAGACAATATTAAAGTAATTGACAGAGTAGTCAGAGTGCACAAAAAATGTATAACCAAGTGTCTAATCAATGTGACCTTTGAACTGAGCAGTGAGGGCGGTGTCCAGACTGTGTCGTGTCCCTGTTTGAGAGGAGGCAGGTGGACTGTAGGAGAGCAGCATGGCCAGACGTCCATCAGCTACACTGACGTTCAAGCCGGAGTCAAGCAGCTTGTGTTTGTCCACAGTGAGCTGAGCCTTGGACTGAAGCTGAGAGAAGCTGCCCTGGATGGAGCACAGGCCCTGGGACAGGAAAGGTGAGAGTCATTTTGAGAGTCTCGCTTTTTGTTACAACCCTAATTCACAAAGTTGAGTATGCTTTTTACAGGGAGAAACAAGGACATGTTTAAAGGGTCTATGTGTAATTTCTGGTCCAATGCTGGCCTCTGTCATTCAGCAACAACACTCTGCCCTCCGTAGAGCGAGACCATCATCAGCCAGTTGCACTCTTTCAGAATCACGTTAGTGCATTTTTACCTCCGCCAAGGAGGTTATGTTTTCGGTGCTGTTTGTTTGTTTGTCTGTTTTTTTGTCTGTTAGCAGGATTACAGAAAAACTACCAGCCCGATTTCATGAAACCTCGTGGAAGGGTGTAGCATGGGCCAAGGAAGAACCCATTAAACTTTGGAGCGGATCCGGATCCGAGGTCTGCGCTCTCCGAATGCCCTTCTAATTTATTTATTTGATGGACGCTTGCCACGATTAGGATACTGATATATTACCAAGATTACTGTTGTCTGTGGATTTATGGGAAATATCGAAGGGAAACAGTCACTATTTTGTGTAAGTAACACCACTTCCCCGGTGCATAAATGGGCTGGTCCATTAAAATTCGAGCTGTTTGGAGGATTATATAAATGCCAAATTTACCAGAACACCCTACAGATTAGTAATTAAGTCTTCAATTAAATTTCCTGATGTGTGTTTTTGCTGATAAGCAACGCAAAAACAAATTGACAGATTTTTGAATGGACCTTGGCATGGCAGGAGGGTCTTCAAACAACAAAAACATTAACCACCGCCAGCTCCTGTGTTTTTGAATGCAGAAATCTTTGCAGAGCGTGCGCCGTGGCTGTTCACTTTGTTTCACTCACTACCATTCAGGAACCTCTGCTGATATTTACTCATTGAAGTCATTATACTTCAATAAAGCAGAAACATTACACATTTAACCTTTAAGCCACACTAATAACAAACAGAAGCCATGAGTCCGAGGGAAATGTGGAGGATCTCATCATATCAGTCAATCAATATATCAATAAAACAAAGGAGACAAACAAGAGATGATGAACGTTTGATGTTTTTAGGGGTTGTTGCATGCTGTTATATTAGATTACCTCTGTAATGAGTGGGAGTCCTCTGTTCTGTAGCCATGGCCAGCTGTGCCACATGGTTCCTCTTAACTCCGTGGTCATGGGGAAGCATTTCATTTTGAGCCTCAAGCCTGCGTGCTGACCTCCAAATTGGGATTGCAAGATCAAAGTCTTCCCCTCACCAGAACCGAGTTCTATCTATGCACATAGTCACAGTGAAATTTAGCATCTGACATAAACAGAGATTTTCAAAAACACATGAGTGCATGTTAGTAACTGGCAAAATGTGCATCCTCTCTACACCAAATTGTTGGGATGCTATTGCTAGAAAACATTTGCTTTTCAAATCTGCAATTAGTTTTCTTTCTGAAAAAGTATGGAAAACTTCATGTGATGTAATTTGAAAAATGAAACAACGCATTACAAATAAAAAAAAAAGTAAACTGTAAACTTAAAGTATGGTGCAGGCAGACAGCAGAGGACCACAGAAGATATTAGAGCACAAGGGTTATTATAGTGGAAGAGTGGCCCAACTGTCCATTCACAAAGTCTATATTCCTCTTCACCTTCTTTTCAAAATCTACCTGTATATATCTGAAAGCAATTTATAGATGAGATGAGACATTTTGTGATGACACTATCTATATACCAGCACAAAATTACTGTAGTCTCAAACTGTTTATGCCTTTGACTTCCAACCATGGTCAAATGGAGTCTGCAGTGCAGCACAGCACATATAGGCAGACACCATGGACTGATCGATCCTTGATGGTTAATTGGTTAAATCCATTTATGAGTTTCTAACCTGGATGCTGTTGTTTCCAGGGACTCCCATTTTCTTCAGACAGTTCACTGTGTGCCTAAAAAGACTCTTGACTCTCACTGACTCAGACGTCTTTGCCACTGTCATCTCTTGTGTTATCTGTAAAACATTCAGAATATCACATCAATTACAGCCTTCACAGTGAAGTCGTGAACAAAAACTGAACATTTTGAGGAACCTCCACTGTGATCTGGCTTCAAACAGGGCCAGCCAGGGTTGGTCGTTATTCATTCTGCTGAGTTAACCCAAAATAAATTTCTTATGCTTCTCTCTGCATCTTGCTGCCAGCAGAGACAAGTTGTCAGCTGGGCAGTGGCTATAGATCAATGAATAGTGTTATACTTTTGACGTCATGCTCTAAACATAGTATATTGGCCCTGGACCTGACAAACCCTAAACTAGGGTTTGTCAAATGGATTACTGGCTAGTGTGGTTTTCAAGAGCATGTGCTGTTATTGCCTCCTACCTGTTGATTGCCTGTACTGCAGCGCGATAGGAAATAGTACGAGCCATTGCCATGGTTCCCGGTGTTCATTGTCAAAGCAGCATCGGTAGGGAGACCCACCTTCTTCAACAGGGGCACAGAGTGGTTGAGATGGATTGATGCTTCATTTTTATCCTGAAAAACAACAACACAGAATCATGCTACATGGGATCACACCACATGGTCTCTAAACAGCAAAATGTACGCTGTGTATCATTTTATGACTTGAGAGGTAGATTTTGCACATGAAGGGCAAACAATCTAAATTTCAAAATGCTACAAATGTAAAACCACTGGGGTTTCAGTGTATTTCCATACCTTTGTTTTCTTCAGGGCCATTAAAGCCTGTAGTTCTCTGTTGTCTACTGCCATGGAGACCTGAGATTCAAGAAGAGTCTGGGAGACAACCAAGGACCCAGAGGCCTGCATCCTGTTCGGACTCCCCCATTCCTACAAGCACAAATAGGATTTGATATTATGGATGGACTTAATAGGCAGCAAGTAGACTCACAGATCAATTATTTAATTGTAAGCCAAACCCCTCCACATTGTAGTGTGGATAACAGTGAAAGAAAGCATTATCTGTGACATCTGCACTCTACCTGCAGCACTGTGCAGTTGTTGTAATACACCAGCGACCCCTGCAGGTCTGGCCGTGACATGACAGCCCCCCTGGCTCTGACAGCGCACTCCTCCATCTGTATCAGGGCTTCAGTGTCATATCCCTCTGCTCCAGCCCTGCCGGTTACTAGCAGCCTGCCGTGTTCTGGTAAACTTCTGAGAGCAGGGAGGTTGTGACTGAGTTCGCCCTCCAGCCTCAGCTCAGGTCTGGCACTTGCATTCAGCCATAGGGAACCCCTATTGCCCTCCACACCAGTGTCCACCTTGGCTGTCCAGACACCCTGGCTGTCCTGCCACACTGAGCCATTCAAATGGGCCTGAGGAGAGACCAAGACCAGTGGCTTTACTATTAACATAAAAACTTAAACAAGTAAACATGTTGTTTAAAATTGTAACCTCATTAGGCAATCAGTGTAATTTGTAAGAATAACTGGATGTGTGCTGCCAGTTTTGTGTCAGTGAGTCAGACTTACAGAGTAGGAGTTAGGGCCTTAGAAAGTTCTGAGCTTTAATTATAGCGCCCTCATCAGGCCAATTAGTGTATTTTTGTAAATTCCAAAACACAGTGACAAAATATGTAATTTCTCCAAGTTTCATCAAAATCGGACCACTGGCTTCTGAGGTATTATTTGATTTTAAAAAATTTAAAACACTGGAACACAATGCAAAGTTGCATCATTCCTCCAATTTTCAGTAAAATCAGACCAGTGGTGTCACATTTGATGGACAGACGGACAGACAAAGCCTGATCCATAGTGCAACTATCTAATACATCACAGCTTTAGTAATTGGCATACACAAAGCCCTACCTGTAAGAATGGGCACTCAGACTCCATAGCCCAGAGCCACTGCGTCCTTCCTGCAGCCTCCATGATTCCTTCAGCTCTGATGTGACACGCCCCAGCTTTAATCAGCAGAGCCCCAGCTTGGCCTGGGCCGCCGGGGGCAGAGGCCTCTATGGTGGTCGTCTGGGGCAGGCCTCGGCTCCTCAGCCCGGGGAAGGAGTGAGTGAGGGTCCCAGATAGGCGCGGGGGCCTGCAGGACTGGCCCAGCTCCAGGGTGAGGTCCTGGTTGTCTGCCCTCAGCGTGGAGGACAAGGTCAGCTGGCAGGGGAATACTGCCAGGAGGCCATGAAGAACCAGAGAGACTGGGAGGATCATTCCCTAGGGAAGAAAGACACACAAACACCGGTGGAGAATGTTCATTAGTGTTGAGGTAATCAGATTACTTTCTTGTGGTAACTAGTAACTTTAATTTTTCAGTTCCTGTAATGCATTATTGGTTGCTTTTTTTTTTTTTTTAAATAAGAATGTTGTTATTTGTACTTTTTATTTCACAGTGTTTAGAAGTATAAAAAAAAATGAAAATTTTGTGGCATCTTGTGCAGACAACATGCTGTTTAAAATGCAAGCTAAGCCTGCTTGATATGAATGAGATTATCTTATTGTTTTGAAAACACAGTGATAGTCTTGCATTGCATTTCAAAACAATGAACGACAACACACAGCAGAAGCCATATTGCTACGGCATGTTTTTGAAGTGAGTATCGCCAAAGCACTCTACCAAGCTGCTCTTAATAAAGACTAACTTTATAATGTAACTAGTTATTTTCTAAGGTTAGTAACAGAGTGAAGGCACTAGCTGCATTTTAGTAACATTTCCCAACACTGATGATCACACACAAATACACACACGGATGGCGGATGACATAACATCATAAAATGCATACGTTTTACAACCTAAAAACTTCTCCCTGTGCCCTCAACACAAATCCCTCTCCTCCTGACCACCATTTGATTCTCCAGATGACAAAATGGACTCCGTTTCAGCTGCATCCACAAACCCCTACCATTCAAACAAAGTTCTCACAATTTCATCTACAGGAAGATCTTGCTGGTAGACCAAACACACTTTATCACCAAAGCTTGCTCTGAAGTGGAGAAGAAATACAGATATGTCATCTCTGGTGTCGTTCTGCTCTGTTGCCAGTGACAAATGAGCTCCAGCTTGACCTTATAGCAGCGGGAATCCTATTTCAAAGGAAGCTTTGTTAATATGAATAAGGGTGCGTCACGTAGGAAAACTCAGGGCTCATAACTGAGACATAAGGGGTGGAAATGACTGATGTTCACAATTAGAGATAACTAATATTTATAACATAAACAGTAAAGAGGAATTCAGGTTTTCACAGGCACTATGTTAATCCTTTAAATCACACAAAAGGATTGGTTTCCTTACCTGTAGAGCAGGACAGTAGTTGGTCACATTGACAGCATAAGAAGACTGGTTTCTCTCTGTCTCTGAAGCCTTGGTCTCCCCCAGATTAACCCTGAAATAGCAGTGTCCCAGCTCGAAGCCCACCTCCACACCAGGGAGGTTTGCAGTTGATACACCCAGGACCAAAGCACCACGAGTGGGAAAGCCCAGGGCCTGTATCCCCTCTATGGAGTGCTGGACGGAGGCCCTGAGCCTAAGGTGGGGGGTGCAGGCTACAGACAGACTAAGGCTGCCCTTCTCTTCTCCCCCAGCCTGGAGATGTGCATCCAGATTTGTGGAGCAGCCGGAGTGGTTGATGGAGACATTCACTGAGGACTGAGGAGGCAGGACAGTCTGTGGAGGAAAGATAAAAAAAAACAACTCAGGACCATTCTTCAGCCCATCCAAACAGATCAGATACCAGTATTAACATAATAAGGTTGTGTTGCCATAAAGTCTTCCAGCTTTGAGACTCATGTGTGGCATTTTAACATTAGTGAAAAAATGCTTATACAGTATTATACAGTATCATACAGTGTCATCATTGCTGCACTGTAAAGGAAAGAGTAAAGTCATCTCCAGTGTGAAGATGTCTCCGTTCCTTTCCTTCTGCTGGGAAACATGTTTTCTGGGACTTTCTCTTGCCCCCATGTTTCCTGTCTAACCTTCAGTAAGACACATCGCTGACGGACAGAAACACTCCAGCTGGTCCTCCTGTCCTCTCTTCTCCTCTGTTGATTTCCCAGGATGAGCACAGAGCACACATCACTCTCTACCTCCAACCGGGCTTGACTGGACCCGGACAACATGCTAACAGTGAGTCCCCCTGGTACACCAGCAGACATTAGCGTGGCCAAGTTATGCTGGAGCATCACCCTGAGGGAGGCATAGGGCTCCCAGGCAGCGGTGACGTCTAGCTGGGCAGAATGGGTGTCGAAAGAGACCCGGGCACTTCCAGAGAAGGAGGTATCCAGGAGCTGGCCTGACCCTTGGAGGTCCACTCTCTCTGGGATGGTGGAGGCCAGAGAGGCCCAGTGGTGCTGGAGAGTCCAGCCCACCTCAGCCTTATGGTCCTTTAATAATACTGACAACAGGCACTGGAGGGAGTCCTGTTGGTTTTCTAAACCTAGAGAACCTTTGATTCCATCTCTCCCAGCTCTTCCACGTATGGCTAGGGAGGTCCTGTGTGGTGCTCCCCCCTCACTGCCCCTAACCTGCATCCATACCAGCCTCCCCACCCCTCCACACCGGACAGACACCAACAGACTGGAACTGACTGAGTCCCACGCTCCGCTGACATCCACCCAGACGTGACACCAGCTTTCCAACCTCATCCGACCCGTCACCTCAGCCTTGTGTGTAACACCAGGGGTCCCATACTCAACCAGCCCATGCCAGCCATAGAGCCCGGCCATCTCCAACCTCAGTCCCGCACTCAAGTCCACTCTCCAAGGGCCAGCCGCCAACCCCATCCCCAGTGCCCACCTCAGAGGCCCAGGCCGCAGCAGAAGCCTGAGACTAGAGTTGGTGGGCAGGCCCAGGGACATCAGCAATAGCCTGGAAGAATGGGTGAGGTTAGCCCTGATCTCTGTCTGACCATGGGGACTGTAACAGCCTTTAGCTTGAGCACTGAGGCTAAGATGAGCTAGCACCAGGCCGTAGCAGAGCCTGCTGTGTGGTCTATAGGAGCGAAAGGCTCGTACCTCCACAGGGCGGCCGGCCACACTTCCGTAGCATTGGCCTGAGAGGCGGTCTGCGGTGGCGTCCCCTGTGCAGTTCATCTGTGAAAACAAAACCCCCTGTTAGCAAAGTTTGTTTTTCAAAGGAAAAACTGGGAGAGAAGATGGAAGGATTTCACAGAGGGATTACAGAACACTGCAGCCGCAACATAAAACATTCTGCTACACCAATGTACTAATCTGAGGCATTTTTATGACACTTTTTATGTTGAAATACTCTGTTTCATCTAGCTTTACAAATTATAATGCATTCTGCATATTTAATTAAGTACAATGATTAAAACAGACACATGCATATCGGACACTGCAGAAACAAATTTGCAAGGGAACTTGTGTGTATTATATGTACATTTCACCTGTAAAGACGTCGGTATCACTCCCTTGAGCTGCCTCATCTGTTGCCATAGAGATGCTACCAATCTAGCCGTGCTGTTATTTGTTCCAACATTAAGAAATATGTCAGCCATTTTCTCCTCCTCCATGTGAAGGACCAAGCCTGTGTTCACTCCGTCTGTTTCCACCTTGGAGTGGGAAGAAAAAGATAAAAATGTGAGAAAGGCAAACAAAAGATTATGGATATTATGGATGGATTTTGAGGCAGAGGACAGAGATAAGTCAGAGATAAGTCAGACAGAAGACAGAAATGAGTTTGAAGTTTTTAATGAATTGAAATGAAATTTGAACAAGCTAAAGTTGATCATTACAATAGTCCTGCACCTGGTAATGTGCTTTGGCTTGTATGGAACTTGACAGCCCCCTTTTCAGCAGGGGTTTCATTTGGTGCTGCAGCCTGGAGAGGAACTCCCATCCTGGGAAAGGCTGACCTGTCCTGCCCCCATTAAACTCAGCCTTCAGGTTTTCAGCCCCAGCCTGCAGCTCTGCCAGGACTGAGAGTCCACCAGCCTCCTGGGCCCAGCTCACCTGGGCACTGCTGTTAGCAGGTATACCTGTATCCAGAAGATAGAGGAATATATTTGAGATTGTGCCCCTTAGTGCCAAGGCTACACTTGGTATCTGGGGGACGAGAGAGAGTGAGAGAGAGAGAGAGAGAGAGAGAGAGAACACATTGATACAGTATATAATGATAGCAATTACCTGTGGCACTGAGCAGGTGGGAAGAGTGAGAGAGTTCGGCGTAGACCCCACCCCTCCCTTGACCTCCCAGTTCACGGCTCACGTTAACACACAAAGACTCCGCCTCCGACCGAGCACACAGCCAATCACGGGCCCTGCTGGTTTCTTTTCCCATCATGCCCTCTTCATCTTCTCCGTCCCAAGATTCTCCGGGATCCTCCTGATGCCTCAGCTCCACACTGTACAAAGCCTCCAACACTCTAACTCTCACCTGGCCTGCAACGTGCACATGCCAAAGAAATGTCAAATGACGTCCCCTTACTTGGAATTTTCAGCAGGATTACAAAGCTAAGGAAATTCCATACTGTACAGCCAAACAAAGGCAATTCAAAGTAAAACTGACTCCAAATACCAAATACCATACTAAACTCACCCATGTTGCCCACAAAGCCCAAGGTTTCAGGTCAAGAGAGTCAAATGACCTAACTAAATCACATGAATCATTTCCAAATTAACCTTTACCTTCGGTGAGTGTGTCGGACTGTCCCAGCGCCCCATCCAGTCCCAGGGCTGAGGGCAGAGAGGTGAGGCTGGCCATGGAGTGCCTCAGGTCCCCGGACACAGCCAGCTGGAGACCCTGAGTGTGGTTCAGAGAGCCTCTCACCTGGGCCAGCAAGACCTCATGTCCCTGGGTGTAGGAGCCATGCATGGACACACTGGGAGTGCAGGAGACAAGCAGAGCACAGAAATGCAAAGTAATATGAGTTCAAATGTTAAAGGAATAGTTCACCCAAAAATGAAAAATCTGTCATCATCTACTCCCCCTCATGCCAAATGACATTAGTCCATATAACACACAGGGAGGTTGCCAGCACAACTTGGTAGCAGCCTTCTCCAAAACAACTGAAGTCAATGGGGACCTGTTCTTTAGAGTTCCAAAACAAAAACAGCCAAACAATCACACTGTGAATAGAAAGACCTATACACCATTATTTGTTGCAAATCAATCAGCTGTAGTTAAGATTTGCACTAAATTATGGTGTAAATATACTGTAGGTCTTTTTGGAACTCTGAAGAACTGGTCCCCACTGACTTCAGCTGTTTTGGAGAAGGCTGCTAAGGAGTTGTGCTGGCAACCTCCCTGTGTGTTATATGGACAAACTTCACCTGTGTTTCAACTGGCATGAGGGTGAGTAGATGATGACAGAATTTTCATTTTTGGGTGAACTATTCCTTTAAACCTGCAATAAGTGATATCAGACCCTCGCTGTTTAAAAGTGGATAAGTAGACAGTCAACATTGTTTATTGGATAAACTAGACGCTGTGTAGCTGTTTAGACCCAGATCTTTCAACTAAAAAGCGATAAAATATTTCAGACACAGTATAAAGGAACACAGGCATAACGCTGACACACCTGTCTGAGGAGACGTTGGCAGCCATGTCTAGGTGCAGGTCAGTGGCGGTAGGCAGCAGACTCTGGGAGAGGTTCAGCCTCAGGCCCACAGCTCTGTCTCCCCTCTGGAGGGAGTGGGACATCTGGGCGTCCAGCAGCATTCTGTCCTTCCCATCAGCCCTCACATGCACTGAGCTACTCCCTCTACCCACCATAGATATGTCTGCAGTGGCCTCCGCCTTGAAATGTGAAACGTCAAAATGACATATCAATAACATTGACAGTATAACTAGGAGGCTAAAACACAGATTTTGTTGTGTTATCTGCAAATTTAATTTACCATGGGCCTTCAAAAACGACCAGCCCCTTCCCTAGACCTTTTATATTTTGTGAACAATGTACACGATAAAGTGACACAACACAAGCATAACCCACCTCTAATGTCTTAGGAATCTTGGATTTGAATGGATGACTGAGAGAGGAATACAGACCAACTCTGCCTGATGTTCCATTCAGGCGTACAGAAAACTAAAAACAAAAAAAACAAAACACTTTTACTGATCTATTGGTACCACTAATTTACAAGAAGCAATCAAACAAGCAACGACTGAAATGTACAGTTGGTGTTACTCACTTGGCACTCCTGCCGCTCTATCCTCAATTTCCCTCTGGCCAGATAATCAAAGACAGTGTTGTTTTTGGGGTCCCAACATACATCTCCCTCCACTATGGCAGAGGAAGGGAGTTGCAGCTGTAACAGCAATGATAGTGAATTGAGCAACGGACACAGATTTCAACAGTTGGCCTCTTCTATACTAGTATAAATACACTTACGGAGGTGACCATGCACCAAATATTATTATGATTATTATGATTATCATTATTATTATTATTATTATACACCATAAAAAATCTGCAGTTTCCCCAATATAAGTGTGAAATATTTCATCTGCTGCTGCTGTTTCAGCATTAAAAACTTTGTTTTCCCCAGTAGACAGTCTGGTTTACCTGGAGTTGGTGGGTGAGGTTGGCTCTAACTTTTACCGCATGGTGTCTTGAGTCTTGAGGGTTCAGCTGAACCTGTCCAAAGAACGTCAGTCTGTCCTTGCTACCGATCCGCAACCTCCCTTGTACCTCTCTCTGGGTCTGTAGAAGAGTGTCCCATATTGCAAAGTTTCATAAGTTGTTGTCTTCAAATTAAACTATTATTGTGTATTTTGGGTCAGTGTTGTGAGTTATGAAGGATAGCAGTGTACCTGGTTGCTGGATATAGTCACACAGATTTCTGAGTCTGATGGAATAGTGTAAGAGCTGAAAGGATGTATCAGGGCAGAGCAAACCTAAACATGAGGAGATTCACAAAATATGGAAATCATTGAAAAGAGAAATCAGTCTTTTTGCCCAGATCTAAAGAAATTAAGTGTGTTATTATTCATGACACCCCACCCTGCCTCTTCAAATGTTATGTGGTGAATGTGTGCGTTAAATTGTTCTCAACTCACAAAAGGGCTCGGCGGTTGGTAGCCGAGGGTGAGGGTGTGAACGACCTCTCTGTTGCCATGGAAACCAGCTCTGGACTCCAGGATGTAGAGGCCTTTGAGGAGGTCAATGGTGAAAGTCTCCCGCAGGAGGAGACTCTGAGGAAAGGTCTGGAACGGCTGTCTGTGCGAGAGGATGTTGTTACGGTCAACAACATCTTCATCGTCAGAACTGTTTTGTGTCATATCATCATCATCATTGTGAAATACATCAACAAACTGAAGTGCAGACCTAAGCCGGAGCATTGCGGTCTTCTGGTACATCCTCTTGTCCTTCCTCAGCTCCTCAACTGCTCCCTCTAACTCCAGCTCTGTGGACGGGCTCCTGGGCTCCGACAAGGTCATCTTCAACATCACTTGCTTCTTTTTCAAGTTCTTAAATAGGTTAGTTGACAGTAATAGATGGTTAGAACATCAGAAATTAGAGACTTTTGTTATATCAGTCATGAAAAGCATTTAACACACCCACTCCACAGACGTGGAGCCCCAGTTTCTCCACCCACCTTGTCCGTGGATTTGAGGGCTGCAGCGAGGCTGAGGTTGTGCTTGCCGTAGCTGGAGGCCATCTGCAGGGTGTGGCTGTATTTGGAGGCCTCCAGAGAGATGTCCCCTCTCAGGGGAGGACTCCACAACGAGCTGAAGGAGCAGGAGGCCTTCACACCCCGCTTCCCCACCACGCCCCAGCCACCTGCCTGGGGAGAGAGGGAGAGAGGAGGAGGAGGTGGTGGGACAGTACACTGTGTAGATGACTAGAGTACATGTACTTTTCTACATCCTCAATGTCTTGTTTGGTGCCATTTCAGTGGTAATGTAGCCCAATGCTGACAAATAAAATGCTGATCATACAAACTATTAACAAGGTTCCCACACTCATGGAAAACCTGGAACAGTCATGGAATTTTAAAATAGTATGTTCCAGGCCTGGAGAAGTTATGAAAAATGATAAAAGGGAAAAAGGTTGTGTAAAAGTCATGAAATTTTATTTGTTAATGATTTTTTTTCTTGAATACTGTCAAATGTCACAACAAACTTGTTGGTTGCTGCTGTTTTTGTTGACAGAGTTAAATTTTTAAAGTGAAAATTTAAAAGTGAAAAACAAATTAATACCTGAAGTTAGTGTAGTTGATCATCTCATTAAAATTTGGTCATAAAAATCTGCTCATGGAAAAGTCATGGAAAAGTTTGGGAATTTCATCCGTGAAAAGGTGTGGGAACCCTGTATTGAGTGTTTAGCTGGTCCTGTGTAATAAACTAAATACTGGTGCCTTGAGTATTCAGATGAAGATCCCCTCTGCCCTGCTTACTTTGAGGTAGGTGACAGCTGGCGTGTAGAGGTCCAGACGGGCCTCCCTCTCCCTGCCCCTGTCCCGGTAGAGGCCCTCCAGGATGAGGTTACGGACGGTCAGCCACTTCCTGGCTGTCAGCTCCGAGGTGAGCTGCAGTGTGTGGCGCTGGGGCTGGCTCAGCTTGTGGGCAGTGTAGACGTACAGCCACGGTGTGTCCATGTTAAATGTGCCTGGTCAAGAAAGCAAAGGTAGAGTAGAGTATATACTGTTAGGATATACAGCAATCACTGTACATCAGCAACAAAACACATTAAAAGTCAAATAATGTAATATGATTAAAGGAACATAACACAAAATCTCAGTACAAAAGTATGTCTACGTAGTCATCTTTTCCCATAAGAGTGTTTTTTACCTTCCCATTTCTTCTGCAAGGCGTCTCTGGGCGGGCTTTTCCAGTGTAGTCCAGCCACCAGTGGCATCAGGTCATTGTAGTTGACTTTGAGGTGAGTGCTGCTCTCAGACCCGCTCTCTCTCAGGTGAGAGTGCAGCAGCTGCGTCCTGTAGGTTAAATGTTTCTCTGGCACCTGGAGACTGAACTGGAACAAAAGTGAGCAGCAGTGGAGTGGTTGTTTTCTATTCATGTGGGCAAAGAACAAAGTGCTTGCTGTTTATTAAAAGATGAAAATACAATGATTATCTCACAGTGGTTAAACAGAGGTAGATTTTATCAAAACTGCTGTATATCAAAATATATAAGACTGCTATGACCTTAATCGTTTATTATACACATGCGTGTGTATTTGATTGGATAAACCTGCTGCAGCCTTATGTCTTATGGGAGAAGAGCAAGAGTAATTTGAGACAAAGATGACAGACCATCACAGATCCGGTTCTGTTTACCTCCAGTGTGTAGCTGGTGTGGTTTTGTGTGGTCTGGTTTTTGAAGGACTGGCTTAGAAGGAGTGTGCGCTTGTTGTTGATCTCGTCCCAGTGTTTGCCATAGCTCATATCCAGGGAGGATTTGGTGTGGCTGGGGCTCTCCTCGTGCCTCAGTTGGATCTGGGCATCACATACAGTACAGTACAATCACATAAATACTCTCTCTCTAAAACTCACGTCTTATACTCAAAAGCTGGAAAAAAAATAGCACAAGTGTACATGGCCAATAAACCCAAATAACAGAATGCAGTAAAATCATTTAACTGGGTAACAATTTGCCCTAAAAGTTTGTGTGAAATAACTAATAATTTCTGGGTTCATGAAAGATTATCTGCAGTTACCTTGTGGTTGATGTGAGCGGTGTTTGAGCAGTAGAACTCATGATCTGCTCTCATGATGTAGCTCAGGTTCGGGTCTCTCTCACTCCTCAGGCTCTGAGACATGTAGCACTCCTGACGCAGGTGCCGGGCGTCATCTGTACAGGGGTCAAAGGTCAACATAATCTTATAATGGTGGGATTTCAGTATTATAATAGTATTATAATGATATTAATATTACTAATAATATAGTTACTAATTACAGTTACGAATTAATATAGAAACAAAATAATAATAATAAAATACTGATATATTTGCTCACTGCTGTTTTGCTGTTAAGTTTCGATGTGTCTTTGTGTGAGTAGACAAGTGATCATACCTGACACCAGAATTTGATTTAGGGCAAATAGGGTGAATCTGCAGGGACCAATTAGAGGGGATGGGATGCTTTTCTCCATTGCAGCCCCACTTTGTGATTTTTGGCCGATAAGACGAGTGTACTTTAACATAAAAATCTTTCTTTGTTGCAAGGGTATTCTTTCCTCTGTCATACTATGAAAGAAAAGCACCTCCCATCTGTTGCTCAACTGGTGGCTTCAGAAATGTGTTGATCTTGAGGAAATCTTGAGGAAAACCCTGCTTTTCAAAGACAGTCACTCACCTCCCAGGCCATATTTGAGCCTCAGCGCAGAGCTCCACCCTCCACCCTTCCGCTCCATCAGTCCCAGGATCCTGCTGCCTACCACACCAGGTAAGAGGAGCTCTGCCTCTACAGAGTATTGTCTGTTGCTGTCGTCCAGTCTGCGCTCCAGAGCCACTGAGGACAGTCATCAGTAACAGCTACTGTTTATAGAGTTCACTATAGAGTTCACAACTTAGAATATTTCTTTAGGTATTGTTGGTGTTGATAGGATACCTGAGAGTAAGGCTGTTTCTCTGAACACATTCTTCACAGTGGCAGAAAAGCTGGTCTTCCTACCCAAGCCACGAGTAACATTAGCAGAGAGGATCACGGGACGTCCATCAGCGGCCATTTTGGCTTCCAGGTGATAGCGTGTCCTCTGCTCTGACAGGAGGGTCTGGGTGTCAACTAAACCCTATAGGAGACATCAGCATTCTTGATTGGATATCAAAAAGGCAAAACCACTGGGAAATCCCTTTGAGATAAAACCCAACCTAATGTAGCGTCACAGAAAATCATTATACATACCATGATATAATAATGAACACTATCAATCAACAGCTCCAGCTTTCCTGTCTTTATGTTCCTTTCTTGATCGAGTTGCCCTGAGGAAACAACACATTTTCAGCAAGTTATTACAGTAAACTAAAACTAAGAAAACTGAAAACTAGGTGTTAAAAAACATAAACTGAAATAAAAATAAAAACAAGACTTTGTCAGAAAACTTAAACTGATCTAAAACAGTCTTGTCTATTATCTAAAACTAAATAAAATATAAAAAATAAATAAATAAATAAATAAAAACTAAACAAAAACTAAACATTTATATATATATTAAAAAAAAACGAAAATTACCTAACCCACACTGAAAACTAACTACAACTAAACTGAAATTGAATTAAAAAAAATCAAAACTATATAAAAATCAAAACTAATGAAAATATATATAAATATATATAATAACACTGATTTTCAGCACTAAGCCTTAAAACCAATTCAGATCTTTGATTGCGGTGTCCCTGCCTTGTATGTGGATGGTTTTCAGCGGATGTCTGATCTTGAGCAGCAGCCTGTGGGGGTTGAAGACTAGGTCCAGAGACGTGTCCCTGGGGATAGAGGACTGTGGGGTGGCCAGCAGGAGGTGGAGGGACGCCTCTCTGGGAAGCCAGGAGCCCCTCTGAAACATGTGTGACATCATTTGGTGGCCATCCCCAGAACAACACACTACACTTCAGCAGGTTGGCTGTCCAAGATTTCTGATAGCAACTTCTTGCCAAAAGATCTAAAATGCCTTGTGTATCACTCTGTTTCCATTTGTCGAGAGTATTGATTAATGTATATCGCATGGTCTCAAAGGAACCGCTTGAAAAATGAAATTGAAATGTGCAGACATAAACACTAACAGAGTAATCTACCATCAAGCTCTCTTAGACCATTCCACACCATCTACATATCTAATGATACATATCTCATGAAGACTTCACACAAGGCAGCACACAGAGAAAACTCAAAGACAAGAGAGAATCATCTCAAAGACAATCATCAAAAATGGGGTAGATCTTCATGTTTCCCCATACCTGTGTGAGCAGTGAGTAGGCAGCCTCCAGCAGGTAGTAATGAAGACCTCTGTCCAGCTTCAGCAGCCTGAGGGAGAGGTGGACGGGACCAGGAGGGGGAAGTGAAACCCCCACAGCAGGTAAGGGGTAGGAGGCATTGGAGCACAGCTGCCAGCCCACCATCTTAGACCCTGGGAGGAAGCACAGGTGTCTGTCAGTGTTTTATAAACAACTGAACCACTGTAAATGTGACCATCTATCTATTACAACTGACTGTGCCAAAATCTCACTTTTTGTGATAATTTTATTGATGCATTATTAGGTGAATTGATGCCAGATCAGATAATACTGTGAAATCGGTATATATTTGACATTCTTTATTTATACATCATGCGTAAAAACAACAGAGAAAAAAATACATTATCTTGCTATCACACTCACCACACACACCCAAGCATCTGCGCACACACACACAAACACACACCCTTAAGCCCAGATACACACTCATGATACCAAAAATAGCAACAGAAGACTTCAGCAAAAACTTACAGTGCCCGCAGCCCACATACTGTAAGTACAATGACAATAGAAATGGGCATATATGGATTAGTAATATTGGCAGCCAATATCGGCTAATAATATTGGATAATAATAATACTAGTACTAATACTACTACTATTAGGTTTAATCCACATTCAGACAGACAGGGCACGGGCACATGGCTAAACCAAATAGTCAGTTACTCAGACAGATGCAAAGTCAGATACAGACTCACAAATATAACCACAGTAATCAATGGCACAAGCCCACACAACACAAGTGAAAAGGTCACATGCATCAGTGCAGACACTGATGCAGATTCAGATATATTTGTGAAAAGCCAATATTGACGAGACAAATTATGTTGTACCATGGTATGTTTCAAAATGTCAAGCCAGTACCGATTGTAAAGGGTTCATTTTCAGACATCCATCTGCAAGAACCTGTGCAACAATTTTCCTGTATCATACAAAATGCCAGATACAGTGTGTCAACACTCACAGGTCTTTGGTGTGCAGGTGGTCTTCTCTATACGACTCTTTGGCCCCTTTATTTCCTCTCTGTGGTCTCCACTAACCTGAAACACTCTGGAGCTGGTAAACACAAGAATTACACACACTGTTATGGAAACCATTATCCAAAACAGTTCTCAAAGCAACAGCACTGCCAGAAAAATAAACTAACTGACAATCACAGGCTGTTGGCACAGTAAGCTCCATGTATATTTTGGCAGCAACACATTGTTTGACATTTTGGCTCCATAACTTATATTAATGTGGACATGGATTTACACAAGAATTATGCAATTACAGTGCAGTGTACTTCAACAGAAAAATGTGTAGGAACGAATAATCATTAAAGATCAATCTTCAAGCTGCTGTAGGAGCACAATGATTCAATGTGAGTGTGACAACTCAGACCAGTGTTTTCTTCTTCCTTTTTAGAAAACCAAAAATGATGGCCTTATCATCCTGTTTAGATAAAAGCATCCACCAAATGGCATGTGTTGTGTCAGAGTAATTTAGAGCAAAACATAATCATAGAGTCACACAGCTTTCAAGAATCTGCTGAATCTTCATGAAATGGTGACTTTTAGAAGTCCTTGCACAGTGACAGTGGCTACACAGTAAAAATAATCAGTCTATATATTTTGGGCACTTTGCTTTTTGCAGGTTGAACGAACAAGAGTGTTTTTTTTTTTTTTTAGAAAAGGCAGTGTCATACAGTGTTTCAATACATTTCAACCTTTCCATCTCTTTCATTTCCCAAGCCCTTCCAATATACAGTACAGTATCTCAACCTTTTCTTGATCTTAGTCGTAATTTGGGATGGCATGTTTGATGCTTAAGTAGTTTAAAAAAAAAACGTCCAAACTTACCTGAGAGAGATGATGTCCATGAGGTCCTCGGGCGTGTTAAGGGTGACTCTGAGGTCCTGTCCCTCCTGTAGATGAACGCTGCCATCCAGACTGGTGGAGCTCCTCAGCTCCGACACCCAGTCCACACCGGCCTGACCCAACGCACCATCAACCCCCATCCTGGCTGCCAGGCCCACATAGGCACTGACAACAGAGAGATGAGCCACTACTGATATTCCAACAACACTAGTGAGAGTTCATAATCAAAATTTAAAGTTGTAGCTTCTCAGATATCAAACAGTGGATATGGATGTAATGTATGGATGATTTATGGATGTAATGTATATGTGTGTATGTTGACATCGTCCACCACTAGCCAGGTTAGGGTGCTTTTAGGCTATGACTAGTGAGAATGTCAATGCTTTTAACCATTTGAATAGTTGTCCAGAGTATTTAATGTAATCACGTGCTACAATAAAGTCAGTTTTATAAGTAGAAATTACATTTGATGACTACTGAAAACTACATTAGTTGGAGAAAGATACATATGAATACATGGCTTTCACTTTCTTCACTTTCTTTTACTTTCTTCGTGTTTTTTTTCTTTTCTGTCTTATTTTTATTTTATTTTCTATTTTTTTAATCATTCACCTCAAGGAGCATGGACTACAACATGTACGAACTGACATTTACTGCCCATTTAAATGGGTACTCATGAATTGGGGACTTACTATAATTAATGCAGGTTGTGTAAATGTGTGTATTGTCTGTGTACAGTGGGTAGTGAAATGGGTGAAAATAAATGTCTCGACCAACATATAGATACACATGGAAAAAAATAAGAAAAAACACATTATTTTGCTTTTTTTCACAATGTTAATCATGTCTTTTTAGCAGTCTTCACTGTAAAATTGTAAAATGGTAAAAAAACAAAAACGTAATGTATTTGTAATGATAACAGGTAAACGGAGAGACCGGTAACATGTGTGTATCTATAGACTAATCTTTTTTTTTTTTTTTGCTTCTCAAACATCATTAAGCGGGTAGCCAATCAGGTGAAATTAAATGCCTCTTCACTCTGGTATATGCCTTTATTCCAAACATAAGATTTCTTTATCAGCTAGACAGAACGTACCTGGGTTTGATGTAGCCGGCCAGAGAAAAGTGAGTTGTCTCCCTGTAGTTTGCGTTGCCCTTCAGACGCAGTGAAAGGAGCGAGGTCATGTTGATGCCCAGTTTGATGGGCATACCAGAGAGAGACGGCAAAACCAGCTCCTCTGTCAGCAGCACCGCCCTGTGGCTCAGCTGGACCTCCTGACCCTGGAAGAGGAAGAGAGAGAGCAAGAGAGAATGAGAAAAAAAGAAAGAGAGAGCAGGTATGAGAAAGAGAGGGAGTTTAGCGACTGTGACACTCAGACACGGCATCTACAGTTCTGCTGGACAGTGTTACCTTGAGCAGTTTGACAGCCAGGCCGGCCATGCTCAGAGACAGCTGGTGGATGTGAGCGTAGAGGTCATCGCAGGTCGACAGGCTGAGCTCGTTACCGAACACCTTCACACCGACCCAACACCTGGGCCTGTCCTGCTCCGCTCTGCTCCTGCCGGACAACTGGGGAACACAAAGAAAACATCTGACATGTCCCACAGATCTCACTGCTGGATTTTGATTCTGGGTCAACTTGATTTCCTTCCTCTTATTCCACCACTAGACATTTTACTGAAATCTAAAGAAAAACACGAAATTATTTTATATTCTCTAAAATCGAATGAAATGAACTATAAGCATTCTCCCTGCTTCAAAGTTAATGTTCTTTACTCCTTGTTAAGGAAGCCATGATATTTTGCTATATTCCTTTGTATAATGCTTGTAATGTTGGTGAATTTAAGGGGAATTTAAGCTTATTCTAGTGATGCATTGAAGTCAATCTAGATATGAGCATCGGCTAAAAACCTAAAATCTAAAATGTAATGTAAATGGCTATTGGTCCACTGCAAACCCCCAACCTGCTGGACAAGAGCAGGTCTTTGACAGGTCTCTACCCACATAAATACATTTACATGTTAAACCTGCCAGGAGCCAAGAGAGCCGCTCTGTCAGTACAATTCACACAGTGATCTACACCACTACAACAAGATGCCAGCCCAGTCGAGGTAACTGTCAATCAATAACACTAAACAGTAATAACAATGTTAACTGTGCAGTGGCCTCACCATGGCCCTGGCTTGGTTCAGATAATTGTTGGTACTGGATAAACACGTTTCTTTTCCTCCTCTATGTTCACCATCTTCTGTTTTCCTTCTTCTCCTCCTCCTGTCTTTCGACTGCACATGTCTTCCATTTCCAGCGGCGGGCTCTCGATCAGAGGTGTGCGACCGGTGACCGAATATGTTCTTCAAAAGCGGTTCAGCATTTTCAACATGAAGGTCCACCTACATTGGGAATCAGAATTTATGTATTCAACATGTAATTTTTTTCTAAACAAAATAACACACTCTCAATCAAAAGGATATCCAACTCACTTCTAGAAGGTTGTGGGCTCTGCCATGAAAATACACTGTCAGGTTGGCCATGGCAGATCTTGGGAGAAAACTCTTGGGGGAGAAAACCAAAGATCCTTCCAGATTTGCGATTCCCATACCTGAAACACACAAAACGAAGAAAAAGAAACAGTGTTATGGGCTGCTGATATGTAGCCTACCTTAAAAATGCATCACCATCCTCATTATCCTCTTACTCATCAGCATCACCTTTTATCTTTATTACTGATGGCTCAAAATGTCTTTAATGTGAATATTGATGATGTTTTACTGTTTTGTTTAATGTGTCATGTATGTTTGTGTATTTTATCTAATTTTGCATTTTGTTATTTGCCTTGCACTAAGTCCATTTGTCCATTAGGGACAATTAAGACTTGAACTTGACTAGAACTTCCTATTATGATTCATTCTAATATGATTTGACCATGTCTGAAGTTGACAGAGCGCCCATCTTTAAACTGAGAACCCATGTTTACCTGAGCCAACAGTGTAGTCTGAATAGGAGGAGTATTTCAAAAATTCTGCCTCAAAGTCTCTGCTGATGATGTCATCAGGCAGCGACTCTATTAGGGCCTGCTTCATGGGATCCTCGCTCCTCAGGACATTAGTCAGGTGACTCCACACGAAGGAGCCCACTAAAGACAAGTAAGGAGGTAAGTAAGCAAGGAAGCAGAGAGGAGAATAAGCTCATAATGTCAAACAGAAAAGAAGCTTGTTCAGTATTAATATTTGTGGTATCTATGTGTGCGTCAGGATATGAAAGGTCTGAAAAGGAGTCCATCCTCTGTCTCTTGCACTTCCCTTTTCCCCTTAGCATCCGTCACATCTATAAGGGGCCAAGCTATCAGCCAGTGTCAATAATCAATAACTCAAATGGCTATATATCAAACAATAGGAGGTTTTCAAAATTACAAATTCATAAACTTAGATGTATTTGGCTCCCACAGATATAGCATCCTTTCCTTCCCACTGCTGGAATATATTCACTGAAATAAGCCGTTATGGACATTCCCTCCATGAACCGCAGCATCTCTTCACAACAGCAGCTTAACACCGGACCTTGGCTGGAGGTTTCGTTGCTCAGAGTCGTCTTCACCGCTCTGAGCGCCTCCGGGTCGGGGCAGCGCATGAGCTGCTGGTATGCGGCGATTCTGACCTCCGGATCCTCCTGGGAGGAGCGGTACAGCTGCAACAGCAAGGACCTCTGAGGAGGAAACTGGCTGTCAATCACTGATGTCAGACTCCCGCTCACCTCTTCACCTCTTCACCTCCACCTCAACTCATCATGAACCAATTACCACTTCATTTGGCTCCCTACACTGCCATCAATTTTTCAAATGTATCTGATTTTTGCCAAAATCCAAGGAACTCAAAAAGAGAGTTGTTTCACCTTTTCTTATTATTTTCCACAAATTCAACAGCAAAATACCTGAATCACTTGACACTAACACTTCCTGTTGGTATTGTTGCTAAATGTCATTTCACTATTGACTAAAATAGCACTGTCAGCATTAACTCACATCAGCAGAGCAGGGGATGCGTCTGAAGCCTTGGATGGCAGCAAGTCTCAGCTCCATTGCCGCTGATTGGCCAAGCGCACAGCGGCTGAGCAGAGGAACGAGTGCTGAAGCAGACGGACCAGCGTTTCCCACTGATTTCAATGCATAAAGAAGCTGTAGGAGGACATAATGATGCAGATTGGGTTTTATTTATGTGAATTTGTGACAAAACATTCATTAAAACATGTGAAGTGCACTTGCCGTACCTCTCTGGTTCTTGTGGGTTCCTCTCCCTCGCAGCCTTCCCTCAGGGTTTCCTCTAGTGTTTGTATGAAGGTCTGTACCTGAGGAAGATTGCTGCAGGGGGATCGGGAGCTCTGGCACAGCAGATAGACCAGGGATGATCCAGCTAGCAGGGCCTTGGACCGCACCTCTGTGATCTCCAGCAAGGCCTAACACAGACAGCAGAGAGAGATGTGGTGGGCCTCTGTGCCTGTGTAGGCTAATGTGTTTCCTTCTCCAAAAAATTAAGAAATCATTATGAAATATACTTCTTTGGATGGATGCAGCAGCTACTATTCTTACAGATTTCTATACAAGACATCTCTGCCAACATCAATTTGACAAAATATCTCATCCGAAATGACCGAATACAGGATTTAGTTTTGATGAGAGATTCAAGTCATCGTTCCTGTCACAGAACCCAGTGGTTCCTACGTTGATGGAGTCGATGATCTGAGGCGACGGATGAGGGATGAGGGCTATGGTGGTGAGGTAGGAGTGAGCCTGGTCATCTTCTAGCTCCCTGGTCCTCATCAGGTCAGTCAGCAGTAGGATGCAGCTCTCCGATCCACAGGCCGGTAACGCATCCAACAACGGCTGCCTGTCCCAACAAATGAATCGACACAGAGATCGGCTGTCTGTAGACTATGTCATATTATGGCTTCCTAATTTGGTGTTATAACCTTGTTAGATATTAATGGAAAGCATTTACATGTAAAAAACATAAATGTTTTCATAAATACTTGTATTCGTTGTATTCAGAGGACAGGGGATTCTGCATACTAGATTCTGTGGAAGAAAATGCTAAGAACTGAGGAGGGGACACTATCCTGGTCTGACCCGTTGCGTCATCTGTGTCAGAGAGGAACTCCTGAGAAAGTTGGCTCCTGTCCCACACACAGACTGTCCTTTGTCCAAAGACTTGGCCAGAGGCTGTGTATTTTTCTCATTACGGCCCATAAACAAGCATCCTTTGGGCCTTAATGCATTTATCCCAGCACAAGGTAATTCATTTATCGCAGTGCAGAGTTTATAAACATGCAACTGAAACAGTCCCACCAAGACAGATTTAGATACACTGAGGGACAGCACAAAGATATTGAATTGTGAAAACGGACATTGCCAGAGAGAGAACACTGACCAGTCATTGCGGCACTTGAAAGACGCTTCTTGCCAGAGTGTCTTGAGCTGAGAGAGAGACAGATCTCTCAGCTGGAAGGCCAGCTGAAGGAACTGCTGTGACATCTATCAACAGGTAAAATACAGACACACATAAATGATTTTAGAGACAGATTCAAAAGTATTTCTGGCCAACCAGAACTAGGACATGAACCAAATAACTTCTGCAGAACTGTGAACTGACTCTCTCAGCTCATCAATCATCTGATGCCCAAACAGTAATTCTATCACAGAGTGCGGGAGGTTCTGGGTCTGACGGCCCCTTTTAAACATCTCCCATATAAACAGACTTTAATGAAGGTTGCCAGATTGGGTTTGACTAAACTCCTGTGTAAGGGAGGCGTTAAAGTCATTGGCTCATAGAAAGCAAAGCCTCGGGGGAAGTCAAACCAGCAGACAAACACAAACAAGCCAACATTGGTTTGGCAGGAGATGGGCTACTTAAAAGCGAGACATTTGCATTTATGAAAGGGATTGGGTTTTTTTCACTTACAGCACCTATAGGCAGGTAGACTGAAAAATGTTTCAAAGTTCGATCTGTGTGTTCCAGACTTTTAAAAGAAATAAAAATTAAGGACTGATTGCAACCTGTTGCAATTGAGGCCTACCTGTTGCTGGTCTGAGACGAGACTACATAACATCCTGATAGTTTCACTGGCTTGCTGAGGTGTGGACGGCCTGGCTTTGCCCGGCCGTACAGCCCCCTCCTCCTCAAACTGCAGGCTGGTCAGCACACCCACACCTGAGGAATCTGATGGAGCAATGAGGGGAACAGGCATAAGGGTCCAAGTCCCGCAAAAACAGTGCAACAGTTCTAACTGTGTAATAATTAATGACTGTGTAATGTACTATGTATCAGTGCAACAGTCCTGAAAACTATAATGATGATGCTTTTGTCTGCCAGTTGCGCACATACAGCCAGTACACAGACCTACTCCTGAAGCTGCGCCTGGCTGGGCTCTGAGCAGGAGCAGGGTGGACACTGTCTGGGTCTTCACCAGTCCTGCCGTCCCCGACCAAGTCGCCATGGAAACAGCTTCTGTGCAGTTGACCTCTTCCATCACTGCAGCTCCATGGCGCTGTAAACACTGGAGCTCTGAATGCACCGTCTGGACGCAAAACAGACGAGAAAAGGATGCATCATGTGACAAAATTAGGTCAACTGTCTGGAGGTGACTTGAGCCAGGTTACTGATGTCATACCGACAATATGGCAGGATAGGGAAATCCTAATTATTTTGTGCTGCAGAAAACTCAGACAAATGACAACCAATGTGATCACCCTTTTGCAACTTCTGCTATTCTTGAAATGGGATACCACACTAACGAAAAAAAAAGGGAAGGGAATCTTCCAGGATCGTGCTTACTAATGAATCACAGTTTCAACTTCCACTTTTGAGCAAAGACATAAGAAGTGTAAACTCACTGTGTCTTCAGTAAGAGATACTGAATGGGGCCAGAAGTTTGACAGTCTGGACTGTTGACATTGTTTTAGATCCCTCGTCTTCAGCAGTGCAGGTCCTCGCCTCTCGTACCAGCTGCTGCAGGTCCCATACACATCAGTCTGAGGAAGAGGGGGATGATGATGGTTATTATTAGCAGTAGGGGTAGAGGTGGTAGCAGTCAAAATGGTTCTGTGCCCACATCATTACTTGACTGGTGTGTGACGTCTTCACACTTCAAACATCTTTACAATTTAGCTATAATTTAGCCATCATCAACCCTCACCTCTTTT
This sequence comes from Centroberyx affinis, assembly GCF_046629955.1. Classification (NCBI taxonomy): domain Eukaryota; kingdom Metazoa; phylum Chordata; class Actinopteri; order Beryciformes; family Berycidae; genus Centroberyx; species Centroberyx affinis. The sequence goes on from NW_027279625.1 coordinate 606,595, forward strand.
TCCACTTCCTGTCTGGAGGTGGTGCGGTAGGTCTGGAGCATGCTCAGTAGAGCTCTCTTAATGTTGAGGGTCCACACCTGCTCCCCCTCCTGTGGACAGAGGGCCGCGACCTTTCCCCCCTGTAGGGAGAACTTGAGGCGCGCTCTCTCCAGTGACTCCCTGGGAAACAAAAACAGCAGATGAGTCCCCCAAGACCCGGGAACCCAGACAAGAGAGACGACTGAACACAGTATCACGTTCAGAGGGAAAACAGTGTAGCATTCCAAAGCGATTTGGGCTTACGCTGTAGACAGAGAACCGATAAGACCAAATACCATACATGCACACAAAATAACAGATAAATGATAAATTCATGCACCTATTCCCTATCTCATGTGGAAGCACACTGAATTGTATGAAATGTACATTTATTCCAGCATTACCTCAAACTCTTTAAGCGCTGCACAGAGTGTTCCTTCTGATGGGAAAGACGCTTTATCTGTGGATTCCTAATCTGTTGGGCAAGCACACATGAAAGCACAACATCATTTGTTTTCCCAGTACTTAATGCATCCCTTCTTATAAGGACGTTTTCAAAAAAAAATTTGTCACCCACCTGCATCATCAGATGACACTTGGAAATCACTTCGATATCAACCACACAGTCCAGAGCCAGTCCATTCCTGCCGGAGTTAGAGCCATGGAGGGTTGTGGCAACCGTGGTGCTGTACCTGTAAGTGTACCTCACCCCTCTCTGGTAGGACAGGTCAGGGGTGGGAAACCCTACAGGCATGACGCGAGAATTAAGAATCTGAGAAAAATATCATGAATGTCTCCGTGACGCAATTCCTGCCTTTCAACTGTATAGAAATCACTTGCTCTCCTGCATGAGAAGACAATAATTGTTCATTGTCAAAGTATTTATCACTGAACATGCAGCAACTTTGATGTGCATAACAATAAACTGAATTCTCACCAGCACAACTTGAATCACAGAGGTTATGTTCCATCTCAAAGCAATCGCCTGCTACATGGAAACACAAGTCAAAAACTCAATCAAAATAAAAAATCTCAAAATTCTAAATTAATCATACTGAAAAAACTTTTTTAAAGAAAAACCTGTTGAACTTCTCATTCATACTGAACATTAAGTCATTTAAAAATTCCACTTAGTTAAGTCAATTCTGCTTTGAATGGAAAATGAGATGAAATTCATTAGTAACTCACAACAAAAGCCATAGAAAACTTACCATGCAGAAGGAGCAAAATTAGCATAAAATGTGGACCATTAAGCAATAACAAGGACATGGCCATAGCAGCCCCGAGTTACTGCAGCTCCGGCCGCCTTCAAGCCTCCACATGTAAGTGAGATGAAAACCAAGCACTGTTCACAGCCAGTGAATGACCATGCTTGTGCGTGGACTTCCACAGTGACCCATACCGCTCACAGCATCCAATCAGGAAATACCTTCCAAGCTGGAGCTACAAACATACACTGGGCCAATCACTTGACACAACACTGGGCCCCACAAAAAAGGAGCTTTTCTAATACCCCCCTATGACTGGGACGGGGGTCTGAGTCCAGAAGAAAAGACATAAGCCACATATGGATAGGAAATTCAGTTTATTACAGAAACTCACAGTTTTAAAGCTGATAGATTGTGTTATAATAAAACAGTGCAGCATGATACCCAGTCTTTGGCTGAGACATTATATATCAGAAACGTTTCTGTAGGGAAGGGTATTATACAAAATGCTATTCAAAATACATTTGCACACACACACTTCTGCACCTCTAACTTACTGATGACTTACAATTCTGACTAATCAATAAGCCACAGAACCAATTTTGGCTCGAATGTAATAAAAGTTCATTCACAGACTTCTCTGAGAATAAAGAAAACAGTTGAGGGAAGTAAACATAAGAGAAGAGAGACATCTAGTGTCTGTCTCACTGGGCTATAGGCTGAAAATGTATAAAGTCTTTGGCGCTGTGATGGCCATTCACAAAACATTTTGAAAGAAAATGTGCAATACTCTCAAGTCTGCCACATTCAGGTTCCCTCCTCCGCCAACTGCCACACTAAATTACCCAACATCCCTTCTTCCCCCATCATTACCCGAGCTGGCCACCGACTTTCCACGATGCATTCGCCGCCGTGGTCCACGCCTGTGCTGCACGTCAGCCCGCGACGTCAGTCACTGCGTGTTGCTCTGATGCTGCATTCAAGGCACATGAGACAAGTGGTAGAAACGAGCTTCCTGTATGAAAATGCTGTTCACTTCACCTCCCAAGTCACAAATACTATGGGATTCCTTGAACTTAATTTTAAATTCCTTATATATGTTGTGTTTTTTTTAAACATACTGATAGGATACAACTACTTGCTGGACTTTTCGTTTGTGGTTGACACTGCAATTTGTGTGCTGCTGTAAAACATTAACTTGAATGTATCATGCCATAAAAAAAAGCTGAGGGTAATTATCATGACCAATCAAAGTCAACGAAAAACTTCAATCGTAGTATTCTGACGACTTCAAACAAATTTGAATATATAAAACATGTCCAAATCCTCGCTTTTAACCGGGAGTGGGATTATTCTGACAGGGCCTGAACGCACCATGAGTCCGGACCGGGGGGCGTAGGTTTGACCGGCTTCTCACAGTCTCAGACACAATGAACCGGTGAGAGGCACGCATGTCGGGCTGGAGGCATTGGCACGGTTTTGGCAAATTGTTATTCTTATTTGTGCTTTTTATTTGATATAACTCTGGATTTCCAAGCAATCGACACGCTTTATGGCGGTAACACGGATTAGCTGGAAACGGTTGGTTCGTTGAGTTTGATAAAAAAAAAAAAAAAAAAAAAAACGAGGTCGAGATCCAACTAGCCCCTCCTGGCGACTTACACAAGGCGGATTTATCGTTTTCTTTTTTCAAACTAAGGCCAGCACCCTCCGTCTACAGCGAGGCAGAAAACAATGTCGATGTCTGCCTATTCAGATTATTTCGCTGCCGAGTGTCTGGTGTCGATATCCAGCGGCCCCGTCCTGCACAGACCCACCCCGGTCGCCCCCGCCAGCCAGCCGACCCCGGAGGGCCTGCTCCCCGGGGAGCCCGACGGGTCGAGCGAGGACAGGGAAGTGCGGGAGACGCTGAGGCTGGAGGGGGCCAACATGATGGCGGTGGCCGGGATCCTCACCGACCTCCACGGCAAGTTCCGCCCCATGTCGGCCTACTCGGAGAGCAGCAACTCCTCGTGCGGGGAAAGCGGTTACACCACGTTGTCTGACTCAACTACCCCTACCATGACCCCCTCCGCCACCCCGGTCCCCGGACAGCAGCAGTGGGGGGGAGGAGGAGGGGCCCCGCGGTCCCCAGTGAAGCGACATCAGTGCACTTTCGACGGATGCGACAGAGTTTATGGGAAATCGTCCCACCTGAAGGCGCACATCAGGACCCACACAGGCAAGCCCAGAGTTTGTTGGCTGCGGCGGTGTGATATTGCAGTCTAGTTTAGAAGCATGTTGTGTGCAGATATTGACCCTTTGTTCGTGTATTTGTTTCCCAGAACATCAAGTTTGCCCCTAACTAACTTACCAGATCAGATATACCATTATGTGTGAAGTGTTGTGCTCGTTTCACATTTTGGGGTTACCAGAAGCTGGGTGGGTGGGTGCATTTTCCTATTTACCCGCGAGTTGGTACAATAACTCTGCCAAACAAAGGGAAAAAACTCCCCTACTGAGGGCTCCCGACAAAGAAGTAAACTAACAAAAGAACTGGGCTGGACGTAAAAACCGGTGACGAAGGTCTTCCTCTAGACCGGATTTGCATATGAAATGAACGTAAGACGAAACCGTAAACGGAACGGAACGTAGAGAGGTTCATTATCGGACATGCAGCCTATCCCGGTCGCGGCTAATGCTTATAGCGCCTGTTATTGTTTTGGCCTTTTCTCGGCATCACTTCCCTTTTCTACTATCTATTGACAAGATAGGGACACGAGCTGTTGCATTGCCCACTGACACAAGGCTTAAAGGCCGGGTAGAGTTGACTTTATGCTCCGAAATGTGTGTTGTAGCAAAAAAAAAAAAGTCCTATGCATTGGGGTCAAATGGGACGCGTCCGATAATGGGTGTCTCACAGCTAGCATTTTCGTTACATTTTGGTTGTCTTTGCGCAGGTTTCATCGCTGGATATTTTGTTGCACCTCACCTCGCATAGTCCCTTCATGTCATTTCACCTCTCAGCCACGTATAGCCGCTGTGTAAGAGTAAAGGTTTCGTTGAAAATGGTAAAATCTCATAGTTACTCATACCAGAACTGTACAACGTTAACTGAGCTGAAATGCTCGCGGGTTTATCAAAATGAGGGGGAGTGGGTGTGTTCAGGGTCATTGAGCAGGCGCTAACGGATTAAGGACAGGAAACTGTGCGTAAAGAAACTCTTTTGGGAACGCCCACAAACGGCTGAGCAGTGAGGACTCCTGCGAAAAACGTGGTCTGGCTTTGTGATCTTGAATGTGGCTCTGAGCATCCAACTCGCTTTTCCTGACTTGACTCCAGTTACCATGCAAGAGATTAAGGCTAGTAGTAGCTTAATAAGAACACTATCTAAATCCTATATATGGCCTACTTTGTCACATATTTAACTATGAAGAGCTAAAAAGTTGTCCAGGTCATTCCTCTAAAAGTAGTGTCATGCAGTCAAGAGTAGAGTGGGCTTGTCATTATCTTAGTTTTCATAATGATGAGGTTCATTAAAGTAATAACTGAAGTTTGCTCTATAATTGCATAGAAACAGAATAACTGATGTGGTACTAGGCCAAGGCTATCTAGGCCATTCACTCACAGTTGGATGCTAACATATTTTCCTCATCAAGCAAATCGGTTGCATGCTTCCATGTCACTTTATTAGCTTTAAAGTAATGGTGTAAACCCAGTCGCCACATAATGATGTTAATGTAAATTTTTGATGTAGTGACAACTTTATTCTGCCTCCACAGGCGAGAGGCCTTTCCCCTGCACCTGGCCCGACTGTGAGAAGAAGTTTGCCCGGTCTGATGAGCTCGCTCGCCACACCCGCACCCACACAGGGGAGAAACGCTTCCTCTGCCCACTGTGCGATAAGCGCTTCATGCGCAGCGACCACCTGATCAAGCACGCCCGCCGTCATCCTGATTTCCAGCCCTCCATGTTGGGCCGCAACAAGGGCACGGCCTCCTCCTCTGCCCTGGGACAGGGCAATGCCTCCAGCCAGTAGAGTCGGGAGGGGCGGGGCTTCTGGATCCTGGGGTCTGCAGCAGCAGCTCAGACGGTCACAGGGAGTGGGCTCAAGTTAACCAGCTACAATCAGATCCACTGGCTAGGACTTAACATTGCTGTGTTGTGTTCACGTACGTGCACATACATATACATTCACACAAGCGAATACACAAAGACCTGGATGTGAGGGGGAAGTAGCCTCGCCTCCATCCGCACAGATGAATCAAGTGACCACTATCCGCTAACTCAGTACAACCTCATTCTCTCAAACTACAACTGAAAACACTCACAAATTGCAGGGATTCTCACTTTTTCTGTAAACTGCACATTCATCATCAGCCAAATCCTTTTTTTTCTTGTGGTTATTTTGTAGAGGTGTTTTTGTGCTCCTTCAGTGCCCTTTACTTCTCTTGATTAGCACAATTTTGTGATGTTAGATAGCGAGGCAGATAATGATTAGAAGCTTTTTAGCTTTTTTAGCTTTGCTGATTCCATATCCTAAGTTTTAGCTGTGGCACATTCCTTTTTTCTTTTTTTTCCCTTTAATTGAATTAGTAACATCAATCATTGAGTCTGTCGTCAATATTTTTCTTGTAGAACTTATTGATTAAAATGCAGGTCAGACTTTAATGTTACTGAAAAGTGGATCAAACTTCAGTGTAGAAGAGCAGTTTGCACGCCATACTTAAGTCTAGATCAGCTAGCATCCATGAAACGCTGACACATAATACACAGTAGTATTATGTCTAATACTGATGCAAATGTATATAAGCTTTAAGCTTTTAATGTAGAAAAAACTTAATGCTACTAGCAGCAGAAGTAATACATGTGATGAATTGTAGTCCTTATATTAGGGGTAACAGTATACGCTTGATAGGATGGCATTGCCTGTGAGTGTTGGTGTGTATGTGTTTCTTTATTTACATTTTTGTTAGAGACAGAACTGGGCAGAGTGTGTATGCAATGGTATCAAAATATTTGGGAGAAAAAGGTGACCATGAGGTGAGCTTGATTTTAGCCTGCCATGCATGAGGGCGCCTTCAAAGTAAAAGCGCTCACATGCTCGCTGTCCACATTCCTTTACACCTTTGAGTTTCAGCACCAGATGAATGAGAATCTTACGTGTGACGGTCATGATCCACGTGAAGTGAGAAACAGTATTTCAACTGCACTGCAGTCAAGTTACCCTCAGTGTGGTGACTTAATTCTGTCAGAACTGCACCAACTTTTTGTATGAAAATCAATTTAAGGTTTTAAAAGTTGTTGAAATACTTTGTTTGATTCTCACAATGGAAAGTTGAACATGGTCTGCTCCCATTTAGAAAAGCAAATCCAATGTACTATGCCGAACAAAAAATCACATTATGGGAATTTGCTTGGAGTCTACATGTGAGCAAATCGGTACCGTGTTGAAATATTTCCAGTGACATCTTGCCACAGAGATTCCATAATCCTATGTATTTTGGAAATTCCCACTCAAAAAATGAAAACGCATGCAAGCTAAACCGAATCAAGCAAACCTCAAGTAATTTAGACATCTAAAACCCATTTAAGTGCATACAATGTCCAGGTCTGTTTATAGAGAGGTTGAATTTTTTACTGTTTCCACACTGTTTGTCCAGCTAATGGACACATGATTCCTTTATCTCAGTGAACAACACTTCAGGAAACTCAGAAAGCCTTAAACTATGTCATAACTACTTTGCACCATGTTTACAGTTGATCATTTTACAGGTATATGCCCCTTTTGTGGGCTCATTACAGATACTCATATGCAATATGGCACTTTTTTCTTACAGGTGTTGTTTTAAAATCTATTTGGCTAACTAGTGTGATGGCTTGCACTGTTACTATGCTTCTACAAGCGAGCACTGTGGAACTTTGATAATGTGCTATCATTAACCAATGGTTTGTAAAACTGCCTTTGTCCAAGTGCTTTAGGAAGTGTGATAAAAGATCTGGGTAGGTATTATTTTTATTTGGATTGGGTTTTGTTTGGGTTTTTTTTGTCAGTTTGCTCAGTTTTTTGTCATTCAGGCCATCTCTTGTCATGCTAGTTGATCATGTGTAACTAGTTTTTTTTTATTATTCAGACAGAGCTTCACTTCATTTGGTGCTCAGATCTGTTCAAGTTGTTTCCTCCACAGTAAGAATGAAGGGCATGACTGTCACTGTCTTCCTCTTTTGTATGTCAAACCACCAGATCGGCTCATTTTCATATATCAGTTCACTGCATTGTTGATCACTGTTCATTTAATGGGAAATGTCCTCACTGACTTGACCGCAATGCTTTGGAATTTGTACACATTTCTTCTTCAAAGGTTCGAGCCGTTGCCGGTTCTTGGCCGCTGCTGGCAGCGGCCTTGAACGCGCGGACTGTACAGCTTCAAAGGAACACACAGTATACTTGTTTTCAAATGAAAATGTTTCCTTCCAACTCGCTCCGCAGATGGAAGTGTTTCCTCATATACAGACTCTTTCCGGGTCGCTTATCAAAGCTATAGTATCACACATAAGAACTTACCTCAGTGATTTTGTGGTGTCCATAGAAAATCCATCCATCCCTTCTTTGAGAAATTATTTTTTTTCCAGCTGTACCGACACTGTTTGTCCAGCATTTTCTGATGTATGCTGCTCTACACTGAGTTTGGCTGTACTTAACTGTAGATGGTCTGTTATATACCCACACTCCTTTCTGTCTCTTTATTTGGGCCTATATGCTGCATCACTAGTACCTGTGTAGCAGCACAATTCCCTTTCTATCCCACAACAAGCTCCTTTTGTCAGTACAGAGGTCAGTAAAGTCTTGGTTTGGAGTAAATTCACCTACTGGATGAATCCTGTAGTAACAGCCTCTCTAAAAAAAAAACTAAACCAAGGGAAATGTTCTGGTCCATGTCTTTGACAATGACTCACTGTTGACTGGGACAGAGACTGAGGAGTGATATTCACATATAACACAAAGATACCTGTAGGCTGTCACTTCACTCCAGACGTAGATTGAAAGAGCTCAGTCCAAAAATATCTGTTCATATCACTAAATGTGGCTTGAATGACAAACGAGCATGACCCAATTTGACTTCCATTTTGCTGCGCTGCCTCGTTCTGGAGAAACAACGCCACCGTTTCTCTCCTCACCACACTAATTCAGATATGCACATTGTACAGAAACAAATGTTTTTAAATTGATGCCTAATTTTTACATTAATAATAATGTAATTTTTTAAATCCTCTTATCAAAGCTTTAGTTAAGGTCAATAGGAGGAACTGTGGAACTGAATTAATACTTGCTGCAACATGCTGTTTTGATATTTATATTCTCAGGTGTATTAAATTTTGAGCGTTGGAATTTCAATATTTCCTGTGCAACACCGAAGTACAAGCATGTCTCGTTTCTTTTGTTATGCTGATTAATTTATTACAACGTACCATTTGTGTGGTTTAATTATTCTTTTCATAACTCATTTTGTGATATGGAACACTACTAATATTAAATGGTTCCATTGTTTGCTTGATATGAAAATACCAGTGCTTTTTAAAAAATAAAGATCCTTAAGTTGATGTTGCTTTGTTCGTCTTTTAAGTAGGACATATATTTTTTCCTTTTGGAGTTATGTTGCACTATTAGAGTATAGAGCATAGAGAAGAGATCAGCTAAGAAAAAATGTGTCAGCCTCAATGAAATGCCACCAGCAGAAAGATTTATTTAAAGAGCTAATGACTTGAGATATTATGTCATAAAATAACTTGTTCAATGCATTTTCCACCATGACACCAGATGGAAATTTGGCTGTTTAAAGACAAAAGTGAGGCTTTGAGCAACCTAAGATGGTAGCATGTGAACTTTGGCCCTGATCTTTACTCGATCTGGACTGGACTTGCGGTGGTCCTGGTGGTCCTGGTGTGTGGTATGACATCAGCACTCATCAGAGTTCATCTCTGTTGCCGCTGGCCGAGAGCGGCCGCACCTCGCCCCGGGCAGGACGAGGAGTCACAGGTCGGGCCTCTGCTTCCTCGCTGTCCCGCTTGCCGCGGTGTTTGGCGCCGCCTCTGTCCCAGTCTGTGGCCGCAGCCTCGTCGTCCCAGATGGTGGAGGTCTCTGTGTCGCTGAAGTAGCCGGGCTCGCCGGTATAGTGGGTCGGGAAGACCAGCAACGGCTCCACTGAAAACACTCTCAGCTCCCTCCGCTCAAAATAGTGCATGTACTCGTCTCTGAGGGGACAGAGAGTGTGACATGTCAGAAAACGGAACAAACAACGCAATAATGCAATTCATTGCTGTTAAGGAAGTAGAAATGGGGTATGTTTGCCAAAAATGCCTGCCTTCTGTCTATTTGACAGTAAATAAAAGCTAGCAGGGACTCACTTTGGGTGCTTATTGAACATGATGGGTAGGAACTCATCAACAGGCAGCATCTTGCTCAGGGGCTCGGCCTCCAGGAGCCTCCTGGCCCCCTGCAGGGACAAGATGTAACCCAAGGTCCAGTAGGAGTAGTCTGGGTGCACTAGGTTCCTGACTCCCTTCACCCAGTGCTCCGGCTCCTTCACCTGCAGTCGCTTACGGCCAACGTAACTGTGTGAGGGAGTGGCACAATGAGAGAGAGAGAGGGAGATACAGACATTGATGAGTAGAGACAAAGAGGTGTGGCATGTTTTTAGTGAGTAAAAAAGTACTATTGAAGGAGAAGCTGAATAGGTAAGGGACTGAATCAGTGAGGAAGAGAAGAAAGCTCCAAACAGGACCCACATGAGATCCCAGTGGAGCTCTGCTCTCTTCACATCGTCCATGATGGCCTTCAGTCTGCTGCGAAACCTGGGCTCAAACCTCACATCGTCCTCCAGCACCAGCACCTGCTGCAGTTCCTGCTTCACCACCTAGGGGGCGACACACACTACAGGCTGCCTCACCGTGTCCAGCTAAACCTCTCCATACTGCTGCACAGGCATCACCTTCACTGCACTGCACCTTGAATCAGCATTGCATTCAAAAGGTGAATTCAGTTCAGATATATTTTGTTAAAAACTGAACCTGTTTCCAGATGTTGTAGTGACTGAGAAAGCAGCCGATCTCCCCTCTGGTCAGCACGCGGTCTGAATACGGGTCTTTGTACCCAGGCAACATATCTATACCCATTGCCTGCAGCTGGGAAGAGTTCAAGGCTCTGTAAACAACACAAGTAAATATTGTACTTATAATCACAATCAGCATTCAAACTGGCTCCAGAAGTTTCATGATAGGTGAAGCTTACTAAAGAGTATGAACATGTGCAAAGATGGTTTGTGAATTGCCCAGATCTTCTCTCCTGTGTCTCCCTCTCAGTGTTCCTACTGTCAATAAAGCAAAAATGCTAAATACACTTAAAACACATAAAATTTGCTATTCTAATTGTGTATTTCCTAATATAGGCTATTAATAACTCCTATTATCCTATTTCAGGTATTTCATTATGTAAAAAGGGCTTAATGAGAACTGTTATGTCATACTTGCCATCCACCGCCTCAGTCAGAGTGATGTTGAAGCCCAGGACAGCCAGGCTGCTCAACATCCTGTCCCGCCGGTCTGGACGGCGCTTCAGATTGATCAGAAAGATCTAGAAGTGGAGGAGAATAAAATGTTTTTCAACTGTCCAACTGCTCAAATCCAATTCACCTAAACCGCATTTCTTAACTTGGACTGGAAAACATTTATTCAGCTCTTGCAAATGTATCTGTACCTCGTCAAATCCCATCTTTCCTGCTTCTTTGGGTGTGTGGTGCACATACTGTGAAGGCTCCATGGTGTAGTCAACTGGAAAGAAATGTCACACGTTCACACTGAATCATTTCAGATGAAATATGGTCAATTCAATCTTTCATAGCACCGTCTTGGTAAGCATTCTTTGGTTCTAAGGGAATTCCTTATTGCCCTTCAACGTCTAGCCGGTGTGGGAAATTTCAAAAGAGGGGGAGCGAGCGAGAAGAGAGGCAGTGGGTTTTAACAGCGGAGTGAGAGATCTGACGGGACTGTGAGAGTGAAAAGGACCAAATGTCCTCACATAGACAAGCCGAGGAGACAGAGTGAGCAAAGAGAATATAGGCATGAGGATATACACAGATTGAAATAGAAGGAGAGCGAAAGGGAGGAAGAAGAAAGGAGCAAACCAAAAGATGAGAGAGAGGAAGATAGAGAGCCATGCAATTCATGCAGTTAGTTAAGTGCTTACTCAGCGCCTCTGTCAAGGTGTGGGTAAAACTCTCCTCTTCTTCCTCCAGGGTCTGATGCTGTTTGAGCGGCAGTGGCAAATATCCATAATGCTCCCTGTTGCACACATACATCTGTACCTCTGCAGTGTGCATGTGGGACAAGAACAATCAGATTTAAGTACATAAATCCTTTCAGTATTTTCACATGCCTAATACTTGAAGACACCTCTATAGACCATAGACATAACAACAGAAGTTGTCAGTGCGTGCGGTCTGACCTGCCTGCTGTGCAGAGAAAGCGAAGGCCATGATGTCGTCCAGGTGGTGGGGGTAGTCGGGGTGTGGAGGGTAGAAGGCCAGCGCCTGGCTGGCGGTCCGCCTCAGGTCCAGCAGGAAGGTGGAGTGCACCATGGGAACGGGGAAGCAGCCCTGACGCTTCCACTTGCGGATGGGGATATACTCTGGAGTGCGTCTGTAGTAGCCCTATGTGGGTGTTAAAAGACCCAGGAGTATTTATAAGACTCACAAATTAATCCAGTTGATGGTATTTTTAGTAATGCTTCATAGTTTTTTGCTTCTGCGATTAGCTTTGAGCATTGTGCATCGACAGTGTACTGTATGTTTCCCAGCATGTCTTTTTCTAGTCTGTAGGAGTTTGTACCTGAGCGGTCATGCCACACCAGAAGTTGGAGTAGAGAACTCTTGATTCCAACATGGGCGCCACAAGGGTGAGATTCTCTGCCATCATGTCTGTGAGCACCCACCGGTTTGTCAGCAGGTTGTCACAGTCCACAAACTGAGGGACACAGAGGAGACATCAACACCGGAGCGTTTTCTCCAAAGTGATGATCACTTTTCCCTGATCACTCACTTTGAAGCAGAGAGACCTTCATCACAGCAGATGACAGAGTGACACTAGTGTCTGGTGGCATATAATGATACAGCAGATACTGTGATAGTGGATGATGAAGCAGTAAGCAGGTAGTTAATGCTTTTATCGGCGGATCATTATAGTGTCTCACCAGTATGTAGTCGGCCCACAGTCCTCTGGCAGCTCTGAGTGCCGCCTGCTTTAACTTCATCACCTGGGTGAACCGAGACTTGGGCCAGTGCTTCGGCCCTTGCTCATCTGCATAGGAGCTGAAGGAGAGAGAGAGAGAAAAGCTATCAGTCTTAAGTCTAATTCAGTGAACTCTAATTAAATTGAGTCTAATGAAGACGATATTTTAAGAGGATAGGAACATGCCGGGTTTTCTCCCACGCCATAAAACTTGTGGTTAGACAATACCAGGATAGAGGGTATTTTTCGATAAAGGTTTGAAGTGAACAATGAGGGGTTTGCAGTGGCAGTTCACCTTGGTTGCTGCGTGGGTCTCGACTCCACAGAGTGGTACAGGTGCTGGACGCCTCTAAGCCACTCCTGCAGCACAGCTGTGGTGTTGTCCACACTGTGGTCAGACGCTGCCCTGAGGTCAGAGGTCAAGGAGCATTACTGAACAATACTTCACCACTGTCTTTTCCCTTCAGCATGCAATGACCTATCTTGACTTACCACATTATCCCCCTTCTATCTGTTCTTTCTTTCTTTCTTTCTTTCTCTCTCCTTCTCTACATCTTTCTCTCTCTCTCTCTCTCTCTCTCTCTCTCTCTCTCTCTCGCTCTCTCGCTCTCTCATCTCCAAAACTCATGTTTACTTTCTCACTTGAATGAGAAGGGGTTGAATTCAGGCCATCATCCATCCTGTTTGCTAATGAGTGGTGATGCAGAATGACAAGAATGACATTTTTAACCAGTGCTGTCAAAGTGGCTACTAGTGTTTGTCTTGTTGACATTTTAATTGTTACATCTTAGTTTTTAACAAGTTTGCTTATGTCAGCGACATTTATATAATTTTTTTCCTCAATAACTTTCTGAGTCAATTTAAAATCTGTTTGCATTGCTATAAGTTAATGGATTTTTTAGAACATCAGTGCATTTTATGAAAGTTTGTTGTCCTACTTATAGGCTACCGGGACTAATCAAGACTGAATGTTAGTGATACACAAATTATTTTTTGGAATTAAATCATCACTCAATATCCCTATTAATAGATTAATAGATGTAATCTTACCAGATGGAAATGCGGTCCTTTGGATAGTCCAGTCTGTCAATGCATCCCAAGAAGTACGGGAGGCTGTGCTGTGCATTGCGCGCGAGGATGGTGATCAATACTTTGGGCTTCAGCAGGGAGGATTCCCGGTGGGTTGATGGCTGGGGATCAATGGGCAATTCCTCTGTGCAGGTGTGCAAGAGTCTCCCGGCTGAAATCACAAGAAACAATGCGAATCCTACAAATCCAAAAGGCATTATTTCCAATGTGGCACCTTTGTCTCCCTTCAGCCTCGCACCGGTGCAACTGGGAGAGGGAGAGAGGGAGAGAGGGAGAGAGAGAGAGAGAGAGAGAGAGAGAGAGAGAGAGAGAGAGAGAGAGAGAGAGAGAGAGAGAGAGAGAGAAGAGAGAGAGAGAGAGAGAGAGAGAGAGAGAGAGAGACTGAAGGCATGTGGCATCTAGTCTTCAGTGATGTGGAGGTCAGCGTCCAACTGGTACAACCCAAAAATTTATATGCAAATTAACATTACCCTAATTCATCAAGCTAATGAAATCTCATATATACATTTATCATGCATTAATCCATTCAATTATTAATTTCAATTCATTTCATTTCTGTAGTTCTTATTTCTCCACTAAGGAGATATTGACATTTGCTCTCTCACTTTTAATTACTTTTAAACATAACTATCAAATGGATATATCAGACCACATGGACTGAAATAAGTGGGCATGATTGAATCAATTTCTGTACGGCTTCCCAGCATGGAAGTAGCCTATTGATTTCTAACAACGGTATGAGAAACATTTTCCACCCGGACGACTTACATTGTAGCACGTCGGCAAACCAATGACGCGCGACTGCGCTACTGAAAACACACACATGCCCGCGACAGCAGGATGTCCTGACGTTAGACTTGCATTACTTAACCAGTAGTTACCGCAGTTTAGTTCTGAAAATGTGGGAAGCGTCAGACAGAGCAGAGAAACCTTCAGCTCCCAACTGGATCTTACAGCACCCGGTGGTGAGTGCTAAACCCGTCCAGGGACCTGGGTGATGATGCAGTCTGACTGCTAATGCTAAACGGTGCAGTAACCAGTGTTCTCCTCGCCTCTCCTCATGTTAGTATCAGCACATGATGAGTCTGGATGTGGAGGACAGCGGCCAGGTGCATGCAGCTTTCCTGGTGTACATGGACCTCGCTGAGGGTGAGTCTGACCGCTCGAGACACAATCTGAGTAAAGTTATAGTGTCATGCAGAGACCCGGGCTCATTAAAACATCCTAACAGCGCTGCAGTCAAGACCAAGACCAGAGCAAATTAAGTCCTATTGAAGAAGAAAATATGCACAAAAAAAACTACATGTGAAGGCTTTCATTCCAAAATTAGATGTCCACCATATGAAAAAAGTGACACCTACTTTTTCCAAAGTAACTGACAGAACAAAATCAAAACAAATGATGACACTTTTTATGGACAACAGATAACTGAAGTCCTTCATTTACAAAATTATAACACTTACAGACTGGATTGCTGTATATTTTAAAGATACTGAATGATGAACACCTTTCAAATGGATATATAGCATTTTGGAATACAACTGTTCATGTCTTTCCAAATGTCAGAATAATGCTTCAGGAGGTTTTTATTTTTTACATATCAACAGAGATGATCTGTACTCTACCCTTTTGACTAATCAATGCGCAATAGTTTGAAGATCATTACATGCTATACACAGGTGCAATCTTCTAAGTTGTTTGTAGTACTGGGGGGGGGGGGGGACATATCTTTGATGTTTTTTAGATGTTTTTTAGATTTTAGACAGCTGAGATCTAGACAAGTCCAAGTCAGAAAAGTGGACTTGAAACCGAACTCAAGTACTAAGAATCCACCAGGTCATAAACTCCACATATACCGCCATAGACGGCATAGACGGTAAGTAAGCCTACCACTTCACCCCCATACACACTCACACCGCTTCTCTGTCCATTGCAGTGCGTCAGTGGAAGGAGGTTTCCAGCATCAAGAGTGCTGAGCTGCAGGTGGTGCTGCTGGAGGGGAGGGAGAAGGAGGGAGCCCCCCTCCAGACGGTCCTCCCCCTGCCTGTCCACCGCTCCCTGAGCCACCGAAGGTGACGACACACTGGATCAAATTTACTGTTATCGTTTACCGTAAAATATCTTTTCCTCTTCGTCACCATCATCCTCCTCCTCCCCTCCTCTCCCGCCTGTAGTATACGAAGTGTGTTGGACAGAGGCTCTCCTGTGTTGCTGTGCGCCGTGGCGTCCGATTCCACCCTGGTCTACCAGAGGATGACTGATGGGTTAGTGACACCCGACCCTCCCGCGGGCCCCATCCAGGACCAGGGACGCCGGCAGCACCGCAAGAGACGCCAGCAACACTGACTGAGCGGCAGCTGGCCCATGGGAGAAAACCACGAACCATAGAAGAGCCATGTGGGACGGGCTGCCAGCCGCTGTGTCTGAGGGACTGGTGTCTGGAAAGAAGACAAGACCACTGACAAAATGGTTGAACTGGTGAAAACGGACCTGTCCATTAGTGTCATTGTAGGTACTGTATGTGGCTCTCAGGGTGATACAGGGAGACAAAGTGAATAAGAAACCACTGGCTACCACAAACCACTGAAGTCCTGTTAATAATAGAAACAGTGGCAGAAGCTGGAGCCTAACCCACGCTGCAGTAAGCCAGCATGTTGTGGTGCGGCAGCCTGGAGTGATTTTTTTGTATTATATCATACAACATGTGCTGATGAATGTCGTTTGTTGAATGCAGCTGCACGGTATTTATTTCAAACTAAAACTAATATTTTGTATGGTAAAATGATTGATCTGGCAGGTGTCATGCTGGCTGCTCCCATTAAAACAACACAAACAGTCTCAGCTGTTGGGATAACTTCCTGAAAACACTTTTTTTTTATTTTTCTAGAAAAACAAAAATCGAACATAAAAACCAAACGAACACAATGACATAACACTTGTGAGAGCGACACAGAATCAGACTACTACGCAACTCTGCGGCGTCCTCCCTGTAGGTTTAACACGGCTAATGGAGCAGATACTGAAACAGGAAAGTTCCGTGACCCTGTTGTGTGAGTGCATGTGTGTTTTCATCTTAATGGTGCGACAGTGTCTAATGAGAAGGAGGACGTGACTACATGAGACGGTGACTAGAACACTTCAACCCTGAGCCTTATTCAACATAAATACCCTACATCATAACGTAAACAGACATGGACAGACAAACACACCGCACTTTATGGCCAACAGACTGTAGAAAAGAAGTTAATACTGTCCAAAATGTGTCTTGGAATGCAGGAAGTTTCCAACCCATTGACTTATCAGGGGGTGCGTTCAAGGATGAAATATTCAGAATGATGCAGATGGAGACATTATGTTCTCTATTCAGTGTCGACAAGAGCATTGCTAGTTCTACTGTCACCCATTTACATCTGCAACAGTCGGAGTGTTTCACAACACCTACAGGGAAGTCTCGGCGGCAGCGGCCGTGTACATCGACCTTTCAGGAGTTCTCCGATCAGAGGAGAAACGATAAGTGTTTCCTTAAGATCCCAGGACCTCTGTCATCCTACCTCCTCATAACAGCTTTCATTATGAGAGCAGTTCTGTCCAGACAGAGGATCCATTGTACTCGCTCGGCTCGTGGTCGGAGGTAAGCGTAAATGCGGCGCGCTCGCATTGGAGAACCAGGAGAACTCATAGACACTGAAACAGCTTTGATTTTGACAGCTTCTTCCTGGGGGGGGGCTGGGGGGCTGGGGGGGATATGATGAGGAGGTGCTGGGCAGAAAGGGTCGTAAGTAGAAGGGCAAGAAGGTGCTTAATTCAAGTCGGTTGTCCAGTCTTCTCAAGCGTGTACACGGGACGGTCAGAGCAAGATAGAGTACGGTCCGTCCATAACACGGGAATAACAGTTCCTCTCATACTGGGACTGATGGAGACACGGCCACAGTGCTATGTCATATCCTCCTCCTCTGAGCAATAGTCCCGCCCCTGTACACAAGAGATAGAGAAAAATATGCTTCATTTTCAGCAACAAAACTTGAGTCAGAGTAGATGCAATAGTTAAAAGGAAAAATCCACCGTAAAACACTTTAACACATTGCTTTTTTAGGTTCATTTTGTTGTTTGGTGGTGTATTTTTCTTATTCCTGTGGATAATCGGACAACCACGCGCTAAGTGATGTCACGTCCAGATATTTCAGATTTTCTATTTTCAAGATTTTTTATATTTGATGACCGAAAATGTTCCAACTATCTAAAACATCAACGGTAAACATCAGGTTTTGGTGTCAAAGAGCAAGGGCTTCTCTCTAGACGCAGTATTTTGCACTGACTTTCAACAGTCATATGAGAAATACATTGTAGAAGAGGAAGAGATGCCGATTTCTCCACCGGCAGTAGCCTCAATAGACCATGATGCAACACAGCCACGAGACAAGTGTTTTTTTTCTTGACTGGAAAAATACATATAACCCACAGCTGAATGCAATAAGTTCTATGGCGGTTGTTGCAAGGCATTCTGGGAAATGTAGGTAGTCACTAACTGAACTAGAAGTAGACGAGGCACGGTGAGGGAAAGCGGGTAGGAAAAGTAAGTCACAACACTTCATCACAAAATAACTCCTGGGATGCATTGATCATCACAGACTGATGATATACTGTATAATTGTTAGAGTATCCGAGGATGGATTTTTCCTTTAAGTATGATAAATAAAAGTCAGCGAACCAGCTGAGGTTGTGAAGCAAGTAACAAGTTTTGTGATATCTTTTTGCCATCTGCGGTGGAACTAGTCTCCTATTCTGTGAGATACATGATGCTGCAACGACGGGATGTCACTTCTTACCTTTTCAATCTTCTCATCCAACATCCTGAAGAATTCCTGCTGGCTCTCTGAGGAGTGGATACTGCTGCAAGGGAAATGGTACAGACTGTTACAGATCTGCAGTATAAAAGCCTTAGCCTGGTAAGACCATCCTGATCACGTGACCTCACATTCTGTTTCGCTCCACGGATCAGTCTGGACTTCTAGCCGCCCACATCGATTTCCTGAAATTACAATGTAACCGGGCCAATCAGGGACTGCGTTGTAGTTGATGACGTAACCGGGCGTAGTCCCTGATTGGCCCGGTTACATGATTGGCGGCTAGAAGTCCAGACTGATCCGTGGAGCAAAACAGAATGTGAGGTCATGTGATCAGGATGGTCTTACCAGGCTATAAAAGCCTGGCATGTCACAGTTCACAATCACTCACACACTTCATGATGTGATGGCCCAGCCTGGGACAACAAACAGTTTGGATGAACAAGGTTCTACTGTGTACAGACTAGACCTACACACCAGTATGAGAATAAGGGAGGACATAAAAATAATGTGTTAATGACACTGTGATAGCAAATTGTCATCTACAGTTATTAGTCAGTGACACTTACAGTATCTTTCCATTTCCATTTGGTCCTGTGTCATCTGCCTGTTGACTACTGCCAAGTAGGGCGCATTTCTCCTGTAAGGCACATCCGTGCACACACACACACATACACAAAACAATTGACTAATTAAATAATTGTCTATGTCCCATTGTACAGCAGAACAGAAAAATAGCACATAGACAGACAGACAGATAGATAAACATAGATATATAGATAGACAGATAGATAGATAGATAGACAGATAGATAGATAGATAGATCGCAGAATGAAATAAAACCACGCACTGTACTGTCCTGGTTGTCCCCTCCTCCCTCTTCTCCACTGATGTACTTGACTTTCTCCACTCCTTTCATCTTGTACTCCTCTGTCAGAGAGAGAGACAGAGTGGTAGACAGAGAGGGAGAGAGGAGTGCTCCTCCTATTAATACATGGCATCAGAGCGCAGCGGGAGGCGAGCAGAGGACTGTCCTCTCTCTGCCACTCTGATCAGCACAATCCAGGTCAACAGTTCTCACAGTTCAGTACTTGGCAAAGTAATTATATGCTTGAATTCTCACGCTTCGAACTAAATCCTCTTTCAACAATGGCTGGCAAGCAGCAAAACACATGAGCTGTCAGACCGATTCCCCTCCTCTCTCCCTCTCCCTCTTTCTCACACATGCCCAGTCTCCCTCTCTCTCTCCCTTTTACATGGAAGAGAAGGTATGATGCACAGAAATGATGGTCTGACACCCAGACAAAGCCATGCACATGCTTATCGCTGACTTAGGGGATCACCGAATCTGATTATGAATGCAACTAAATAGCTGAACAGTCAAATGAAGTTACCTGATTCCATTGTGTGAAAAATCAATTTGACACTCACAATGTATTGGCTAAATATGAGGTGTGATTATTACAGCAGCATTACCAACTATGAATGAATGAAAAATATTGCAGTGATGAGGTTGTCATTTAGTGCAGGTGTTTATACAAAAGCTATTTAGTACATTTCTTCATCCACAGGACAACTAGATGAAATGAAATATCTAGTAAGACTGAAGTAGGGATTGACTGATAGGGGTTTTTTTGAGGGCCGATACCAACATTTTTTCCAGTGACGCTGCCAATAGCCGGTATTTTGTGTCATTATTAATTACCATGTTCATGCCAGAAAATTACAAGTATTTGGATTTCCCCCATAATTTTATTCTTGGCAGGGTGGAAAGCTGAAACAGCTGAAACAGCATTTAGACCATCATGTGACATTAGAACTCACTGAAACCCAGCCTGATGAAATACTTCTAGGTCGGTCAGCAGCTCCTTAAGTCAGGATGACCCACCACACATTCAGTGGTAGAGGGAATTTTGCGTTACATGGAAAAAATAAATGAATAAATAAAATGTGAATATCTTTGCAGGTTTTACAGACTGTTTTCATGTGGCTGTGATCAGGGAATGAACCTCCATCATATCGGCAGTGGATGACGCTGACTGACCGATTTTAAATAAAAGGCCTATATTGGCAAACCGATAGATTGGTCTAACCCTAAACCCTAAATCCTTGCAAATAAAGTGAAGGTGAAGAGGAAGTGTGTCTGTTCCCCAGACTGACCAGAGAGCAGGTCCCCGTTGCTGTAGGCTTTACTCCGGCCCTCCTCACCGCTGGGCACGGCCGACACCTGCTTGGCCGAGGTGCAGCCCATCTCCTCCTCAGCCGCTCTCCTCCTCACCCCCGAGCATTACAGGCCGACCTAGGGAGGGGGAGCGGTCACAGGGAGGGGGAGGGGGGGATTTATGGGAAATACAGGCAGGAGAGTGTGTTTTATTTAGATCAGGAGTTCCCAAACTTTTTCTAGCCAAGGACCCCCAGATCTTGGTTGTCTGTCCCTATACTGGAAGTGGAGACATAACAATGGAGAGAGTGAAAGCTGATCATAACAGTCATTGTAATATATTCTGTCTGCTAACTTCTACTACTACTACTACTCCTCATGTTGCTGGGAACCCCCTGGAACCTCCTGGGGATCCCTATAGACTCCGGCTTGGGAACCACTGATTTACATTATCAATTAGTCATGAAACGCCCCGCCCTTGAATTAAAACACACAGGCAAACGCGATCTATTCTTAGAAAGACAATAAAATAGCCGGTTTAGCCGGGTTATGAATCACGCACGCTGCACGCCATGCGCCGGCCCGGGACGCACCAATCACAGCGGCCGACGGTGCCAGCTGCACCGCAACAATAGGCCTTTCAGGCTCTTAGCGATGCCACCGTGCCAAGGCGCCGGGTCATTTTGTCGGTGAATGGGGGGTTTCTGTGGCGCTCAGGGGATTAAAAATGTGGCCGCGCACAAGCACTCTCCCCCCTCCATCGGATCGGCCTGTGCGGCCCGCAACATTTAGGCTAATATTAATGTTCTGCTATCCAGGCTTGAACACAGACGGAGTGTTTTGCATTTCCCAGGTACGCTCTCTGAAACACCGTGATGTCGAGAGGCTGATCTCACTAAAGCGCACAGCTGAGTCCAGCTGCAGAGTCAGCTGCTGCTGTCACGTCTCAGTATCGACAGGCTACATCCTTTTAAATGTCTACATTTCCCTGGATAAAGAGCTCCGGCTAAAGGCTACAGCCCATAAACTACTCCACATCACTGGGCTAGTTCAGACGACTGTAGGCTATCACATCATTAGAAACAAGAGAGGCGACGAGGAAAATAACGTTACACGCGCCTCGGTGCGGCAAATGTCAATCATCGTCTCATTTCACAACATCAAAGGTGGGGAAATAATTGTCAAGATGCCTTATACAAACAGCAACAAAAGAAAATGCGAAAAGAGCAGCCATTCCACGGCCAGCGGGAGACACCATATCAGATAGACGGGAGAAAAACAAACAATAGATTACAAAACAAATGCTATAGCAATAGAGCACAAATACCGTTCTGTACGGGATCTGTCCATGGTTCCTCTCCGTGGTTTCTAGTTCAAAGTGGCTTTAGTCGAGACTGTAGGCGGAGGACCCGCATCGGGAGACCGCATCTGCATCTCTCAGTTCTCAACACAGGCATTAGCAATCGAGATGCAGTCAGTCCGTCTGCCCGCTGTCTGGCCCGTCTGCTGAATTTCACAACCTAGTATTGTGTTAAAGTGATAAAATCATGTTTCACTGAAATTCTTAACACAAACAATGGAAAAATATGACGAGCATAAGCCTAAAATTATTGGAAACAACACAATTATGAAAAATCACTTTGTCATTTTAAGTGCAAAAACTGAACATACATGCCTCTCTCATTTAGGAAAACAATTAAAGCATCGTACCTCTTTATGCAGTGCTATTTGGTAGACGTTAGATTGACTACAAAGTTAGTTGCTACTCGGACCTAATTCCCCGACGCACCATGGACTTCCGGCCAGCTCATTCGTCCTGCATCATCAAAGTTGACAGCTAACTCCTTAAATTTGTTAAGTGTGCCTTTTGAGCCCAAACCGACCGTGGACACCGCCGATATTTTTCACCGCCAACATGGTTATACTTACAATGATCGCTCGCGTGGCGGACGGACTGCCGCTTGCTGCGTCGATGCAGGAGGATGAACAGGTATGAATGAAAAGCTAGCCTGTCCATAGCCCCAATACTAGCCATTCTATTGGAGAGAACATCACACCAAACTCTATTCAAAAATCTTGCAATTTAATGATGGCTTGCTTATCGGCGAGGGTATACCTCCGAAAACATGACGTAAGACATTTTGTGAATCGTTACGGTCTACTGGTAAATTCGGCGTATAGATTATCCACCAAGCAGAATTCATTTGATTAAAATACACCCCTTAACATTAACACACCACTTAACATAACAAGATATCAATTTCGGATTTTGGTGGAAGAAGATTGTGAGAATAACAGAAGAAGCAAATCTAGAAGTTCAAATTAGGTTGAAATAGTTGTTGCTTGGTGGATTGGATAGCTACACGTCGAACTGAAGAGGAGATTAACTATTCGTAAAGGGAGTTTGGCGACCCGTCCTTTTAATACAATGGCACTTATTGGGATAGCTTGCCTGTCATTCAGACATGTATCTTGATATCTCTTTCTAAATACAGTATGTATTACTTTCTGAAACGTTCAACTTGAACTTTACATGCAGTATGGTAATTCCCAGTTCAAGCTGTAACATGCGTATCCTCATCAGTCAGGAAGAGACCTCCAGCAGTACCAGAATCAAGCCAAACAGCTGTGCCGTAAACTGAACGCCCAGAGTCCTAACCGCTGCACCCTGGAGGCCCGGGACATGGCCTTTCAGTAAGTGAACAGAAGACACAGAGTATTGATTATCTACTCCTCTGCCTTAACTATGTGTGTTTTATTCAGAGATACAGAGGGAAAAAAATCTCATCTCTCGCTCCATGGAATCAAAAGCGCATTCGTTCCTACTGTCAGTCATTGCATGGGTGTTTTTGTTTTCAGCTATCTGATAGAGCACGGTGTGTGCTACCTGACCCTGTGTGAGGCTGCATTTCCCAAGAAGATGGCTTTTGCGTACCTTGAGGACATCCAAACTGAGTTCCACGACCAGCATGGGAAGAGAGTGCCCACAGTATCAAGGCCCTACTCTTTCATCGAGTTTGGTAAGCAGATTTCTTCTCTTTTTCAGCACATTCAAGAAACATTAGAGCTCTTCTAAACACTGCAGAGGGAGCAGCCATCAAGTCGTTTCACCTGCTAATATATATATTGCATCAGACCATTCACATTAATCGATGAAAATTACAAGCAGAAACCATAATGGACAAAAACCTTGACTGAGCTTAAACCATACTTCCACTGTTCTAGACACGTACATCCAGAAGACAAAGAAGACATACATTGACAGCAGGGCCAGGAGGAACCTGGGCAGCATTAACACAGAGCTGCATGATGTGCAGAGAATTATGGTGGCCAACATTGAGGAAGTTCTGCAGCGTGGTGAAGCCCTTTCTGGTAAGTACACTAAAAAAAAAAAAAACGTCAGACACAGCCAGGTTTCCATCACAAAATAGATTCTACATCTCAAAGGCAATTCCTGTTATTAAATTTAAATAAACACTGATTGTCAATGCTGCCACGCGTATTTGCCAAACTGAATGTACATTTACTACCAAAGAAGTATCCAATTAATCTCAACTCTATACTTGTATTTCTTCCAGCTCTCGACACAAAAGCCAGCAATCTGTCCAGCCTGTCGAAGAAGTACCGCAGCGATGCCAAATACCTCAACACCCGCTCCACCTATGCCAAGGTGGCAGCCGGGGCAGTTTTCTTCATCACTCTCATCATTTATGTGCGTTTCTGGTGGCTCTGATGGACTCTGAAAAAAGGACTTTGAAAAAGGGGAAAAATTTGTCTGTTTCCCCTTTTAAAACCAAACATTTAAACTTGTCGCTTACATTTCAGTTTACAACACAGTACTTAAAGGGTGCCTTAAGGGGGTAATTTTCAGTTTGTCCATGTTAAAGAGTAAATGTTCTTTCTATGCTTTGTCCAGCTGTGAGTTATGCCATATATATATTATTCTGTGCCATAGATTTGTATAACCAGCCTTCTCTATGTATGAAAGCGAATACTGCCCTATCTACACGTCATGGTGAATGATGTGAGTTAACACAATCCTGTTTACTGGAACAATGAGAGGAGGGGCTTGACATGCTATCTGTTTACACAGTGGTAGAGGGGTTTCTTTCAAAGTTTCACCGTGAAGGAGAAACCATCTATCCATATGCAATGGTCTTAAAGTGTGAAAAGTCTTATTCTGTGGCAAAAAGTTGTTTATTGTTTACAAAGTGTACACAATTGTAAGAAAGTCTTCTTGGAAATAAGATTATATATTTACCAAATTCTCAGTGTCTGTATTACAAGTCTTTGACACAACAGTTATATTTCTGTCAATATCGCTTAACACTGACAGTCCCTCCCTTTAAAAAAACAAAACAAAAAAAAAACTCACTCACACACTCATGCACAAGCACTCTCCCTGTCACACATACAAACCCTATTCAGCCAGCTCATGTTCACACAAAGAACACATTATGTAGAGCGACAACATGGAGTTACAGGAGAAGCGACAGTCATACCTACACAAACCTGGGAGCCGCCCAGTACAACCAACTTCATGTTGGTGGCCTCCGAGAGGCTCTACTGGAAAAGCTGGGGAGGAAACCACTGAATCTGAATGTTCATGCAAAACTCTCCCAAGAGATGAGAGAGAAGAATTTGCTTGCACCTTGGTGGCCGTGCAAGAGTGGAGTAAAGAACGGAGTGCTGCCAGTAGAATGGACTCAAATGAGAAAGACACCTGGCATAAAGACTCAGCTGGATCTGTCAGACAAAACCCCACAGCCACTGTAGCAACACCACATTCTTCAAACTACTCTAAGCTCTGGAAACCAAGAAGGAATCCAGTGAGACAGACACTTCACACAAAGTTCTTTTACTGCTTCACTGACAAATCTACATTGTCAGTGGAGCAGATCTCAGCTGCACATTCTGATGGCATAAAAAAAAATAGGTGTTTTGCTTTTCAGCTTTGGGTGAATCGTTAATGTTTACAAATGTTGACTGTGCATCTACTAAATTACTATGATGTAATTACAA
Organism: Centroberyx affinis; assembly: GCF_046629955.1. Lineage (NCBI taxonomy): Eukaryota > Metazoa > Chordata > Actinopteri > Beryciformes > Berycidae > Centroberyx > Centroberyx affinis. The sequence goes on from NW_027279625.1 coordinate 632,199, forward strand.
ATTATTGGTGCAAGTAAAGTCTTGAATTGAGAGATACATACACTCCTTTATACCCTTTGCTCAAGAGAAACGTAAGTAGTAGTAGTTGAGGGTGGAGAGAGCAGTTCATATTTTCTTCACAGAATTTCCCAGTTGGTAGTGGATTCAAACTGGTGATCCTCCAGTAACAAGTTCACTTCTTCAGTCTTACATTGCTGCCACCCTTGAAAGAGAGCAGGGCTCATATTCCTGTCCCGCTCCCCAGGGTTGATGGATGGACCACAGGACAACAGATCTACACCACCAGATCAAAGTCGTCCCTCTGCAAAACAAAGACCAAGGCCATTTTTATGTAAATCAACATTAATAGGCAGAAGCAAGACAAAGAAAAATATGCTCAAGGGTGTGGGCGTGTTTATGGTAATGCAGCCAATTCAAATATCATACAGTCATTTGCTTTGAAACAAACTGCTATTACAATATATATCTACTACAACTATTACAGAATGTAATAGGAGGTTAAAAATACTACTCACCTCATCATTGTAATTCATGACATGCTGCTTGATCTTGGAGGAGTCCACCCAAGTGACAAAATCTTCCATATTTCTGGAAAAGAGTCAGACTTAAATGACAATATTTTGGGACTAGATTTAACACGTGGTTAAAAAGAAACTCAGATAAGACAAAACAAAATGCGGACACCAACCTTGTGACTAGAAACGCTGGGTCTGTGACGATCTCTGGGCCCACACGCACATCCGAGACAGAGTCAAGGACACTACTGCACAACATCTTTTCACCTTGGATACAGACAAAATCTAAACTGGTCGCTTAAAGGCAAACAGCAACTACATTCCACTCCCAAAGAAATGTGCAATATTAGTAAAAAAACCAAAACAAAAGAGATGCAGGCATACACTTGCACGCACACACACTAATGAAGTGCTGGCGAAGGATACGTCCCTGTTCGATGAAGGTGATGGCCATCTTCAGGTTCTGAGCCATACGAAGATTCAACATGATGCTGGGCAGCCGTCTCCTGAGGGAGACACACAGATGAAGATAGTAAATGGATGGTTGCATTCATGGATTAACTTGGATTCATGGATTAATTTAACTTTGTCTTGGTGTACCATTGGTTTGTGATCAATTTGGTGTCTACTGACTGAAATGGAGTGTGTTTGTGTTTTTGACGATCACGACATGGGATGATTTACCTGCAGAACGAAGAAGCTGTGACTTTATCTGTGAGGGACAGGTTCTGTTTGGTGGGGATCAGACCAATGCTGTACCTTAGAGAGGAAACAATCAAAATGTCAGTTTTAATATCAGTGTGACGTCAGCACATACAAACAGTTGAGGGTTTAGAATGAGTTGTCATTTTAACACAGATAAAACAGGGCCACTATACTGTCCACAACCATATAAAATCCAGTGTGTGTCCACAGATGTTGAAACCAGCACATCCTCGGCTGATCACACCACATAAAGGCTAAAAACCAGGTAAACAAGGCCATGCTGCAGCACTCACAGCTTCTCCAGCAGGTGATGTGTGCTTTGTCCTCTGAAGCCATCTTTCTCATCCAGGTCACGGATTTTCTGGGCCAGATCTCTGATGTTGCGGCTCAGCTTGTTGTACCTGAGGCATCGGTGCAAAGAAATGCTATTAGCACTGACACACTAAAAAGCCACACAGACATGTATCCTCTGGTCAGCTGATATCCTCTTATTGACTAGTATACGTAAGGCAGTATGGGAAAGGTTAAACAACACATTGAAAAGGAACAGATTTTTAACATTACAAAGGCCAAACCACTGGTGATGATGGCTGTTTTGAATTTTCAAAGTGACATATTTCAGGTTTCTGAATGTCCCTCCATGACTTTTTCCAGACCAACTTTCTTTACAAAGCTGTGTCAGTTTCAAAGTCACACAGAGAAATAGTAGTTATAATATAGCAACAGTTCATATTCCCCCCCTTTAAATTGTTGTTGGCCTTCAACTAGGCCCCCCAAATCCACTGGCCTTTAGTGTTCATTAGCTCGTGTTAGCTGATTTTAGACAACAGCTAGCTAGTATCCTTAGCTGCTAAGACAAGATGGGAACTGAATTTGTAACCAAAACTCGAAATGAGAACGTTAAAAATTCTTTATCGGTAACCAGGTTACCATCTCCACGGCTGAAACACTGACAACGACAACTAAATACTGATGGTGGTCAACAGTGGCCACTAAACGCTGTTGCTCACTTGGTGTAGTCCTCCCTCCTCTCGATGCGAAACCTCCGCAGCACTTTAACCTCGTGCAGGTTGTTGTCCACCTCCCAGTTGATGAAGTCGACCTTCTTCAACAGCTTCTGCTCGTGAAATTTCAATTTACGAACCATTTTGGCACCGTTTAGCCCGCAAGATAAACCCAATCTATTCACAAGACCCCCTGCTTCCCATGCAGACTACGGGGGAAGGACAGGAACACGTGTGCTTCTTCTTCGTCGACAGTTTCATGCTGACTATCAAGTCAACGGTGGATGCAACGCCATCTATCGCACTTCAATAGTAAACATTCCCATTCCGCTCCTGTATCTCTTCACCTTTAATATAATCATGCAGTTAATCATTTGAACCACAGCGGTATTGTTTGATCACAAATTTATAATATTTACATCTCCTTGTTCCACTAAAGAAAAATCACTATAATATTCTTATAGGGGCTTGAGTTTATAGCGACCTTATCGTAGTTTATGATAGGTTATTTATTTTTTTATTTTTTTATCTCCCATGGTATCAATACAGTATTCTTATAGTATTTAAGTTTTGGTGTGTTAATTGTAATATATTCTAAAATTTCTTCACATCTTGGAAATAGTGCAATATATATTTCTCCAGCAGGTGTCACCAAAGCCGTGGAGGACGTGGTCCATAAAGGTCGATTCACTCAGGACAGAGGCTGAAGCTCCAGACCGCGTCCCGAGTTCAGACCATACAGGTTCAGACTCAAGATAAAACTCACCGATCCGCGACCGGTGAGTGACTTTTTTGTCTCTTGGCCGTAAGGTAAAGTCGAAAACCTTATGAGTTGCTTGAGTAGAGAGAAGAGCCAAACAGGGCGAAGACTATCCAGCGAATGAGTGTCCGGACAGTGTCAGCCCAGATCCACATCCTGCAGGTAAACTCTGATTTATTAGACATTTTCATCTGTCGAGTGGGCGCCTTTGGTTCCTCTTGGGGCATGGAGGGGGGAAGTTAGGTTTGCAATGTGTTTACAAGAGAGAGGTGAGGTCTTGTGAATTATCTAACGTTAAGAAACCTGATATAGATAAGCCTGCAAGTTATGTGCAACTTAAATATGTAGCATTTTAGGGGTAGCTCTTGCTGCATTTTGTCTCCTATAGGTTGTCATATTGTTAAAACCACTTCATAGGGAGTTTGCTCAAATGCTGTCTTAGTATCAATAGGTGACAGCAGCCTACAAATATGAGTTATAGTTATTTAGAGGATAATTAAACTGTGTGGGCTTTTATGAGAAACACTGTTGCTGTCACTCACTCATTCATTCATTCATTCATTCATTCAATCATTCATTAATTCAGTCACTCACTCACTCACTGACTCTTACTCTCAGTGTTGTTTAGGCTGGTTCCTGACGGATCCACATCCTGAACCTTTGTGACGCAACATAAGTTCAATATTTGCTGTTCAAGTCAACTCCCACTAAAACAAATCTAGTTATCCTGGTGATGATTGCCAAATCAGCTCTTGTTTCACTACAAAGATCCGCTAGTCCACAGCATCAGCTGTTTGCTGGATGAACATATGGTTGGATTTATGAGATTGCTGGCTCTATCCGTACGATATGCAGTCGTGGCACACTCCCTAAATGATCTGAGTGTGTTTCAAAGTGTAAGACATAGGCCTGCTTTTCTGACCTGTTTTTTCTCACTAGTCTTGTGTTACCTGACCTAGGCTCAGCTCTCAGATTGAGAGCTGTCCTAAATATCCTAGAGGTGGAGCACAAGGTGTGGGAAAGCCCACCCCTCAGTTGGCCCATAGATAGGCCTGTCTGTCATTTGAGCTGGGCTAGATCACTGTCATCCTCCTGATCTAATGATTTGGCAAAGTGAAAGGCAATGCTCTCATGCTGTGCTATTACATCTGCACCCTTCTCATTAGGAGTGTCTTGATGTGTAGTGTAAGGGTGACGTCCCGTTGCTGTGGCAGCACATGTGCCTCTGCTGATGCCAAACCCAGTCCAGTCTGCCTAGGAGTGGCGCGTGGGACATTTCCTCTCGCTCCTCCAAAGCAATGCACTGAGCACTGGAAAGTGAAGGGCTTCTTTAGGATTTGAACTGTAGGGAGGCTCGGTTCTCTGTAGGGTGGAGGCTTGGGTATATTCCCACATTTCCTTCTTTCTTTGGCTTTAAATGCTTATTGCTAAGAGTGTATGGGTGATATAGACACACTTTAAAAGGACTGTGACTTCTCAGAGGGACACACTTGTTCTCATACTGCCCAATCCTTTCTTTGAGACATTTTATTTTTTGCATTTCTAAGTAAGAATAAATCACAGTTAGCAGTTTGTTTTTTTTAGCAAATATTGTATTAGGCTATTATTGTTATTATTATTAGTAGTAATAGTAGTAATAGTAGTAGTAGTAGTAGTAGTAGTAGTGGTAGTGGTAGTAGTAGTGGTAGTAGTGGTAGTAGTGGTAGTAGTAGTGGTAGTAGTGGTAGTAGTAGTAGTAGTACTCTGGTACACCAAATCATCTCCATGAACTTAAAGGTCACTACAGGTCTATATTACATGAGTTTACATACTAGTCAAATGGCACCACTTAGGTTGTGAATCACAGTTTGCTGATCACATTTCCTCAGGCAGGTTGTTCCAAAGGGGCCCCAGGGGCCCTGACTGTAAATGCTGATTGTAAATCCTTTTGTCTTTAATATAGATTTTGTAGCAGTGAAAATTGCTTTATCAGTAGATTTAAGTCTCTGGATCTGTTAAAATCTCCTCAATATAAACTGGGGCCAATACAGTTATTGCTTTAAAGGTTAACAGTAAAATCTATTTATAAAAGCAATCCATGAAATCAGTTCTATGAAGACTACTTGGATTTGTGAGCAAATAGCCTACAGCTGTGTATCATCAGCATAGCACTGAAAAGAAGTATGTTGACAAAATACATGAGGGAATGTAGAGATAGTGATCAAATAAGAGCAATACAGTATAGTATGATACGTCTGTTATATGCTGATTTAGTTCAAACTTTTTCAGGATGTTGGAGGACACCATGGGCCCCCTATTGGCCAACAGAACTCTAGCTTTTCCATTTCTCCCTTTTCCTCAGGCATGAACTGAGATCCACCCATACTGGTTATCTTCTGGTCATTGTCATCAGCATGTGACGTAGTCCACGATTGGCACAGCTTTCAGGAAAACTGGTTTGTGCAGAGTTTGAGATACAATCAAACCGGTTTTTAGTGCTTGATAGTGCCATGGCTTTAGTGCCATGGTCATAACAGATGAGCTCGGGAAACCTGCGATTCCTTTTTCCACATAATTGGAGCTAAGATCAAAATGTCTCAAGAAGACCCGCAGCCAGATATGAGCCCACATGAGGGAGCCACGGAGGAAGCCACTCCTGACATTAAGGTACACCTAAAATATTTCTGTTGGGCGTATGGAACTGGAAGTGTCAGATGGTATGAATGTGGCATTATATTAGCAAGTGCCATACAACGCTGTAATGCTCCGAGCTGACGGATTTCACAACTTATGAGCGATAGTTGGGCAACAAACTGCAGGGTTGCTGTGTAAGAAGGTAAATCAGTAGCCAAACATCTGAGAACAGCTGTAGAAATGTGAAAATATGTCGTCACTATTCAATATTCAAATGTTCATATTCTGTAAACGTGTGCAGTGATCCCTGGAGGTCATTTTCCAGCAACATAGCCCTCTTCTTCCCCCCTATTCATACTGGGCTATTTAAACTGCAGGCCAATGTGTTATTTGTTTGGATCATATCGCAGAATGTCCTTTGGTTCACAGTTTCTGACACGTCAGTGACTTGAAAAGGATGCATAGATATTTTGCTTTTCTTAATTTTCTTCTGTAAATGAAAGCTGATTTTGTCTTTCTTTTTCAAAGGGTGGGTTCATGGCTACTTTTCAGTGCCATTCCCCCCCCCACACACACACACACATTAACTCACACAGACAGAGGGGGATTGTGCGGCCATGCCCCACTGCACAGAGCCACCAGAGGGGCTGCATAAGGAGGCCAGTGTGTTGAACACACACCACACCTCTGTTCTGTCATCGCTACCTTGGCCTTCATGGCTTGTTGTACATCCCCTCTTTACAATAGTAGGATTTATACAGCAGGAATTATACGGCTGTTTTATGAGACAGCTCAGTGGACTTTGTCCCTCAGGTTCAGTAAAACTGGAATTCTGTCCAATTTCGTCAGTGCCTTCACTGCACGTTATTGTCACCATTCGTTCTTATGCTTGAAATTAGAGAAACATGCAGAAAGGGTAAGAAGGAAATGCAAACTAAAAGAAACTGCTGCAAATCACAGTATTGTGGTCGGCTGTGTTGGAGGCACACAGTGACACAATGATTCTGTTCAAATATTAATGGTGGTACAGAGGACTGGAGTAAGCTGGTAGAGGTGGTGGGAGGGGAGCAACGGCCATATGCAAACAATCCACCAAAGCCAGTCCTAGTCATGAGTATCCTCACATCTTCCAGAGGCCTTGTAAAAACCAGGGAAGGTCCCACGTCACTTCCTCCTGCTGCTGTGACAGGAGGAGGCGGCTACCAGCAGACCTCTGCTTTTACAACCTAGGAGCAGCATTACCCCAGCAGTCTGGTATGGTGTGCCTGTTTAAACATTTTGCTTTGCGTGTTGGAGGATTCTGTTGATTTTCGGGGCGGAGTGGACGAGGTGGCGAAGGAAAGTGGTAGCAGCTAAGGTGATAAGATGCTTTGATAAGGGGAAAGAAATGCCACAGAGCACAGAGTGAATGATAACTGTTTTTGCGAAATAGCCTTCTGTACCTTGGAGTTATGAGATGGCTAATAATTGTCGTACTACTAATAACCTACCCATTAATGCATAACAGGCTGTGTACTTTCTTGACTTGTTTTAGCTCATGGTAAATAGATTAGGCAAACACAAGGATGGTGGCTTCTGAAGAAAAAACCTTTGATTTTGGTGAAAATGGCCTGTGAATGTTCAAATTGAGACATGACATGATAAAATGTGTGTGCATTATGAAAGTGCAAAATACATTATTAAATAAGTGATAGACATAATCAGATGTGACTAAAAAGCAAATGTCCTTGTTCCAAAGTAGCACTTAATTTCAATATCCCAACATTAGAGACCCCAACATATCGATGACCTGATCATATGCTGAGCTGAGCATATTGTCACACTCATTACAGTCACTACTAGGACTATGGTTTTAATCAAATATTAATTCAGTTCAGCTTTTGCAGCCAGGTGCATAAGAACAAGCATAAAAACATATGAATGTAAACACACAAAAGTATGTAAAACATAGCAAAAGACACAAAAATCATGAATTAAGATCTTCATCTAGCATCAAAATAAACCACAATAACCATGTCCTAACTGTCGGACAAAAAATACATTACATTACTGTAAGCAGTTAAGCAATTTAATGGTACGTACATAAGAGTTCCTCCAGCTTCCTGGGAAAGAGTAGTTGTTGCTAACCTTTTTTGCATAATGCAAATTATTATTAGTGTTATTATTATTGGTCCAGTCTTTATTCTGTGTCTGCTGCTGTCCCTGGACTGCAAAGTGGTCCCAGGAATGTTCAACACATGCAGCCTCAGGCTAGATCTTTTAGCTTTACTACTCTTTAACTACCTTTAACCACCTACTAGCATTCCAGATGGCTGTGCATTCACTCTCTCCTCTCTTGAACTCTTCAGCCTCCTCCCTCTCTGTGCAATTTACCACCTCACTCTCTTTTCCAATATTGCCACAACTGTCACTCTCCAGTATTCTCATTTTCTGGTGCTGCTCTGTCTCTCATGCTCCGTTCATCAATTGTTTTTCATATTTCGATTGATTTCCTCAGAGACGTCAAAGCACAGCGTTGCACTGTAACAAAGCCTTTGCTCTCTTTTGTCTCGCCACTTCTAACCGTGTGTCTTTTTTTTCTGTCCGTCCGTCCTGAAGGCCCCCTTATTGTCCTCTGACTCCAAGGAGGCGTCATCGTACGCAGCCGCCATGTCTTCCTCCCACTCCCCGAGGCTGAAGTACATGTCTCTGGGGGTGCTGGTGCTGCAGACCACCTCCCTGGTGCTCACCATGCGCTACTCCCGCACCCTGAAGGAAGATGGGCCCCGCTACCTGGCCTCCTCCGCCGTGGTGTTGGCCGAGGTGCTCAAGATCCTCGCCTGCACCCTGCTCGTCTTCAGAGAGCAGAGTGAGTAGTGCGGGTGGGGTAGGTGAGAGTGTGTGTTGGTGTGGGGGGGGTAAGGGGATGGGGTCTCTCTCTCTCTCTCTCTCTCTCTCTCTCTCTCCCTCTCTCTCTCTCTCTCTCTCTCTCTCTCTCTCTCTCTCTTTCTCTCTCTCTCTCTCTCTTTTCCCTCAGTCAGTTTCCAAGTGTAGATTTGGCACTAATGGGTACAACTTCTCATATAAATGTTACTCCATCTTCTGGATGCCAGGTCCAGTCTCTCTCTCTCTCTTTCTCTCTCTCTCTCTCTCTCTCTCTCTCTCCCTCTCTCTCTCTCTCCTCCTTTACTCCATGGGTGGTCCCTAAGTTCCCCTCCCTCCCTTGTCTCCCTGCCAGATCTCAATGTGCGAGCGTTGCACCGGCTCTTGAAGGAGGAGATTGTGAACAAGCCCATGGAGACCATGAAGCTGGCCATTCCTGCAGGGATCTACACACTGCAGAACAATCTGCTCTATGTTGCCTTATCCAACCTGGACGCAGCCACCTATCAGGTTATACTTGAATATGCTGATTGTGGGTGTGGCTGAGGCACAGCAGCACATAAAGGCACAAACATGACATTATTACATTCAAACACACTCCCACTGTAACTGCCAGCACTGGTTAGTAGACACAAAAAATGTGTGTGTACACAAGTATAAAAGGTATGAAGGGCAAACCACTTCTTATACTGTAGCATCACTGATGGTTCCCCTCTCATTTGCATATCCTACATGTGTACTTCCTGTTTGTGTGTTCTCTGTCTGAGTGGTGTGTGTGTCCTGTGTGGCATGCAGGTGACGTACCAGCTGAAGATCCTCACCACTGCGCTGTTCTCCGTCTCCATGCTGGGGAGGAGGCTGGGCTTCTACCAGTGGCTCTCCCTGCTCATCCTCATGGCCGGAGTGGCTCTAGTGCAGGTAGCAGACTCTGCAAGCCTGAAGCCACAGCGCTCCTCTGTTTACACATGCTGCAATGGAAAGTCCCAGTGCAGATTACAGATACGGAAACGTGTAGCTGGTGTGTGATTTCTCAGAGCAAGATTAGTATAGTAAACTAAAACTAAGAAAAAAACTAGGTGTTAAAATCATCGTGGTGAACTGAAATAAAAATAAACACGAGACTGTGAAAAAACTAAAACTGAACTAAAGCAGTCTTTTCTAACTAAAATAAAATAAAAAATATATGTGAAATGTTTTTAGCTTTCATTTTTTTGTTTATGTGCAGGGTAAAAAAGAGAATTAAGTTTATGGGGAGAATTTTTGACTTTTTTTTTACTGAATTCTAATTAAAAATGTAAATTTAAATTTAAACTTAAATACATTTTAAGAAGAATTCATGGTTTGTTGTTTGTATCAATACCTGTTGCAAATACCTGTACTCAACTTCTATCATACATTCAAAAAATACTGCCCTTACCAAAAATACTGAAACTACTTAAACTAAAACTACTGAAGCAACAATGAAAACTAACCTAAACTGAAATTCAAATAAAAATTGATATATGAAAATAGAAACTATTGACAAATCCCAAACTATGATAACACTGTTTAGGAAGTTGTTGTTTCTGAATGTATGGATGTACTATACTGTACTGGATATATATTTATTCGCCCCTCAGTATTTTATTTAGTCGTACATTCAGAGTTCTTCGACTCATACCTGGCTGTATGTTGTGCCCCCCTCCTAGCCCTGTGTGTTTAGCCCTGTGTGTTTTAATATCCGCAGTGGCCCACAGAGTCTGTGGACGGGCCGGAGCAGAAGCCGCTGTCTGCAGGCTCCCAGCTCGTGGGGCTGATGGCTGTGCTGGCAGCCTGCGTCTCCAGCGGCTTTGCTGGGGTTTACTTCGAGAAGATCCTCAAGGAGACGAAACAGAGCGTGTGGGTCCGCAACATACAGCTAGGTGAGACACAGTGTGGTGTGTGTGGTGTGTGTGGTGTTGGTATGTGTGTGTAATATGGTGTGGAGTGGTACAGCTGTGTCACTGTGGTGTGTGTGGCTCATTTGCTTGCTTCTTTACCCTAAGTCAGATAGCTCAGTCTCCCATTGACTGATAATAGGTTGCTTCACATTATTTGTTCCAACAAAAATATGCCAGAACACGCAATACAAAAATCTCTTAAATGCCAAATCCCACCTCTCTGACTCCCTCTTTCTCTGTCTCTCTTCCAGGTTTATTTAGCTTTGTGATTGGCTTAATAGGAATGTTAGTGTATGACGGGCAGAAGGTGAGAGAGTCTGGAATGTTCCAGGGCTACAACAGCATCACCTGCACAGTCGTGGTCCTACAGGTGTGAGACATTCATCACTGTGTTTCTCTTCACTCTCACTTAATATTAATTTACAGATGTATTTGTGACAATGCTATAGAAATGCTTTCATGTGTGTGGTTGCACAGCAAAAAATCTTCATCTTAACAAGTCATTTAGTCTATCATTGAGTCCTAAAATCGTAATTTTCTTAAAATAAGTGAAAAAATCTGCCAATAGGGTTAGATCATTTCACTCGTTTCCAATACAAATCATCTTGTTTCAACTTGTTTCTTGTTTGTAGAATCAAATGTCATTTTAAGATAAGATCTTAAGGCTGAATATGAGACTAAATGACTTGTTAAGATGGACTTTTTTTGCAGTGTGTATGTGTGTCTGGTTGTGCTTGTGTGTTTGTATCTGTGTTTTCACAAGAATTAAGTCCATAATACATTCAAACTCTGTGTTTTGTGCTCTCTGTTGTGTGTTTGCAGGCTCTGGGTGGGTTGGTCGTTGCAGCCGTCATCAAATATGCAGACAACATCCTCAAAGGATTTGCCACCTCTGTGTCAATTATCATGTCCACACTTGTTTCTTATTTCTTGCTGGAGGACTTTAACCCCACCAGGTAAATACATGCATGCTCACGCACGCACACCCACACAATCTGACTGCCTACCCTTGTTTTTTGCTTTACAAATAATGAATCAGAAAAGATATTACATCCTGGTTTTTACATGAAATGGAGACTACAAATGGTCTTAAACTAACCTAATTCATTCCTCTTTCCTTCCTCTGTCTCTTTTTCCTCCTTCCCTCTGCCTATCCATCAGTGTATTCTTCATAGGGGCAATGCTGGTCATTGCTGCCACATTTCTCTACAGCTACGAGCGCAAACCTGCCACTGGTGCCGTCAAAGTATAGATGAGAGACACTGAGAGAACTTCACTACCTACCTACTACTACAGTAGAAACCCGAGACAGACAGAGCAGGAGTCCATGAACTACGAAAGCACTGGACTCAAAATTAAAAAATAGAGAAAAGGTGGAAGTGGTAAGATTTATTGCCAAAAAACCATAGGAATACCGTTGGAGACTGTTGTTACTCAGGGGGAACGCAGACTGGCTGAGCCCATCGCTCTTCTGGAACAACGCAGCTGCTGATTTGCACAAAAGATGGGGGTCAAAAATGTGAGAGGAACATTTGCTACTTATTTTTTTTTAGGCTTTTCTCAAATCAGAGTGGGTGACAGGGGTGTAGTGGCGCTTAATTTCCATGCTCACACACATTGTTGCAGTAATACGAACATATTGTATGTTGGTTTTAATCAATGAGTTAAATCCTAGAACTTTAAGGACAATTTAAAGGGACTAAGAAGAAACCATGGATGAAACCAAGACCTCACTGCCAGTTGGAAAATGCTATTTTTATAGTTTTATATATTTAACCATATATTTATGTATTGTGGGATAGGGGAAAGAGGTGTGTTTTAAAAGTGTGTATGAAAGGGTTCTGATGATATTCAAAGCAGCTCCCTGCATCTTTGATGGAGCGTTCCCTCTAGTGGTGGAACGGGGAGCAACTCATTTGCTGCAAAGAGGAGGGGTTACTTCTGTTCAGAGATGCTGAATGTCCTTTTTTACATGAGATGAGATGGGATGCGAGTGCTTTGACCTTGCTGCTTATAGTCTGAGCATTAATATCAAACGCACACATTCAACTGTTATTTAAATGGAGAAAATGTCTTTTTATAAAAGAACAAAAAAATAAATTGGTGTCTGTTATGTTCAAAGAACTAGCTCTGCCTCGGTCTTTCTTCTTACTTCAAAGTGAAATAAATGGATACACTGGAGCCATAAACACACACACACATGCACACACGCACACACACACACGCTGAGGCACACCCATGAATATTTTGATTCAGCTGTTTTTTTGGTTCTAGTTGCAGTGCGCTCGGAAAAACCAAACCAGTCTCTATAGCAACAGATGGCTGAATGGGCTTGGGTGCATTGACAAAGGTAGATAAGCTGAATAAATATAACCCATTTCAACTTCTTTGGGTATTTTACATGGTAGTAACGGCCATTTTTATTCAAGAATAACCCCGACATATAAAGACAGACTTAAGGCAGATGAAGGAAAAGTCATCTTTCTTATTTTGCTCATTTTTCCTCCTGTCTTTTTTGTCGACACAGTCACACCCAGATCTTTGCATAGTTATGGAGACTCGGAGCAATAGGAGTATTTTGGGATGGAGCTATGTGATGAGGTGGACAGACAGGGGAGAAAAAGAGCAGGCAGATGGGAAGGTGAGGCCTGAACCTGGAGAGAGGCACAGATGGAGGATGAGTCATGTGACTTGTGTGTGGAGTGGCAGGCAGGGACTTGGAAAGGGACCAGGAAGAGGAAGAGCCACTGGACAGACTGAGCTACGACACAGGAATGCCTTATTCTGTGCTTCTCTACAGAAAGCTTGCCATGGCCCTATCCCTAACTGATAAACAAAATCAATACTGTGAGGAGATACTATGGTATGACCCAATTCTAACCTGATATACACACCGTCAATAAATTGTGGCACTGCTCCAGATCAGTCAGGTCCAACCCCCGCACTAAAGAATCTATCAAGAATAGATTTGGATTCCCTGGATTCCCAGGATGATCCATATATTAACATTGTCTTGCCAGAACAAGATGGCCCTATTACAAATAGGGTCCATCCACAAATCCCCAGATGATAGCCTGATCCATATCATGTCAGCCTCTTGCTCCTTCTCTATACCAAAACAATCCAGTGATTGACATCTGTTATGATATGCTAGAGACATGACCCAGTGCCATATCAAATCTAACCTTGGTCTGAAAGCAGTTTGGCCCCATTCCAACCCATACTGACACACAATATACCCTATATCTTTGGTATGGCTCTATTCCAAACTGATCTCACCCCTTGCTCTGATGTGTACGGCCCTGATATCAGCCTCTTGTCATAAATGAGATTGTATGGCACGAGTCCAAGACTAATACTTGGCATTTAGTGTGACTGTGATTGAAAGTATAGATAACTCCATTTATTCAAAGTGGTAACAGCCATCTCATCCTGTAATAGTCTGTCACTCATATGATACAATATCAGTTGTGCTACTGAGGCGACGGGTACAGAAGCTACTGTTTGAGTTGAAAATATGTCAGTGCATAAATCCAATGCATTAGCAGAACTCCAGTAAAGACTACGGCAGATGTTTTTTCCAGACCTTTATGCCAAGTGGGTGCTCTTAATACAATCTGACTGGTGTGTGAGTTTTATCTTAACCTAACAGAAGATTCATATAATACTTTGTCTCTTTTAAAATTTCTGAATGCATCCTTTAACTGTGGTATTGAATGTGCTAAAGGCCTTTATTGGCACTGACGAGGTTTATCCAGCCTGCAGGATTTTATGGCCGACGCAACTTAATTTTCAATCAAAATGTCTTCAGGTATCAAGTTATACAAAAGAAATGCTATTCTTACGCCTCTCAGGGACAGTTTTTCTCTCTTACTCTCTCATGCAATAAGATCTACATAAGGATGCAGGATGCAGTTCTCTTTGTGGTCTTATACTTCTGTGGTACATCTAAAAACAGTGTTCCTCCCTTGCCAAAGGGCAAGCAGAACTCTAATACAGTCCAAAACGTGTCTGGGCCAAACAAGCCTTGATGCAACACAACCCGCGACACCAGTTCTCAGTAGACGTCCAACCTGACACCTCGCTGTGCCAGATCCAAGACATAATATCCACTCTGATTCGTCATAATGGTCTGGTTAAATCTTCCTATGATAATGAGCCGCTGGCATCTTGAGCACAGGGAAACCATCAATTCTCTCTTCTCCGGTAGGCGTCATCACTTCATTACTCCCAATGACATCTCTCCCTTTCTCCGAGAGGGAACAGTTACTTTGTCTTTGCCACCGACCCCCTTATTTTGGGGGTATAACCACTAGCGGCGCCCCTCTCCTGGGCCTCCACATTAGCACTTGGGCATCGTTGGCGTTCGGCCTCCCCAGCGCGTTGGGAGGGATGGGCTCCTGGTAGTTGAGGATGTGAGGCTGCTCCTGGTGGGGACGGCCCACCAGCGAGGCCCGTGAGCCCAGGGGCATGTCTGGGTCCACAGCAATGTCCACCCGCATCCGCCACCGCACCGTCTGCAGCACTATGCGCTCCTGGAGGAGGAGGAGAAGAAAGCATAAAACTGTGTATGAGACTCCATATGAGTACTATGAGTGGTGCAGTCTATGTTAAGTTCATGAAAAGTGTTTTCATCAATTGATTATGCATTATGTTCTCTGCTCTGGCAGGCGTGGACAAATGTAAATATATAAAAGTACCTTAAGACTGATAACCATTATGGTTAAAGGAGCAATAAACTAATCAGATCAAGTGACAAGAGATATGTAGTTAATGGATATCCTAATAAATAGTGTATTACTTATCTGTTATCTTACAGGAGAGCGGGCAGTGACTCTTTAAGTAATATGTTTTTAATTGGGACAGCAGATAAAATGAAAGAGATACAGAGGGTTGGTAGACACAACAGGAAGGTTTTAATGTCAGTTTCCTGACCCTAGAATATTAATTTCAACATTGTCTCTAGGCAATACAAAAATAAGAGACTGTTCTGTTCTGTTCCTGTTAAATGATAAAACAACAATAACAAAAAATAGCCTGACTACCCTCCTTATGATTTCCTGGAAGAAATATGTCTTTCCTACAAAGGCATAAACTAAACACACTCTTGACTACTGTACACATTTGGGATGCCATATGCTCTACTGCAGCCTTGATAGGCCATCATAGGGCTATGGGCAGGCTTGATGACGGCAAGGATGAAGCTGTAGTACAGTAGAAACTTTATAAATTACACCAGAGGGGAAAATACAGGAGCTGGTACTGTCACAGCCAGAGAGTAATGAGTATGTGATGCCTGAGCAATCACAATTTCCAAAGCTGTGTAGCCAATGTTCTTCATTCTAAGTGGGTAAAACGTGTCAGTGTGTGTGTGTGTGTGTGTGTGTGTGTGTGTGTGTCGTAAGGACGCACAATACTGACAAAATAATCATAGTGTGATTTTTTTTGTCTGAATGTTGTGATTAAGATATGAATTTGATACATGTGGCCACAGCTTTCTTACATAACAACATCAAAGGTTTTCTCCTGCATGCAACTTGACATTTCATTCAGGGAGTGTGAACGGCACAAGAAGAACACTTTGTTTTGGAAGCTGCCTGAAGCACTTTTCCCTCTGAGAAAATCAGAAGCCTCTTGCATTATAGAAATTGCAGTTGTAAATGATGCAATTTTGATGTAAGTGCTTCAATCACTGTAAAGCTGTGTTTTCAAGTGGTCCCCACATACTTGAAACTTGTTTTTTTCTTCTTCTCGCCCGTACATAAAGCCTGAGTGGCTGTCTGGTGCCTGTCCTACCTTGGTGACAGAGTTCATGGCCACCAGCCAGGTGATGAAGCTCTGGTCCCGGGTGATGTGGGTCAGCATGGGCGTGTTGCTGTTGCTGATGGGCACCGCCCAGGTCACGCTGGGGTAGAAGTTGTCGTTCATGCTGACGGTCAGGCGGGACGGCTTGGACGTGGGGCCGGTCAGGGTGACTGTCTCGGTGGTGTTGCCGTACCAGGGGTAGCTGACGCCGTCCGAGTCGCTGATGGCCTTCACCCGGCCCTCCCGCAGCTCCGGTAACTCCCAGCTGGACCTGACAGAGGACAGAGGAACACAGAGGGAGAGACTTTAATGACAGAACCAGGTTCAAGGTTGTGGTCTGTGTTTATGTGTGTGTGTGTGTGTGTGTGTGTGTGTGTGTGTGTGTGTGTGTGTGAGAGAGAGAGAGAGAGAGAGAGAGAGAGAAAGGGGGTTGGGGGTTAGACAGAGGTTTATGCATGGGTGTGCACATGCAAACACAAACCCCCCTTACACACACACACATGCACACAATGAACTCTTTCCATGTGACCTGCCACACACACACACACTCTCTCTCTCTCACACACACACACACACACACACTCACATGCCAATGTCACCGTAGGTATTGTAGAACTCCATCTGGGTGCAGGCTTGGATCCAGCCCACCACCCAGGTCTCATTGCGGGGCACGGGAGGCATCACGATCCCCGCCGAGGCCCTGAAGTACGGCGTCTTGTAACGGAGCACGATGGGTGAGTTCTCCTCGATGATGGTCGGACACTGGTCAATGGAGGCCGACACCTCGTACACCACAATGTTCTCCCGTCTGATGCGCGGCTTGCATGCGATGCTCTGAATGCAGCCCATAGCGCTGGCGAGTAGCAAAGTAAGCAGAACCAGAGAAGAAGGGAGCGAATGATACCTGGCCAGAATGCACATCAGTCCCCTCCGGGTTCCACCCTTGCCCGAAGAGCAGATCAATCCTTTAATTGCCCATCACCGCTGATTGGTCGAGAAGAAAGGGGAGACAAAAATAACGGCATCACTTCGGGAGTAAACGTAAAGTCACCATTGATCACACATAAAACCATCCGGCATCGTCTCTTCGCGGTACATGGGATGGTATGAAGGTGAGAGCGCAGTGGGAAGTGGGGGGAAGGTATCACAGATCTCCGCAGCCTCCTTCCCCCGGTCTGTCTGCTGACTGCCGCACTGCCCTTGGTGCTCGTCCCCAGAAACTGCAATCCGGCCTCCCCTGGGCTGCTGCTCCGCCGTGTGTCTGGCGGCTCCTTTATTCCTTATCGAGTCCACGCGTCCGGCCGCACGTCGGTGCCCCTTGATCCTGGTGGTCTGGTTTCGGCTCTGCGCTGTCATGTCAAGTGGCGACAGGGCAGCAGGTGCGTCAGAGGGGGCTGGATGCCTTTGTTTGCTTGGCTCGTACTAGCCCTACATTTGCGCGGCGCCCTCAAAAGAGAAAAGGCGAGATAGGCGCTCGCCACAGCTTCTTCCCTTTGACCCTACTGCAGCGTGAAAAGAAACTTCCCCAAACGCACGAGGATGTGACTCATCGCGGAGACGCAACGGGGCTATATTTTAATGTTTTCCTCGCAATGTGCTTCCATTCTTAGGGATGCATGAATGGTGCATCATGAATGGAGGCAGCGAGGCAGCGTATAATGTGCACAAAACAATGAATATACCCAGCCGCTCAAACGCCTCTCGGTTGCTCGACTCATCCGCACACTGTGTCCTCGACCCGGTGAGCATCACGGCTCTAAACCGCTCGGAAAGCAGAGCATCTTAGCCGCGGGTCGCGTTGTTCGGGGTGGAGGTGCTGATGCTGGAGAGGCAGGCAGTCAGGGAGGGGCGTCACCCGACCTCTGCATTGAAAAAAATAACAAGCGCGAGCGGGCGTGGCTACAAGCGTGAGTCACGCCGATCTGAAATCCCATTGGTTGCTGGTGTCAATAGCGGAAGTGGTGTCGGTTGGCCCATCGACTTCCCACTGATACTGACACGCATTCACCGGTCTTTCATTCTCGGCTCCCGGTTCATGTTTGTAGTTTGTTGTGCTGTTTGCTTTTCGTGTCCGGTTTATGATTGTCCGTTTTCTCTGTAACTTTTCCCAGAGGGTGCCGAAGGTTTTGTACAGGGTCGCGCTGATGATGAAGCCTCAGGTTGTGTTCGTGCTGGGCGGGCCTGGCGCCGGGAAGGGGACTCAGTGCTCCAAAATCGTGGAGGTAGGAGAGATGGCGAGAGAAAGAACAATGAAAAGGAGTCGAGCGTAACGGTTAGGATTCAACAAATCATTAGGAAAATATCATTTAGTCTATGTCGGGGTGGGATTGTGTTTTAATGGCGTCTTTATATCATTAATTACACCAACTTCCGGTTGTCCTCTAAAATGAACCTCTGTATTAGCCGGCTAGCTAGCTGTTAGCCACACTGGGTGAAGACTGGCTTGGCCAGGCATGTAACAACTATGAACCACCGTTTCAATGTTGTTAGCTCTTCAAATGTTTCTTAGTCTTACTCTTATGACGACTGAGGCGACAAGAAAAAAATATAATGAATTTCACCCCACTTTTTATTGTTGTGAAGTCTTCAGATCATATGCCTAAATAAATAAGCTAAGATGATGTCTACTGAGTAGATACACCATGCACAAACAGCCACCCAGTGATACCCTATTGACATTTCGCCCTGTGTTGCAACCTTATCATTGACTTATCTAGGCAGTGCCTGTTATGTAATGATCAGTGTCAGTCTGGAGTGCACCTGACACTCCAACAGAGACTTTGAACAAACAGACAGATGGTGACGTAGATATTCACCAGCTGAGTGATTTCGGTCATTTAGGTGTAGCCTAGTGAAAGAATGGTTGGTTCTGTGTTTTCCGGATAAGCTTCAGTGATGCCATGCCACCATGGCTCTGTTTTGGATCATGGCTGCTCAACTTTGCTGTCTTCTAGTCTATTTAGTAGTTTGTGCACAATATGAAATCAAATAATCAATTATTCTGAGCTTGCCCACATTAATTAAGGCAGAGTGAATCAGTCCAATGGTAACAAAGCCACACACTGTGTTTTTATCTCCACACTGCAAAGTTTATTTGCAGATAAAGTTATTTTTAAGAATCCCGCAGAAAGTTTGAAAAGTGAAAGTCTGAAAGAAATCTTTGATGAACTGTTTCACTTTCCAAGGACGCTCCTTTGATGTTCGTCTGAGAGTCAGACCCACGAAAGCTCACGAAGCTGCAGGTCCACAGGGGGCTGGCCTGGCTTCCATGGGACTGACGTTCATTCTGCTTTGATGCGTGTGTGTGTTAGACTGACTCACAGAGAGAGAGACTCTACAACCTAACTCTTGTTCATGGGTGTTACTGGGTGTTGCCTGCCTTGCTGAGGGTATGGTGGTTAAGCCTGAATGGCAGCTATGCATAGAGACTCCATTCATCCAGCGCACAAGAACTGGCCTTTTGCCTCGGCCTGCGACTGAGAGGGATTTAGCATTTCTTATAAGGCTCTCCTCCCCACTGCAGGCCTTTAGTATTAATAGAGCTACAAACATGGATTAAATGATGACCAGTTATCCCTTACTGTATATCAGTAATTAACTAAATTACAGCCAATTTGATCTTTAAGTGCTTTGTAGAGATTCCAGTTTATTACATATGAATAGGTCAGTTTATAATATATTTTTTTAAATGTGTGTGTGTCTCTCTTGCTGTCTCTCAGAACTACAGCTACACCCATCTGTCGGCTGGGGACTTGCTGAGGGCAGAGCGAGCTAGAGAGGGGTCAGAGTTCGGACAGCTCATCGACAGCTTCATCAAGGAAGGAAAAATTGTCCCTGTAGAGATCACCATCGACTTACTTAGGAAGGTACGTACCAAATGCAGCTATTGAAGTCTGTTGGTCAGGTTCGTGTAACATACCAGCTGAAATCATCCAGGTTATTACAGCAGAACTGTGTACCTGTGTGCTATCACATTTTGTCAAGGTTTACAGCACCGAAGAAAATTATTTTCTGCAAATCATGTCTGTTTATTTATTTAATAAAAGCAACTACAAGTTCTGTTATTGTGAAAATTCAACGTTAACTATGAATCTTCACACTTTCACACATTTTCATAAAAATGCCACAATTCTCCTCTTGAATTTAGAAAGAATTTTTCTGTCTGATCTATCTTTGACTACATCTGAGGAAAAATCTCCTTTTTAAAAAAAAAATATATATTATTGGAAATATATATCTACATATATATGGATCATGGCTGATATTTACACATTACAGTGTGTTTTGAAATTGTTTTTAGCTAGCTAGCTGTAGCTTGAAAAACCACAATGTGCTGTGGGACTATACAGAATCTGTACTTGCTATTATGCAAACCTTCTTTTGTGGTTGGAAGCCTGAAATGTTTATACTCCTGAAATCCTTGTCCATGGTTTATATGAAAAGTAAAAATCATGCACAACCTGTACATTCAGCATATTGAATATAGTTTGTTTGTTGTTATCGATTTTGTTTGTTGTGCCTGTTTCTTTAATTGGTCTGTCTGGATGCCATGCCACGTTTAGAGAAAGAATGTTGCAGATCAGGATTTTGTTTCTGTTCCTTCAGGCCATGGAAGAAACCATGCAGGCAGATGAGAAAAAGTTCCGTTTCCTTATAGACGGCTTCCCCCGCAACGAGGACAACCTCCAGGGATGGACCACAGTCATGGACGGGAAAGCAGATGTCAAATTTGTGCTTTTCTTTGACTGTGGCAATGAGGTGGGTCATGGAGGCAAGAAATCTAATACGCTTTAGTGTTACACTTCACAATGGTGGGCTGATATCCCGAGAGCTGTTTGATGTTGAGGACATTGTCTTGTTTACAGGTTTGCATCAACAGATGTCTAGAAAGAGGGAAGAGCAGCGGGCGGACAGATGACAACAGAGAAAGCTTGGAGAAACGGTACAGTCCTGCAACCAGAATGCTGTGATAATTTGCCCTTCCCTGTTCCACTCCAACCAAACCATCAAGTCTCCACTTAACACTGGCAGGAGAGCTTGAGCCACTTTTCTCTTCACATTAAGTTCCAGTTTCCAAATTATACTCTGTCCTTCTATGAGCGTCGTACTTCCAAAGATGTAGAGCTTTGACCATTGATTTCACATATTGATTTGTCTGTAACCAAGCACAGAAAGCATATCTGATCAGTTTGGACTTCTGTGACCCATTTAGCTTCCTGTTGCGTGCCTGCATGTGTATTTTTGACCTAATTTGTTCCTCCTCTGGGTCCCCTGTGTTGGCCGACCCCAATAACGAGACGTATTTTCTTGTGCTGCAGGATCCAGACCTACCTGCAGTCCACGCGGCCAATCATTGACCAGTATGAGAAACAGGGCAAGGTGCGCACCGTAGATGCCTCTCGTAATGTGGACGAGGTGAGTAAACGGCCGGTACACTAGACGCAGGACCGCGACCCCGTCCCATCCCTACAATATAATATTTCATGGTATTTCATAGGAAGGATATGAATACAGATATGTCTAATTAAACGGTTAAAGTAGATCATTTCAAGGCAAACAAGAAAACTAACAAGGGAGACATTCAGTTTGCCAGGTTGTTATGTTCACCAGTTTTTGGATGTAGTACCACATTGACAATCCAACATTAATAAACATGCAGGTTTTTCATTGTTTGGTGTGGTATCATGATACTCTGTGGCATTGTAATACTTGAAGTCAAGATGGGGGTGAATGAATGAATGAGTAGATTTAATCTTGAATAATTTTGATGGGGAAGATTTTGAAATTACTTGGCTTGTATTGAAATATAGAATCCATTTATTTATATCATTGCACACTCACCCAGTTTTTGTTAATGTATGTATTTTTCTGTTGCTTCTCTTTCAGGTGTTTGCTGATGTGAAATCCGTCCTAGACAAAGAGGGTTGAGCTTCCAGCTGCCAACAGTATTCACAGTTACCTTTTTAGTTTAGTTCTTTTTATCAATTGCAGTTACACTATAATAAGTTTATATGTTCATTCATATGACTTTTTACTTTTTTTTGGTCATTTTTTTTGTCTTTTGTAAATGCTACATTGCTGGTTCAAGAGTGTGTGTACTGTATGTATGTATGTGTGTATGGGTGTGAATGAGAAGTAGAGATGACTAGCAGCCATCTGTGAGCGACTTGTCACAGTTCACAGTGGCACTAGTTCATCTGCACTGCCGTATCTCTCATCATAGGCCTTTGCATAGGAACAAGTAGTATTGCTAGCTTGGTAAGACCTTTATTGTTGTTGTCAAGCAAAGACACTTATAGTACTGCAACCTCACAGAAATGGTCACAAAAATCACATAAACGTCTTGTCTAGTCCTCAGATTAGCGTGTGATTGGTAGCAGCATCTCCAGAGCAGCTGTAATGCTTCTCACAGACCAAATGGTTGTTTTCACCTGAGACCGGTCATGATGATGATGGACCGGGCTGACGGTGGGATCCATCTTGTTTCACACTTTAACAGAGTGGCCTCTGCCTGGTGTACAAATAAAGCGCGTTAAACAACTGTCTCATGTTTTATGAATAATGAGAAGAGGACCAGAGCAACAAGCAGACCCCATTTGCTTAGAGGAATTAATTTCACATTAGCCATAAATGAGTTTGCACTTCCATGAAAGTGGGCATGGCCAGACTGCTTAATGCAGCTCTCCTATCAGTCAGGGTGTTTTTTTGTCATGTAAAGCTGTTCAATACAAAGTTTCTGTGATAGAAGTCTCATTCTTCCATGACCATTTGGCTCTACGTGTTAAAGCATTGCACCATAAGATTACCATCTAAGACTAAGCATGGATGACAAACACAATGGAAAAAGGGACGTTTTATCAAATCTGATACTGTTTCCATATGGACGGGGGGAAATAAAACAAAAATGAATACTGACTTTTTTTTCCTCCAATGTCTATTACTGTTTAAAGTCACTCTAGGATCTAAACTCAAGTGTTTTTAAGGGTTGTACATATGTGTGTGTGTAGTTATTGAAGTCAGCATCTATAAAGGAAATCATCCAGTGGTTGCCTTCCCAGCCTTAGCGTTAACTTTTTATTTTGAACAATTTAAACAGTTGGCAGTTGTGAACTGCTCCTATTGTATAATTATTTCCTACTATACAAGATTTGTTAGTGTAGAGCAGTAGCTTCCACCTACTGTACAAATGCAGTATAGCTATACAGCTATGTCTACTATACAACAATTTGCGAATCCATGAACTCCTGAACACTGCTTGGTTGCTTTCAACCTAAACAGCCAGCAGGGGGCAGCCTGACACGCTATTTGGGAAATGGGAATGTCCTGTTCAGATGGTTGTTCATGGCCTTGTCCATCCATCCAAGTCCCCACCCCTCCCCATAGCTTTTTGCCAGGTTCCCGACAAAGCCATAGGTTGATCTACTGGCTCTTACAGACAGTTAACCATCCATGGGTTGTGCTGCTAATCTCCACGCCCAGCCAGTTAAATTATATGTGTGAAGGAGAAGGAATGAGTGTCTGTGAATAACTTGGGATAAGACAGCAACCTGAATCCTTACTTTGGAACACTGCCATATAGCCCATATACCTTACCTACACCTGCAGAGCTGCACTGCTCCACTGCACAGGACGTCCTGTTAATGCACTTTGCATGAGCTGCATGAGCAGTGATTCAGCCCAGGTTTAGTTAAGTCATCACTTAAACCATCATTGTATTTTATCAAAGAAAAGAAAGAAAGAAAAATAATGAACACTTCTGTCTCAATATATAATACATTCTTTATTTCTGTATCTTTTATTTTCATTTTCATATACTCTGCAGTTACAAAGACATGTTGCTAACATATTGCTAACATTCCTGAGCATGTTTTAGCTTGAGGCCTGGTGTATTTACAGTCTTAGAGCTATAACAATAGACAATGACCTTACAAAAAACAGTACCTGACATGCAGACACATGACAAAATGGCAATGCACTGAATGGGGAAAAGTACTATGCATCATAAGAGCAATTCACAACTACCAGGGGTTTCATGCTGTCAAACTTATAATGTGTTAACACTTAGTCTGGGAAGGAAGCCACTGGAAAAATCTCAGTGTAAGGCACGGTGAATACACTGCGTATGTACAAGTGCACTATAATACATAAGATTAGATAAGGTAAGATCAAATAAGATGAAACTCTAATGATCCCTGTGGGGAAATTGGGTCGTTGCAGCAGCAAAATGGTAATAGGACAAAGCAAAGAAAAAATAGAATATAAATAGGAATATAGCAAGTGGGGGTTACTAAACATAACCAACAATTCCAATGTGTCAAGAACATATTAAGTAGAAATGTATCAATGAAAAGTATGAAAATATATGAGTTACAGCATAATGTGTGTGCAAAATAACAGCAGTAGAACGTACTGAGACAAAGAAAAAAATGAAAATATGTACATAACATAAAATAATGAATGAAAATCTGTACATACAACAATACGTACCACAACTATGCAATGACAAAATAACAAGCCCTTGCTTATTGACAGTCAGTGAAGCCCACTGCACTAAAGATAAAGAAACTTTACATTTGTGTAAATACAATCATACTCTGCCAGCAGATGGCAATCTGTAAATATATATTATCTTATTCACAAAAACAACCTAACTGAAAATGTTACCGCATTACTAGGCAAATCCATACCGATATCTCAAACAGGATCGTAACAGTGTCAATCTGAATGAGAAAGACCGTCCTTCAATGCTGACATTCTGTTAAGTAAATGCAAAATACAGCTCAAATTCACATTCAAAATGTACATTCTATTGTTAGACATTCACAAGGAAAGCATAAACTTCTACAATCTTTGAAATACCAAAGAGCTTATATAAAATAATGCGCATCATTTACAAATGCATAAATGACAAATATATATGATATTTATATGTTTCTGTGTTTGTATTTAGAAAAAATAAAAATCTTTTGACAATGGTGGCAGATGCAAAAGGAAAAAACAAACAAACAAAATGATAAACAACTGGATAGTACCGGGCTCAGCAGGACTTGGCCAGGCCAACGATCAGGTTGGTGGCAGTCCTGCGATACTGAGCCTTGGTGTTGGTGACGGCGCCGTGCTTCTGTCGCAGGTGAAGCCTCAGCTGACTCTTGTGTCTGAAGTGGAGGTCACATTTTTCACACTGAGGAGAAAGAGAAAAATATATTTCCATTAGAATCACTTTTTAAATAGTCAGTTTTCAAAGTAGCTGAGCAGGATTTCAGTTTCCTGGGGCTTTGACCAAAGCTGTACAATCAGTGCCAAACTGGGTCATGGGACATTATACATGATGTTCCTGTTCAGCTCTAAGGGCAGAGTGCAACTCTGACACTGTCAGTGTTAGGGGGTCTGATTCCTACCCATGCTAAAAATGCATTTACACTCATGTTACTGACACAGACATAGCTTATAGCTCTCCAGGATTACCGCTCTTGGCCACAGGGCTTATAACTATTGATAGCCAGTTGAATCACAGGGAGGACGGGATTACTCTCCATTTGGCCAGCAGGCACACTAGGTCAGGAGGGGAGACTGAGTAGGGAGCTTACATGATACGGCTTCTCTCCGGTATGAATACGCATGTGGCTCTTGAGTGTCTGAAGATGGCGGAAGTGTGTTCCACAGATCTCACAAGGGTATGGCTTTTCCCCGGTGTGAATTAGCACATGGGCACGAAGATGGGCCACCTGAGAGAAAATCAGAAACAAGAGGCACTTGAGCTACTTAATGTCCCGCCATAATCTCCATGACGCATTAACCAGAACCAGCTATGCTAATGAGGTCATTAATTAAGCTAATTAATGCATTTGATTAGCAAATATGTCTCTCCCAACACACTTGTCTTCACATAACATGGGTGGTATGAATATGAACTCTATTAAAGAGTTATAGAAGTTTCAAGAAAATCACTTTTTCCTCATTGATATGCAAATTTATGCAGCAAGATACTCCGGAAATGAATGAGACCATCTACTCTATAGGGGGAACCTGTGGTGTAAGTATGAAGTTTGGCTGTTTTGTTCTGACTGTATCAATGTCTAAACTTCAACGCCTCTCACCTGGACAAATCGGGAACCGCAGGTCTCACACTTGTACGGCTTCTCTCCTGAGTGGATGCGGGTGTGGGTCTTAAGGTTGGCTGGTCGGTTGAACTGAGCACCGCAAATGTTGCAGTGGTACGGCTTCGCTCCTGCAATTTTACATGAACAGGGTCAGGATGTGCAATGAGACACTGACATCCATAAAGCCTAATGTGAAGATACAATGGGCAGTCTATCAGATGTTGTTAATCTCACCGGTGTGAACTGTCTTGTGGCTGGCCAGGTTGCCTTTGTAGCGGAAGGCGGCCTGGCAGCAGTCACACTTGTATGGCTTGTCGCTGTGGACCTGGAGCATATGGTCTTTCAGGGAATCTTCCTCTGTGAATTTGGAGTCGCACCCATTGCAGAAGTAGGTGTTGTTTTCTGTAGAAGGAAGCGAAAGAGTTTCAATCAATGTGCGCATACAATTGTGCATTCACTATGCCTCTGTGGGATTTTTTCCTGCTAAAATAAACCTGCTGAATCACTGGTATTACTATAACTTTGTTGATTATTGTCTCCAGGAGGACGCTCACCACAGCTGGAGGTGGAGTACTCTGAGTGTAGTTTGGTAGTCTCCTCTCCGCTGTATGAACCAGGAGAGAGGGAACCCATCTCCAGGCACTGAGGGCTGTCACAGCCACAGGAGGAGCATCTGAGGTGGCTACGCAAAGGAAGAAGACCACAGAGGTAATGTGAAGTTATGGACATTTTAATAAGAAAGATCTCTTTCATTAAAGCAGAACAGATATCCAAGCTGTATTTTACTGTTAATTCTGTCAGTATCATGGAGTTTCACCTGCTGCTGGTGTGGTGAGCGATCTGAGACATGGGCATTTCTTCTCTATGCTCTTCTGGCTCACTGTGTCCACCTGACCCGTCGGTCTTGCAGGGGCTTGATGTAGGGGACAGGGCTCCAGCTTCAGCACTGCCTCCCTGAGCCTCTTTGTCACTCTCATCAGAAGTCTGGTTCATAACAATGAACTTGTACTTCTTCCAGTTCCGGGCCTTGGCTTCCTCAGAGCAGCCAGAAGGCTGTTTGAGGCTCAGGCTGGCGTTTCTGCTGCTGCTGGACTCAGTGGGGGAGTTGGGCTGGCAGTCAGACCTGAGTGGGCTCTGGGGGCTACAGATGACGCCTTTACCGAAGCCTGGGGACGAACCTAGGCAGCTGGTTTGCGGGTGCTGAACTGTCTCTTCCTCCATGGGTGAGCCAGGCCCTTGAAGGCTCCCGTGGGCCCCTGTTTGGCAGGCGGAGCTAGGCAGAGGTCGGATGATCGTGGTGGGGAAGTTGGGGTGGGATGGCACGGGGTGGTGGATGATGGCGGTGGACTCGGTGCGAGCCAGGTTGGTGCCGGGTACCTGAGTGCAGAGTTTCTGAGATAAAGCACCTCCTCGGGGAAGGGTGCTGACCTTATGGGCGTCATCCAGCTTCCCAACAGGGATGTGGAGGTGTCCGTAGACATGATAGGAGCCTGAGGTGTTGATGCCGCTGAAAACACTGGGGAGATAAGCCCTGCACTCCTGGAGAGGGGATGAGGTCGACGTGTGGTTGGGTCTAAAGTTTGGCTCTTTTTCATCAACGGGCCTCACAGCAGAAATGTCCTCAGACAGATGCATCGAGTTGTTCTGTACCTCTTCAATCTGCATATTCAGAGACTGATGCCTGGAGAAACACATCCAAGGAAAAATTATAAATTCCAATTCAGATCGCGTTCATATTTATATAGATAGCAGTGAATTCATTATCACGTTTTCTTTGCTCCCCTACCTGGACTTGATGAACCTGTGGCAAGTGTCGACCACATGTTCCATCTGGAGGTAGAGGGCTGCGTTCATGGTGGCCAGGACTAGACTATCCTTAAGGTTCAGACGGGAGGTGTACATGAAGTCCAGCAGGATGGACAAACCCTTGGCATCCACTTTGGGGTCCAAGCTGATGGCACTAAGGTTTGCATTCTCAGGGTCCATGAAAATGGAGTAAAAGAAGCCACTATAAGCAAGAAAGAGAGGGGAGTGTTGTGTTACACATCTATATAGATTAAAAGCATCCCAATTTATGTGGGAGAGGCATGAAATTAGGTCATACAATCCCTTTAGTTAATCCAATTTAGTTCGAACCAACTCTTCACAGGAAGGTGTGTCAGGTGCGCCAATTCACTAAACCCTAAGATAAGGCGATGTCCCTTCATTTAACAGCATTTGCTGCCAAAACTTCCAAACCAGCTTCTATCAACTAAATTTCTAGGGACAATTCCTGATGAGTGGTGCCATTATTTTGTCAATTTGTGATGACTTCAATGCAACAAACACTGCAGGTTTTGGAGCGTACCTGCAGGCCACCAGGATTGTCTTGTGAGCGCGGAATCGCTGTCCGTCCACCTGGATGGTGACATCGGTCAGGATGTCCCTGCTGCGGAGGCGGTTGAAGTTGAGCAGGACGTCGCCTGCGTGGCGTGTGAACTGTATGCAGCCATCTGCAGTTGTGGCCATGCTGTCACAATCTGAGCGAGAGCAAACATATGAAAGAGTTTGTTCACAGCATATCCACAGCTCAAAAACAGACCCATCCCTACATGAAGGGCCACACAGAGGCATACATAGGGCTACAGTAATGGAGCGGTAAATAAATAGGTGCGTACACCATCATGAGGCAAAAAAACTCATGAAACCAACCAAACACATAACTGATATTATACTATAAATATATACTATACTATGAATTTACATCATGAAGACATATGTCAGCCTAAAAAGATGGGTAAATTGTGTTTTACAGTTTAGGTGAGTTCACCCTCCACTACATCCTGACTACAAATGATTACTGGAACACTGGAGAAATTACATTGCACAAGCCACAAAACTAAAAAAAAGACACTGCTGCGTTACTTTTTGATTTTGTCACTTTCGGATCATTCCAGTTTCTCATATAGCTACACATGCCTGCAGGGCTTATAATCAAAATTGGCTTTTAACCTGGCAAGTGTGTGTGAGTGTGTTTCATCAACAGGCGGCGCCATTAAACCACTGAACCAATTCAGTCAAATTTGACTTATTATGGGGCCTTAACGACGAGATAATTACATATAATTAATATTATTAACATAACAAGTTATTATTAAAAAACACTGATATGCTCTCTGAGTGAAAACAAGAGACAGCATAGGCTATATTATGTAGGCGGCAACAACTCAGACAGGAGACATTAAATTACAAATTATACACAAGCACATGGAAAAACCACACTGGTGACATCTGAAATTCAGCGCCTGGTGTGAACTAACATTTTATTATAAATCCGCTTGGTTAGGGTTTACACTGACTACACTCGACCAAACTAACACTGTTGAGTCCTGTCGGTTGTAAACGTGTTTGGCAAAGCACATTCCGTCCTAGCTGCACAGATTAGGTTGCCAGCACACTAAGAGGTTTCCTGTTTCCC
This sequence comes from Centroberyx affinis, assembly GCF_046629955.1. NCBI lineage: Eukaryota > Metazoa > Chordata > Actinopteri > Beryciformes > Berycidae > Centroberyx > Centroberyx affinis. Next base: position 661,939 of record NW_027279625.1, read on the forward strand.
GATATAAGTAGAACACATCTTATTTACCCCGTTCACATTTACTAGCCCGTCAAGTTATTTATAAACCTGAAATATTAAACTACGAGGTGGCTTTCGTAAGATGTGATTTCAAGGGGTTTTTTCATGCTGCTTAACTTTCTATGCCACTGAACAGGCCGACACAAGTCCGTTCAAGTTTAGAAATAGCATTAGCTATCACGGCTGGGTGCAACGCCGTGGGTTTTACTTTTTAAAATAAAGTATTAAGGGATTAAATCGTTTAAAATATATCGGCTATGCGTTGGTAAAGTTTAGTGAGGTGAAGTGATTATTACAGCCAGGCGAGAAAACGAAATGCGCAGGGCGAAAAGAAGAGCAAGATGTGACTAGACAGGCTGGTCCTGTTGCGCGGCTTTGCACGGCACTGATAGCAGGCAGAACTTGACCAATAGTTCAGTAAATATTATTCAGTACATAGATTAAACACTGAGCTAGCAAACCCGTAGCCTAGGTCAGGTTCACGTCACTAAAACCGTGGTAAATCTCCACTCAGTTATTAGTCTAACAGTAGCAGATATATTCTACATCAAAAAATACTAAACACGAGTAACGTTAAGAAAATTAAATCAGACTATTCAAGTAGACTAAACCGCTCTTCCAAGCCGCAGACAGTCAAACACAGTGCAGCTGTCAAAACCAACATCTAGGCTAGACAACAGTGAAATCTAAGAATTCACATGTACTATATAAAAGGAATCACAAAATAGTATTATAAAATAGTATTTAATAATCCAGCCTCGGAGCAGCCGAGGCGGCCACATGCGCGCCCGTACAACTTCGCAAGACTCCTGACATAATGCTTACTGAGAAATAGCAGAAAGAAAAAAAAATCACCTTGTAAAAGTTTCCTCGAAACTCTGTGCATCACCAGTTCTGAGAATCCAGTTCTAAGAAACACAGCAGCTTAATTCTCGGAATTTCAGCAAAGGGCCGTACCATTTCACCCACGGCGGGGGGAATCAGCCCCTGTCTGTCCCGGTTCATGTCTGTGTCGTAAATATGGAATATGGCTTAACATGTCGGCACTTAAGAAGCACTTGCATGTAAACAACATTGTAGGTTTGATATAAACTCTGTGAGGGATTTTAACTATTCATCTGATGTCTCTGGTGGGGCCTGGTCCCCCTGTTTGGGTAGATGCGTCCAAATACAAGGTCACCTGACCGAGTTATATATACCATGGAGAATTGCAGCGTGTTTTCGGGGTAAACCTGTCTACTTCCATGGGTGCTGCGGAGAAACGAGAAATAAGTCATGTTAATCCTGCAGTCATACCGGAATTTCTCCGACGGAAATTCACTAATTTCAGATCTGTTCCTTCTGCATCGTTTTGCGGCGGCTGCATGCATTGGACTATGCTTTTGATTAGGCGTGTGTACACCAGAGTGAATTTTGTTTTGCTCGTATTTTTGTTTTGCTCGGTCTCTCAGGTGACACTTCATCAGATGCAGATTTATATTGTTTATGCTCGAGTCAGCAACCACGCTTTATCAGTCTTTCTCATTATGTAGGATCCATCCGAAGAAACACATAGTTGGGAGCAAAATACACGTATATAGAGATAACTCGCAGGCGTCTCCTCTGGTGTCAATATTGCTGTTTTCTAGACTATTCTTTAGTATCTATGTTTAGTTCATTGCATTGTCTTTGTTGGCTGTATTGCATTGTCTTGAGTATAGGATGCTTTGTATAGGCGTGCCATGGCAGTTTTCTATTTAATAGGCGTTTTAGGGAAACTTAATTTCTGCTAATTGCCACCACCACGTCATGTGTTAATTTAAAGAGCAGGCCTATACACGCTTGATTGTAAATGGGATGCAGCTGGTCTGTTACTGGAAATGAGAGCTGTGCATGGCGCAAGGTCTGACATGACTGCTATCAAGAAATCAACCTTTTTCTACTTTATTGAAATAAGTTTTATTAAAGAAAACATTACAGTTTGTGTGGCTGTGTCAGACATCACTAAGACCATCCTAAACTCTAAGGCTAGTTGCCCTCTCTCCTCACTGGTCAATGATGGCACATCCTGATCCTCAGTTCCTCACCTCAGGCTGTGTTTCTACCTCTCAACCACTTCCGGTCCTCACATCACAGTGCTGTAGTCATGACAAGTCGACAGTAACATGTGGTGGCCTGTTCACATCATATAGGCCTGTGTGTAACCTGTCTAGCTCCCCAGTTAGTTAGAAAAGCGTCTGGGAATATTCTGATGAGGGTTTTCAACATGGTGTTAACATTACATAACATTACTATTATGCTCTCATCACTTTATGCAATTCCTTCTTGGAAAGAAAACCTCAATTTATTACCTCCAAGGGCAAGCAAAGAGGTGAATACTCCCAGTGAAATCATTTGTTTTGGGATGTGGTTCAGTAGTTGTGGCTGAGCAGTTCTACACAGTAACTCACTCTATCCCAGTAAAAGCAGAAAGATGCAACACTGAAGTACTATGGTAAAAACAAATCAGCTCTCTATTTTGGATAGATAGAATTACCTCCCAGCAGCATAACTTTTCACTTTCTCCAGTGAGCTACAGTAAGCCGTAGACACAGCCAGGCCTTCTGTCCAGTTGGACAGGTACGACTCCTCACTGGGGAGAAATAGTATGAAACACTGGACTATTTGTGGTTTCATCGAGGGCCACAGCAGCCTGTACAGCTGCTGCTATGAACCTTATGTTAGAGGCAGAAATAAGACTTTTTCACTGACGTGTTTGTTGTTTCCACTTGTGTCTAAACTCTCTTATCCAAAGTATCGTATCCACATTCTCCACAGTACTCCTGTGTACACTTGGCCGTATTTTTCAGGCTGCTCATATCAGCACTGCACACATTAGTTTTTACCATTAAGCCTGATGATTTCCTTTCCAGTAAATCTGAATGAAAATTTGAATCTTGCAAGTGACATCATCTGGGTGGGGACATGGCTATAAAATAGCACATTATACTACGTAGGCCACATTGTAATGTACTTTAGCAACATTATACACATCCATTATAGTGAAAAATTACATTCATATTATCATTCATTATTAAATGGATAATTTGATTGTGATAATTTTGTAGGGTGCCAATATTATGTTATTAATAATTCACCACCCCCCGTCTCATCCACACCCAAAATAGTGCAGAATAAGTATTTGGAAAAACTGCAATAAACAGCAAAGAAGTTTCCCATCATTATCTCTAAATGCGGCAGAGAAGATAAACTCATTGGATCTTTACACATGAAAACATCAACAGCTGCAGTCCAGCTCGACAGGTTTAAACTACAGCCGTTCAGGTGGCTATGGCAACCAAGAGGTCTATTTCTAGTTCATTGTGTTTTCACTCTAGATGTTTTTCCCCCGTGGTTATCTTTAGTGGCTCAAGTTTCTGTGGTTTGTTCATCTTCACATCCTTTTGAAACAAGAGGTGCTTTCTGGTCCAAATGATGAGAAGAGGCATGAACTCATCCAGTTTATTAATAATAGAGACTTGCCAGAAATTAAAGTTGTGATGTACCAGTTTAGTTGTTTATTTACTTCATTCATCACAGACAGAGGCTGATTTGATGTGGATTTGATCAGTCTGCCTTTTCCTCTCTGATATCAGCACAGCATCTTAAACCTCACATACTGACAAGAGGTTTGCTGCAGTGCATTAGCAGAAAAGCTACAGCAGATCTGAAACAAGCCGACTGCTGTGGCAGACTTCTGCACCTTCAACTGTCTAAAGAAACTATTTGCAGAAACATGCTGCTTCTTGCTCATTTTGCAGAAATTATTATGATTGTACATGTCTGTTCGGTGTGTCGACCTGCAAGGAAAGGTCTGATGATGCCACACCACAAACAGAGACAAATACAAACGCTACGCCTTCTAAAAGCTGCAAATTTATTTTATCCTGCTGTTGGTCACAGAGACAAACCCAAGTTTTAAACTGGGTTTAGTCTAGTGTTTTGAACTTCAAAATTTAGTTTACTTCAAAGTATCTAAAAGCACAAGGACACTCAATAAGAAAACTAAATTTCTTTGTTTGTGATTGTGTATGCCTTTGTTTTGTTCCACCGTAAATCAAACAGACCCCCTGGTTCGTTTTCGGCACGGCCTATTTCCAGATTGCATGTCATGGAAACAACGCTCCATGTGATTTCACCAGTAAACCATGAAACAAATTTGCTGCCGTTCCTCTTGTGCTCGGTTGTTTAAAGAGTGTGTGCTATGTGTTAACAAGCAATATTCCCCACCCCCACTCATGAACTCCCCTGACCCAGGCCCAGACACAGACGGATATCAACGTGCCTGTCCCAAAACATGACCCAGGCACATGGTTGCCTGACAGGGATCAAAGGTCATGTTAGTAAAATACGACTCTGGAAAAACACTAGCTCAGTCTTCACGTGCAAGATCTTGCAAGAATATACTGTATTGTTCCTGTATTCTTCACAGCAGCTCTAGAACAGAAAGGCCAAAAACATGAACCGTGCTTTTTTTTTATGAACAAAAGGTGTAAAAATATTATGGTGTGCTTAAAAATAACAGACTTATTAATCATCTATAGCACAAAGGTCAGTGTCATTTTTCAACAGCTGTTGTTGAGTTAGACATTGAGCTCACGCCATGAAACGCTCAATATAGTAAGTAGATAGATGCTGTGAGCTATACATAGTGAACTTCAAGCTGCGTTCATGCTGTCTAAAGGGACATAAGTATACAATTAAACTGCAAGTGGTATGCAGACCATGTGTACTTAATTTTGAAACCCATCGATCCTGTCCTCAGATGACCTTCATACACACTGTAGCCTATACTGTGGTGTCTGACTGCCTATCGCCGCTGTCAGGAGAAAACCCTGTATGTCCAGAATGTCAACTTTTCAGAAATGAAGAAAAACAGCCTAGTTTTAGCTTGATCACAATGCATTTCTGACTTTATCCTGTGGATTTTCCTTTGGTTTCATAAGCCCAAGAGGTCAGAGAAGTTTCTCAGCCTCTGAGGAGCAAGTAATCCTTCAGCTGAAGTGAAAACATGAAAATCACCAAAATTGGAGTTACATGGTTTTCACAGGACAACAGTGCTATGCTGCCCTAGGTTCAGGTAGAGAATAGGGGTCTCTGTTCGTAACCAAAACGGAGGTTATTTTGCATTAAACTTGAGTGTTTCAACATGAAATACAACATTAGACAACTTAAAATGAAAGCAATTTGTTTTTACAAAACAAACACACAATAAGTAACAGGAGATGGCACCGATTCAAAGGCCGCAATCCATCTTCGTTTTACCAAATTGCACTCACCAACTTGGATGTCAAACCACCGTGTTGCTGCTTGTCACCAGGCACAATGTTGGACAGCAAACCTTAAAACTAAAGACAACCAGGTTCAAAAGGGATCTCTTGGTAAATAACCAGACAGCATCAGTTCAGGGCAGGCAGCGTTCTTGCATGCATATTTTAGGATATTGAAACGTCTGGAAATTTTATTTCCATGTCCCATGATGTGGTATGTACTTCAGGTTAAGTTTCATATCAGCCCATCAAGTTTCCCCTCACAGAGGACTTGTGATATGAATCTATGTAGTTCTGTTACAGGCTGTTAAGAGGAAGTGTTTTGTATTCCTCCTTTTTTTATTGACATTATATTGGTTATATTTTCATGCTTTTAAATCGGCACACCTCTCCTTTTCCTCCTTGTTGTTGATACAGGTGCACAGAGAATTTGAGCTTTGTAAGGAATTCACAGTGTGTTGCTGTTCCCTCCTGGATCGTCCAAAAACAAAAAGAATCACAGGTATGAATTCACAAGAACAAATGTGAATTCATACCTGTGAAGCAAGTCCATCAACAATTTCTTCTGTACAGATCCAATGAATGGCCTCTGTACATTGAGTGCCCGAGAGTACGAGTGCTGAAGATAGGCCAGTCAACAGCAAGCTTCAATATCAACCAAAATCTGAATCAAAATATTTGAATGATGCATCTAATCACAGAGGATTTGTGTACAAGAGGCCTTTTGGTCTTCAACAAATTAAAACAATTTCTGTCCTCAGGTCATTCAAGTGCAGCAACTGGCCTCATGTCCTCATGGAATGGCCTTGAATAAAATGCTTAAAGGGGAAACATGAATGGTTTCTTTGTTGTCTATTCAGCCTCTGCCTTAAGGCCTTTGGGATCATGTGTTCGCATGAAATGCAGCTTCTTAGAAGCTGTGTGTGTGTTTGTGTCATTTGTGCGGGGGCATGCGTGCTTGAGTGTGTTACTTATGCCAAGTAAGAATCAAAGTAATGCCTGGTGACTACAGATAAGAAGAACGGTGTCATAGGGACCATGAAGTGGCCAAGTGCATAAAACAGCGGCGACCTGGTGTGATGTCACTGCCTTTTTCATACGTGTTCCACAGTGCACAGCCTCCAAAATTCAACCTCCACTTGAGCCTGTTAGGAAAAAGAAGAAGTGGCACAAACCCTGGGTGCACCATGAGATGAGCTGGAAATACAAAATGAGGTCAAACAAAGGCACAAATGTTGAGAACCAAAATGCTCTTGTGCTATCTCTTGCAGGTGATATGATGCAAACTCCCTCAGCAGAGGTCATGTTCCCAATTCTGGCTTCCTGTGCAAACTGTGCCTCTGCTAAGTATCTGATGAAAGCAGCGTATTGATAAAGGATATTATTGCCAATCTAAAGCACGTGACGTCAGCCGCAAATGTTCGTTTGCTCTGTGGAAAATGTGATTAAGAGAGATTAAACCTTGGAAAGACCATACAAGGCCAAATCAGGGCACATCGGTGCTGTCAAGTGAAACAAAGCCATAAACATGCAATGAGCCCACACTGAAACCTCCCATGAGACTCTGTGTTTCTCAGTTAACATAAGTGTCCTGAAACGACACCAGCGGAGGAAAATATCCGTCCTTGATCTGTTCTCCATCTGTCATGTTAAGTAATACTACAGCAATAGTACATTACACTGTACAACTACTTACTTTTAAGATTTACTCTGTTTCAACTCTTCATAGTACTCTTAATAGAGTGAGGAATGTCTTGCTGTTCTTGCTTTTCACAGCTGATGCAGAAAAATCCTCTGTGTTAGTTCCAGATCTACAGTGAGTGCAGCTTTGGACACGGTTCATTCTCTCCTACTCACACATGTCAAACACTGGGTCCGCATCTCTGCTGCTGCTCTGGACTCGTTTTCATCCTGTCTGTGGGATTGAAGTTTGTCTGATACTACCGAAAAAGTTACCTATGGTGTCCCCCAGGGCTCCATTCTGGGTGCAATCCTATTTTCCATGTAAATGCCAATGACACCCAGCTGCACCTGTCTGTAAAGCCAGGGCCATCTTACAAGACTGTTTTCTGGATATTCAAAGCTGAATGTCTCTTGATATATTACAGTCTAATACAGCGAAGTCTGAAGATGTTATTATTGGGCCCACTACAGTTAGTGCTCACATCCAAAACCACCTTGGCCCACTGTCTACTTATATATCTTCATACTGTAGGAATGTTGGAGTCATTTTCGATGAGCCTGGACGAGGTTAATACAGTTGTCCTGTCAAGTTTCCGGCCTCACTGATCCGTTTGTGACAGATAGTCTTCTGTCTTCTGTTACATTAGCCAGTTCCCTGACTTGCTAATCTGTTAAAAGTAATACAGTAGAAGTAAAATTTCTGTCTGTCAAAATCTGACGGAGACGGATGCGTCATCAGCCCTGACAATGGACATCTGTCATTGGAAATTAATTGAAAATGACTAAATGGACACAACGGATGAGTGTGGCTGTCCCCTGAGGGTGACGGAGCGTTCTCCATCAGGGCGTCTCTGGACCGACCTGCCTGACCGGATCAGGCTGGCCAACAGTGTCCTCCTTAAATACACTTTCAAAAACATTATTTTCTAGGCTTGCTTTTACTTGATTGATGGTCTGTATTGTGTCTTTCTTTTTTCAACCATTCTGTACATTTGTCCTTTTGTATTTTATTTTTTGTCTTTATTGTTCACAATTTTATTCATTGCTTACATGTTTTATTATTTCATCTTGTAAAGCACTTTGTAATGCTGTTTTGTTGTGTGCTGTATGAATAAAGCTTATTGTATTGACTGCTGAAAAGCTGTGAGGCAATAAACAGGGGAAATCAATGAGAAGACATGTTGCAGCCGTCTAGCTCTCAGTACACGTTATCTGTGGAAAACTACCAGGGAACATCAGGGACATTTTAATGCCATGATGGTTTCTGCTGTTGTTTTACACTTGTTACCTTGGCAAAACGACCAGGGAAGCCTCAGGGGGAGGTGCGAAGGAGGAAGGGCAGGAGAGGGGGGACGAGGCCGGGTGAGGGCGAGGAATGTAGCCGATGCGATCCGGAGAGCCTCTCCGATGATTTAGTTCATGCAATTTACGATCGAGTCCACACAGACCAGCTGGGAAAGTCTGGGTGGGGAAAATGAATGAGTAATGCCCTCTCTCCTACCTTAACAACTACCAGCAAAGTGTCCTTGAGCAAGGGCAGCAGGAGAAGGCTGTGGTCGCACTGGGCAGCTCCCAGGAGCCGGTGTGGAAAATAAAGGACTAGGTCATCCTGGATTCATGGAATACTGTATATTTATTTGCAGTTATTATATTTCCAATTTCTTGCACGAATCATCTTCAAATGTGTGTGTGTGTGTGTGTGTGTGTGTGTGTGTGTGTGTGTGTGTGCACTCCATACACACCCCTGCACCATCCTTTATTGCTGCATAGCAACAGGGAACTAACTTCACTTAATGATTTTTTCTTTTCTTTTTTTTCTTTTTCTTTTTTTCAATTTTCAGTTTGGAAATGAGTTTCTCTCCTCGCTGTCGTCACTCCTCTCTCCCGTTCTTCTGTTTCCTGCTGTTGTCCTCCTGGGCATGGAGAGAACCTTTATTGTTGTCTTCTTCCCAGAGATAAAAAACTCCATACAAAGTAAATTGGGCGGTTGTGTGAATGTCACTGAAATATAAACAGTGGGTTGGGATGATGGGGGAAGGTAGCCTGCTGTTCTTTGTCCATGCTTACTCAACATTTTGTGAACAATGAAGGAGCGCTGATGTGGGACTACAGAAGGACGGAATTGAAAGGAAAAGATTTTTCGTGATTTGAAATGTCGCTGAACCGGATGAAAATACAACTGATCAGATCATAGGGAGACTCCATGAAACATCCCTCTTGAATTATTTCAGTGTTGTAAAATCTGTTGTACGGCATCACCTCCCCACACTGAGTGCTAAAGCTGCGTACCATGTGACAGAGCTGATCCCATGAACCCAATGCATGGTCTTGTGTGTAGTTTATCCAGATTTTCAAGGAAGTATCAGTTCATGTAAACGAATCCACGTCATGTAAACATTGTTTGTCTGAGGGTCCTGGGTTGCCACATAGGGGTTCAGGCAGCCAGATAAACAAGTTGTGGCTCCAACTTGGACTTATCTCTGTCACTTGTTTTGCATAATGCATATACGTTTATTAGATCACTGCTCTCATCATGGACATGCATGTTTGGTGTAATGTAGTTTAGGGTAAAATTGCATTAGTGTTTGTAACATGTATTACAGGGACATCTAATTTAACCCTACTGCAATTCAATTTTTTTTTCTAATTGCGTTCTGCTTTCTATTCGTTTTAAGCAAATGGAAAGAGTAGTTAACACAGAGCAAAACATTAGAGTAATAAGGGTTAAAAGGATAACAAACATCAAATTAATAGCATTTCACCAGGTGAACAGCCATTATGACTTTTGACAACAACAATTAATGTGAATGAGCACACCTTGCCTGTGTCCCTATGCCTCTTTAAAAGGCCCCATCTGTGACTGTAGTAAAGCACCCTCTGTTGAAACATGTTGCTGCACTGCTTGCTTTGTTTATGTAGTGATTTATTGGATATAAGACATTTCTTCACCCTTTTCATTGTTGGAGATTTTGATACAAGGGCTGCCTGTACGTGACCGCTGAACATGATTTTTCCATGTTGAGTTTGAGGCTGCCAAAGGTTTGTTTGTATTTGTAACATTTGTAGACAGTGCAGAAACACCTGTATTTTGAGTTACAATGGGTTCAGATATCTCCAGAAAAAAAAGAAAAAAAAAGAAAAAAAAATCTTTCCATCTACAAGTCACATTCCTCAATAACAAAAGTGAATATGCCCAAAACCTAACTGGCCAGACACACTGGTGATTGTCCCTTTAAGTTTAGGAGATTAGGCTCATAGAAACTAGGCAGCTAATACTATAAGTCGTTGTCTAGATGCCAGCCTGTAGTTACTGATGGAGTTGTCACATGACCGACACACTAATTGGCAGCTAATCTAGATGCGATGTGAGAATTAGATAAGTCACTGAACTAAAGTAGGCAGAGGATCATCTATTTCCTTTCTGGTGAGGTAGTGAAATATGGCCTCTCCGATCAGCAGATCTGAGCAGAGTTGGCTACAGGAGGATGCTACTAAAGATGCCAGAGGGCTGCATACCAAAGATGAGGGAGAGTGGGGACACAGAGCTGTGTAGACAAGTAAATTGTTCACATGGAGGTTACACAACAAATACTTCAACAGCTATTTATAGCTTTTATCATCAGTCAAAGTTCAGATCAGCATTAGGTAACTAGGTAAACTAACTTGCCATTTTAGCTATCGGTAACTTTTCCCCTTTAGTCCAATAAAGCACATTCATATCACAAGTCAATGTGATGCATTTTTTCAGTTGTACAAAATCAAGGTGTTGCACAGTTCAAGTATATGAGACCATAGTGTGTGCAGTTCTAGAAGAAATAGTAAAGATGAGTTTACATCTTTTGGGAATAATACTGTGAAGCAAAAAAAAAAAAAACACATTTGAGCTACATATTAAGCATAGCAATCGTTTCCCCCAGTGCCTCCTTTGCTTGATTTCTGACATTTCCACCTAGTCTGGCTGACAACGTCCCCCTGTAAACACGATCGCTGACAGAGTGCCTCGTCTTCCACGGCAAACACTGTCAGGTTCAACAGCCTCCTGGCAACCGGAGGAAAGCATTCCATGCATGTTCATGCCAGAGATCCTCTCTTGACCTTAACCGAGGCTTTGTGTTTGGAGCAGCACCGAGTCCACAGAGTAAATCATATAACTCGCTGCATAGTAGCAATGTTCAGGCCATGCAGAGAGGAGGTGTGATTGGATGTAGCCAGGAGATCAGCCTTACGTCAGCCTGGCAGTATGCTCACGCTTCACAGGCATATCGTTAGGATTGTCTCTTAGTTACCCCAGTTGGTAGCTATCACTGTCTTAAGCGTGGGTTCAGATGTGATTCATTGTGCCCAGCTGTTGCTATTGTGACAAAATGAAATGACTTCTTTTCACATGAGGCTTTAGTGCAGGCGAAGAAGCCCAGAGAAGTCCCCAAGGTTCGGTTGTGGGTTTCCAGATTCCATACATAGTGTTTATTCCTCACAGCTTTCAGGGCAAACGTCGGAGGGAAGAGCTGGGGAGTCAACAGATGAGGTGGTGCATTATCCTCTCACTAAAGCACGCGAGGAATACCAGCGCTGTTTGGGTTTCAACCTTTTTGGTCTCTCCAACAACTTGTGATTTATAGCTCTGTGAATTACATGTTCTCAAAGGGGAAAAAATCTGCCCTTGAAAACAGGTGAGGGAACAAATAGAAAGCAAGGCGCGCTCTACGCTGGAACGGTTTGAAAACTAGGTTAATGTGTAACCTGTGTTAACGTCAGGCAGATGGGCATTTTAAAGTTTTAACTGGTGCTGAGAAAATATGTCCTCCCCCCCCCCCCCCCCCCCCCCCCCCCGTCTGAGTTGGAGCATTGGATGTCTGCCTCCTCTGCAGCGCTCTGTGAGACTCACGTGGCTTGGTTTTGTCTGACACTTAATATATGTGTGCTGTTAGTTCGGGGAATGCTGGTGTGAAGTGGAAATAAGGGAGTGTCACTCACGGAGCAGATGTTATGCTTTTAATCGTCCGTATTACACTGAAGCTGTGTTTTGGTACTGAGACTCTGAAGACCATTGTGCTCTCATTTCTCTGCTTTTTTTGTGGAAACTGATTGTGTTAGAACAAATTGAGTAATGTTAATTAGAGACATACTGTAGATATTGATAAGAAATCAGATCACTATTACCACATGGGGGATGCAATTGAGTTTGCTATCTTTTGAGTTACACTGAACTCCTTACCTACATTTTTGTCTTCCTTGTATACACAGGCACCTTGATTTAATATTTGAACTTGGAGTAAATGAAATTGTATCTACTTACAGTTTGTTGAATATTTGTTTATTTGTTGTACATGTGTCTATTTACATTTTGTTAAACCTATATGAAGGCACATTAGATTTTACATTAGGTTTTTTGTTTTGTTTTGGTAATAAAACTCAGTATTTTACACAATGTTAACAATGTGTATCACAAAAATACACTCTTTGCCATAATTCAGCTGGCTAACATCAGACTTTAAGGTTGGGCAGAGATCAACGATAAATAAAGGGAGTTTGTAACAATAAGGATAAAGTGATTTATAAAAAAAGATTATGATAATATGCAAAACTATCTAAATGCAGACCATTCGATCAGTCAGACAATCTTGAAAACGGAGCAGTCCTTTACTCAGTTAGTTTGTTGCTGTGTGAGTTTGTTGAGCTGATTGTTTCTGAGAGGATAAATAAAATGTTTTCATGCTAAACATGACTTGTTTTCAGAGGAAAACAAAGCTGGATCCATGAATTCCCTAGAAATTTGAAAAAAAAAAAGAAAAAAAAGTGAAGCCAGCCTAATGACATAGCAGTTTGGGGAACTGGATCCAGGCAACCAGAAACCTCAATTAAGTGAAAACAAACCACAAAAATGTAAATTGCGCAGCATGCAGGCTTCGGTCCAATGATGCAGTAGAGGAGGCACGGCCCATTAAGTTATTGTGTAGTCTAACATTAAATTTACTGCATATACGTTCTAAAAGTAATATCTTTAAGGAATGGAATTAGAAACCAATTAAAAACCAAATTTATTCCATGTCAAATGAACTATTATTTTAAGGGTGAGTTAAAAATATATTAAGCTGAAATGACTTTTTAGATTAATGTAATTTCTGGAAGATGGAATAACTTAAACATGAGGATGAGTTGTGAGGTCTGTTACGGCCGTGGCCGTACCCCCAGAAGATTCCCTAGTGTTTCCTTGTGTTTCCCCTTCCCTGTGTTCCCAGTGCTCTCCTGTCTGTCTCTCTCTCTGTCTATGTTTTGTTTGTGTGTGTATTGGCGTGGGCGTGGTCTCCCTTCCTCGTTCTCCTGGCTCCCGGCTCTGCTCATCCTGCACACCTGTCTGCAATCGGCTCATCACCTCTCCCAGTCTGCTCACCTGCCTGCAGTATCTCTATCCCGGCTCTTCAGCCATTCTTCGCCAGATTGTCGTTTCAACCACAGTGGTAGTTAAGCTTCCAGGCCAATCTAGTTAGAACTTCTAGCGACTTTGTCTCTTTGTGTTTCCTGTGACTAACCAGTCTCTCTTGTGCCCCAGGATCATCACCCGTCTTCCTGCTTGTCTCCCTGCCTGCCGGCCACGCTTCCCCTCATCCCACGCTCACGCCAAGCCCCGCTCCTCCTCATCATCACTCACCCCTGCTGCCACCGGATTCCCATTCCCTGCCATCAGCCCCTCATCCAGATCCTCCCTTACAATAAAACCTTTTTTCTTACCAACACCGCTCTGTCCGTGTCCTGCGTTTGGATCCCTCCTGTGTTCGTAACAAGGTCAAAGCCTCCGAGGTCTTGGCTGACTTTGAGTTCAACACAACTATTTCAGTTGGAGTTTTACAGGCCAGAGGTTTGAGAGGTGAAAGAAAATTGATGTTTCCTTGTGGAAAATCTATTTGAAAAATCACTAGTGCGTGACCACTCAATACAATGAACAGACAGTAAATCTAATTTGACTTTAGTAAGTTCTTTATTACATTTCTCTATTCTTTATTCTGTGGCCACTGAGGATATTGATTTGGACATTTCACATAGTGTACCAGAAAAATCAATTAAAAAACACAAAACTCTTTTGCACCGAACTCTTTTTAAAGATGTCATCACTGCGTAAAACACTTAGTCTAATTGGTGGAGCCGTCCGCAGCATGATTTGAGTTATACGGTTGAAATTATGCCAGAGTGTGCTGTACCTGAGTGGTGAATCTAAGATTAACTGGTAGTTTTAATCCACCATTTGAAAAGTTTGACTCCTACTCATACAAAATGATTAACAGTAAAAAAAAAAAAGATGTCATGCAAATGCCTTGAACTTGTACTTTTAAAAGGATAGCAGGGAAATCAAGTTCTTGATTTACAAAATGATACCACTTTTATAGACTGGATCATCCATATTTTCATAGATATTATTGAGATATTGAATAATAAACTCCTGTTCCGGTTTTGTTTCCAAAATGGAAATATGCAGCATTTTGGAATAGAACTCTTTATATCTGCATAACATTGATCTTGCTGTTACTCATGCACTGAAAAACAAAATTGATCAAGTTTGCTACACAGAGCTTTGTGAATGTAAGCCCCACTAAATCAGCTAAACGGCAATTAGTGAAAGTGGCGTTTGACAACTTACTGTAGCATTATTTACATGAAGAGTTGGAATAAATCTCTCACACATGCTGAACAGACAGCTGGGATCCAAAATCAAGTTCAGAATATCAGTTTAACTGAACTCTACACAAACAAGTAATGGATGTTGCCAAGTAAATAATGATGATTTGAGAATGCGCCGACAGAGGTTTGAATTTTATATGGTTGCATCAATGCAGCTGTTGTCTGGCAGTCAGTTAGCTTGACCTTGGGGTCTTTATCTTTTAACCTTTTGTTCTGTTCACTCTGTCCATAGTGGCTCCTGCTTTGCCAAGCACACAGACACATAAACCAAACATTGTGTCTTTTTTAAGGCTCATCAAAACATTGCTTTGTCTGTCAAGGGACTGGTAGGAGCCATAGCTGCCAGTTCCACTTTTTTGTGGTCATCAGGATCCAAAAGTGTTCAGGCTGTTTATTTCACTGTAGCCAAGCTTCTTGTGTATCCACTGAGAGGCCCACTGGCAGCCATGTTTCTATAAGATTTGCTCTCTGTTTGCCCCGTGTCAACTATGGCTCACATTCCCGTCACTCAAGGTCAGGCTATACACTGAAGTGGTCGAGCCAGTTTGAAATGTGACTTGAAATATGAAGCCATGTGTGCCGTGCACCACAGTTTGTTTCTGAGTTTAGGGTTGGTTGGTGGATTTTCTGTCTTATTAGTCTGTTTCAGTTGCAGGGACGCCCACAATATTAAATATTTAAGTCATGTTTCTAATTTTGCACAGCCTTGGAGAAAATGATTTATGTTGATGTACATAAATGATTTCAAAAACAATCATAGCAATCATAGTTCTTCTTTGCTGAATATGATGTGAAAGAAAGAAAGAAGGAAAGAAAGAAAGAAGGAAAGAAAGAAAGAAAGAAAGAAAGAAAGAAAGAAAGAAAGAAAGAAAGAAAGAGGCTCTCTGTGCAAACCAATCATGTGAGTGCAGACTCGTCACTAGAGTACCTTTCAGAAAAAGGTCAAAGGATAGAATTCCAGGTCATCGCCTTGGTTTCACAAGACCCACGGAGGCAGAGCTATAAGGGAAACCCGAGCTAGAGGTAAACAACAGTTTCACAAGGCGGTGCTGGGGAGGTGTGAAAGGGGCGGCGCTGTGCGTGAGACAAATCACCCGGGCTTGTTTGGCTAGCGGCCAGGTGGCGAGAGGGCTTCTGGCCTTGTATTTGACACCTGCAGGTGACGGGTTTCCAGGACTACTGTGTGACCGCCGTCTGGATCGGTTTGCCGCGAGGTGCTGCGGCACGGACGAGGGACAGGAGGGAGGAAACATAATAACATTGCACGTCTGCTACAGAGAGGGAGAGGCCGCTGGCTGTAATCCACACTGTTCACTACTGTATCCTGCCAGTTATGAAAGAACCAAAGAAATGAGTGGAAAGCCGATGCTCTTACGCTTACTAAACGCATCCCTGTCATCCTTTGTTTCCTAACAGCAGAAACTCCTGTGAACTTTAGTGACGCACATCCAGGACACATCCAAGCTTTATGCTGTGACAGTAAGGCTGATTTGTCCAATCTATTGTAAGGATAAAGTGACCTATCCTTACAATAGACAGACCTGAATCTAACCATCCAAACTTCTGTGTACATGTATACGTGAACACAACAATGTTCATCATTCTTAAAGACTTTACCTCCTTGATTTGATGCATTTCCATTGAAATAGGATGTTGGGGCGGGACATAATGCAGTGAGGGATCATTCAAAAGCCTAAACCAATGGAATATGAGTCAGGGAGAGAAAAGCTGTTTTATTGGATGGGAGGGGTGCGGAGGGGCAGGATTGTTAAAAAATCTGATGGTTTTATTGGTTAGAAATTAATATTTTTACACCTACTAGTGCAGCATGAGGTCACCATGAAAGATACTCTATTTTCTAGGACGTAAAAGTAATGGGTGTTCATGTCATGGGGACTTGGAAATGTGCTTTCCACAAACATTTCGGTATTGCTCATCGGATGCACCTGAGGATACGCACAGATCGAGGGCCTGCGCATGTTTCATGAACCCCACATTGTTTGTTCATTGCCACTTCTCTCAAGAACAAATGTAAGATGAATGTGCGAAAAAATGTATGAATGAGGCCCGATGGCTTGTTTTCCTTGGAGGGTCCAGTCATGCTCCATGTCTGACTTATGAGGGTTGATGATCCTCATCCAGGGCACAGGGTTCACACACGGTTCACTGTCTGCCACAGGAGATCTGGGTGGATTGAGAGATCACATTCCTCCGCTAGGAAGAAAACCATAACGTACAGCTCTGCTCAGACCTGCTTTGTTTGGCCAGTGTCCAATGCGATGGGAATATACTTTAATTAAATTTGTAGATGTATACATTGTGAAGCTCCTCTCGGGGCTATGTTTCGGTGAGAATATATTATACAACACAATTATGCAATATTGTTAGTGTATTGCATATGATGTACTACTAAGGACAGAAGAGAGAGACAGAGAGAGACAGAGAGAGAGAGAAAGAGAGAGAGAGAGAGAGAGAGAGAGAAACTCAGAAAAGTAAACTTTTAATAGACCTCCATGAAGAGTCTGCAACAGGCCAACACTCAACACAAACTACTCCTGTTGTCCTGTTATTATATGTATTGGAGCATATATATAGATAGTTTTATGAGATGTCACAAAAGCTACTGCTATTATATTTCAATGGGAAATTATTGATAGCATCTAACGTGGTTATGAAACAAAAAAACACCTTTTTCTATATAGAAACATGAAGAGACTGGTGTGAATGTAATAAACATTCGGATCCAGTCATGAGAGAAAATATCAGACAACGAAATAATTTTTCTCTCAAGAGAGATAGGCTCACTTACTTACTATCACTGATTTGGGTGTGAGATTGAGAAGCAACAACAAGCCCTGACCATATCTCATTATTTTGATTGGCACATTTCAGTACACATGTCCACCATGAAAGTAAATTTGAAACAGAAGATTGAAGATTCACCCGTGACATTACAGTTTAATATTCATTATCTGGACTATAGAGGGAACATCTGCCTGTCCAGTTGTGTTGATGTGCCTCGATTTATGCAGTGGTTATCCTCAAATGCAAACTGTCCAATGTAATTCGGTAAATGTAAGGAAATATGATACTTAGCAGATTATGTGAAGGGATCACAGCACAGCAGCATTGTGCTGCTGGCAACGATTCCCTTGGGAACACACGGCTCATTGTGCAACTGGGTATAGCCTGTTGCGCAACACTTACACACCCTTAATCCTGACAATTTCCAGTCACTTTTCATTACCAACCACCAGGGACACGGCCCCTTTAGCTGCACCCCGACAGCGTCACAAGAACCACAGAAGATGCTATTTGCTATGAGATCACATTAAATGAATTAGTGCTGCCTACATTCCAGATCCTGTTCATTGCTGCAGAGTCAGTTGTATGATGTTTTCTTATAACAGCATGGACAGATTGGATTAAGATACTGTATATGGCTGCTTACTTAAGATGCATGTAAAACACAAGTCAGGAGGTTGGACACTGGAGTTTACACATGAGCATGAAGTTAAAGTAAGCGTTAAGGTTGAGTTGAGGTGAGTGCATATCGCCTGAGGGAATGTAGCTGAATAACCATGGATACTTTTGAAATATAATGAATATATATATAATGAATGTAATATAATAATAACCAAATATAATGAGGCGACTCCCCAACCTTTTATCAGTTACATTATGCTGTAAGTCTGTAATAACAATGGCAAATGTAACCGTGTGGCACCACAGTCCAATTCAAACTGTATCATTTGCACACACTTAAGTGCCTTTATTTCTCAAAACAAACCACTTAACCGACTTGCTGCTGCCCTGCCAGTGGAAAAACTGAATGTATTCTCAGGGCTTTCTGCAAAACTGCTATCTCAAAATAAAAAGGAAACTCACTGTTTTGATGCTCCAAACATGTATTTTATTAATGTAGCTGATGACAAAAACACAATCTTTTTCAGCTCAGTCCCATGTGCCTTCATGCAAAAAATAATTATTACTCTGAGTTTGCTTTTGTCCTGTGAGGAGATTTTGGATGTTGGACCTCTCCTTTTCAAGCCCCATTACTTCTATAAAAGGGTTTTGGGGTTTTTAGGGTTCTTCAGATCGTAACCAGAGGAGATCTCCAGAGTGTTCCTTGAAGAAAGAGTTCATGAACTCTGACACTACCTCTAACAATGAATCTTTTAGAGATGTTTTTCCAGTAAGTAGCCTTAAGCTGCTTATTGACTCCCTTTGGATCAACCCATGATGGACTCCTAGTCTAAGTCTCACTCACACCATCACCTCCCAACAGGCTCACAGACAGTATTTTCTCAATCACCCCTCAAAGTGAACCACTGGCTTTGTGCCCCCAGATGCTCCGGGTATCAAAAAGTACCATCCCCGATTAGTTTTTCATGCTGTGCCAGACGCACATGAAAGTAAACTGCACAATTCAGCCTTAATGCGATATCTCCACTGGCTCTGCGAAACCAGCATGACAGGCCGCCAGCACAGCAGCAGCCACTTTGATTTTTCCGTAGAAGGATGAATCACTCTCGAACGAACACTTAGTGACCCATGGCTTATTGGCCAAGATTAGCCCTGGCAACAGGAGCTCTCTGGGGTACGCAATCGATGCTGAGGGCCCAGCCTAAATACCCTCCTGCTGTTCACCTGAGCTCTCTCCCCTGGTCCTCCTATCCATGTCTCAGCAGGGAGGAGGCAGCCAGAAACCAACACAACTTGGGAGGGTCAGGCCGGCTCACAAAGACTACAGAAGACAAAACATGCTCATAATCCAGAAATGGGAGCTGGACATTTTATTCATTACAGACAGACAGCGTGTACGTCTCCTCCCTCCAGGCGTATTGGGTTAATTTTGAAGCAATTGGCCACAGGCGCATGAACGCATCCGTATAGGAAATTTCAGAGAGCAGGGAGACGTGTGCGTGTGTTGGAGGGGGTCAAATCAAACAGCCAAACGGCAAAGTATTAGGCAATTTCGGAATGAAAGCACCGATGGCTTCCTGTTGTCGTGTTCCTATTCTTTACTGTTTGTCCTCTGAGCGCTGTTCTGCACACGTTGCCTGTAAATTGAATCAGTTGGGAACACTGTGTACACACTGTGCCCAACATGAACCTAGCTGCCTTGAGCTTCCTGTGACTGATCCACAACTAATTGCAATTGATGTTTTTTCGTCCGTAGCTGTTTTCAATACCTGCAGCCTTGAGGGTCCGTGACTGGATCTTCCATTATTCCTTAGTTGCATGGCCATGGGGAATGATTGACTTCAACACTTGTTTATGGGACATAATGTATTTACATAAGCTTTACTGTACACTTTGTTCCATCTTTTCATCAACCTGTGCATCAAGTGTCCTTTATTTGAACACCAGTCACATAGTGAGTATGGCAGATCCCCAGTTTTATGTTTTTTTACTGGAATTTTTTTAACCTTCCCCATAACAATCTGTGCACAGTTCTGCATGTCATGAAGGGAACCAGAGGGCAGGAACAGCCATCAGCTGGCACATGTTTAATGTCTCTCTCAATGGCCCTTTGATACAATGGACAAATCTTATCACAGGAGCAAACCTACAGCGTTCCGGTCAAGGGACAGTTAAGTAATCGTATCACCGATAATAACTGTCACCCCCAACTTGTTGTCTACAGAGTTTCTTCAATAATGGTATTATTCTGGACCAGTTTTCTTTTGCAGAGTCGTATACATGCATACACACTGTTACAAGAAATAATTTTAAAATTCTACAAGTGGTGGCAACCAAACAGCTGAGATGCGTATCCCAGAAATCTCAGAGTGGATGTTAACGCCACTGAACCAACTGAATTCTGCATAGCATTATTAAAAAGTCTGTGTATCTTTTCTGTATTGGTGCCTTGCTGCTGGTCAAATAGTAGCAGTAGCATTAGAGGAGTGGGCAATCCCTTCTTCATAGTTGTATAAATTAACAAACAGTATATTCATTGGAATATACCGAGTTGTTTTAGTTGCCTAACCTCAGCCCTAAACTTAATGTAAGTTGTTTTACTTGCTTATCCTTAACAGAAGTTGTTTTAGTTGCCTGATTTTATTTGATTTTGGCCCAACCGAATTAGGCTATGATTTGGTGCATAACTTTTTGTTGGATATGTGTGACGGTTGTTGTGGGAACAAGTTGCACCTCACTGTCCATTGGACCCACATGACCCTCAGCTGGCAAGTGCACTGCTCATGGACATCACACACCTACAGTGGGTGTCAAAAAAAACAGTTTGTTCATGGCACACAGTAAGCCATCATGGAAGTATTTCATATCGTGCCTATTGGGCCACTAAACTGCAGTTTGGCTCCACTCCACTCCACTAATCTGAGCCACATTCAAACATACAGATGTTCTACTTTGCTTGTTTGCTAGACCAAGGCAGAGGCCAAACAGACAGTAGGGAAAACTAGTAACAACATTCTTTTTTTTCCAGATCCCATTATCAACAAGGAATGAACACAGTGACACAGTTTCAGATACTCTCTTCTGGAAGAGCAACACCAGTTCTAAGTACAAACTCCCTGATAGAATAGTACTTTGGTATTTGACATCAAATCTATCAAAAGTAAAATTGCATACTTAACATAATGTCCACATATTTATCATATTTATCATATGTCCAATGCTTATAATCTCCCTAGAGTGCTGACTTTGATTGCTTTTGCTTAATGGCAGCTGGCTCAAAATGCTGAATTATTTATAAACTGATCAAATGTTTGGTATGCAAATCTATATTGATTAAAATAACTAGTTTCTGCAGTGGTTCCGTAAATGTGCTTAAGGGAAAATAATATATAGATTATTTTTAAATACAGAGGAGAATACAATTTTAACCGCCAAATCTAAGCCTACAGTACTAAAGTAAAACACTGAGCTACTTTCCATCCTTTGCCATGATGCCACACATGTCCAGCAGAAGACCAGAGAGATTAATGAAATTCAGATGACTGCACTGAAACACCAGAGATCTGATTGTGGGACTGTTTTGGAGGACTGCAACAGATCTTGAATGCATTTTCTAAACTCCCAATTGCAAACACCAACATTTGTATCAGTCCTTTTGGATATTTCAGAAAGCTTAATGCATCCTGAGGAGTGAACCCCTTTGCAGACGCCGGCTCTCGACATGGGTGCACAACCTTCAAGAAGCTTTTTCATGTCACTTTCTTATGACAGTGCGCAACAAGCAGCGATAATCAAAAAATATCAGAAATTAATTTTTATCCATGACTGTGAAGAGCAACCATGAGAGTAGTGAAGTCAGTGTACATTTGTAACGGAGGACTTAAATTATTTCTGGCTTTCCATGTCTCATGATCAGAACCATGTGTCTGCCACGTGGAGAGTTTGCTGTATTTGATTAAGGCTGAAGGGGAAACATTTCCATGGCTCTTTGAGGACGAAAGGTGGTGAGATTTGGAGATTAGATGCGTTAAATGGCAGAAAGTAATGCTCCTTATGATGGTGCTCATGAAATAAGTTGCCTTTGTATGCAAAGTTGTCTGTGTCTGTGATGCTATTTTGTGACAATGATAATAATAACGAGAAAATGACAATTAAAAGTAAGTAGAACAGAAAAATAGAATAGACAGATAGATAGATAGATAGATAGATAGATAGATAGATAGATAGACAAACAATTAATTTATTAACTATAATACTTAACTAATTTCAATCAATCTGATTAATTAAACAGGATTGATTCATCTAATTGATTTATCTGATTCATTAATTCATCTAACAAACAAATTCATTGATTGATTAATTATATAAAAATAAAATAAATGCAAAGGGGGTAAAAGCAGTGTTATGGTGTTTAGTAGTTCAGAGAAAATATTTTTCTGCAGTGAAAGGTTTGTAAGGCCTGTTGTTACTTTGGAAGTATTATATTATTATTATGAGTATTACCTTGTTGTCAGTGAGCGGCTCGGTGTCAGCGGTGCCCTCAGGTGGTCAGGTGGTGCAGCCACACATGAAGCCTGCTCCCACATGGTGTGGAGCTCGGGCTGCAGGTTTGTGGGGTAAGGTGTTAGTCCAACATATCAGGTTGCCAAAACGCTGGGTTGATATTGGCCTTTTATTATGAATTAGATAACGGCCTGGTCAGTGTCGTCTGATAAGATGGAGGTTCCTCCCTGATCCCAGTTACATAAGAACAGCCTGTAAAACCTGCAATGAAATTTTCTTTCCATTTTTATTTATTCATTTAATTGTTCCGTAATGGGTTTTTTTGTTTGTTTGTTTTTTTGTTTAAAGGCCTAATGTATCCCAGAATTCCCTCTAACATTGAATGTGTGGTGGGTCTCCCTTACTTTCCCCAAGGGGATCAATAAAGTACTATCTTATCTTATCTGACCAACCTAAAACTATTTAATGAATATGGTTTTCAGTGGATCATTTTACAGTCAAATGATGGTCTAAATGCTGCTCTAAATGCAGAGAGGATTTTCCTCTCTGCCAAGACTAAATTTCTGGGAGAAAAACACTGAATGTTTGTGATTTCTTTGTCATTTTTTGAGCATGAAAATGGTATCTTCGCAATATATTAGCTATCATCAGCTTTAACAAAAAGGCATTGTTATGAGCCTTCAAAAACCTGTATCAATCAAACCCTAATAAGTTCTTTGAGGCAGGGTGGGGCCCGACTGTCGCGCACTGGACAGTCGCGAAAAGGGTTTTGAATTCAGCCCTGGAGGAGACAGGGAGCCGGACACACTCTCATCCGGATCCTCGCAGTGCTGTGCTGGACATTTTAGAGCTTCTGGAGACTCCTGCAAGGGATCAGGGATCCTTATGAAAAGCAAATTACAGTCCAGTGTTGAAGAGATAAAAGCACGGATCATCTTCTCAGTCACAGAAGGAGAAGGAAGCTGTGCAGAGTGTTTTATGTGCTGATTAAAAGTCAGGTGAGGGTCGATTCTGATGCCCATGATGGTGACTGAGTAGGAGAGGGGGGTGGTTTGAGGCAAAGGGAAGGTTCTGGGTAAGTGTTGGATCCTGATGTGGGGTGCCAACCACGATGGCCTCGGTTTTGTTGCTGTTGAGCTGAAGAAAGTTGTGTGAAGATTATAGAGAATGCACACTCACTCTAGTTGCATAAAAATGTATTCATTGCCCTGTCAGTCCTGCTCTTCATGCGGTGCAGCAGATGGAGACATTACCCACCCTGCTGGGTTCATTCCTGACAGGTATGGAGCTGGTAAAGTGCCAGACTCACATGTTCCCATGGAGACCCTCGTCTAGTTTGCTCTTGCGTACAGAAGCGATCCAGGTGTTGGAGGAGGTCAGTGAAGTCTGAATAACTGCTAATGATCTTTAAGGTGCAGTGAAGATACTTTGGGAATTGATTACGCCTTCACCCACATGACACACACACACACATACACATGAATATACAAAAGCACACACAGCCACACACATGCATATACACACACACGCACACACACATCATCAGCCAATGTCATTAGTTAAGCTTCAAGGTCCTGAGGATCACCCAGAGTTCACTTTCAGAGACCTAATTTAAAACCAGCGACTGTGTGTATGTGTGTATCTAAGTGTGCGTGTGAACATGTGCCTATATGTGAGTCTTTTCTTACCGTTTGTGTGCATGTATGCATGTGAAGTGCCCAGTGCAAGGAGAAAGATGGGCCGATCGGGACATTGAATGCATAGGAAAATCATTCCTAGTATTGAAGCCTAAAGAGCTCTGTGGGGGTTTTTTTTTTGTTGTTTTTTTGACATTGTTTTTCACCAGTTTCACCAGAAAGTCCATCACTCATGCTTTTCTCAACAAGCCCCCACAGAGGAGCTTGTATGAAGCAGACAATATCCCTCCTCGACAATTAATAATCCAATTGAGCATCCCGTTTTTTATCAATCCACTAGTGTGACCCCTGAGGTGTAGACTGATTGATTACATGAATATAAAAGCACAGGATCAGTGTGATATCATATTCTGTACACACAGCATTCCTAAACTTAAGGGGAAGTCCAAAAGTCCAAAAGAATTGCTGAAAGATTGCAGGTTTGATCTCCAATGTTGGTGAGAGGTTTAGGGTTAGGTAACTATGAACTATAATGATATATACAGTATGTTGCTCAAGCATTCACACTACAATGATATCTGTGATCCGTTCCTCAGCAAACGAAGCATCACTGCAGTGAGCTACCGAATTGCCCCGCCTCCTCCTTTCTTCGACCTTTAATTTGATTGGTTGAAAATGTTTTTATCGTTTCAGATGTTTTTATAGTTATCGTTGTAGCGGGAACACAGACATTCTATTAATTCTAATAAATTTCAATCACTTTGTAGTTGTAGTTATCTTTCTACTTACCGCTCTACATGTGAATGGGCCTTAACTGGAGGAATCACTTGTTCACTGCTAGGACTTCTGAAATTTACTTCTCCATGAAGGTCTGCACTCTCTCTCTCTCTCTCTCTCTCTCTCTCTCTCTCTCTCTCTCCTCTGATGTGTATTTGACTCAGAGAAAAGGGAAGAGCAGTCCTTGTGGTATATTTATCAGTCAGAGAGGCAGGACCAGGTCACAAGGTGAAGACAGGTGAAGACAGAGTGGTCCATCTGTCCTCACCTGTTTGTGTTTGTGTGAAAAAGTGAATGGGCACTGGGGGAACTTGTTCCGCCCTACTTGTTCCATTATTTTACTTCTTCCTCGTTTGAGTTCCTCAGCTATTACCATAGATAGGAAACAGTGTGAGTAGCTCCGTATGCCGCTGAGTGTGATCTAGCAAATGCTGGATCAAATTTGTGTGGTAGAGGTCCCAGACTGGCACTACAGCCCTCTAAACTACTGGGGTTATTCCTTCCGTCACCTCCTGGAGCCCAGAGTGGATTAACAGATCAAGTTAATCTGATCTGGGAGCCACAGCTTCCTCAGGAGGATCGTTGCCCAGACTGAGCCTCAGGCCTGGCCGCTGACGGTGTTTAAAGACAGGTGGGAGGGCAGCTCAGAGGGTACAGCAAAGCCTTTGCTCTATATCAATATCTATAGCAATATTTTAACATTAGATCCAACATTCAAATGATATTACACCCATCAAGGCCCTCTGAAAGTGGATGAAAGGAGCTGGATTGTGGTAATGTTCAATAAAAGTTTTTTTCAACTAAATCTTTGTTCAGCCCATCAATCTACAGTGAAATTAAAGGTACATTTGCCATGTTACAAATGATCATGTCTATAAAAATGAATCTTACATTATAAAGTGTATAGAAATTATAGTGTTACATTGTATTATTAGGCACCTAATAAAGTAGCTGCATAACTGTCTTCTAGAGGAATACTTGCAGTGATATACATGACAAAGCAATCTATGATCCATATCAGTCAGCTATACAGAAGTCAATTCAGGCCTGGAGATAAAATAATGATGGAAAACGATTATGAAAATGCAGTGAATTAAAACAACTACTTAAAATAACTGGGTAAGCTGAGTAGGCAGAATTCATTCTCTCTGTCTCTTCAAACCTGCTAATGCAAATCACATTAAACAACTGATGCCAATAGATATCAGATGTCAGACAACAAATTATACTGAAGTGCTTCACCTCATTGTTTCAGTGCAGGACTGTATAATGAGGGGGGCGGCAGACAATACTGTAGAACGGAGATTATTTTTACATCAATATAGCGCTCAGGTTGACACCGCTCCCTCTGTACAGGCAGCTACACTGCACTGATTATATCAGTTAGCGTCTGGATCAGCTCCAGATCCAATACTTGGGCTAAAGTGGGGGAAAGCCCTTGAGTTAAGTGCTGCTCTGTCGATGTATTTCATCAGTCTAAATGCCTGAGCCTTTAAATAAAGATAATAAAAAATGTCATACTGTTAAAGCATTGGAAAAGTGGCTTTATTGCCACATATCTCATACTTTTTATGTATTATTCAGTGAAATGCAAACACAATACGAAAAGAGAAGTCGTGTTTATTGTGGTGTGGTGCTGAAGATAAACCTAAAGCACCAATCAGGCCTGTGCTGCATACAGTAACCGTTCAAATAGTGACTTACGAGTAGGGAGATTTTGACACTTTGCACAGTCAGATGACAGTCCTTATCGACTGAGACAGTTCTTACAGCCTTCCAAGGATGACGTGTTGAAAAGGCCAAAGGTCAGATGGATTGTTGTACGTGCTGCAGGTCACAGCTGTTTATTGTTGATGGATTTTAATTCATGTTAGCTTATTAGCCTATTCCCCTTGGAGTCCTTATGACGTTTACATTGTATTTATATTTTAGATGCTCTGACGCTCTGATGCTCTCATCCAGAGTGACTTGCAATGAGTGCATTTCCAGTGAGTTAATTTCCTAGATCATCAGCATTTCAAGAAACCACTGGTAACTTCTTACCACTGGTTTCTTGAAATGCTGATGATCTAGGAAAGATCAGAGTCGCAATACTGTGACAATAGATGTAAAAAAAAAATCCTGTAATGAGGATGTAAAAGAGAAGTGGGAAGAAAAGACATACGAGAAATATGAGCTAAAAACAGACGCAGAAAGGAAATGATGTTACACTTCAATGTTAGAGGATATTATATTACATTAGAAGGGACAGAGGAAGAGGATAAGGGTGGGTGGGGGGGATTTGGGTGGAGAGGCAGGAACAGTAGGTAATATTTCTTTACTGCTATTACAATTTATCCCATTCATGAGAAAGTTTTAAACATCACATTTCTATAGGCAGGTGTTCTATTAAATATATATCTTACTGGTGTTCTTGTCAAAATCCTACAGTTGCAGTTGAGGAGTGTTAGATGTGGTGCAGGAGAGTGTGATCCAAGACAAACCTTGATGTCTGTTGTCCTCTAGTGGCCGTACATCTAACACTTCCCTTGACTTTTCATGCATTTTCTTGTGCTACAAAACCTTTTCAAAATACATTTATTTTGGATTTTGGACTGAAATCTATGCCAAATACTTTACTCTGTCAACATGTAAGGGAGATTCCAGAAATGTATGTTAAGGTATAAAAATCAAAGAATACATAGATCTAGTTTGTTAAAGTATTTATCTCCTGGCCTCACTTGGATTAATTTGCCTCACTAGCAAAAAGTTCAACATTTTATAGCATATTTTATTTTGCACTTCATCTTTAGGTTGGAGTTGGGCATTTTAAATTGATTTTCTTTTCCAAATTGTCCTAATTTTACCCTTTTTATTGCAGATCTTGCATAAATACCTCAGTACATCTTGATGGTATTTTTGGTATGTGGTATTCTCTGTTTCAACAGTATGGAATACATGTGTCACTTCCATGTCATATGAGTCCAGTTCCTGGAGTGAAGAAAAAATAAATGATCATCCCCCCTTTACCCTATGACATCACACAGCCTGCACTCTCACTGCACTTTCTCTTCTCTAACTTTGCTGTAGACGTCAATCAAGAACGTGGACTTGAATAACCCCACTGGAAAGGGCACGTAAGGGCTCTGTACTTTTATTTATAGAAGTATAGGATCTTGATGATTCATTCGTCGTGATTCATCTTGACTCTTGAACTTGAATGCGGTCCCTCCAGGAGCCACATTGCCGTGTGAATACTCTGATGGAGATGAGCCCACACCTTAAAACCCCACTGAAATGCATTAAAACAGGAAAGCCAGAATAATTACCAACTAAAGAGCAAGTATTAAACATATGATATAAAATGTGCAGCCAATCATGGACCTGAGGCTTTTCAACCTACATGAATTATACCTTCAGATATTATTAAGTATTATTAAGGCCTACTTTAAGTGACAACTCACTTCCTGTTCCCGTCTCCCCTTTTGAATCCCTCTCCCATCGCTTCCCCCTCCACTTGATTCAATATGCTCTTGATTCATTATGTGTACTTCTCTAACTTACATTTTGCATATCATATATTTATGCTGTCATTTTTAACATGTTGTTTTTCTTCATACTTCATACTGTTGTTTTTCTACTCATATTCATCACATTTGCTATATATTGCATATATTAGGCTACTATTTCTTAGATATGTTTTCTCATACTGCACATATTTCTTTCATACTGCAAATATTTTGTTTTTGTCTCAGTAAGCTCTATTTCTATTATTGCTGCTATTTTATGCAATATGCTGAAACTGTAGGTTATGAATTTTAATATAACAATTTGCTCTATTCTTATTTATATTCCATTTTCTTTGCTGTATCTTATTATTATTTTCTGTTGCAACAGCCCAGTTTCTCCACAAGGATCATTAAAGTTCCATCTTATCTCATCTTACATAAGAATATCACAAGACCATTTTGTTACAGCTGTTGACCTCTACGCTCCTTACTATTGGTTGCTTGTAATGTTGGAATTCAGGAGTTTAATCTTATTGTACTGTTACACTAATTGTAAGTCAGTCTGGATGAGAGAATCAGACAATAAAATGTAAATGTTACAATGCTTTGTAGCAGATTTAAGAAAAAAATGGATAAATGCATTTTGAAATTTTTTACTGCCACAAAAAATCTCAAAAATGCCAAAGGGGTGGATATTTTTTAACATTTTTTTTTTTTTTTAAAGTAGCTTCTGCTACTCTAACTCCACCATGTGGTATGAAAGGTTTCTATGGGATGTCTGCAATAGAGCCAATGCAATAGACTGAATAAATACAATTCTGGAGTAACTACATATTTTCCACATTATTTTACTGTGCATCAAATTACGTCTCATCTCATGGAATTATCATTTAGCATTAATCAATAGCATTTTTACTTACTGTAAGACATTCAACAGTAGGCTACATATAATACTAGCATACTAGCACTATAACATGGTAGCTGATCTGTGTCTTTTTCAGAGCCCTTCTTGTTTGAGAAGCAGAGTCAACGTTCACCACTGGATGGCGCTCTCTGCTACAGAATCCTGCACAGTGGGTATTGAACTGGCACATGGAAACAACTGTTTACTTCTCACCACAATAGATGCAAAACATCCTGTCTTTAGGCTGGAGACTGTTTGAACAGCAAAGGACACAGTTATGGAAGCATTAGAGCAATTTAGTTACTGATGTCTCTTTTTTTATTTTGTACGGCATTCTGATCACACAAAAATCCCTATTGTGTAGTGAACAAAGCAGTTCTTTGGGATGATAGGAGGTACAGTAGGCGCTGGTTTTGGCTGAGACTGATGACTACACTCCTCTACTCCTGCCTGTTGTAAGCAGGCGTGCTGGGACAGGCATGGTGGTCTGAGGTATGCCTATCTGGCCCGAGCCACTCCCCAAATTCTTCTCTCTCTTTGGATCAGTTTTCCTTCCCTGCGGCTACACATTTCTCCTCCTCCTGCCTGTTTACTGGAGAATGCTCTCAACTAGTTAGGAACAGCTAGATTCTGAATGGTGAAAGATCATATGTCTTTGGTTTATGTCTTTGCATCATTATTTTAAGTTACACCTTTCATGCTTTCCAACAATCAGGCGTGAAAATTAGATTTTCTTGAGAAATCATCATTTTCTAAAGTCTAAAAATGCTCATACTCAGTTTTAAGTTTCTAAAGCCCTAAATTGTCTTCACTGGGCAAAGTCAAAGTGTTTTCCTTTTCAAGAAAATTTTAATGGAGATGGTATGGAGCTTTATTCCTTCATATAGCAAGCTAGACAATCAAATCCTGTTTGTTGTAACTTTGTCTGCTATTGAAAAAAGTTGCATGATCTGTACTCTGTTGTGTCGGTCCGTGCTGCCAATCTCATACAATCTGTACTGAGACATCATACAGTATCTTATCCAGAGAAAACCTTTATTTTACCACTTTCCTTTTATCAGCAGAGACTATAGATGAGTAAATCAACCTTTGATGTCCTCTATCCTTATCTAACCCTCTGAATCCTGATTTAAGATCGAGCTCCACAGCTTACAGCCTAACCTGCTTCTACACTATTTCACTATGTATTACACATCTAACAGAGTCAACTCCAAACCATCACATAAACATAATGAGAATTTTATTTATACATGGTGAGATGAAACAATGGTGGCAACACTTCAAACAGAGCAAAGTAACAAAAAGGAAATGGTATCGACTGTAGTAGATTAACACGTCTAAACTTTTTTAAGCTGCTATCCAATGATGCAGTAAAATGTCTCCTGAAATGTCCTAAACACGTCCTGGACAAAGACAATTTTTGAACTTATGTTAAATTGATGAAAAACTGCAAGGATTTGCATAGAAATGTACCTGAAAATAACTTTTAGACCACACAGGTACTTAGCAGCCAAAATTTGAGCAGTGGCTGAAATGATTACATGAAATATGAATTATATGGAACTGACAACCCACCCAGCTCGTGTATTTTCTCAAGACAGTCCAGACCATCTGGACAGCATTATGTCTCTGTGCAATGCATTGATTACCAAAGAAGGGAGTGTATTTCCCAACAAATACAAATGTACAACAAATACAACCCCTGTACATATACATGCTGCAAAACATTAAACAAATCTCAGTGATATGAAACACAATGCTTATGGCGCTTATGGCCCTTGCAAAGACAGCTCTATCCCATAGGCAGAGGCTGGATGGAGCTGGAGGCCCCCAGTCCTACACATAGTCTCTGCCTGGCTGGCCTGCGGATCGGGACGGCGGGTAGCGCGGAGCTTTCCCTGACTCTTTGCTGGAGCAGTTGCAGCAGAGGAAGGCTCCCCCGATAATGGTGAGGCAGGCAGCTCCCCATCCCACAAACAGGGCCTTTCCAAACTCATACCTGTAAATACACAGATAACACCAGGCTTTATGGTTATGGGCATTAGTAAAGAAACAGGGTTTTTGCACATTAACAAGTATTACATGTCCTCAAGTCTCAAAAGGCAAACTGATCAAATTACATTCAATAACGGCTCATTCTCAGCAACAACCTGCAATCATTACAGCGTTTGGATTCAAGTGAATTACAAAAAGATGGAGAAGTGTACTTGAAAATAATGCATACACAAATATATGATAACTTGGACAGACAGAAGAACAGCAGCATGATAACAGAGTGTGTCGGGCGAGTGTCGTTTTCCTGCGTCATCACACACAACTACACTGATACCTGCTGATTAGTGCATGTGAATTACAGGGGGAGGGGGATGACCTCACCTGGCGTTAGTAGGAGTGAAGGGGTCGTAGAATTCCTGTGCTATCCTGTTGCCATACCAGGACGTTCCCACCAGAGCGCACAGACCTGGGAAACCATGTGCAGAAAAACATATTTTTACATTGAACTGGATGTAACATACAGGAGTGTGGTGCATTGATATTATGGTAATGATAGAATTTTTCATACAAGGCAAATAATACACGGTTAAGATGTGTGTATGAGTCTGTGTTGCTGGACTGAAGTTGAGTGAACCCTGACCGGAGACGATGAAGACAACCCCTCCGGCGAGAGCCACTTTGTCCTTCTGCTCGGTGTCGTCTGCCAGACAGGTGGTGCACCTCATGCCCACCACCGCCACCAGGATGGAGATGGCACACAGCAGGATGGAGGCCACCATCAAGCCTCTGGTGCCCTGTACAATCCCTGGACACACAGGCAAGGCACAGGAATCGGTCGATTTGATTTGATTATGTCTCATTTAGTAAAAACTGGCTTAAGTTTGTGCCCAGAGATAGTTAAGTAGTTGAGTCCACTGTCTCCAGAGCCGTGTCTTCCTCTCTGCTTTCCAACTGTGTAAATAAATATAAATTGCCGAAGGTGAGTGGACTGCCTGCTCTCTTTCATCTTCTCCTTCTAAATTCAGAGACTTATTTCCATCATGGTCATCATGATGTGCAGATGGCAAAGCAGGATCACTGGATTAGTTCATTGTGTGGCAACTGCATTGTACATGGTTCAATATAGTGGCACAATAAAAGATGGAAAAAAGGAATATCACAGTTTAATGACAATAGAGTGTCTGTTTCAGTCTCATTGCTCTTCTTCTTGGTTACCTCTTGTATACAACATTCACAGAACTGGCGGGAATACAGACGCCATGAGTCATATTCAGTAGAATTTTACAGGAGACATTCATTCAAAGATACTTTTATCTGGTGAAGTTTGCATTAGATTTCCAGTTAGCCAGAGGAATATATCACAGCTGACATAAAACACAATCAAGCACAGTGTGAAGGTGGTTATAACTTCTATTACTTTTGAATGGATTTCAGGCATTTTCTCCTTGATGGTACTGGTATTTGACTGACATGTCTCTACATGTATGAGTGAGGTCGCCTTACAGGCAGGGAAGAGGACACATTCTTAAACCTCTTAAAAGTGTTGAATAACTTAAGAACTATATAACACATTGGATACACATTCCTGTTTTACAACATAATTTACAGCCTATAATTTAGGGCAAGGATTCTTAAACTTTTCAGCATTGGACACAAATTTCATACATTTATATTCACCCTAGACTAATGGAAGGATTCTAGTACTTTATTAGGGACCCATCAGGCATGGGCCAGTTACCCATTTTGCTCCCTGACCCATACATTTAGAATGAGAAATTGCTTATGGACAGAACAATAACTTGGAGGTTCAGTTTGCTCCCTCTGAGATGGCACAATATAATCAGTTGGTGGCAGTTCTAAAGTAATTTAACTCATACAATCTGTGATGAAAAACATTAAGTGAGAGTAGAAAATTACCTGGTAGCTGGAGGAGTGAATCGTATACTTTACACTGAACTTGACCTGTACTCTGTGATACACAGGTCTTCCATAGTCCCTCATACAAGGCCTGAGCTGTTATGATGTTGTCTCCTGCGTAGGACGAAGCTTTCCATTCTGGCATGATAGTGGATGCTATCAAGCCAATGAAACCTAGGAAGGCCAGCACAAAGCCAAGAAGCTGAATCCCTCCGTTGGCCATGGTTCACCCCCACAAAGTAAAAATGTGAAAAAAGTAAAGAGTGAAAAAGAGTAAAAGTCCTTTTAGTCAAGTGGATACTTTGACAAATTGCAAAAAAGAATCCTTGATGTAGTTCCTGAGGGTTTTGGGTGGAGGATGTGTTGCTCCTACACAGTTTTGTCTAGCTGTGCATCTTCAGGGAATTACCTGGAGGAAAGGAGGATCCTGGAATACCGGCACTTCAGTCAGAGGTGTGGGGGAGCAGTGCGACACCTAGTGGAGGCAGACAGAGATGACTGGAAACCTGGAACATCTAGTTCTGTGTGTGGTTTTATGAATGAAAACTCAGACTCTTTTTGGAAATGTTCAGCAGTAGCAGTGCTTATAGGGAAAGATGCAAAACTGTAAATGGAAAGCTTAGGTAGTATAGTCAGTCAGAGGTCATGAAGAATATATATCTTTGTGAGTTTGGGCTCTGTGGACAAAAACTTGTTTTTGTGTGATAACACAATGTGTTTGTATAAAATACTTTTAGGTTTGTGAAATGTTCCCTTTTACTTAATTTATTATGATTGTTTTGAGTTATTTCTGCCTTATCTTAGTATTAACACAGCTAGGTCAATCATTTGAAACAGTGATATATTTTGACACATGAAAGCACATTTGCTTTCAGATCTGTTTTGCTTTGATATACAATCAAAGCAATCAGAGTCAACTCTGACAGGCTTTCGTGGAAATTGATGAAGAGATGAAAACAACTTCCTCTAACTCAGCTTTCTTTCTTCTATATATCATGGATCTTACAGTGTCAAATAAAAGATAACCAAATGCTTCTTATTGCATGCTGGTTTCTGAATTACAGAGCTATCAGCTAATTTTGGAGAAAATCTTTTTTGTTGTGAGCTGACGATACTCTGGTAGGACCTGGCCAGTGACCAAAGGTTTTGTCTTGCCCAATTCAGACTTGTTGTCATTTGCACTTTGTGTCAGCTGGCTCTTAAATCCACAAGGGAATTTGTTTCAGTGCGGCACAATCCCTGTGGCACGGAGGTATGTTGAGCTTTGTTTATTTTATTTACTCGGAAATATACAATTGTCAGTTTTAATGAATGTTACTCATTAACTCTCCTCCTGTGAATTATGAATGTCGGCAAAACATCATAAATATACAGTGTGAATGTTCTTTCATATGTCAAAACTATATCAGTCGGGTTTTCCTGTATTAATTCACATGAGCTTGTTTCATTTTTCCACAGTGAAGAATGGACAAGGCAACAGGCGTCACACTGGGCCTGATGCTGCTCCTCTGTTACAATGGAAACACAGTCTCACAGACTCCTTGCCCAGCCAGGTGCCAGTGCTTCACTCTGACCCAAGTACTGTGCTCTGATGAACGAATGACGTCTTTACCCCTGAACATCTCCAGGCAGGTCAAGGGCTTCATCGTCATGACAACGTCCCTGTCCTACCTGTTCACCAACACCTTGCGGGAGAGCCCCCAGCTCACCAAGCTCGTCTTCTTCAACAACGTGCTGCGAGATATTCACGCTCAGGCTTTTGAGAACCTCACTGAGCTGCAGGAGCTGGAGATCAGCGGGAACCCCTGGCTGGAGAAGCTGTTTCTGGGAACCTTTTCAAAGCAGGGCAACCTCACTAAGCTGCTTCTCAACTTCAACAGGTTCAAGACTGTGCTTCCAGGCATGTTTGACTCCCTTAAAGAGCTGGAGACTTTGCAGATGAGGGGCAACATCATATCAGATCTGCCCACTCTTCTCTTCCTGAACCTCCACAGTCTCCGTGTCCTGGACTTGTCCCAAAATATGCTTGCAGAAGTGGAAAGGGAGAGTTTCTCTGGCTTGGCTAAGCTGGAGACCCTCAAAATGAACTACAACCTCATCAGCAGTCTTTCTTCTGACACCTTCCACAATGTTTCTCAGTTGAAAGAGCTTAGCTTGGAGGGGAACAAGATATCTGAGCTCCCTCACGGCATCTTCTCTGCGCTGACCAAACTGGAGGTACTGAACCTCCGCGGGAACTTGTTGTCAAGCTTCAGCGCTGAAGTATTTGGACTTGTTCCCTCAGGTTTGAAGGAGCTGGTCCTGAAAGGCAACCAGCTGACAGCGCTGTCCTCTCGCGCTCTTGGCAGCCTGAAGTCTCTCACCCACCTCTCCTTGTCCTCTAACTGGCTCTCCAAGCTCCCTGTGGACATTTTCAAGAACCTCACCGCCCTGGAGAGTCTGGACCTGTCCGACAACCGGCTCACCTTGCTGCCGGACAAGATCTTCTATGACCTCGGCAACGTCAAGGTGGTCCACCTCCACAGGAACCACCTAAGTGAGGTGGACGCCTTGCTGTTTGAGGACCAGCGCTTCCTTCAGCAGCTCTACCTGTCAGAC
Source organism: Centroberyx affinis (assembly GCF_046629955.1). Classification (NCBI taxonomy): domain Eukaryota; kingdom Metazoa; phylum Chordata; class Actinopteri; order Beryciformes; family Berycidae; genus Centroberyx; species Centroberyx affinis. Next base: position 697,847 of record NW_027279625.1, read on the forward strand.
AACCAGCTGCAGACTCTCCCGCCAGGCTTCTTTGACCCCTTCCTCTTTCAGCACATAGTGAGGCTGCACGGAAACCCCTGGAAATGCGACTGCCAAATGTGGTACCTACATGACTGGGTGATGAAGAACAGCGCGGACATAGAGGAGCTTGACAAGGTGTTCTGCAAGGGCCCCAGGTTTTTAAGAGGACAGACAGTAGCCTCCGTTGACAAGGACCAGCTGGTGTGTCATATATCTAAAGACGGGACGCCAGATCTCAGCAGTTGTTCTACAGAAACTATCAATAATACCATGATCATCAAGTGCAAAGTGAATAAATGTTCTCCTCTGACAGTGAAGCTGCAGTTCCAGGAGGAGGATGGCAGTATATATGAGCATACTGTGAAAAAGGAGTGGGCAGAACATTTACAATGTAGCAATGGGACAAAGACCATGAGTCCCACTGAGTAGATTTCTCCCTGTTATTCTTTATGCAGATTTCTCAATTTATCAAACTTTGTTCTGTGTGCGAATATCTCACACTTCCCCTTTGTTTATAAGTTTGGTCTTTAATCATACTAAATTTGGTTTATATGTTCTGACTGTGGTCGCAGTCAATAATGCAAACAAACCTGTAACTCAACAGCTGATAACCAGTACACTGAACACAGCTGAAAGATAAGAGGGGTGGATGAACCTTTTCTTGTAAGGCTCAAAGTTCAGCCCAGTAGTTCATCCCAATAAAGACCCTGCCATAAGGGAACTAAGTGCAAACTGTTAATCATCTGCTAACATATGTTTTGACTGTAGTGTGTTTAATTTCCAGTAGAGGAGAAATTTGTTTTGCTCCCCAGGATACTGAAAGTATCCTCAGGACAGCAACGGCTAAATACAGAATGCTTCTGAATGGTTTAATGTGTCCTCTTAAAAGCTGTGTGTTTTTCGTAGTTGTTGTCTTCAATTAATCAGTTCAATTTTCATACATATATAACACACTGAAAAGGAATCAAATCAATCAAATACATGACATTGAAGCTCAAATCAAATTCTTAATTCAAACACAGTTCGGTCGCAGGAGCGTACAAAGGAACCTTCCACTCTTTCATCTAGGGGTTTTAAAGTTGATCGAGACAAACAAGTCATCCAGTGAGACTCCTCTTAACACCCCACTGCTCCTGAATGCTGAGAAGGATGATAAAGAGTGAGAGAGAGTGGAGTGGGGAGGAGGGAAAACCCGACAGAGCGAGGCCACAGATGGCAACACCTTGAATACAGCACCCTAACCCCATAGTTTATAAGGGTCAAAGGCCAGCGGGTCGATTGGGTGCTCGGTCTGAGTTGAATGACATCACAATTCACATGACAAAAAGTAGAGGCTGTCTTACTTCCAAAGTTTGGAGGGATGGCCTTAAGTGGAGGTAATCCTCACTTGACCAAAACTAAGGGGTAAACAGAACATGTGAAGTGGGGAAATACTGTGATGGTACAGAGTTGTTAGCTAATGAGCAATTAACATATGGAAGTTGTTAAATGCATAGCTTTATCCAGGGACACTGAGACTCAAACTGAACAACCCATAAATAATTTAGAGCAGCTAAAGCAAGAAACTACTGGGACATCCCACCATCAAAATAAACCATGCCACAAGCAATATATTGATGAATTTGTTTAGAAAAGCATATGAGGTTACCCATTTCTGTAAAATAGTGATTTCATATTACTTTGATAAATGGTATGTAGTAAGTATATTCTGTAAAGTAATTTTTGTATTGCAGAGGAAATATAACTTGTACTGAATTATTTAGTTACACTCAATAGCCTCCATCACTGTCAATCATTATTGTCGACTGGCAAATTTACAGCAGCAGGGTGTGAGCGCTGTCCTGTGAGGCCGGATGAAAAGCAGCTCTTAACCCCCCGGCCAGACCCCATCTTTCTGTCCCACTTAGTGTGCGGTTAGCACGGGACACCACACTCCACACAGCCCTTCTTCAGATGGGCCAGGGAAGCGACGGAGGGGAGGAGACATTATCTGGGGAGACACACAATGTCCAAACAACACAAAGCACTGGGGGGTTTCCCACAGAGTTTAGGACAGGCAGCGAGGAGGGAGGTTGTGAGGGCAGGGCAGGGTCCGAGGGACAAAGGGCAGAGGTCATCTGAGACTCGCTGCCCCAGGGTAGGAATACTGGGAAAGATTTTTTTGATCTGAAAATGTGGACTAATCTCAGAGTTGTGATACATGCCTGTAATCATGAACTGTATCATTCATAATGTCATACTGGATTAAAAATCAGGGGTTTATGCCTCAGTCTTTATAGGGAAAAATGTAGAAACCAAATATATTTAAATCTCAACTATAGTATATGCTCATTGTTTTTCTTTCAGCTATCCTTAAATGAGTTCAGTCAGTCGTGAGATACTAACCAACACCGATTTCTATTACGCAGATAGGTGTCTATTAGGTCCCTCTCAGCAAATGAGAGGGTGACGCACATCCTCCATGATACGATGACCTGTGTCTCAACAACACAAATAGGCCATTTTGCACTCATGACAAAACTTGAGCCATGCTGACAAACAAGGGTCAATATTTATCCCTGGATGCACTCAGACCCCCGGGTGGAGGCTAAATTGGTGTTGCTGACCAAATTAACAACAGTTGACCTGATGTGGGTGTTAAGTGGATGGAGAAACGTCACTAGAATGATAATCTTTTAGCATACTCTGGTATGCCCTTTTGTCTTGTCTTCCCTATTGGAGGATAACAAGCGCCTATAAGCTCCTTATCATCAAATTACAATTATTGAGGATGAATCAGCATCTATGGCCCTGGGGACCCTGCTCTTATACGGCCATCCTTGTTTTGTTTCCAGCTCCCCAGATGGAGAGGTCTTATTATGCACTCAGGCAGTGCTTCATTGTATATTACAAGTCCTTCTAGTGAGGAGTTGCTGCGAAATTTAGCACTTGGTTGTTCCAAAATAATAAAAAAAAACAATTGACTAACCTCCCACACTCCAACATCCAGCAGCACAGCTAATTTCTGGAGAGGCCCTTGTGTCACAATGGAAGGAGCCCTGCATTGATGGTTGAGTGTGCATCACAGTTTATGGTTCGTTAAAGCATTGCTAAGAACCAAACAAGTGACAATATTTGCATGTATAACATTTTATGTATACAATAACATCCAGTTATTGTATGCCTAAGAGAATATCATTCAAGAATAAAGAGCAAACTAAACATGTGACAATATTTACATGTGTAACATTTTCTGTATACAATGACATCCAGTTAAAAACTTGCCTTGTCAAGCCTAAATTCTAAAGTTAAAGTTAAGCTTCAAAACTGACGGAGCATCTTCTACCAGCCACAAAAAAAAACCTGCTGTCTCACAAGTTCACCTCCCTCTAATCCCTCTAAACTCTGTCAGGTTTTCTCACTTGCTGACCATGATGCCTCACACATGGTTTTCCAGTCGTGCTCGCCTGGCCAGACCCAAAAACCCAAGGCTGTAACTGGAGCATCCGCATTATGGGTCGCCTCACTTTGAAGGGACACCTGCAGTGAAAGTGTATCTTTATGGTCCTCCTCATAAGCCCTCATGGGCATATGGCCAAGAATTGCAGGAGCCAGGGAAGACGAGCCCCCCCCCGAAACTCAACAGAGCATCCCCTTTGAAGTTGTGATGACTTGTGATGTAGCACCAGAGTTATTTGGTTTTAAGGGTCGCACCATCATCACACTGTGTGGGTCCGCGGTAATAAATTTAGCACTTCCAATGTTATCGTGTCATGCTGATACTAAATTCACCCTGGAAACTACACTAGAGCGTGCTGTTTAGTTTTTCAAAAACAACCAGCTAAATCAAAACGGAGTGAATTGAAGCAGAGCGACAAAGAGCATTGTTCATTCACCATTGATATCGAGTGCATAATCTATTCATTACCCTTGATGTGAACCATTGCTGACTAGTTCGACCCCCATCAAACACCATAACAACCCTAAGAACAATACCACACCAATGCGCTCCAGAGGCGGCGGCAGTGGAGGTTTCCGGTGTGTGTCAGAAGGAGACGGTCTCCATAGCAGGGATCCTGTCAGTGGTGTCACTGTCTTTGTGAGGAGAGACCATGAATCATGGAGCACAGTGAGGGGGCACGCCTTACCCAGCTTCATGTTTGCCATTCTCCCCTTTACAAGGTATAGGAAAATACTGCATCAAACTGGGGTTTTGATGGGGGAGGAATGAAAGGCCAGGCATAGAAGAGTAGGGGGCAGGAGGAAGGGATGAGAAACAATCGGACAAAAGCGGGAGGGAGGCGACCAACACTAGTAAACAGAACGTATTTCCTCAAGAATAGCCATCGTCTGTTGAAGTCGCTCCATCTAAAACCACTCCAAATTCCCCATTGTACTTCGTCCCCATAGAGCAGCCTATAGCAATGGATAGGAGCAACCTGTTCAGCACTTCAGAGCTCCTCTTATCTGAAGGCCATGGCCTGGCCTGAAGAGTTCTCCAAAAGCCTTTAGACTGGGACCTTTGGGAGCACTCAACAATAAGCCTTCTTTAGCGTGGTGAAAGTGACAGCGTGGTCCTCCCCCCTGCGAACCATTAAACCTCTTCCTGGATAAACAAGGGGAAGGCCCTTTATGAAGATGGAGAGGGTCACAAAGAGAGGAGCCATTGAGCCGCTGAGGGGCCAGTCTTTGTTTTTGTGTTTCAGAGGCCCTTCTCAAAGGCCGCCCTGATAGGGGAGGCTCTATTTTGTCTTTTAGTCCTCCTTGCTGCCAGTATTCCCTCTGCTGAGCCAAAACAGAGATGTAAACTTAATTGACTGTATCATTTGCACAAGTAGAGGAGTTTTCATAACTATTAGGGCGACAGAGATGTGTGAAAGATGATTTGTTCACATTTCACATTGTTTTTGCTGAATTTAAAATATACTGTATATATATTTCTGAAATACGTGTTCCTTGATAGGTTGATAAAAGTACAATATAATATATACTTCTGACAAAATATACTCCTGTTACTCAGGTCTTTGAGAAGCAAGGACTACTTAACGTAGTTACTACTATTCCTACTCCAATCTAATCCCTAAGAATCTATGAATATGAAATCAGGAACAACCAAGTGGTCATGGATTGTGTGATTTTGTTTGCCTCTTGAGGCGCCAGTGTTTGAAGCTGTCAAAAGGAGGCCCTGCCTGTCTGGTGATGGGCTGCCAGGTCTGTTGATGGGTTGCCAGATTTAGGGCAACATGCTGTTGGAGCTGTGTTGTCCTGTGAGTCTGAATGAGGGGCACCTGTGACCTCTGGTCCTGCTCCCCTTGTGCCCTGCTGTGTGAGCACCATGTTCTGGACACACGCTGGGACAGTGGGCTCTTTAACTGTCCGCTAAATGGACAGCGCTGCGACTGAACTCCCAGGCTGCTGCTGCTGCTAAGCCTGTGGGATCCCATGCGCAAACACACACTTCCTGTGTGGAAATCAAAAAAGAGGATGCAAATCCCTTTAAATTAGATTTCCAGTCTGCTTTGTCATGCTTGGTCAAAGGGTTGGATCATCCCAAATGTAAATTAGTCACTTAACACTGGAAAATCTCTTCTAGGAACAGATACATAAAATGTTGAGAAGGGCGCCCCGAAAATTAGCTGCATGTTTCTTCAAACTGCACCTAATCCCAGAGAAAAGCAGACCATAGCAGTATCACATTAAGTCTAGTCTACATTTAGCCCTGTCAGGTTCACAAACATGCCCTATCTACTGTATATATCAGCACAATTTCCCATGTGACGGGAAGGCAGGCAGGCCTGCGCGTGTCGCAGAGACCCTGTCCCACCCTCCTCCCTGGGCTGGCAGCACGCCTTCAGGGCCCAACGCTCGCAGACGACCTCTCAGGTTCCTTACCTCATTTGAGAGGTATTAATTCCCAGCCGGAAAGCAGGTTTCCCTGTTACTGTTACCAATTGACACTTGATAAGAACGGTGAAAGGGATCAGGTGTGGATGAGGCACACAGGAGGAAGACTTAAATGGCTGCTATACAAGAAATGTTACGGTTAATTCAGAAGATTGTACACAAGTCTGAGATGAAGACAAAGTGTAACACCCAGAGCAGTTGATTGCATTTTTAAAAGGGAGCACAGGTCCCCCTGCCTCCAGATCAACACATTCCAGCATGATTACAAACTAAAAAACATTTTTGGGGTTAGGGTGGGGTTAGAGAAATGACAAAGATGCCTTTGGGGCCAATTTAGTATCAAACAACTCAAAAACATTTTATTAATCTCAAAAAGAAGACACCGAAGAGCTTTTCAAGGTGTTTGTTAACCTCATGAGGCAAACAAAATGTGCCATAACAACAACAGAGAATGACACAGTAAAAAAGGAGGCCAGGAATATCTCCTGATGTCCATATAACAAAAAAAAGCAAATGTGTGTAAACATCACTCTCAAGTATGATCTGAAAAACATTTACAAAATATACAAAAATATGTCTCATTGTGTTATTGTCCTTTCTTTCCCCAAATCCGAGGGAGGGGACCCTACCATGGTCTCCACACAGAGTCTAAGGTGACTGGAGGAGGTGCCACGGGTGACATGTGATGGCTGTTTTGTGCACCCAGGGGTGCGAGGGCCGCGCTGGGGATGAGGAAGGCGAACTGTCCGTCTGGGGCCGGCACAACCTGGAACCCGCCATACAGCTTCACCGCTTCTGGGGGGACGCTCATCGCCGAGACGCTTTTGCAAGGCACCCCGTGCATCTGCGGGGCGGCGGCGCCCGGTATCTGTGTGACGGTCTGTCCCAGGTGAGGAGCGTAGAGGTTCACAGCGTTGATCTGGGTCACGCAGGCGGCCAGGTGGCTGAGGAGACGAGTCCTCACCTCGGTGTTCACCCCTTCACAGGTGGACAGGAAACGGGTGACCTCTCCAACACACTCACTGAACCCGGCTCTGTATTTACCCATGATGGACGGGTCCGTGTTCACAGCAGCTGTCAAAGGAAAATAGATACATAAATACATAGATAGATAGATAGATAGATAGACATAAATACATACATAGATAGATAGATAGATAGATAGATAGATTAATAGATAGATAAACGTAAATACAAAGATAGATAGATAGATAGATAGATAGATAGATGGATAGATAGATATTTGTGTAGCACTTTTCTAAAACAAACAACATGCTTCATTGCCTTCATCAAGGCAATGAAAAGACAGAAAAGATAAATATAATTTTAAATATATAATTATATCATATTAAATATAATAAAATATATCTGAAGTGAAGCCAGGAGTTGTGGACTTTTGGATCACGACTAAGTTTATTAGTGAGGTCAATAATATTTTCTAAATATAATAAATCTAAATATATTGCAGCAATACAGATCTTGTAGGCAATATATTTTGGAGTCTGTGGGAACAAGTTGGACCTTAATCTAAACCGACAATCCGAGAATGACTGTGCGCAGATCAGCATACTACAGTAAATCCTGAAATCGTACAGTTCCATACCAGTCATCTGAAGTCGCTGCAGGTTCCTCAGGTGCTTCACGGTCATCTCCAGGATGTCCGCCTTCTCCAGTTTGGAGTGTCTGGAGCTCTGAATGCACGAGGGAGAAATATGTTGTAGTTTCGAACTTACTGAAATTTCGTTGTATTTCCTAATCAACCTACACTGAACCTAACGAGGATTAAAACGTGAATGATTTGGAGGCAGACAAACTATAAATGTGTGTCTCCTTACGTCTTTCTTGAGTGCGTCCAGGATGAGCGTCTTCAGCTGGCCGAGGCTCTCATTGATGCGCGCGCGTCTCTTCTTTTCCATGATTGGTTTGGAGGACTTAAAGACAGGAAAAAACAATACTCTTGAGTACAACAGCGTTGAAATTTCAGTAACAGTTGACAGGTAAACGAATATGAACAAAAGGGTCTATGTCGCTATCAAATACCTTTCTATTCTCAGACGGAATCCTCGGTTTCTCCGGCGTTGTGTTGCCACTTGCCGGAGTGGCAGCCACGGAGGATGGGGATGTCCTCTCTAAAGTACCGGCTGGCATCTTCAGGTTAAGCGCTCACACCAGTGGAACAGCCGAGAGAAATAACTGTTGTAAAAAGTTTGCACAGGCAGCGTGTCCCGCGTTCTCCTTGGAAACCAAAAGAGGAGTTTACAAATGTCAGAAGTGAATTAGTCTCTGTCCCGACACCAAGGAGATATCAAATTCACTCCCGTTACTTGCACCTCGGGTCTTATTTATAGAGCCAGTGCCTGCACGCGAACGGCTCGTGCGCAAGTTCTCTAGGTTCCATTCCCACTGTAACGTCCTATCCAATGGGCGCGCGGGACATGTTGCCGGGGAGGCGGTAGGCTCGTGCAAGGAGGCCCTCCCATTGGCTACCTGTCAGGAAGAGCTGCGCTGACTTATGCGGGAAAACAAAGATAGTCTATATTTCAGAAGATAAATCACTCAGCAGTTCAAAGAATGGAAAAACTGGCTGCAAAAGCGGGTGTTTCTCCTCATCGTGGCTTCTCCTGCAGTTTGGCCTCAGGTACAAATCAAGTGTGCAACTCTCTGATGGAAGTTCCCCCATTTAAAACGAGAGAACCTGTTGCATTAGTGTGTTGCAGATGCATTGCATTGGTGCGGGAAACACTGGATTCATCCTGTAGGTTATGCGTTGATTATGTATGCTTACACTAAAGCAATTTCAATGCGTTTAATGCATGCGTATAATCAGTCAATCAGATCTGCAACAAAACATTATATTTTAATAGCCTACAGCAATCAATAACTACATCTAATAAGTTTCATCTCACTGCATTTCAGACACAAGATCTTTGCATTCACAAATGCATCGCAGATTAATTGTGATTTGGGATCAAGCAGCGATGACATAAAATGTTTCCATTGCGCTTGATAGGGACAAAAACTTCTCACTACAAAAATATAAATTTTAGTTTGGGATGTTATCATTAGGCTATATATTTTCAGTTTGTGTGTAATTTGTTCCAAATAAACGTCAGATGTTTTTTTTTAACAGACGATACACAACAAACACTGCAAACTTTATTTTAAAGTATTGATTTTTCAGTGACGATTAGAGTTGACAAGAGTTGATTGAAAAATTGTTTGTTCACTTATAGAGCTGAAATGGTTCTGAGAAGAGTTGAATTTACTCTGATGGGTGTGGACTTCACTGGCATAGTTGATTTTTACACTCTCAGAGTTAATTTAACACTGACATTTTTCTGCGTATCTCCAACTGAAGGCCATTAGTCCATGGGCCAGACCAGATTTCGGTACCACTCAAGGTGGCAAAATCTAGTTAAAAATTTTGAAAAGGTACATGTCCATAGATGATATTTTGGTATGATAACCATTGCTGAATGGTAGCTTTGTCACAGTAATCAGCTCATGAAGTTAACCACCCCCTACAATAAATTGGGTTGTAGGCGCTGATACATATCTTAATTTAGGCTCATTTTCAGGACCTTTAGTCAGGTTTTATGAGAATATGTTTGATATCATTTTAAAGGGTAGCTTCTTAGCTTTCATTCAAGCCCACTTGTGAGTCTGTCTGACAAATAAAGAGATCACATGGGCTCTTCAAAGTGTCAGTGACATTCATTTTTCCACAATTTTCGCCTAAACTATAGTCTTTATTTGAGCACTGTGACATCTAGGAACATCACAGACACAAACATCAAAAACTGGAATACTCACAGGACTGTAAGGATTCAGAAAAGGTATAATCTACCCATACTATCCCATCGTGAGGGGTGATTTTGGGTCTTAAAGTAGAAGAATGACTTCTCGAGGGAAATCTTATGTTCTTGATTGTGAGTAGTATTGTGAATTGTGAATGATTGTATTGTGAACTGGCCATAGCACATAGGCCTTCTATTTAATGACACATACTACTCTTCAGACAATTCCCTAAAGAATTTCAATGTTCAATAATTTACTGCCATTTCACCAAGAGGTTGCTAGGAATTTGTTTTAATGTGCCCAGGACTAGTGATTCTCAACCTTTTTTATATCAAGGACCCCTAATTTAGTCCACATTAGAGCCATGGACCCCCATTTGATGAGATTTTGCCTCTTGGACCTAAAGCTGAGAAGAATTTAATTGCTAGATATGATTTTTTGTCCAGAATTCCATGACTATAATGCAGGTAGAGAGATAACAGTGAAACTATGATCAAAACAGTCATTCTCCTACATTCTCTAATTGTGTTAACTTCTTGTAAATTAAATAATGGTGAAGTTTAATTCACAACAATTCATCAGTTTGCTGAGGACCCCCTGGGACCCCCTCAAGGACCCCTGGTGGTCCCCGGACCCCACTCAGAGAACCACTGCCCTGGACAAGACATACACTAAACAACCCTGTTCTATTTCACACAGGCTTCGCCCTCTAACGGGGCTTTATTTGCTCAACCACTCATCTAGTCACCTCAGCGCACTGAAAATATGCACACATACGCTCAGCCAATCAGGATGAGCCTAGTCAACTCTGCAAGGCCTCACCCTATATAAGGCGAGCAGCTCATTACTCAGCATCCACTTTTCATCAGTACTCTGACGAACAACGTTGCCTTGGATGCCATTGATTGATAAAATACTGTCCAACATGCCCCAGTCTGGTTGCTGCTGTGGAATACTTCGATTGCCTTGGCCTGAACAAGCTGCAGATGGGGTAGCTGACCTGGCGGAGTGCATTGACTGGTGGGCTCTGTCTTTTGTGCGGTGCCAGCAATAATGGAAGCACTTCCAGTGCTACCAGTGTTCTCCCGAGATCCAGCTCCGCTGCACCGATGGTGAGGCAGAATGTGGTGGCGGCTCTGCCGATCCCTGCCCCTCTGCCCCGGTCACAGATCCACTAGCATTGGCTTGCCCCCACCCGGATATGGTGGATGAATCCATCCCACAGACGCGGCCGATACAAGGACGATTTTTGGCACCCCCATGCTGGATGAAACTTGGAAGTGTGTGGAGGCATCGTGGCTTCTGTCTCCGGCTTCTCCGACTACACCAGAGTGAAAAGGAAATAGGACGTTTTGCGTCATGGCATCCTCCACTGGACGACATGCTGGCTGCCCACTTTTCACCTGGTTCTGCTGGCTGGTTGGGAAGCAGGAAGCCTGCTCCCCCTGCTAAAATTTTCTACCTGGCAGGCCTAGTCGGCAACGGCAGCAAACAACCTGTTGGGTGTGTTCCTGTCACAGCTACCAACAAGCAAGACCACAAGAGTTGTATCTGGTGTCCCGCTTACTGGGACAGATGAACAACCTCACCAGACTGATGGCAAAGAGGGCTGAGGTTGTATATAAAAGCTTTATAGCCTCCACTCCACAGCTTGCCACCCAACCCCTGACAGAGTTTTATCACAAATAGCGGAGTCACTTTGTTTTGACAGAATGGATGGACAGGATGCTTAGATTGGGTTATGCACTCCAGTTTCGTAGCATCCCACCTCGTTCACAGGAATGAGAGAGTCTGTCATGACCTTGCCAGAGGACGTGGACACCCTGTTCAGGGAAGTCCAGGAACTGTTACAGAAAGACGCTATTCCTGTAGTTCCTCAGCAGGACAGGAAAGTGGTCTGTACTCTGGATCTCCACTCACTCAACGTGTACATCACACATAGGACATTCCGAATTCCGAATGTGCACAGCAGACTACCATTGGCTATTCCCTAGTCCCCCGTATCTTTTCCACTTGTGTGGATACAGCACTTCAATCGCTGTGCCGTCGGGAATACGGGTCTCTTTATATCTAGATGACCTAATCCTCATGGCCTGGTCCAAAGAATGGGCCATGTCTCACATGATCCAATTGGTGCAGGACCCTAGGACATTAGGCTTTGCGGTCAACTGGAAGAACAGCGTACCTCAACCGTGCCAGCAGACACTGTTTTTGGGCCTGCAGCTTGACTCGTCCATCCTGAGAGCTTGTCTGTCAGAACTCAGACAGACAGCTATTGCGGAGTCAGTTCAATGGTGCAGCATGACAGGTTCATGATAGTACTTACTGTAATGCACCTTCTTGGTCTCTTCTCAGCAGCTCACCATTTGGTTCCAATGGTGCTGCACATGAGACGCCTGTAGAGGCGGTTTGCCAGACTGAGTTCGGACCCACGATGGCACAAACAACACCTGGTGACCATACCCCGAATAGCCAGAAGCGACCTGGACTACTGGCTACAAGGCAAGAAAATGCAGGAAATGGTGTGGGGACATTGATCCATTGACTAGCTCAATTGGTCTCTTTCCTCCAGCTCCTACTGAAGAGACTGGCGCTTTCTACCATTAAGGTTTATGCGTCAGCGATGAGGGGCTTGGAGAGAGGTCGGTTTTTGGCCACCCTCTCCTGAAACGTTAGGAGGGGGCTAGGAGGAAACACCCGGTGATGCATTCCGCTGCCCCCCAGTTGGAGTTGCCTGTGGTCCTCGAGGTCCTCGAGGTCCTTTCAAGCCCACTGGGCAGACCTCTGATAAGTTGTTGTCAGTCAAGGTCACGTTGCTGCTTGCTTTGACTTCGGCTAAGAGGGTGTGTGATTTGTGTGCTCTTTTGGTCCACCCCAGCTGTATGCTGATACTTGGATACCTGAGTGGCGCCACAGACTCAGAGAATCCATCCTTGTGCCTAAGAACATTAGGAGTAAATTTAGGTCTCAGATGATTCAGCTGGATGCATTTTATCCCACTTCTCATGAAGGGGAGAGGATGGAGAGGTTGCATTGCTTATGTCCAGTAAATGCATTGGCATGTTATGTGGAATGTGCAGGTGCACACAACAGTTGTTTGTGTGCTATGCACACAGGGTGGCTGGCAAGCCCCTGTGAAAATAGGGGCTGGCCCATTGGCTCTGCGACGGCATTTCTCAGGCATATGCGTTGGAGGGAGCCTCCCACAGCCACACGTTCTATAAGGAGTGTGGCTGTGGTTGACACCCTGTCCATTTATCAGATTTTATCTGTTGGATGTGTCTGGGTCTCTCAGGGTCAGTGTTCAGGACAAGGAACTGGAACCCAAGACCTGTGAGTGAGAGACCTGTTGTGCTGAAGTCTTAAAGGGTAACTTCGGTATTTTTCAACCTGGACCCTATTTTCCCAACTGCGGGTGTCTAAGAAACTAATGGGGACAACAATTTTTGAAATTGGTCCAGTATTGAGCGAGATCGCTTCAGCCGGCAGCCGCGAAACAGGCTGCAATGTAATCCGACGGGGCAAATGCGCGCCGTCAATGTACGTCCACTAAAAGTGCTTGTTTTTGCCACTGACTGGCTCAGATTGTTATTATAAGTGTCTGACACAATATGGAAAGGACCCTATACAGAAATGAAACGTACTTCCTTACCTTTAGCTTGATCCCGTCTGTGTGTAACCAAGTCTCGCCCAAGTCCCGCGAGAGCTTAGTTGTTGCAGGAAGTCACCTGTGGAAACGTGAGTGAGAGTTGGAGAGAGGAGTGCCACCGGGAGGAGTTTGTTGTGTTGGAGTACAGAGATCGTAGCTTAGCGTTATCTAAAAGATCTAAAAAAAAAACAACAAAAACAAAACAATGGTTTGTGTTTGCGCATTTCCGTATTGTGCCAACAAAATGTCGCGCAACACTTCGCGCAGCTTTCACAGACTGCCTTTGTTGTGACCCGCTGAAGTTGTGGCTAGATGTGCTACAAATGGATGCCAACACTCCTGTCCATACGCTGCGCCTTGCAGACCATCGGGTCTGCAGTGACCATTTTGACCGGGATGACTACAGCCAGCCAAAGAGGAGACGAAATCCTATCCCAAAGCACTTTTTCCTAAAGAAAAATGCTGTCCCGAGAGTGGAGAGACCTGCTGCAGACAGAGTGGAGGTAAAGTTATTAGCTAAAGTTATTGCGTTGTCCTGGCATCAGTACACACGGCAAAAACAATCACTAAACTAGAAAGGCACTCGGAGAGCGCAGACCTCCGCCAAGGTTCATGCTATTATTGTTTGTTCGTGAGTCGGATCCAGATCCGCTCCAAAATTTAATGGGTTCTTCCTTGGCCCATGCTACACCCTTCCACCAAGTTTCATGAAAATCGGGCCAGTATTTTTTCCGTAATCCTGCTGACAGACAAACAAACAAACGGCACCGAAAACATAACCTCCTTGGCGGAGCTAGCCAGTAGTATGTGTAAAATAGCCTATCAACTGAGTCATGATTGATTATAAAATATGTATATAGATTCATTTCCCCTTTTCAGCAGTTGACATTCATAATAATACAATAAGTGATATCAACAAGCTGAAATTATCTGTGTAATATTGTTGCCTAAGTGTGTGTGCGTGGTGTAAAAATGTCATTTATGCTTATCTATTATACGACCTATAAGCCCACTTTTATGCCTACATTTGTATATCCTATACATTAGCAGATATGCTATCATAGAGATACTTACTGGAAATGAATGATGATGGTAGCTCTTCAATGAGTAGGAGCTCTTCATCCGTATACTCTGGCTCAAATAAATACGGGCCGCCATCGAATTCAAAGGCCTCTTCCACGTTGTCGAAATCAGGTAAATATTCAGCCATGACTTAGAAAATCTTTTAGATAACACTGAGCTACGATCTCTGCCACAACTTCAGCGGGTCACAACAAAGGCAGTCTGTGAAAGCTGCGCGAAGTGTTGCGCGACATTTTGTTGGCACAATACGGAAATGCGCAAACACAAACCATTGTTTTGTTTTTGTTGTTTTTTTTTTAGATCTTTTAGATAACGCTAAGCTACGATCTCTGTACTCCAACACAACAAACTCCTCCCGGTGGCACTCCTCTCTCCAACTCTCACTCACGTTTCCACAGGTGACTTCCTGCAACAACTAAGCTCTCGCGGGACTTGGGCGAGACTTGGTTACACACAGACGGGATCAAGCTAAAGGTAAGGAAGTACGTTTCATTTCTGTATAGGGTCCTTTCCATATTGTGTCAGACACTTATAATAACAATCTGAGCCAGTCAGTGGCAAAAACAAGCACTTTTAGTGGACGTACATTGACGGCGCGCATTTGCCCCGTCGGATTACATTGCAGCCTGTTTCGCGGCTGCCGGCTGAAGCGATCTCGCTCAATACTGGACCAATTTCAAAAATTGTTGTCCCCATTAGTTTCTTAGACACCCGCAGTTGGGAAAATAGGGTCCAGGTTGAAAAATACCGAAGTTACCCTTTAACATACTGGGGCACTGTTGAGACCATCCCCGAGTCGTCCGGCGCTAGGTGACTCAAGTGCTAACACGTAGGAGTGTAGTGTTGGTCCGCCCCCCCTGGCTGACCAAGGTGTTTACAGTCAATTCAGGCTGGTGATACAGTATGTTGTTAACGTGTTGGTGCAGGGAAGGGATTGAAGTCATCAGACTTAGTCCCCTAAGCCAATAGAGCTCTGAATCTTAAAATTGTTTGGGAAATTGTCTGAAGAGTAGTCTGTGGCATTATAAGTAGAAGGCCTGAGGCATGTGCTATGGCCAGTTCACGATACAATGACAACTCCATCACATTACTCATTTTCAGTGCGCTGAGGTGACTAGATGAGTGGTTGAGCAAATAAAGCCCCGTTAGAGGGCGAAGCCTGTGTGAAATAGAACAGGGTTGTTTAGTGTATGTCTTGTCCAAAGCAGTGGTTCTCCGAGTGGGGTCCGGGGACCACCAGGTGTCCTTGAGGGGGTTCCAAAAAATAATATCTAGCAATTAAAATATTCTCAGCTTTGGGTCCGAGAGACAAAAGGTTGAGAATCACTAGTCCTGGGCACATTAAAACAAATTCCTAGCAACCTCTTGGTGAAATGGCAGTAAATTATTGAACATTGAAATTCTTTAGGGAATTGTCTGAAGAGTAGTATGTGTCATTAAATAGAAGGCCTATGTGCTATGGCCAGTTCACAATACAATCATTCACAATTCACAATACTACTCACAATCAAGAACATAAGATTTCCCTCGAGAAGTCATTCTTCTACTTTAAGACCCAAAATCACCCCTCACGATGGGATAGTATGGGTAGATTATACCTTTTCTGAATCCTTACAGTCCTGTGAGTATTCCAGTTTTTGATGTTTGTGTCTGTGATGTTCCTAGATGTCACAGTGCTCAAATAAAGACTATAGTTTAGGCGAAAATTGTGGAAAAATGAATGTCACTGACACTTTGAAGAGCCCATGTGATCTCTTTATTTGTCAGACAGACTCACAAGTGGGCTTGAATGAAAGCTAAGAAGCTACCCTTTAAAATGATATCAAACATATTCTCATAAAACCTGACTAAAGGTCCTGAAAATGAGCCTAAATTAAGATATGTATCAGCGCCTACAACCCAATTTATTGTAGGGGGTGGTTAACTTCATGAGCTGATTACTGTGACAAAGCTACCATTCAGCAATGGTTATCATACCAAAATATCATCTATGGACATGTACCTTTTCAAAATTTTTAACTAGATTTTGCCACCTTGAGTGGTACCGACAAGTGAAATTTTGGGCTTTGGCCCATGGACTACATATCTTACTTGTATTCCATTAACCTACATTGACAGCAGACTGGTCCACTGCACTTTGTGTGACATTTGTAGGCTACTTGGAAACAGGGGCAGAGTGAGATCGCTCTGCTTCTTCTGACAAATACATGCAATTGGAGATAAACTCTCTCTCTCTCTCTCTCTCTGTCTCTCTCTCTCTCTCTCACACACACACACACACACACACACACACACACACACACACACACACTGTCCTGGATGCAGCATGTGTGTATGAGGGTTTTTTTGGGGGGTCAGTGAGTGCTTGAAGGTTGTGGAGCAGACCTGACCCCCTGCTCCTCCTCCAGCCTGACACACTCCAGGCCTCATGTCTGCTGCAGTCAGGAGGAAATCCCTGGCTTTCCATCCTGACACACTGACACACACTCAGCTCTCCTCCATCGCCCATTAACTCTGTCTCCCTGTCTGCCTTATCAGGTAGAAAGCAATCAGAGCAGAAGACTGATTTCCACTGTAAACTCATTTAAAGATGGATCAATAAAAGGGTTTTTGTCAATGAATATTTGAAGAGCTAATTTCCAAAACGCTATACTGTGAATCCAATTTAGGAAAAATCATCACCTGAAGTTCATCATTCAGTATTGGTAAAATATGGAGCAAAAAAGTTATACAAGTGTTATTCTTCTGTCAACCAAGGACTCAATTTACCCATAATTTATTAAAGAAGCATCATATTTTTAATTTTTTGCTAACACTCTATTAATAAGATTAGGAATCACTTTTTTCAAATGGTGGAGAACTCTTCATTTTCAGACCACATGGGATTATGAGACACAATTAGAAATAGAAATCTACAGATCCTGTGTTCAGCATGTGGGTGTTGGATATCCTGTTTATGCAAGTAAATGACAATGTTGTGTTTCATCATCCGGTTTCATCAACTATTTCATCTCTTTTTTTTTTTTTTTACACTTTTATAACCTTTAAGGATGTGTCAATAACAGACATTGCAAAAGCAGACTTGAGATTCATTGTGCTCATTTTTACTGTATATCTCAACATAAATACAAATAAAAAATATTATGGCGCTATGTGCATTGATGCAGGTTGCAGCTATAGATGAGAGTTCAGCAGTGCAATAGAACAACATGCCATAACACAGTGGTACTGAGTAGGATGGAAATATAACATATAAAAATATATAAAAACGTATGAGTCTCGTAAAGCATGGATGTTGTTCCTGAGGTTAAAGGAGCTGTGTATAAAAACCTGTGCAGACATTATAAAGAGTACAAGATTTTGCAAATAAATAGAGGGACTAGGTGGTAACAGTAGTGGGATTAGTCAGTTTCATGTAGATTCTCCTCATCCTACCCAGTTGTGTTTTCTATTCCACTTTCTTCACAGCTACGCCCATTTTGTGCTGGGTGAGAAATGTAGGTGTATTTGGGGAAGCTTTTCTGTGGTTGTTACATGCCAACTGATTTTTGTTTATCATCAACACTTACCCTAAAATACAGAGAAAAAATTTCCAAGGGGAGGCAATGTGTCAGAGATAGCAGAGATAGAGATAAATTAATAGAATGTCTGGTTACTGGACTAAATGTGAAATGTGTCAGTGTTTGGTTACTGGACCAAACAGAAAACAAACATGCAGTAAAACCTTTTCATCTTTCTCACAAAATATCTGAACTATTTATCTATTTACCATCTCTATGTGTCATTTATTACAAATTAGACAGTATGTACAGTATCAATGTGATCAACCATCAAAGCTGCAGTATCAGGCCAGATGAGTAGTTGTTTCCTGTGAAATGTTTACTGACTGACATCTCTTTCTCTCCTTCCATCTGGTACAGGTTTATCATCAGATGGCTCTATCCTCCTTGATAGACTTCAGAAGTCTTCTCTAAAGCTGCTAAATCCTCAGAGGTGAAATGACCCCAAAAGCCTCCTTGTTGTTTGAGCAAGAGAACTTCAAGCACAACTGGCTTTCTGACTGGGCAACTGAGCAAATATTCAACAGATTTAAACCAAATAAAATCAAGTCTTCTGCCAAAACGGGATTGACCAATTATAATAACACTAGTCCATGTAAGGGAAAAACCTATGTAGATATTTTGTTTTCTCTTATGAAGTCTGAAAAAGTAGCTCTGCACCATAAACCTTGCCAGCACCATTGGTTGCGATGTTGACTGTCTTGCGACGATGACTGTTATAGCGAGGTGTTGTCCTCAGTGAGAAAAAGAAGTGAAGATAACGCTGCACTTGTCATCGAGGTTTGGAGGGTAGACATACAAGACAGAAAATAGCCTCACACATTTCCCCAAGTCAAGATTTGAGGAGGATAAGAGGAGGGAAATATCTTCCAAAGAAAAAGACTCATACAAGTAATGCTGTTGTATCTCCATGTATGGCCTACCAGAAATATTTTAATATTACAGCATCTAATAAGTGTTCATGATGGGTATTTTCACTATTATCAATTTTGTGTAGGACATGCAGCTCTGAACCAAAAGCCTCCTCTGTAGTCCAGAAATACACCTAATTCACATAAGTGTGCTATTTCTTCTGTTCTTTAGGAATCACATAAAATGGTTAGTTCATGTTCTAACAGGATGTTTTAACCAGATGCTCCTTTAAAATAGGCCGAGGTTCCTTCGTACAACAGATGAGAGGATACTGGAGAGGACAGCCAACAAT
Organism: Centroberyx affinis; assembly: GCF_046629955.1. Classification (NCBI taxonomy): domain Eukaryota; kingdom Metazoa; phylum Chordata; class Actinopteri; order Beryciformes; family Berycidae; genus Centroberyx; species Centroberyx affinis. Next base: position 717,045 of record NW_027279625.1, read on the forward strand.
AAATTATGTCCTATCGCTTCTACTCTCAATAAGCCTGCTGCTCTGGTACAAACAACCCTGCATTGTGGATGGTGATGTAGACCTGTGGTTTATAGCACAATCCTGATCTGTATCAGTGTGGGAACCCAGGGACTGGAGACACCACAGAGGAAGGGTTAGAAAGCTATCAGGGGCCAACATGTGTCTGATAACCACCAACTGAGGGACGGGACGGGGGCAGGAAGACTTATAAATTGTTTTGTTTTGGATTAGAAGGGCCTTTACCTCCGGGATATGCTGGCTAAAATATATTGCTCTCTTCAGCACAGGAATTCCCATTTGAGGAGAGAAATGTGACTTATTAGGGAAGGCAACACTGATGAATTAACGGCTCTGTGAAGCTCAGATAAAACTCTGCACAGTGGGAGCTGCAGCTTGTTTCTACATGGAATGGCCACTTGTCAGCGACCACACTTCTCTCCATCTTCACCTGGTCCGGCAACGCTGACCCTCCACCCAGCCGCCACCGTGTCAAAGCGAGCGGGCAGCGAAATGGCCATCCTCATCATCAAATAGTGGGAAAGTTCCCTTTCAACTGCCGGTATGAAAACATCTCAGGCCAGGAGGGGAGGGGACAGACAGAGCGGATCACTTAAACATCTCATCCAGGGCTCCGCTCACTCTCCGTACCTCCCTCTCCCTTTGAATTCCCCCTCACAGAGAGAAGGGGGGCCTCCCATAGCAACTCCCAGCCCCGGGCCTGCCCGCCTTTTGTCCCCCTCCCCAACAGCAGTTTCTGCTCCAGAAGCCTTAGACAAGGCCTCCATTAATTGCGGGCCTGTGTGGAATACACGTGGGACAATGGGCCCAACAGAGTGTCCGGCCCCCAGACAAGGCTGGAAACAAGTGGTACAGGAATCCGGCAGAATAGAATCGTCCTGGCTGATGTCACTGAATACATTTACCTACCTCAGAGCGCATTCACTCCGCGCTTTGTTTTATTTGGACAAAAAAAGAAGGGGTGGGGTGGGGGGGCAGTGGTATCAATGGAGAAGAGGAGTAGGGGAGGGGGGCTCAAGGATGGGAAATAACTGGTCGTCATGACAACCCACTGAATCAAAAATATGGTCGAATTTACTGGAGGCAGAGATGTAAAAAGGGTAGAGGGCATTAGATTAAACCCTGCGTGAGATAAGAGGAGGCTGAAAACAGAGGTTTAGTTTTCTAGTTTATTCAACCCTGTTTATACGCCAATACAGAACGGATAAAGAGCTGGGAGATTAGGAGACTCATCTGGGCTCATGTTTGTCAACAACAACCTGAGCAGTTTCAAGTCAGCTTATTCCAAATCAGTGGAAGGGATGCTTAGCTATGGCAAGTGAAGCTGCAGAGGAAAAAGGGACCATAGCAACTGGTATTCCTCAGTTCCAAGGAGCATAACAACCTGCCATCTGTCACCTAACGTGGGCTCTTTCTTAAAAAGCCAGCATTTAGACCTTCAACTTGGAGGCAAAGGCAATGAGACTGAAGTCTTATTGAACTCTGGGTCTCCCCTTTGAAAGGGGATCCAGTCATCGCCTTATCCCTCATCAAATTGAAAAACGCTTTTAGAGATTCTAAGAGAGGCCTCACATTTAATTTTTAAAACCCAGACATGAAAGTGTTTCTAAACCACATTCAGCAGTGAAAACTCTTTAAAGGACTAGTTAGCATGTAGATTATATGCATTTCAGTGCATTGTCAAAGTATCTAAGTGTATTTACATGTTAATATGTTCAGGGATACTATCGTCTTGAAAAGGTGTTGGGGGAGGTTGGTTAACTGTGTATTTTCTCTCTTGTGGACCATGGGAATGCGATTTCTTTGTGCCATCAAGGTTCAAACACATTCCTGTAAGGCCATGGATATTATGAGGATTGACTCACAACAGAAAAACAACCTCTGAACCTGTTGATTTTGGCTGGTTAAGTTGGGCTTCCTGGACGCTGCTGTCCATGTCCATGATATGTTTAACCTTCCTGAAATTGGATCTTTTTTCTTTATCGTGGATAGGGTTGTAGAATCTGTTGTTGGTTCTTTTATATCAACATCAAGCCAAAAAGCTCCCCTCAACAAAAGACCTGCTGATACACTAGCATGTGGTGCTTATCCAAGTCCATATCCGTGAGTGTGTTTGCGTTGGGATTTATGAATGTGAAGATGGCCCATTCTTGCCGCTCAAGATGACTCACAAGACCGGCGTTTTGGCCACTTACGCTGTGAAAGCAGCCTGGGGGATGGCCTTTCAGCACTCGAGGACCTCTGGCTGAGTCCCCTTCACATGGGAGATCAGCCTCACTTGGGAAAAAGTCCCTGCTCTTTTCGAGGAGCTGTCCTGAGGGATGGCGCGCTCCTTGTCCCAGGGCCTCCCTTCTTCACCTGCCGGCTTAGTGCTCATCACTTATGCACATAATCCCTGGTTAGTGCATGTGATCCACCAGCCCAGGCCCAGGCCCCTGGCCCCCGAGCCTCGCCTGCTCACATGCTTGCTGGGTGGCTCCTGGGTGGCCATGGCAACTCTCATCTTCTCATGACAGTTAGGCCTCAGTCATGGCTCTAAGTCCCCCTTCAGTCTCTGTGCGTCTTTTTCTGTCTGCTGCTTTCTGTCTCCTAAAGCCCTCCTCTGTTTGTGTCTGATGCTATATCTATGTCTCTCTCTCTCTCTCTCTCTCTTTCTCTCTCTCTTTCCTCATCTTCTTTTCTCCCGGTTTGGTTGTTCCCATGCTTCGCCCAAGCCGAGCCTGAGAAGCTGGCTAACTCTATCAGCCGCAGTACGGCACCTTGCTCGGAGGGCACAAAAGTACATCACTGCTATTCTTAGTCCAGATTTAAAGATTGGCTATACCATCACTGCAGTGTGTAGTATAAACGCTAGGCCAAATGAAGACCTGACCTCATTTTATTGTGAGTCTGATGTGTAAAATGAGATAGTAAGATACACTGGCGAACTTCTTTTCAGTGTGGTCACTCAGGGCCTCTAAGTGCAGATCACCTTACCCCAATGCAACCCTGCAGCCTTAACCATTAGTTTGTTTAAAGTGCTGAATATCGCACGGGCCCTCGGGGAGAGAGGGAGGCAACCCGACAGCGTTGTGTGGCCCCACACTAACAAGTGTCACAGTGATATGAGCCGGTCCTCCCCCTATGTGAACGCCATGTGAGAGGCGGCTCCATCCCTGCCCCTGCCACCTCAGCACAAGGCCCTCCATTGACTTCTAACCTGTCGAGGGACCAGGGGAGACAAAGAGCCGCGGGGCGGGGCCCGTCCCTCCGACAAGCCTGTGAACAAACGCTAACACGGCTGCAACTGTCCACCCCCTGAATCACTGAATTTATTGACCAACCACAGAGCCCATTCAGAGCTGTGGGGACTGATAAAGGAAGGGGACAGGGACGCCATAAAGGCCTAAGGAAGGAGCCCATGCTAAGGGGACAGGAGGGAGGAGGAAGGCTTTGTGACCGTCTGCTGGGTCACAGACCTCAGCAGGCCTTTTACCAGACATGGCCGCCTTTGTGTCATCTGTAAAATGAGGCCAACCGTAAGTGAGCATCAGGTTGGCCTTGTGTCCAGACTATTAATCAAGGCGATGGCCGTATGAGTGTCCAACAGTGGGATGGACTTCTGCTCGCAAACTTTGTGAAGAATAAGTTACGTAGCGTGTGTATGTGTTTTGATGAGCGCTCACAATCTGTCTATGTATGCCAGACATATTGAGATAGAGACAAAATCTTTTTAACAATCTCTGGTGCAAAACTGCAAGTGTTACAACCGCAAAACTCCCCAATCCGCCGGTTATTCTACTAACTAGGCGGTCTGAGCGGGGCCTGAAGGCTTTGTGGGAACCGTTGTAAGTAAAGAAAGAGTAAACAAAGAATGTGTGTATAGGCACAAATCTTGAAAGTACAAGACTTGGACAAAAAACGTATGGGTAAAAGAGAAAGGAGATGGAGTCCAAAATGTTTGAAATAGCACAAGTCTGAGCACAAGCTTGAGAAAGTCTTTCTCACTGAGTAGCTAGCTGTGAGAAAGAAAGGCTGTGTGTTTTGGGTTCTTTATGTCTTTCCACCAGTCTCCATCTGTTGCTCTACCGATACAAAAGGAATACAGCAGAGAGTACACAAAAACCCATATTGCTTTGTGGAGAGGCAACACTATCCAGAAAACTACATTGCAAACACAGATCGAAAGCAAGACATCCCGGCTCTGTACACAACACTGTTTACCGAAAAGATGAGCCGTGCAAGTGGAAGACACACATGAATTCATGATGCCTCCTCATCCTCATCATGAATATTCCCAAACAGACTCTTCCCTGATCTGTGGGAGATTCTTTTCTTTGGTACAGCCAAGGACCCCCTTCCCTTATTCACAGTCCCCCCTAAATCCACCCATTCACTGCCTATAGGCCCTGATCTCCACATGAAATGATACCCCTCTTTCTCCTCCACTCTCGCGCCTTTAAGCGCCCATATGCCAGGCAGCGAGGAGGCTGGGAAAGCCCATAATTGATCAGTAAGTCTTGGCTGAAAAAGTGTGACCAAGGTCAGCCCCCCACGAAGCACGCAAGAGTGGCTTAATATACAGATTTATTGGGAAATGTAATGGGAGTTCTACAGAGCAAACACTGGGATATTTGTTGACATTTACCCAAACTGGAGCATTTTTGATTGTAGAACGATGTTACAAAGTAAGGAAAATAAGAAGAAATACTGTATAACAATTTGCAAAAACACATTCCCTTGAAGATAATGTGTTTTTTGTAGTAATAAAGGGGAATTCAACTTCCTGCTGAGAGAATTGGACACATTTTTGACACATTTTTGACAAATTTTATGTTTATTTCATTGTGTAAGGTTGGACAGAAAAAATGTAAATACAACAGCTGTAAACAAAGTTATGTAAAAACTGGATATAAAAATCGTAAGTTAAAATCAACTGTTATAAAATGCAGACAGCAGCTGGTATATCTTGATTCCTTTCAATTAAAGCAGTATAGGTCATGTGCAGTAGCTTAATTGTGTTAAATGGTGTAATTTAGTTTAGCAATCAATACAAACATTTCCTTCAAAGAGAAATTTATATTTTGAGAAAAAGAGAACAAACTTTCCATTATGCATCAATCAAGTTTTGATATTTTTACAAAGGGAAAGTGAAATGCTTTAATTTTTATTGTCTCTTGTTCATCTGCTCTCTCTCACACACACACATGCTCGCACACACACGCGCACACACACACACACACACACACGCACAAACACACACACACACACATTCTGGCACTGGTGTTGAAATTACAAAAGGATCACAGAAATTTGTGCTTTTCTCTTCCACAGGAAGAAGTTCAATCAGAAAGCTACGCAAATTCTAAGAAAGAAATACGCAACAAAATGGAATATTTTCCAGTCTTAAAAACATACTAGTGCCAGTCATGTTAAAAAAGCAACAAAATTTGCAAACTGGCATAATTCTCACATGTTGATAGATAACACCCATTTCTTTCAATCCAAATGCTCTTTTACAACTTTTTTTTTAGCAGCAGCAACTGTTAGTGGAAGACTGTGTGTTCTCACTCTTAGTGAAGTTGAGTCATCCAGAACTGTTAGGCCTTTAATTGTCCTTAAATGGCTTTCAAACCCGGGCAAAGCAGCCGGATACATTCTGCATACATGAAAAAACACGAGGAGCCCTTGATCTATCTTATCTTGGATGGGATGTGTTCACTTTTGAGGCTGACAGTGAAAATAAATTCACCTCAAGTAGTTCCAGGTCTGATAATGCCAGGCATGATAGTGTTATAATGTACTCCAACATTGGCTCAGATAGCAAAAACTGTAACTGTCCTTATACATTTGAACGGTCAAAGAGTGAAAATACTCCTGGACACTATGCATCTATAACAGTGACATACTTGATGAAAGTATGGAGTAGCTGCGTTTTCTTGAATACAACTGGCAGCAGAGGCCAGTGTTGTTACTAAGACATCCAGTCTGAACAGAGCCTCCAATTCAAGTCTCAGTAGTGTGTTGTGACATGACAAAACCATTAAGACCCAAGTGCTGGGTGTTTGTCCCTTTGGAGCAGGTGAATCAAGCCCAACTGTTCATAAAACGCATGAACAACTGAGTACAGTAATATGACGGAAGGCTATGTGCAGTTCACAATGTCGATCAACTCTTGCACGTGGAGGTCCTGCCTGGGTGAAGGTCCTGTCCTCTGGGCTCGACTCAAGCTAATTCAAGGTCTGTTGGGTTAAAAATGCTGTGCAGGCTTTAGTGGTTCTGTGCAGTGCTAGAATGGCCTCGTCTGGACTGGTGTCACATGGGGCCGGGGAGGTGGGGTGGAGGCGCGCTGGCGTAGGTGACAGTGGAGGGTCTGGGGGGCCAGGCGGGGTCCTCCTGCAGCTCCAGGGCCAGGTGCCTGTAGCGCACCCTTGGGACCTTGTTTTTTCGACAGAACAGCCAGGACAGGAAGGCTGAGCCCCAGCGGTCATTGGCCATCTGGGAACACATGCAGTATAAATATTAGAGAGAGTAAGGTTAGTGAACCAGCATTGTAATAATGTTTATTCATGGGAAATACTGTAAACTTGCAGTATGTTTATATTATTTCTGCTCAATTAATTAATCAGTCTCTCCAGGAATTTAAGTCTTTCTGTAATAGCTGTGACCAAAAACACCAGATTTTTTGATGGCTTTTTTTTTTAATTGCAAGCCACTTTGCAGAATTTATGAGAAAGAGGACAAAGTTCTGATGATGTGGTCGTTTTTTTTTTTAATTTGTGATGATTGGTTAATTGCAAGCAATTTGCAATATCTGTGAGGATCTGTTCATTTAAAAAAACAATCCTGCAATCAAAATGTCACAAATTCCTGGCGAGATTGCTGATGGATTCATCAGTTAGGATCCAGTCTCATCACAGATGACCCAGAATTGTTGGAATACATTTTCAACCCAGATAATCCATTGAAATGTAGTACAATGAAAGCCTGTTGAACAATATGTATTTGAACATTTTGTTGCTTATAGATGACATTTGAGGTTCCCCCTTTTTAACATTCAATATTACTGACAGACAATGGAGAAATATGAGAAATATGAGAAATAATAAAACCAAAACATTATTTACAGACATGACATGAAACAAATCATCAGAGAAAAATATCCAGCAAGGAAGCAAGAGAAGTAAAAATCCTATTCTGCATTCTTAGTGGAATGAGGTTAGAGCGAAGAAATATGCATCACTATCTAGAAAGTGGCAACAGACAAAAACAAACACAGACTGTAGTGAAAGGCTTCCCAACCTGAGGTGTGTCAGCAGAGGGGGACACCGCGGACTGATTTACCCCCTGATTGTCTCTGAACACTAGTCTCCACAAGATGATGTCAAGGACCAACGTCTACGGGAGATTTCGGTGGGAAATTGAGAAACAAGATGGCAGCGGATCATAAATAACGGGGAGGATGAGGATTGGGTTACAGCCACAGACACCGACTCAGGAAAACAAAAACAACACCGGCAATCAAATGGAAGTTTGGACAGTGATTAATTGATTTGATTCATTAGGCGGTGATTTATCACTGTATACTGATTCGGTTGGAAGAATCAAATTATGCAAATCACAGTTTCGGTTCAATTGTGTGAAAGGACTGAGTAGTCAGAGAGAACTTGTATAGTGTAATGTGCCTAAAGCGTACCTCCAGCATGAAAGACACAGCCGCATTCACTATGACAATGATGACCAGTGTAATGCGCCAGTCATGGGGAACACACACAATCTGAGGGGAGGTAGAGCAGCGGGATGAGGATTGATTACACTGCTTCATGGCAACAGCAACAATACACACATGGCTTTCATCACATCATGCAACGACTTTCTGATAGATCAACCCAAACATCTACACTCGCAGCATCTTTTTATCCAAGTAACCTGTGCAACAACAACATCATCCGTTCTGCAAGAAAAGAAGATGGGGTCGGTTTACCTCCAGGAAGCTGTCGATGGCAGGGACAGGATACAGCATGATGAGGAGGAGGAAGGTATACAGACTGATGCAGGACAGCATGAACGGCCCTGGTGAAATAAAAGAAAGAAAGAAATTCAGTGGAATTTGGTTATAATGTATTCAACATGCCAAATGCCAAGCACATCGTACATCTACGGAAAGAGTTTAGTGCCAGTAAATGTGAATTCACCATGCTCGTGTTGAACCACTGAAATTAAAACAATGGATTTGGAGGAGGCGAAAAACCCTTCCAGTCGTCACTCTGGGAATTAAAGTCCCTTGTGTGCGGATGTGTGCCTCAGGAAAATGAATTTGATTTGGGAAAACTGAATTTGAAATTATAGATAAAAGTTAAATTCAATAATAACCACATTCAACTTCAAGCCACTGCATTCAATTTTTAAATTGTGCCTTCAAATTTTGAATTTGTTTTTTCGGCATCCATTTTTTTTAGATTGAACAGTTCAATATGCACCTATGCTTTCAAATTCCTAAAATTCAAATACAGTCTCTGCTGGCTCTAATCTCTCTCCATACACATCACTGAGACAATCAGCAGCAGTCCGTGTTTCGACAGTCAAAGTGGGGCTTACAGTTCTTGTAGCTCGGCTGTCTGAATGGCTTCCCCTTGGAGAAGATGATGGCCACAGCCAGGTACTGGAAGGAGGAGACGTAGAAGAGGCTGGTGTTCTCATAGTTCCTGATGTTTTTGTGGTCGTGGGGGGACGTCACGTTGAGGCTGTGGGACAGACTGGCACTGGAGACGTTGCAGGCGCTGCCGGAGAGAGGAGAGGAGCGGGATGAATGGAGAGACTTACTGCAATCTTTGAAAAGTTTTCCTTTCATATAGCAGGACTCGCCAAGAGCAATAGAAAAGTAGAAAGAGTAAAAATCACTTGTCACTGTTTCCAGTCCCATGAAGCTAGCTGTACAAAAACACTCTACTTCAATTGTAACTCTTTTTCATCTCTCCCTTGTTTCTCAGTGCAGCTGAAAAGTCACAAAGTACTGAATGGTATGATCAGTGTCGGAAATGAACTCTTTGGAGTGATAATTACCTGCCAACAATACATTTTAAAAAATCTAAATAATTAATATAGCTACATTTTTCATAGAAATATGTCACTCTATTTAAATTTAGTGTATAGAATTTTGCTATTTTGTGGTAATCAGGTAATGTGTGATGCTTTCATTAAAAACACAAGATTTTGAGTTTTAATTTAAAACTTGCTCATTCACTTATACAATGGATCTTTTTTTGTCTTCGTATTTTTTTCTTTTTGTCGCACTCACACCTGCTATGTGTCGCCACATGGGAATAATGTTAAGTTTTTTGGTATGTTAGGCTGATTAACGATCTAGACAGTGGAGACACGGGAGGAAAGGTTTGCAGAAGTTTAGACAATACCACTTTGCGTAGAGCCAGCGTAACAGGCAGCCAATCAGAAAACAGCCTGTTTAATAAAGAGCTTTGATTTGCTCACGGTTAGAGGGAGTGTACGGTGGTCAGCAGGGACAAAGTTTGAGAACAGGCAAAAACCAAAGACTGTAACCGAGGCGTTCAAATGTTATTGTGTCAAAAAGTTGCCGGTCAGTAGTGACACAAATGCTACTCACTCTGAGAAAGGCGTCCACGTCTCATACCAGCTCTGCTGTTTTACTAAGAGGAAAGTCAGGACCTGGAAGACCAAGCAGGTGAGGATCTGGGTCAGAACTGAGAAGAGCAGCGGGCCGGAGATCAGACTGGACGGGGGGCGGCGCCACACCAGCTCCTTCCAAGCCGGGTTCAGACTCACTACAGACACAAACAAACAGTCCATCAATTGCTTTGCATAAGTGTATTAGTACCACCAATGTGTTATAATACTGAATTGCATTTGTTTTGTTTAGGAAGTCCATCAGAAAGTTGAAAGAAACCCTAAATATCAATTAAAGCTGGGGCGGGTCTCCATGCTACTCACTTGTAAAGGCGATGATGAGAATGATGGCGATGTCAATGAAGAGGAACTGGAAATCTCCCAAGTTGCTGAGGATCTACGGCAGCAACAGAGATGGAGATAAATCCACACTGAATTCACATTCATACAGTGGCAGAGGATGGAACCCCAAAGCATCCCTCTCTAAATCTATGATACACAGATCAGGCACCTTCACTTTCGCTCTAGGAGCCAGGCAGAGTTGTGCTATCACATTTATTTATATTCAGTGAATTTTACTGTGATAGCCTTCACTGCCACTTGTGTGCCACATGTCTCCGCAGCAGTTACTCCCTTTGTTTCAGAGCCGGTGGACGGACAACCCCCACTGTTTTTCCACATCTCCTAAATCCCCCTAACTTGCCTCTACTTGCTTCTCACGTCGGCCATCCTGCCCATTAACCCTCTGTATCCTACGTAGGAACCATATCAATGTTTGTAACTCTCCTGGCTCTAACTACGCAGGCTAACTCCATCAAGGAGACTCCTAAAGAAGAGCTGGACCTGCAACAACATCAATATATGGCTTTGTTTGTTGTGTAATGTAAAATGTAAAATCCCATGCAAACATCTAACACATCCCTACAGGGGTCAATCATTTTATTCACGGTTACTCAAATAATACTATATGAAACCAGACATTTTTCCATGTCCCATGCTAGAGAAAAAGTGAAACTTAACGTGGGGAGAAGTTTAAGCATGAGAAACTGCGGTGTACTTACAGAGTAGAGCAGGGTGACGCTGAGGTACTGGATGATGCTGTAGAGAGCCATGAACTTGAACACACAGAACGAAGTGATGAGAGCAGCTCGACCCTCCCTGCGGACCAACAGTTGTTATTCAGACTAGAAAGTCAGAAACAATCAGACTTACAAAGCTTTCTATGAAAACATCTGGTGCTGCCATTTAAGTCCAGGGTTCCCACTGTAACCTTGCTGTAAAACTCCCATGACTTTTTCACAATTTTCCATAACTAAGCCGGAGCGCTTCCATGACCTAAAAATGTTATTCCTTTATTTTTCCAGCTCAATAACCTTTGTAAGGCGTAACTCTGATTACCACTATAGCTGGGCTTGCTGAGGAGAAGTAGTCATGCAATGTATAAAAACAACTGAGAACCTAAATTTAATGCAATGAATGTGTGAAACAAGCTGTAAAATACATTCTGGTATATTCCTGTAAAGTGACCCATTTTAAAATTCCCTGATATTCTCTCACTTGCCCAGATAATTTATCAAATTCCCTGACTTTCCCTGACATGAATACACTTCTCAAAATGCGCATAATATTCCAGAAATTCCATGACTCTCCTGAGACTCTCTGGCTGTTATGATGTGTTGTGCTGCACACCTGATGAGGTTGGGGACGCAGGAGATGTTTGAGGTTGTGGAGGTGAAGGGCGAGGCGACAGAGGCCTCCAGCTCAGACAGAGAGATCCCACTGTGAGCTCGCTTTAGTGCCTGAGAGAGAGAAACAACTTCATTACTATACATCTCTGTGCTGTAACAGTATCACTCTAAATACCCATAAACCCATTGCCAGACAAAACTGAATTGCATTAAGACGCACACAAGTATTCTTAAGTGTTACAGCTGGTTTTCTGGGATACAGTCAGATATTGCCCTGTAAGTGGGATTACAAAAGTGGGTTTAGAAAAAAATGGTTTAGTCTTTTTGGCCTCAACTACAGCAAACTTGCATTGCTACAATCACTGTAATTGCTCCAGTTTGACTAGCACTAGTGAATATCATATTTTTATGAAAGTTGACCAGTTTATGACCCTAAGTCTGAAAAAGTCTGCTGTGTTGGATAAAGAGAACTGCACCCGAGAGAGAGAGAGAGAGAGAGAGAGAGAGAGAGAGAGAGGCAGATAGAGCATTACTAACTAGGACAAAACACTTGCAAGAAATGTGTTATGAAATGTGCTGTACATGCATATTAAAAAAGCTAATGCATACTTACTCCACAGTCATTAGCACCATCACCACACATCCCAACAGTGTAGCTGAAAAGTAAAAAAAAAACTGAAAATGGTCACAGATTGTGCTGCTATAAAATTATATAGTGTCCACAGCATGGAAATTAACTGGTGCTCATTAACAGATTTACACTGGAGCAATAAAATAAATGAGAGACTCACTCAACGCTCTGCAGGACCTCCACCAGCTGAGTCTTCTGGTCCGGAGCCATGCGGGCGAACACAGTGGCTCTCAGCGCGAGCTGCAGCACCCCCATGTGGAGAGACATAGAATCACAACAACATCCGGCCATCATGAAGTCAGGAGAAACCTACCTAAACTCAACCTGCTAATCTGTAAAATAGACTTTACCCACCTTACCCATGATATCAAGTCATAGTATACATTAAAGTTAATAGTATCGGACTGATGTATGTTTCATGAAAATAGGGTTTTTCAAGAAAATAAACCATGAGTAAATACTAATCTGAATATATACTATATTTTGTTTGTGTTGTTGTTTTACAGCCTAAATGGTTACTATCAAGTAAACTTACCACTATAACTGTAACAATGTAAGCTACTGATGACAGGTGGGAAATCCACAAGGGGTCTACTTGTATGAAAGCCTTGAACAGCAGACTACGTATATATTGTACATAATGAGTGTGGATGTCATTTGAGATGAGAAGAGGTATGGCGGAGTATAGTGGCCACTCAATGTGATTATTCTATTCCCAAAAAGAAACCAAAAACCCAGATGTTTGTGTGTCTGAAGTTAGCCCGTCACCTTTGGGACCAGCTGGGGGAAGTGCTCAGTGACAACAGCGAAGGCCCTGCCACTCAGGGCAAAGTGGTAGCTCTGGTCCTGCTGAGTGAGTCGCTCATCATACACCCCCTCCTCCAGCTTGATCTCCACCGCCTGGAGGAGAGTGGAGGGATTAGGGAGAAAGGATGGATCAGTTGTTGCTATCACAACAGAAAACTGCAGTACTGCGCTCTATGGGAGCAACGACAAAGGAGCAGCAAACCAGGTGAACTGCATGACTTCTGAAATAATGCTTCAGGGTTGAACTGACAAAAGTTCACATTTCCCTTTTACTCTTTGTATACACCTTTCCATGCTCTAATTGACTGGTTCATACAGTAATTGGGTTTTTGATACATGGGTGGATACACGTAGTGGAGTCCTGGAATAATATCTTAGGGTACATTCACACCAAGCATGTTTGGAGCAGTTTATTCAAACTCTGGAGCTTTTTCTCCTTTAGGTTGTTTGGCCAGGTGAGAAAAATGCCATTAGAACTCAAGTGGCACCAAATAACCACAGTGAGATGCCTGAAAACACAAGTCTCAATCTTCATGTGAGCCTTAGAGCCTCTGAGGGTTAGCTTAACAAAAAAAAAAGTTTATGTTTCCCATTTGCTTGTTACTTACGTTCGCCCATTTATGCACTGAGTGACTGATAGATTGATTAACGGAAATGGCTGATTACCTGATTGTCCTTGCTGGTGTTCTGAACAGGGTTTTCAGTATAATGCCACGTGATACTGGCGGGCTGGAAGTCCTTGGGAGGCAAGGCATCTGCTATAATGACCTTCTCATGTGAGCGGATCATGCCACAGTCTCTAGCCACTGATATAGCTGTCAACATGTTGTCACCTAACACATGAGAAACAAGGATTTACTGTCTCTATATACAAATTCACATCAATCCACAACAGTGACAATGTAGCATACTGAACACACATGAAAGAAGTGAAAACAGTTACTAAACTGTGTCACCTGTAACCATCAAAGTGCGGATGTTAGCTTGTCGTAAATCATGTAAAACTCCAGCAGTCTCCTCTTTCAGTTTGTTCTGCATGACGATGAGGCCGAGAAACTCCATGTTGGTCTCTATCAGGTCCCTGGGAGGAGGAGACAATATAAATATAAACGTATCGTGTTGTGGCTGCATTGCATTCTGGTCTACTGAGGCTACTGTCAGTGGGGAAATTAGTATCTCTGCCTCTTCTACGATAGATTTCTCCCTGTATGACTGTTGAACGTCAGTGCAAAACGGTGAGTCTAGACGTTTACTATTGATGTTTTAGATAGCTGAAAAAAATTCTGCTATCAAACTCCATTGTAGCTGCTGGAAGTATCTCAATGTGACTTCACGTTGTCTACATTTGGCCAGTTATCTGTGGGACTAAGAAAAATACACCACCAAACAACAAAATAGTCCCAAAAATGCAAGGTACAGAGGCAATAGCTGTTGAACAGTGTTTTAGGGCTGATTATCCCTTTTATTTCATCATCAAAACTTCACCCCATGTACTGTATGCAGTGCTATCTGTGGTGGGCGGCGTACCTGCTGAGGCTCTGGACTTTGTGCCAGGAGAGTTTGGACTCTAGCTGTCGGTGTGCCAGGGCAATAACCCTAAAGCCCTGCCTGGTGTAGGCTTCCAGAGTCTCAGTGAAACTCTCTGGGACTGGAGAGAGTCAGACACAGAAGAAAAGAGCAATGTCAACTGCAAGGTTAGTGATCTCATCTCTCTTTATGTATTCTTTATGCAGGGAGAAGATAGAGACGCCGTACCAAAAGACAGTTGTTGTTTAGAATGAATGCAAATGGTCATTATCTTGCTAATTTAATTTGTGTTTAATTTGCGGTAATTCGTAGAGGAAATATCCATCCAAAGCTTCACAGTATTTAGGAAAACTTTAATATACAGGACGAGCACCTGACCTGTGTCCTCTTTGCAGAGGCTGGCCACGACCTCTGGCGCCCCCTTGAGGTAGGCGTCCATGTGTTTCTCCCCCAACCTCCTGACCACCACACTCATCCTCTGCAGGTCCGAGGAGAAGGGGAACTGACGCACGATACCGATCTCATAGGACTGAGGACAAAGAGTCACATGAGGCATACATGGTCAACTACTGCAGGAAAGCAAAGCAACGACACCTTCATATTATTTTTCCTTCACATTGTGAATTTAGGAATTATGAAGTCATTAGCACCATGAAATCATGAAAAGCAAAAGTTTAGTTTAAAAAGATTACTTACTGACAGCTCAGACAGCTCCTGGAAAAAATGTTTGAATGATATTTTAATTCCAAAGCTTTTTAGGAGGCAGGAGCATATCTAAAGTACTTCTAGGAATAATGTAGTCATATAGGCATTAAGAAATTTGTTGATCACACAGTAATGACATGGCGAGCTATAGCGAGCCACTGTACCATGTTGTGGGTTAGTGTGATGTTCTGGTTGGCCTCAGGTTGGACCTGCTTGGGTGGTCGCACCACTGTGGGCATGATGGGATTGTGGAGTGCGGTCTCTTCCTCTGTGGGCTCCTCTAGGATCTACACAAAAATGACAGCAGTACATATATATGTTTATATATATATATATATATTTGATAATGTCAAGCATATATACTCGGTATATTTGCTAGGTGTGGTGTAACAGAAAATGAGTCTGTTGCTTAGACTTTTCTACCGCCCTGCTTCCTGTTAAAAAGCGCAGGCATTATCTGACAGCCTTGGAGAGCCAGTGAAGCGTATCCATGGTACCAGACTGTAACCGTTTCAGTCATGGAGCACTTGCCTTGCCAAGGCAGAAAGTTTGGCACTGCATAATTCACGTACAGATTGGTATCCAGGCTGGCAAAGGAGGAATGCAAGCATGTTGGGTGCTAACGCTTTAAACTGTTCCTTACCCAGCCTGTAGCATTGAACATCTTGAGGTCCAGAGGGTCTCCAGAGAGCTCCCCCTCTATCTTGGTCAGTGAGTGGCAGGTGGCCATGCAGGCTACAAATGCAGTGTTAACCAGACTGTCTTTGGCTGCTTCAGCCTCTGGAGGAGAAAAGCTGTAATGGAGAGGGAGGATCTGACACGGCAATTCTGCTATTAACTGTATCCATGCAAGGAGCAATTTCCCTAGGTCATAAAATGTCATAAAAGCACTTTTGAGGAAAAATAAACTGAAGTCCAACTGCTCTCAATCACAAAGGACTTTCCTACCTGCCATCTTCAACTCTCTGAATGCCCCACAGGTCCAAGCCATCCTCAGTGAGAGTGCCAGTCTGTGGAGGAAAACCAGACGGTGATAACGGTCACTAAGCTATCAACCTGATGCTTTAACATTAAAATAGAGACTTTTTCATGATCTGTGCATTTCCTGAATTCTTAAGAAGAAGAAAAAAAATCACTTTTGTTGTCACACAGTTAAAGAGAGCAGCCATGGGTTGGACTACCTTGTCAAAGCAGACCAGGTTGAGCTGACCGCACATGTTGATCCTCTGGGGGCTGATGCAGAAGATGCCAACGCGCTTCAGACGCCGCTGGGCATAGACGATACCAGCTGTCATGGCTGCCGGTAAGGCCGGGGGGACAGTGATGGTGATGATGTCCAGAGACTCAATGATGATGGTCTTAGTTGGAACCTGGAAGATAAAGAGAAGGAACTGTCAACAACCGACATGTGACAGAAAGTAGCTTTCTGTAGGATGAAGTAGACTAAAGCTCTGTGAGAAATAGTCACAACATCATAAATCGTATTCTAGAAAATGCTTACTCTCTGCTTGATACAAGAGTGAGAAATCGGACCACATCTCCTTTAAGTTACCATAATCCATGGTTATATCCATTCTATAGGAGCAGTGATACCTGGTACATGATACTGAGGACAACGGTGTAGATGAAGCCAATCCCTGCCACGCCCACCAGGCACAGGAGGAACAGGTAGGCGTCACGGTACAGCTTGAAGTCGGTGGGTTTGGGGTAGAGGATGGAGCGCACCAGCTGGCCTTTCTCCGTATTGAAGCCTGAGGGAACAGGTCAGTAATGATGACGTCTGCTTTTGAGATTTAAATCTTCTATGCCAGCCAACAGAAGATCAGTACAGTACTTGAATAAATCCCTGCTCTCTGGTTTTGACTCTGTCTCACCTGTCCTGACCACCACAGCCTTGACCAGCTCCCCAGTGTAGAAGCGGGTCTGGATGACGTGGGTCCCACAGAACAGGGTGTGTCTCTTGTGCTCCTCTGTGCTGTAGCTCCTGGCCCCCTCCTCGCCTGAGCTGGGCAGACTGGTCTTGGTAACAGGTACACTCTCTCCTGAAGATGAAGGGAGAACAAATATTGGGACTCAAATAGTCACCTAATATCTATCAATAGCTAGGGAGTGTTGTGTGCATATGTAAATAAAGGCAATAAAAAAAAATGGCAGAGTTCCCAGAAAGGAGTCTGAATTCTTGAACAGTATTTAGAGCTTAAAATATCACTAAAATTACCAAAATATAACACATATTGTGTGACTATTTCAGACAGATATTCATTAGTCATTAGTCATCATTTGTAGAATAGTAACAGTAGTAGTTGCTAATACCAGTAATATTTTTAGGCTGTAAAAAGGCAAATGTATAAATCTCAGCAGCACAATTCTTGACAGAATAGCAGTAAATTCTACCACTTTTTGGCATACAGGATGCTGTGAACCTGCCAAAAGAAATAATGGCCTGCCTCTAATACAGGCTGGTGCTTCTCTTTTGTTGTCAGTCTCAAAGCAGAAATAAAACCATTTGTCAGCTATAAGGAGGAGGAGGTGGCGTGGAGACACGGTACCCGTCAGCATGCTCTCATTCACTATGCAGGTTCCCTGGACGAGCGCAGCGTCGCAGGGCATGATCGTCCCATTCGCTGGAATAATGATTACATCACCGGGGACGAGCTCTGTTGACATGGCTTGCTCAACATCTGTGATCGAGAGACAGATGAAGAAATAGGACACTGAAAATGATATCAGATGCACTGCAGGCCATCATGAGGATGTTATCAGCGGTCAATAATCGGATACAACGTAACAGTGCTTTTATCAAAGTTGTTCAGTCATGTCTTGTTGTATATTGAGGAAAAGAGGGGGGAATACTGATGGATTAACACATATTCTTATTTAGCTTTTACATACAATAGTACTTAATATAGTAACTATAACAGCAAGACAATCTAATCACATGCCTCTTCCATGAATGATGATTCGCAGGCTATCATTAAGACCAGGAAGTAAAACGCACCTTTATTTCCTCTGCACACTGAAACGCGGACTACACTGTGGGCTGCCACCATGTCATGCAGCATCACATATTGCTGGAATGAGAGTGATAATGGATCAAATAATGAAAAAATATTTATGGAAACACACACACAACTGGACACACCTAAGGCTAGACGAGATAAGATATACTTTAATGTCCCTGTAGGGAAATTTGTTCTGGACTCCGTCCTGCAGTTCCACAGAAGATAAAATCATACATACAACACATGGCTTCCATACACATACACAAACACACCTACTGACAATGGCGACATATTGCACAACCCTCATGGCCAACATCTACATTACATGTTAGTGTTGAGAAGCTTAATGGACATAGGCGGGAATGAATGTTTATAACGGTTCAGCCTGCTCTTGGGAACCCTGAATCTTCTACCGGAAGGTAAGAGCTGGAACTCTGGGTGGAGAATGTGAGTTGGATCAGACACTATTTTCTGTTCCTGTCTGATAATAGACTGCTCATAAATTGTTTGGCAGGACAAGTGTTTTTTTAACCTCCATATACCCAATACAAATTTTCCTGGCAAAAACAGATGCACCAAAAAAAAAAAATTATATATATTCAGAGACATTTCCTTGTTATGGGATTTCACCCCAAGCTGCTAAATTATAAAAGATGGCCTGACTGGTGCTGAATCAGGTCAAAATGTTTAGCGTATCTCCACAATGAGTTTAAATGATAGTTTAGTTCAGTTGTGGTAGTTAAATTGTCTGGGATCAGATGTGACTCACCTTTTTAATGGTATACAGTGAAGTGGCTATTGATATGACAGACATGAAAACTATGGCTGTAGCATAGTAGTAGTAATCCTCAGCACTCCAAAGAATAACACTGAAGAGCTGGAAGATGTAGAAAGGATTCAAAACCTGATGGGAGAGAGAGAGAGAGAGAAAGAGAAAGAGAGAGATGGAGGGGGGGGGTTGATGATTTGTACTCTTATTGGTCAGGTTTTGCTGTCAATTTATACTGCTAAAAGGAGTGAAATCAAACCTGAGAGTATATTCAGAAATCTAAACTCACCTCTTTTATAAGGAGTATGAATAAAGAAGGCACTCTCACAGCAATCTCATTCTCCTCAAAAAACAACCTCCTGTTGAAAAACAATTTGAAGCAATTGGTAATGACTTAAATAAAGATAAATCACACAAAGATAAGCATATTGTCGCTGTTGGGTGAAAACCTTGTACCTGGGTTTGGAAAGGGTTTCATAAACCAAAGAGTTCGGAGGATTACATGTCTCTGAACCCATAGAGAAACATGTAACCCAATAGAAGTGAAAACATGAAAATCAACAAAAATTGAGTTACGAGATTTTCACACAACAGCAATACGTAGTTTCACCAAGCCCTGTGTATGAGTGTGTATGAGTGCGCATGTGTGTATGAGTAATGTAAGTGAATGAGTGAATGACAGGTTTGCACCCCACCTACTAAAAACAAAATGTGAGGGGAAACCTGGCATGTGCGTACCTGTAGTCCTGCAGCAGTTTGCTGAGTCCAGATCCATGGTCAGAGTGGATACCAGCACAGCTCACCTTTACATCCTCCAAGCCTCTAGAGAAGCAACACACATTCATCTCTATTGCAGACACATGTAGGACTAATATTACTTTTGCTCATCACAGTGACAGAAATCCATGAACAACAATGAAACATTAAAAAACTGTCAAAACAATGGCAATGATTTCTGATTACAAGAGTGTTAACAACACAGTGCTTTTAAGTGGGGCTCTTACTTAAACAATTCAAAGTTGTGTATCACATCGTTCCAGTAGTATTTAGTGCTGTGGTGAGTGAAGTAGAGGATCTAAAAGAGGGAGAGGAGAGGAGAGGGAGAGAGAGAGAGAGAGAGAGAGAGAGAGAGAGAGAGAGAGAGAGATGGGTGGGTGTTTAGTGAATAACAGCTTTATAGACACAGATTGATAGCAGCCTCTCACACATTCTTTTCTATTCCCTAAATCTACACTATTAACCTAAATAAAATTAAATGCATGCAATGTATCTAAAACCTGCCCTATCAATGACTCTAACAGATCAGTCATTTACTATCTAGAACATCTAGATTCAGCCTCTGATGAGCAGCAAATGATGGGAAAGAAGGACACTTTCCCACTGAGGTACCTGAACAGGCTGGATATCAGCAAATATCCCATGATGCTCCTCCTGTGTGGCAGCGTGGGCGTGTTCCCCGTCTCCGTTAGCCAGCTGAGCTGCAGGTTGCAGATCCAAACTATCAAACGGCCTCTTCCCTGGAGCCAGCATCACATGCACCTTGGCCCGAAACCACTGCCTGAACTCATCCTGCCATAACAATAAAACAACTAGTGAGATTACATTTTTCTTAGGCTGTAGCTGAACTTGTCATTTGTGTTGTAATGTGCCGAAGTGACACAAGTGTCAGAATGTACAGCTGCATAGTTTGCTTCAAAATACTTGAACTTGTCCTTCAACTTCTGTAATAGAAGTGATAAATTCATACACAGGAGGCTCATTTACGAGTCGGTCCAGTCTCCAAGGGCAAATTTAAAAAAAATATATCCCTAGCATGAAAACAACAACATATATACATAAAACACCTTTGATTAGAAACAAAGTAAAACAAGTGACAAAGGAGAACCATGAAACGTGGGAGACAGCGAGGTTCGTTACAGAGCCAGTGAGTGGGCCAGCCTTTGACCTACCGTGGACCTGAGCAGCAGTGTGTGTGCGTCTCTGAGCGAGGTGTGTGTGCAGGTCCCCTTGACGCCCCACTCAGGCAGCCAGTAGAGCAGCAGCAGCAGAAGACCCCCGGAGCAAACCGCACCAACGCCCACCAAGATCATCTTCCACACACAGGGCCGGTACCCCCACACCTCCTGCAGGACAGAACACAGACAGAGTGTGTGGTTTGGTTTGGTGCAGGAACACCTGGCAATATAGCAATATATGAAAATCAAGGGTGCAATAACACAGCTCCAGTCTTTGGATGCTGTCATGCTGCATCCTGAACTGTGTGTAGAGATACTGGACCTTTCTTCAAGAAGGAAAGCCTCCAGTTCTTTGAGGGATGAAGGAGGAGGAAATCTACTTCCAATGAAGGATCAAGGATCACAAATAAAGGATCAATGATGTTTAGATCTGGTAGAAGGTGTTTGACTTCATCTTGAAACTATGCTTGAATTTGTTTAGCAGTGTGTACGGAGGCAGTATCATATTCAAATTAATAAGTTCAGCCTGCAGTAACTGATAAAGCCAACAGTACATATCACTGATCAAAAACCTCACATCTTACTCTTATTACACTTGTATCCAGCTGACCTACTGTCAATCAATCAATTGTAAAACACACACAAACACACCAATGTTTGTTTTTTCTCAATTTCTGAAAAGTTCACTTTTTTTGGAGATAGTTTTAAGAAGTTTTAAGTTTTAAGAAGATGCAAAGGACACTGATAATATACTGTATATTCACCTATACAAAAGCCCTTTGGGATAAGTGAATGCTAGATAGATGAGGTAAGTAGTAGAATTGAAATGAGATTTACCATCTCATCCTCCAGGCCCTGGTTGATGATTTTCACTTCTCTCGTCTTCATCCTGTCAGAAGTGCAGCACCTACAAAGAGGAAGAGAAAAACTACTTGATTTACCTGATTTCCAAAGCGTTTTATTTGCTGAAGTTGCCTTATCAGACAAGGAAGTCTCCAGCCTGTTCTGGTCAATAAAGATGTTGCAACTTTGAACTCAGTCAAGAACAAAGAAGTCAGGCATCTAGAGCAATAACAGTCCAAATAAGAAAGGCAATCAGTGATGCATTTACTTCTCTCTCAGTTATACTAGTTAAGATTTACTCACTGGAGAAAGTCTTCTAATGCCTACGCTGCATTGCATGAGAAACCAGGGACCTTCACCTCAACAAGTGACCCTCATTCTTGCCTAGTTAACCCACATTTCTCCTGCCACTTTAGCAGAGGTGGAGAGTGAAATGCTGAAATACTGTTATAATACTGGATTACTGTTGATTACTGTGCTGTTACTTCAGATGAATTTAACTCAAGCAGAGTTAGAGAACTCATCTGGAAAATTACTAGTTTGGTGAATGTTTCAAAACTGTCCCCACAAAAGCTGATTCCTTATGTTGACATGATTGCTGTAAATAACTGGACAGGTTATAATCAGCAAATCTCTGTAAATGACAAATCTCATTCACTGCAACACATTTACAAATACCTAGACCAAAGTGCAGGGTAGAAAGTAGGTAC